>NC_135497.1:28098447-28804280 GCF_052857255.1 Amblyomma americanum | reverse complement strand
TTTTTAGTGTTGTGGCACAAATATGGGGTAAGTAGAAGGACTAACTGAAACGCACCGCATGGTTTTGCAACGATTTAAATTATTAGTGATGTAAGCTTGGACAGTATCCCAGATGGCAGATGCGTACTGTATTTTAGGGCGGATCAGAGCGGTGAAGGCAAAATTGTGTGAGCAAGAGCATGGTGAATACTCCGTTTAATAAAGCATAGCGAGCGGTTATCTGCTGTAAGCATGAGATTAATGGGGTGATTCTAGGACAAATATGACTGGAAATGATGTCCAAGGTACTTTTATGTATTTGTAAGTTCAACTAACTCAGTGTTAATCCTGTAGGAACTTTGAAACCGGCTTACACGATAGGCAACTGATATAGTTTAAGTTTTAGATAGATTTAAAGCATTAGCCAGGAAGAGCGCCATTCACCTATTGCAATTAGATCAGATTATAAAACGGAGCTGCGAGTGCCACTGAAAGCATTGCGATGCAGCATACAATGATCAGCGAATAGACTAATACGGGAAGAAACACGTGCAGGCAAATCATTATTGAAAATTAAGAGTGACAAGGAACCTGTCTCACTACCTTGATGTACAGTAGACGTTGCAGAGCCAAAATCAAAGTTATAATTGTTAGAAAAGGTGATCTGTACTCGATATTAGTCTTTTCTATAATCAGGCACGTGAGTGCGCTGATGAACACTTATAATTTTTGAGCAGTCGCTGGTGTGGTACACGGTCAACTGTTTTGGACAAGCCTAGAAACATAGCGTCAATCTGAAAGCCAGCTTTTATTGACAAATATATGCCACGATGAAACTACGCGAGCTGTGTTCCAGACAAAAAACTTTCTCCAAAAACCATGCTGGTACCTATGTATGATGGTATACTCTTCTGAGGAGTGAATTACTTAAGTTTGTATTATGTGCACTAATAGCTTGCATACGGCACTTATGAATATTGGGCTCATATTCCCAAGCGCGTACTGAAACACGTGCAGCTCTAAAGCAGCCAGCGTTTCTGCCAGCCTCTTGAGCTGCTCAACCGCTTACGTGGCCTAGCATGTCAGAGACCTGCGTTTGTTCCCTCAACCACTCTGTCCGGCGCCGGTCTCTTAACGTTGCATCTATGATTTTTAAATTCCATGGCTCTCTGCGTTGTCCTTAACTTAAGCTGAACCCTTTTCATTAACCTCCACTTTCCTACACAATAGGTGAATGTCTTAAAGAAGCGTCCGTCGGAAATAACATTTTGCAGAATTCTTTCCTACATACAGTGCTCAGTCACTCGCAGGCATTAACTTGCCACAGTATAGGTGGAAAATTTTAAAAGAATGGAAAATAACAAGTGATTGCAGGAGATATAACACATGTATTTCATTAAAACAATGAGAACAAAAGGTGATTTGGCATACACCGTGTATTCTTTCGTGAAGTCAAAAATACGTTGAAAATGTTACAATTGGGAAAACTATTCGCCGGTTATATAACTGTTTTCGTCAAATGGGAGAAGGCACATAGTACGCCATATAACCGAGAGGGGTGAAAGGGATGGATTAGGGGCGCTAAAGACTTCTAAGAAATACGGAGATTTGTGAGGGCACGCTGAGACAACGGCGGCTGTGTCTTACAGAGGGTATGTTTCGCAATTCTGTTTGGTAGAGAAATATGTTTCCAGCGGGATTATAACTGATGGAACACAAAAGTAGACTCTCTGTAGGACAAAACTTGGCTAGCCGAAATGGGGCTGCTCGCAGAAAAAAGCTGTTGGTCCATCGTTGGTTGTTCCGGTGCTGAAAAAGCCGGCATGTCTGCATTCCAATAGGCATGCGTTTATTGAAATGGCTGACCGCCATAATGCATGGCCAAAATAAGTTACTGTTACAGAGGATTCATGTTATAATTGTAGGCTTCTATACTCCACTACAAAATTTATTCGTCATTGGCTCTCGCTGTCACGCAAAATGCGAAAAACAGTAATGTATTTATTGGTTTGTGGTGATTTTTTATGATGGCTTACGTCCCAAACTGACTCAGGCCATGACGTGAGGCACAGAGAAGGGCTCCGGGGATTTCAGCAACCCGGGAATCTTTAATGTGCGCTGACATCGCGCAGTTGACATGCCTCCAGTTTATTGCCTCCATCGAGAGGCGACCGTCACAGCCGAGATCGAACCCGCGTTTTTTGGGTCTTCAGCTGAGCGCGATAACTACTGAGCTACCGCGGCGGCTCTACTAATGTACTACTAATCATCAAACTCGCTTGCTTATCTGTTCAGAACTGCGACATAGACGACTGGGCCGCTCTAATGTTTTCTTTTTATTTCAAAACCTCAAATGGCATTTGAACGGGTTTTGCATGAGAGATGGCCGTTCGTAATGACAAATGAGTTGATCAATTAAACAGCTTAAGTGGTTTTGATTGCAATCGATAAAACGAGGAGCAGGAAGGTCATTCCAGTCCTTGGGCGCTGTTACAAAAAATGAGGAACGGTGGGCTGATGAACGGGCTGAAGTTAGTACCAGGTCTTGTCAGGGCTGAGGCGGCTCAAGTGGCGATGTGCTGTTAAAATAACAGGATTACGAGGGAATTTACGACATCCTTTATAGAAGAGAGTGATGAGATCGACGTTTGTGTTATATAGAAGGTTTTGTAGGTTTTTTGCGCTTTCAGTTTAGTAGGGCTTCACGTATACGCTTAACCAGAAAAGAAAAGGCGCGCAGCACGCTTCTGGACGAATGCTATTAAGTTTATGTGATTTTACTGGTGCGTGTCGAATATAGCGCATGCGTATTCGAGCTGACGGCGAATGAAGATGCAGTATGCCTGAAATTTAACGCAAGAAGGCGCTAATGGGAGGATCCTGCGTAAAAAACCGGGGGCCCGGTTAGCTTCTCTGGTGAGTTTGGTAAGTGAACTGTATATGCATGAAAGGTTGGCAGATAAGGTAATTCCTAAGTACCTTAAAAACTTGCGGACCTGAGGTGCCGCCCCCGCGAAACGCAAATAGAAGACGGCCTTCTAGTCGTTACTGTACGTGGCTTATGCCGATAAAAGCACACGGAATCACTGGCTGCCTTTTTGACCTCGTTTTTTCCTCGTGTCGTGGCTTGGCACATTCCGCGGCAGTGGAAGTTTTTCACATGTGGTTTTTCACTGATATGATGGAACCCCCCTTATGTAATGCCCCATTGGGGCTTTTAGGGGAAAATGAATGATGATGATGATGAGAAGATGTCATTCATGCGAAACGTCGTGCTGGCTTGAGCAGTCTTCGAACAAGCAAGTCGGCCGGGACTCTGGCGTCGACAAAAATACATATTGTTGGCCGTTAGCGGGGCAGCCTAGTGTTTGCTTGCGCCGCATAGAGGAGGGCCCTTTAAGAGCCCAACGAAAGCACGTCTTCCCGAAATGCAATCAGAAGGCAGTGGTGAGAGCAGCGATGACGAGGAGAAGTGAGCGGGCGCAGATTCGTCGAAATAAATACCGATTGCGGGCTGTCCCTGCTTTCGTCCTGATTTCTTCGGCCGGCTTACATGCGAGAAAAGTTGTCTTTTTCTTGTAGCGATAGCTACATTACGGTAGCATTTCGAGCATTCAGCGTGGCGGCGCGCCAACCTGCAGTGCGCAACCCTGCGGCGGCGCCACCACACACTGTCACAGGGTTGGTCACGTGGTGTGTAGCAGCTGCCGGCGGAGCGGCGCCGCGGCAAATAACGAAATTCATCACGTGATTGGTCAGGTGACGAATTTCCACTCGGCCAGCGGTAGCTATAGCGTCACTCCACCTTTAACCAGAGCTAAACCACCGGCAATTTTTATTTCCTTCAAAGTTCAGGCGTCGGCATAGAGTTGTGGCCGCTCGAGCTTCGAGAAAATATGGTAAGCTGCATTTGGCGCCAAGTTTGGATGCTCGACGATTGTTCTCACCCCACTAACATCGGTTATGTTCTTATAGAGCGATGGATCACGCCTTCATCTCTTTATAAATCGATACTTTGGGAAGTTATATGGACGATCATTAATATGAATTAAGTATAGTAGAGGACCGAGCAGTGTGTCTAGTTGCGCGCCTCAGATAAAGGCGGACAAGGGACAGGAGCCATCTTTAGTGCGTACCAATTAGTAAAGGTTAGTTTAAAAGTGTCGTATCCAATTAAAAACTAAGTCATTCAGGGAGAGGTATCATAGCTTTAGGAAGAGACGTTTCAGGGGTAGTTTCCCGAATAGTTCTTAAAAACTAGGCAGAACAATGTGAACCAGGGTGTTGGGGCGAAGGTTACAGATTACATCATTTATAAGAGGGCTAGCTGAGTGGCGTAATTTAATGAGAGGAACCACGTAATGTTAGCACAACGGCGCATTTATATACATGGTTATGGAAGATGAACAATTTGTTTCAGGAATGAAGAAAAACATGGCATTCAATTTCTGCCATCTAACAATTGGCATTTAAACAAGTAGGATAGATATCAATATCAATGCCAATAAATTTAAAGGAAAGAAAAAGGAGGCGCAAAGCATCTTTTAGCACATTGCGGTAGGTAAATACTCAACATCAGCTGCCTCTGGTGCATTGCAAAAACCCAGTGCCAAAAATAAAAGCAAAAAATGGCGGTGGTTTATCTCTGTTTAGACCTGGAGTGAAGCGATAGCTAGGGCTGGCCGAGTGGAACCTGTTCACGTGAACAACCACGTGACGAACCACGCGGTCAGCGTGGCGGTGCAGCCACAGGGTGGCGGCGCCGAGCAGCGTTGAGCGCAGCCACGCTGAAGGCTCGAAATGCTACCGTAATGTAGCTATGTAATTATCGCTACAAAATACCAGCACACGGCATGAAGCGTTTTCCTGTCAGGCGTATTGCTTTCAGATTTCTCGGCAACAAACCCGACATTTGCTTCCTGATAAATAAAAGCGTAGCCGCGTGGAGCTTAGTTAACAGATTTGCTGACTGAAAACATTTTACGTCGCAGTCCTCAGCATCCAGTTAGTAGCGACGCCGCAGCTATTCAATTTTCGTAACCAGAAAAAAGAGTGGAGGAGAACAGTGAACCAGCATTTCGTTTTCACTTGCATTGTAAACTCTCAGCTGTCGACAACAAAATTCGCACCTAATAGCAGCTGGTGTAAGAACGGGTGGAACCTGTGCTTTGACCACGCAAAAACAGGGTAAGCCGGAGGCATCCTGAGAAGAGGAGACCCGTTTGAACATCAACTCACTGAATATATAAGAAATGTCATCCTTTTTTTTACTGAAATGTATAACTCAGTCCTCGAATTTTATGCTGTGGAAGTGTTCAAATATGTATGGTCCTTCTTCTGAATCGGCGAAAGGTGCTTGTGGCATTAAGACGTTTCAAGAAACAGCAGTAATAAGGAGCTAGCATTTCCTTGCGAATTTACTTTCCTGTGTTAGGACAGTTCAGCGTAAAATGATAAAAATTACAAAGAGGTCACTGACAACCAGCTACTTTAAAAACGCCCATCACTGAGAAAGCGTGAGTGATGTTTGGTAGAAAGTATTGATTTTATTTTAAACAGTGCTTTCTAACACATAGAAAACCGTATCCGATACCACAAACAGGAGCGCACAGAGAATAAATGCAAAGAGCTGAACATGAATTTAAAACTAACTCCGAGAAAACACAGAAGGAATGGAAACATACTCGCGCGAAGGTAGAAGTCTTGGGTGGCACGCGAAATTATGTACCAGAGCAGCGCCAGCTTTAAAAGCTGAACATTTTATGGTTACTTTTCCCCTAGATAATCAGTGATGCGACTAAAAATATATTGGCGCGGTTCTATTGAACTCCCTGTCTTTGGTGGACACCTGATAAGTAAATCTAAAGTAAATTGTTGGATAACAGGCAATGTCTAAATCGTTGTTTCATAGAGAAAAGGGTAGACTGTCTTTTTTCATAATTCAGGAAAGGAAGCTGGTTGCTGCATGGCAAAATTCGAGGATATTTAACAATCGTAAGATCTTTATAAATGAACTTAAAGGCTACTATAAAATTGCGCCGAGTCCGGAAACACACACATTAGCAACAGGCGAAAAACGCACACAACATGTGCGACAAATTAAACATGGAGTCCTTATTGCATCCGTAATAAAGTGATTATTAAGCGGCTAACGACTCCTGTGTAAGTCAAGCTCACATTCTTAAGCTTAACGCACCCTACAGCTAGAAGGTAATAAAGAAAAAAAAACCTCCTATACGAAAAGCAGAGCGTGTGATCGCCTTTCATTCATTGCATTCGAGTTAGCGAAGTGCCACTTAATCGTGACAGGCAGAGCGACTTAGTTCACGCGCTGAATGCCCTTGCAAGCCTGGAAGTAAGCTATCTTCAACGCATTTCCAAGTTTCCTAACAAAACACATTTCTTACGGTGCAGGCACGCTTCGTCAATCTTTTCTTTTTATGTAACATTTTCAAAGTTAAAATGAAGAAATCGATCACTGCTCAATTTTGCGTGGGTTGCATAGAACTGTACGTATTTCGTTTAGATAAACGCCAAAAAGTTGAGCATTCATATTGAACCGACAGTAAAATAAAGATCACAAGCATTGAGATTTGGAAGTCCAACGAAATATAAAAACTTCAGTTCAGCTCACTTTAACGCGCCGGGGTCAAATCGAACAACCGGCCGGCGTATGCGTGTTGACCTTCGTACAGTAGCGTTGGCAGGGGCAGGTTCTTCGTTCTTCGTACTACAATTGCCTTTATTTCGCTGGACCCGGGTAAAACTTGTTGATTTGTTAATCTGAAATTCAGGAGGCGATATCTCGTGGTGCTTCTTCCTTGGATGAATTTGCGGTGGCTGTCGAACCTTTCGGTCGTGTTTTCCAGGAGGTGACTCGGAGCGGACTTTCTTAACAGAACTGTGAAGTGGCAACGAAAGCAGAGAAAGAATGAAAATCACGCCACAAATAATGAAAATGCACTTTTAAATCATAGGCTTGGCAGACACGCGCACGTTTTGGTCAGTGATCTGACTGTTTTGCTCAGGGGTGCAAACATGGAATGTGGCAGCAAAAAATAGAGGACCCACAATTCAGCATTGGCCCAAGCACTCGCAGAGTGGGGCTGCATATCTGATAAAGACGCAGTGCTATTTTGTGCAAGGGGAATAATCATAACATTGTTCGAAAATCATGGCCGATGCTTAACCTACTCTGAAGAGTATAATGCGATAGCATTAGACATTGAGTAGATGAGGCGCACAAAACACAGCACACAGGTAAAGAATAACACGAGACAGGTTATTCCTGCAACTGTTTATTGAATTATTTGTAACCAGGAGAAGGCGTGGTGGGAGGGGAGGCAAAAACAATATAACAAACCATAGGTAAATGAAATGTGCGAGGGCAAGGATACTACAATAGAGGGTACAAAAGCGATTCAACTCTTTCTAGACTTATCTAAAACTGTATTTTCATTCTTATGAATGACAAGAAATGGAGTGCTAACTGAAGAACTCTCGCTTTTTCTAATCCGATGGGCTTCTAGCAATTCACGGGCAGTCTTATCTTTGCTTCTACATAATATCGGAGTGTCTTGGAGCTTCGTTTCACAAATATTCTCCTCTTCTTTGCCACAGTCCTAGCAAAGAACGCGCAAATGTGACCCGATACCAGTTCTTAGCGATCGTTTATGCTCCATTAGACGTTCATTAATACATCGGCCTGTCTGGCCGATGTACACCTGTCCACAAGTCAGTGGGATGCTATAAACTACCACCACAGCACATTTCACATTTGACATTTCAAAAATGTGAAATGTGAAAGTCTCGGAAGGGAACAGCAGTTATCAATTGGTAGCTAGGTTGTCGAAATGGTGAGAGAATACGTCTAGTTCTGGAGGGTAGTCGCGGGTGATCCGGATCATGAAAGGAAAATACCTAGAAGAATTACAATGGGGTGGAACGAATATGGCATGTTCTCTCAGATCATGAATGGCAGTTAATCAATATGCCTCAAGTGAAAAGTATGCAGCAGCTGTATCTTATTGGTAAACACCTATGGGCCAGAAACGTGAGGGCTAACGAAACTTTTTCATCATAAGTTGAGAGTGCGGCGAGCTATGGAAATAAAAATGATAAGTGTAACGTTAAGCTCTCGAGACCGAAAGCGGGCAGAGTGGGTAAGGGAAGAAACGTGAGTTAATGACTTCTTAGCTGAAATTAAGAGAAAGAAATGGGCTTGGGCAGGTCGTGTAATGTCATGAGAGCGTAGCCGCTTGTTCGTAATGGTAACAGAGTGAAGTTGAAGAGAAGGCAAGCGTAGCAGGGGTCGGCAGAAAGTTGGGTGGGTGTGTGAGATCAAGGGGTTGGCGCAGATACGGTGGCCTTAGCTGGCAAAGCACAGTGTTAATTGGAGACACATTTTGGGGGCCTTTGCCTTCCAGTGGGTCTAGTAAGGCCCATGATGATGATGATGTACTCACCTTTCACGGAGCGCATTCGAAAGATTTTAATGCGATAGCATTTCAGTTGTCATCTCACCAAAATTGCCGCCTTGTATGTCAAAAAATTCCCTGATTGGCAAAGAGAGGTTACGTTACGTTGTGAAATCACCACAACCTCCCCACTGTTGAGGTGCCAGTAAAATTATTGATTCGCCGACAGATGACACGTGACCTTGTGTTGCTTTGGCAACCTGGCCACTTCGGCACGCGGTAACCCGGAGGGAGATTCACCTGAATATTTCCGTTACTTGGCCTATATATGTTCGAAGCTTTTAAGGAATGGTGGTGTTTTTATTATTCTGCTGGGGGATTCAGATGTCCGCTTATACTTCACCCCAAGCTGAACGTGCCCTTACAAACACAGGTGCGGCGCCGCGGCCACAACCTCGGCGGACTCTCTCCGGCCTGGACAGCTCTTACTAGAAACGTTCAATTACTGGAAGTCACCGTCCCACTCTTCCCCCGTCGAGCGCCCGCCGTCGGTATTTTCTTGCGATAAAGCAGACAAAGGGAAGGTCAATCGCACCGAGCCGAGCGTGGTAGGAATTCCACAAGCTGCTTCCCAGGGAGGCATCCTTCTCTTTGCGGTCGTCGGCCACATGACGCTGTAGAAATTTCCGCTGCTGCGGCCGCCACCGTGGTCATCCCGGTCGATGGAATCTACGCTTCAATCCTATTCGGCTGGGGTGGATCCCGTTCATACCAGCACCAAGTGCTGCTTTTCCAGAGCTTTTACGGGGGCATTTATTAGAACTTACCTCTATCTCTGCTGCCAGTTATGCAGCGCAAATGCAAACAGACATCCAACAGTAGTATCTAGAGCTAGTAAAAGCTGTGTGTGCTGTATTTATATTTTGCAGCATCCGAGCTGTCGCTGACATTAGATTCGTGGCATTATCAAAGGAATGACCATGTGTTGAATTCTTTCGTTCGATCTCCGTCTACGAGAAGCAGAACAAAAAAGCAAGAAGGTATTCGAAGATTCTTTTTCTTTCACACACTTGCCGTAAAAGCATAATTTTCGTTCACTGTGTAGTATTGCACATCGTGTAAGGTATCTTCGCGCAGGAACCCCAGAAGGCTCCTGCCCGTATTGTTGCCGGTCAGCCACATGAAGACATCCTCCTCCCTTGTCGCCATTAGACCCACTTGCTGTAAAATCTACGCTTCCTCTTCTCAAATGGTTTGTTTACCGATAAGTGGTAATTTCGTTGGTTCTCCTGGCATTGATAATACTCTGCAACCGTTTAAATTTCCGAGCTTAGAACAAATTAACATTGAAAAATCTACAGGTCGAATATGGTAGTTTCAAGCGGTTCTAAGTTGCATTAAGTAGAGCGCACTCGATCGGCCAGGCATATTCGCTCATGCATGGGCTTTGGACCTGCATAAAACTAAAGGGTCAAAACCAATACACTAATTTCGAACGAGCGCATTCCCAATGTGCTTTCTATTCTAATAAGCCGAATCTAAACAGTACTAAGGCATACTTTCTTGTTCTACAGCCTGTCTCATGGAGTTCTGATTCTCCTCTCCTGCTCCTTGTAGCCGTTTGAGTGCTCGCAATTGAGACAACTGTTTAGCACAGACCTCAGGGCAGAGGGTCTTGTTTCGCCGAAGCGTTAGCATAGAAAGACAGGGACAACAGAAACAGAGAAGACAGGAGAAATCACCACACACTGTACGTCCATGTCCAGCCGATAGTTTGCATCCACCAAACAGGGCTAAGACTTTGGAAGGGATTACCTTCTTCCGGATATAGAAACCGGATAGAGAAACGCGTACAGAAAAGGAGGGATAACTGATGCGTTTCATATCTTGACGAAGATGAATTGATGCGTTAGTAAGCCAGCTGTGACGTTTTTCTTCTAGGGAAATGAGCCTCTTGCCCCGTGGACGGCTGTTCACGGATAGCTTCGCACACGTTTTGAAGCGGTTTCGCTGTTTTGAGCAAGTGCATGTGCGTACTGCTGGTATTGTATTAATTGACGTGCTTACTTCCAATAAAATTAAGTCATAGATTCACCACTGTGCGTGTGTCTCATCTCGTTCTCTGCCCTGGTGCTGAGGCGCTGTTTGAAAATTGTGAAGAAATTGCGTATCTCCAAATAAACCGTTTTTCTACAGAAATCAAGGTACTTTCACTTACAGGACACTGAAATTATGACGGGGACAACGCGACTAGAATTTTAAGGCATAATACAAACTAACACGCACGAGACTGGAAATACGTTTCAGAGATAGCATTCTTGCTGCATTGTTTCACCGAACTCTTGGATTAATATGACAGGGACAATGGAAACGAACGAGAAGGGCCAGAGGGCAACACCAACTGCACTGCGCGCTTTGGGGCTACATCGCTTTCTGCCGGGCGAAAAACGTTTATTTAAAATTTC
The DNA here is from genome assembly GCF_052857255.1 of Amblyomma americanum. NCBI lineage: Eukaryota > Metazoa > Arthropoda > Arachnida > Ixodida > Ixodidae > Amblyomma > Amblyomma americanum. The sequence continues at coordinate 28,793,419 of NC_135497.1, read as the reverse complement.
GGCGAACCATTGGCAGCCACTAGTGAACTTACATCGAATTTATACCCTATACATTTTTAACTTATAGACATATTGGATTCATGGTCGTTGCGCAAATAGCAAATCCTCTGTTTTCGGTAAAGTTGGCTGCGAGCAAGAATGCCATGTTCGGGTTATGACAACGGGATTAAGTTCCAGCTGCGTGGTTGTAGTGCTGAACGTGAATAATCGCGTTGCTCCCAAAACTGCTCTCCCTTTACCAGTGTAACATAACAGAGCCGGGAAAAATTATGCTGTTTCAGCAAATTTGAATTCTATCGTTCGGCTTGCACGACAGCATATGGTGCCTGGAGTAATTGGGGTAAACTAAGCTTTCTTTTGAGTACAGAGTTTCTCGTCTCCAGGATAATAAAGCCGTATGTATATTCCACATTGCAATAGCGTGAAGAATAGTGGTGCTCACGGCTAACCATATATACAAGCCAGGCTACACGCATTTCGCTAGCAACGAAGAGCACGACAAACGCAAAGCTTTTTCTTGCCTCAGCACAAGAACATAATGGTCGATTTTTGACCTCACTAAGAGTGCAGTTCGCTTAGTGTGAGATTACAGGGGACCCCATTTTGGGCTAAGCATAATTGCAGCCGCCTGCAGGGCATCAGAGTTTACAGATAACGCCCCACGTGTCTGGAGTGCGGCAGTAGCAGAATGGTATTAAGTGCACCGCGATTAATAATATGTAAATAGGGCCGTGATATTGCACAAGCGCCGCTGCACGGCGGTGAACGCATGGAAATTTGGTAGTGAATACTGCCTGTGCCATTGGTTAGGAATTCTCTCTAAGCCCATCGCATTCTTCATTGTACAGTAAGATGTGCTAGCAACCCGAGGCGCAAAACAGGCTTTGGGGCTCTGCGGTGCCCGCAGCATCGAATTCCAAGAGCGACGGAGATAACTGCCGAAGAGGAGAGCGTGGAGAGGGAGACTACCGGAACTGCCTGCAGAGGCGTGCGGACGCAGCAGTGTAGCTCAAGCAACCTTATCTCGAGGACCCGGAGCATGACCCGGAGCGCCGTGCTGGATCACAAGGGAGGCATATTCCGAACCTAGCGAATCCCAACGAAGATGCATAACGATCCATTGAAACTGGGGGGAAGTGGAGTCGCCGTTGCAACCACTCCTGTGCCCCTGCCGGGTTGGAGCACCGTCCGCATTCACAAGAAGTTTGGACCTGTGCTCACGCTATGTTAGCGGGAATAAACGTGATCAAAACCAGCATCGCGCATCCAATTCTTCAGTGGCGAGATAGTCTGGTTACTCGACTGCTCTCGGGAAACTTCGTTGCCCCACCAATCGATGTCTCTTCAGCGCGACGCTGGTTAACTATTAAGCGTTTTTTAATCTGGAAACAATAGAGCTCCCTTCGACGCTAAGAGAAACAAACAAAAACGCTGCATAGTTGAATAGAAATTGTAGAGCTAAGCTTACCGGCTTACTGCAATAATCATGAAATTTAAATTAATCATGAAGTATGTTATACTTTTGGTTCAGCTATATCGCTCCTCTGCATCTGGCCATGAAATCTACATCTCCAGCCTCAAGAGAAAACGTAGCCGTGCTAATATGCGCATTGCAGCAAAAGCTGATCTGACAAACCGTCGCCTCTCTCCATTTTACTTTCGCATCTGCACCCTTCCTCCTCTGCTTCTGTCTTTTTACTCTACCTCCTACCAGAGTGTTTGGCAGGTGGTGACTATAAACAATTCAATAAAAACAACCTTAAATTTGTACATTCCCTTAGTTAAGGAAATTGGAATGGTCTATAAGTCATGAAAGTCATAGAGCTGACGCTGTAGCGTTCACGGTACAATGCAATCCTATGTGGCTAAACAAAGGCTATAAACACGTATGACGCGACAGCGTTAATGGGCCATTCTGATTTGGGAATTAGACGGAATTGGCTCATTCTCTACCTTTTCTTTCGTAGACCCCTGGGAGGCCTCATCCCACTCGTGACACAGCGGTGCTGCGGGTAAATGGTCCGACAGGGCCCTACCACGGCAGGTGCGGCCACTGGTGGAGCTTGAAACACACAATTCACTATTGCCGAGCAACCTTGTGTCACAAGTAATTAACTTACCTGCACAGTCGGCAGCTTCATCACAATCTGGTGGAGAGGTTGCGAGAACATCACAAGGCCACGCGACCTTCGTGGCCAACCGAAGTTGAGCCACCGGGGATTTTTCCTCACAACGCCGACGACGGGTTTTTCTACAGAACGGGAGCCTTGAAGATGTAGCGCCAAAACAATGAGTAGCGAGCGTTAGCGCCCTAAAGATTTATTTATTGATTGATTTCAGGTATCCTAAGGAACCTGTAGGGCATTGCATATGGGGGGGGGGGGGGGAATCTGATGAAAACATGAACATGATCACAGAAAACGAGAAATTAAGGGGTACAGCATTTTGAGAAAAGAACAATAACGCATATCTAAACACCTTTAAGGAACGAAAATTTCTCGACATAACACATAATTCACGAGTAAGCAATTGCACTAAGATATATACACCTGCATTCACTAGAAGTATTCAGCGCACTGTTAGTACAGATACTGCAAACACACTGCTGGCAAGAGCAGTAACATTCCCGAAAGAGCGAAGGCAAAAAGAAAACATTACAAGAGGAAGAGTCGCGGGTACGAAGAAAAGGTAGTAATGAACATCGGAACTGTGGCAAGTCTGGTATTGCCACCGATGCAACTCGTAGGTTGCCTCTGCATCACTATGCCATGCAAGGCTGCTTTGTCGGGGCACGAATCGAGGGACACTACGATTTAAGCGGGCGTCTCGCATACTTTGCAATCTGCCGAAGCGGTCTTGTCTCCCTGATTCCGGAAGTCTTCAACAGAGTATGCGGGAAAAGTTCTGGCTGATTGACTCGACATCCAAGGAACGCTGCTTTTGTTGTCAGCATTTACAAGCCTTGCATAGGCTTAATATGCAAATAAGCTACTTCCTACGCATGCCGCACGTGTTTGCTTCATAGTGAATCAGCGAATGTGCATATATTTCTTCTCGAAAAAAAATAGAAACCGGAGGATCAGCAGAGCACAATGAAAACTTTACAATTCCACTTGACGAGCTTCGTGTATTTTCGAATGCCCTATATTGACAGGCCAGAGTAAACACAGAGCTCTGAACAATACAAATCGAACATAAATATATATATTAGCTTCGTAATATATAGTGAATCTTAAGCGGCAGAGAAATCTTTCACCATGTAGTTGCGAATGGTAGTTGTGTTATTTGCTTCTCCATAAAAATGGTTAAGTAAGGCAGAAACGGCTAGACGAAGCATTTTTTCAGTGAATTTCAAACGCGGAAAGGAGTTTTTTTCAAAACTGAATACTCTGCGTCTTGTAATTCCGTGTTGGAGGGGTCAAGTTTACAAGTTGGCGGTGAGATTCACCTGAAACGTGTTTATCTCTTTATGTTTGGTTTTGGAAGACAGAATGAGTAATAGTGCATTAAAACAAAGTTATAACTAATAAAGCGTTGAGATAAAGAGCTTAAGGTAAAGGAAAGTCATGGTAATTACCTGCTACTCTCCCTATGGACATGGTCACGTGGCTAGCATCCAAGACCCAAGGTATACTTTGTAAACCTAGACACTAAGCAATTTAACAACATCTGCAGCTTGAATGCCCGCTCTTTCATAGCTCATAGTTTCCCGACTAATACCTGGAGCCACAAAGACAGTCTAAACATAAAAACAAACCGCGTCTGCCTTTGATGATGGCTGTCTCTTATTATGCAATACATTTCTGTGTCCTAAAAACAAAGTTTAAAACGTCATTCAATCAACAATACCATACTAACCATCGTTTATTGACGCCTTATTGCAATATTGTCAGCTTGATGCATCTTTTGCGGCGTTCGAAAGAAAACGTTTTTTTTCGCTAAATTGACATCCGGATCAATTTTTTTTCACCAGTATTCGTGTATGAAGCAAAAACACAGGGGCTAACAAAATGTTTGTTAAATCGACTAATGTGGCCACACTTGGAAAATAATATCATAGTGATAAAACTAGGAGAGAAGAAAAGAGCTCAGTGGACTTTGAACGAAAGATGAACAGTAGACATCCAAGCTCAAATAGATCAGAAGGGACCGACATGGGAAAAGAGTGCAACTCACAGGGAAACTATTCAGTGACCTCTTACGGTAAACAAGTGTATTTCAAGAGAAGGCACAGGTAGCAGAGGGCGGCAGAGAGCCTCACGGACGCATAGAAGTACGATGTTTTAAGCAATAAATGGCTGCTGCTTGCACCTAAAGGGGCTGATTTCAGATCTGTAGCCGCGGACATGGTTTTGCATGGAGCGTATTTAGCGTCGCGATGATAATGATTTGAAACCCCTCTCGTGGCACATAGAGTAGCTTACCTAGCGTTCAGCAACTAAATTGGCTATCAGATACTGCGATATCAGATTCTTTACGGTTTCTAGGTAGTTGCGAATATCTCACGCATCCACGATTAATGTTAGCGTGGTGTTAGCGTGAAGTGTGTAAGCACTAGAATAAAAATAAAAAATACCGTTTTCAGTAAACTTCTTTTTAGATTTTGGTAGCACAATGATGTTCAGTTACGCCTCCTTTAGCTCTCTAGAACAGATCAGCATGTGTGCGAGCCTTGTGAGGGCACCAAAGGTTGTGCTTGTCCGCTCATGGCGCAGAATGCCTTATGCCTTTTGGTCGGATGCTCCACACAGTGGCAGACCTCTGTGCGTAGAGACCGCGTATGACGAGGTCGACACTGAAAAATAAACCCATCATGCCTGGGCAAACTGAATGTGAGTAGTCTTTAAAGCCAAATGTATAGACTTCTTTAGCGTAAGCAAATGATGATGAAACACGATTTGTAAGAAACATGGAACCAGTATAGTCCTTTGTTGAAGTACTTTGCAATCCATCGAAGCAGGTGCGAGTAGCGCAAACAGATATGAACAGACAGGGAAGTGACGAACACAGCGCTGGCTTACAACTGAGCTTTATTGAAAAACATTGGTATATTTATAGACATATTTTGTTTCGCGTGATGCAGTCAAAGTCAAAACATCATGCGACATGTGCCGTCCTCTACTATCAACAAAAAAAAACAGAATCAGTGAAGCGCGAACCGCGAGATAACACTTGCGTGAACACGCCTAAACAATCAACAAGAACAGGATGGAATCAGCCTAGGATAAACTGGGTTAAACTGGGCTTCTGTTGTCAGAATGTAAACGTTAAATGTAAAAACGTTTCGAACCTAAGAAAGCATAAAAAGACATTATTGAGGCACCATTAAGGAAACCTGCAGAAATAATCCTGCAAAGCACCCACGTAACTTCACGTTCTGTTTGCGTAACCCTACGCTGCCTGCAGGAACAAAAGTTCTTTCTCATGTAGCAAGACCGGCGCTGCGCTGACGCACAAGTCCCTTTTCTGTTTGATGGCATTTGCCTCCAGAATCTTTCTTGTTATCTGACTGTGGCTTATACCCATTATCTTCCTTTAGCGAAAAATAACGCGTTTGTAATATACGGCGGGATATTTATAATGTATTTTAAACATATTTTGTATTCACGAATACACTAAAACTATGCCGGAAATAGGTTCCTGAAATTTTATGCATGGTATTCGATATGTATTTTTAACATTTGCCAATAATAAGTCGCTTAAAGCATGCTTCGAGAATGTGCGTTTCAAACACGTGAAAAAAATATATGCGGTTTTAGAATCTTGTAATTATATTAAAAGTGTACTCTCGTAAATATGACATTATTTAGTCTGAAGTATACTTCAGTTTCAATAAACGGGCCGTCCTTGTTAACAGTATGAAGCACATTTTTAGCTGCTGCAGAACCATCTAGTGCTTGAAATCGCATTTCAGGAAATGGCCTTTGCGTGTTGGTAATGTATTGAAAGTATACTTTCGCAAAGTATACTTCACTTCTAACTAATCTGCTCTCTGCGTAAACATAATTACAGCACGCTTAAAGCTGCGGTTGAACATTTATTGCTCGAAATCGCGTTTCCAGAAGTGACATGCTGGCAATGTATTTAAAGCGTACTTTCGTAAATGCGAAATAAATTCGTCCAAAGTATACATTGCAGCACACTTCAAGCTGCCGTTGGACAGCTAGTGCTCGAATTCGCGTTTCGCGAAATGACATGTTGACAATGTATTTAAAGTGTACTGTCGCAAATACGACATTAATTCGTCAAACGTATAGTTCTGGTCTAACGAAAGAGCTATCCACGTAAACATATTTGCAGCACACTTCAAGCTGTCGTTGAACATTTATTGCTTGAATTCGCGTTTCGGGAAAACACATGTTGCCAATGTATTTACAGCATACATTCGTAAATACGAAATAAATTCGTTCAAAGTATACATTGCAACACACTTAAAGCTGCCGTTGAACAGTTAGTTCTTGAATTAGCGTTTCAGGAAATGACATGTTGACAATGCAGTTAAAGTGTGCTTTCATGAATACTTTGCAATCCGGCCTATGGCTCTCGAACCATCGGCGGCTGGCGCTTAAGGATAGACAGACAGAAAAACTTTATTTGGCAAGGGAGTTTTAGACCCTGCTGGGTCCCTGGGCCACTGCGCGATCCCGCACTGCATCAAGTAGGTCATGTCGAGACATGGCGTCAGCAGCCCGAGTCACCGCAGCAAGCTGCAATGTCGGGTCTGCAGACATGAGCAGGACCTCCCAGGCCTCCCAGCTTGAGATGGCGTGCTGTCCCTGCGGTGGAGAGACAGCAGGGCAGCCGAAAAGGATGTGAGAGAGTGTGGCGTGAAGGTCACAGCTTAGAAAGCATTCAAGGCGAGAGAACTAAAAAGGGTGGATGCAGCTGGCAAAGGATAGGGTTAATTGGAGAGACATGGGAGAGGCCTTTGTCCTGCAGTGGGTGTAGTAGGGCTGATGATGATGATGATGAAAAAGAAAGAGGGGCCAGTAAAAAGTAATAGTCACAACAAACACTGGAAAAAGCAAACAGAAACGAACAGTAATAACTAAACAAAAATAAACGCACAATATTCTACATAGTATGGCAGAAAAAAATTTAAGTTACAACGCGGGCATTACCAACACAAGATACAGGGTAAGTGCAGGTATCCCGCAGAAACCAAAGAAATGCATGACAACAGAATTTTCGGGTGTATAATTAATCATCAGAACAGGTGCATCTTGGGTTTAAAAATGGAAGAAAGAATGGGTGGCACCATTAGCATAGTTGGTTAAATTATTTTTTCACTCAAACCGCTGTCTTGGTCTTGAAATTTATTTGAGTGAGATTTATTACCGATATTTGATAGAAAATTGTTATATTTGATGATCGAACAGGCAACGAATGACTTCGCGGAAAAGAATTTGTGGCACGTGGGGCGCTCAAACCTGTAAGGATGAGCAAGGCGAGGAAAATTCCCGGAACAAATCGTCACGTGGCGGGAAGACAGTTCCCGTAACGAAGTCAGTTCGCGGAGGGAGGGTAGTTTCGGCAACTACAAGCACGTGTTTTTAGTGTTGTGGCACAAATATGGGGTAAGTAGAAGGACTAACTGAAACGCACCGCATGGTTTTGCAACGATTTAAATTATTAGTGATGTAAGCTTGGACAGTATCCCAGATGGCAGATGCGCACTGTATTTTAGGGCGGATCAGAGTGGTGAAGGCAAAATTGTGTGAGCAAGAGCATGGTGAATACTCCGTTTAATAAAGCATAGCGAGCGGTTATCTGCTGCAAGCATGAGATTAATGGGGTGATTCTAGGACAAATCTGACTGGAAATGGTGTCCAAGGTACTTTTATGTATTTGTAAGTTCAACTGACTCAGTGTTAATCCTGTAGGAACTTTGAAACCGGCTTACACGATAGGCAACTGATATAGTTTAAGTTTTAGATAGATTTAAAGCATTAGCCAGGAAGAGCGCCATTCACCTATTGCAATTAGATCAGATTATAAAACGGAGCTGCGAGTGCCACTGAAAGCATTGCGATGCAGCACACAATGATCAGCGAATAGACTAATACGGGAAGAAACACGTGCAGGCAAATCATTATTGAAAATTAAGAGTAACAAGGAACCTGTCTCACTACCTTGATGTACAGTAGACGTTGCAGAGCCAAAATCAAAGTTATAATTGTTAGAAATGGTGATCTGTACTCGATATTAGTCTTTTCTATAATCAGGCACGTGAGTGCGCTGATGAAAACTTATAATTTTTTAGCAGTCGCTGGTGTGGTACACGGTCAACTGTTTTGGACAAGCCTAGAAACATAGCGTCAATCTGAAAGCCAGCTTTTATTGATAAATATATGCCACGATGAAACTACGCGAGCTGTGTTCCAGACAAAAAACTTTCTCCAAAAACCATGCTGGTACCTATGTATGATGGTATATTCTTCTGAGGAGTGAATTACTTAAGTTTGTATTATGTGCACTAATAGCTTGCATACGGCACTTATGAATATTGGGCTCATATTCCCAAGCGCGTACTGAAACACGTGCAGCTCGAAAGCAGCCAGCGTTTCTGCCAGCCTCTTGAGCTGCTCAACCGCTTACGTGGCCTAGCATGTCAGAGACCTGCGTTTGTTCCCTCAACCACTCTGTCCGGCTCCGGTCTCTTAACGTTGCATCTATGATTTTTAATTTCCATGGCCCTCTGCGTTGTCCTAAACTTAAGCTGAACCCTTTTCATTAACCTCCACTTTCCTACACAATAGGTGAATGTCTTAAATAAGCGTCCGTCGGAAATAACATTTTGCAGAATTCTTTCCTACATACAGTGCTCAGTCACTCGCAGGCATTAACTTGCCACAGTATAGGTGGAAAATTTTAAAACAATGGAAAATAACAAGTGATTGCAGGAGATATAACACATGTATTTCATTAAAACAATGAGAACAAAAGGTGATTTGGCATACACCGTGTATTCTTTCGTGAAGTCAAAAATACGTTGAAAATGTTACAATTCGGAAAACTATTCGCCGGTTATATAACTGTTTTCGTCAAATGGGAGAAGGCACATAGTACGCCATATAACCGAGAGGGGTGAGAGGGATGGATTAGGGGCGCTAAAGACTTCTAAGAAATACGGAGATTTGTGAGGGCACGCTGAGACAACGGCGGTTGTGTCTTACAGAGGGTATGTTTCGCAATTCTGTTTGGTAGAGAAATATGTTTCCAGCGGAATTATAACTGATGGAACACAAAAGTAGACTCTCTGTAGGACAAAACTTGGCTAGCCGAAATGGGGCTGCTCGCAGAAAAAAGCTGTTGGTCCATCGTTGGTTGTTCCGGTGCTGAAAAAGCCGGCATGTCTGCATTCCAATAGGCATGCGTTTATTGAAATGGCTGACCGCCATAATGCATGGCCATAATAAGTTACTGTTACAGAGGATTCATGTTATAATTGTAGGCTTCTATACTCCACTACAAAATTTATTCGTCATTGGCTCTCGCTGTCACGCAAAATGCGAAAAACAGTAATGTATTTATTGGTTTGTGGTGATTTTTTATGATGGCTTACGTCCCAAACTGACTCAGGCCATGAGGTGAGGCACAGAGAAGGGCTCCGGGGATTTCAGCAACCCGGGAATCTTTAATGTGCGCTGACATCGCGCAGTTGACATGCCTCCAGTTTATTGCCTCCATCGAGAGGCGACCGTCACAGCCGGGATCGAACCCGCGTTTTTTGGGTCTTGAGCTGAGCGCGATAACTACTGAGCTACCGCGGCGGCTCTACTAATGTACTACTAATCATCAAACTCGCTTGCTTATCTGTTCAGAACTGCGACATAGACGACTGGGCCGCTCTAATGTTTTCTTTTTATTTCAAAACCTCAAATGGCATTTGAACGGGTTTTGCATGAGATATGGCCGTTCGTAATGACAAATGAGTTGATCAATTAAACAGCTTAAGTGGTTTTGATTGCAATCGATAAAACGAGGAGCAGGAAGGTCATTCCAGTCCTTGGGCGCTGTTACAAAAAATGAGGAACGGTGGGCTGATGAACGGGCTGAAGTTAGTACCAGGTCTTGTCAGGGCTGAGGCGGCTCAACTGGCGATGTGCTGTTAAAATAACAAGATTACGAGGGAATTTAAGACATCCTTTATAGAAGAGAGTGATGAGATCGACGTTTCTGTTATTTAGAAGGTTTTGTAGGTTTTTTGCGCTTTGAGTTTAGTAGGGCTTCACGTATACGCTTAACCAGAAAAGAAAAGGCGCGCAGCACGCTTTTGGACGAATGCTATTAAGTTTATGTGATTTTACTGGTGCGTGTCGACTATAGCGCATGCGTATTCGAGCTGACGGCGAATGAAGATGCAGTATGCCTGAAATTTAACGAAAGAAGGCGCTAATGGGAGGATGCTGCGTAAAAAGCCCGGGGCCCGGTTAGCTTCTCTGGTGAGTTTGGTAAGTGAACTATGCATGAAAGGTCGGCAGATAAGGTGATTCCTAAGTACCTTAAAAACTTGCGGACCTGAGGTGCCGCCCCCGCGAAACGCAAATAGAAGACGGCCTTCTAGTCGTTACTGTACGTGGCTTATGCCGATAAAAGCACACGGAATCACTGGCTGCCTTTTTTACCTCGTTTTTTCCTCGTGTCGTGGCTTGGCAAATTCCGCGGCAGTGGAAGTTTTTCACATGTGGTCTTTCACTGATGTGATGGAACCCCCCTTATGTAATGCCCCATTTGGGCTTTTAGGGGAAAATGAATGATGAAGATGATGAGAACATGTCATTCATGCGAAACGTCGTGCTGGCTTGAGCAGTCTTCGAACAAGCAAGTCGGCCGGGACTCTGGCGTCGACAAAAATACATATTGTTGGCCGTTAGCGGGGCAGCCTAGTGTTTGCTTGCGCCGCAGTGAGGAGGGCCCTTTAAGAGCCCAACGAAAGCACGTCTTCCCGAAATGCAATCAGAAGGCAGTGGTGAGAGCAGCGATGACGAGGAGAAGTGAGCGGGCGCAGATTCGTCGAAATAAATGCCGATTGCGGGCTGTCCCTGCTTTCGTCCTGATTTCTTCGGCCGGCTTACATGCCAGAAATGTTTTTTTTTTCTTGTAGCGATAGCTACGTTACGATAGCCTTTCGAGCATTCAGCGTGGCGGCGCGCCAACCTGCAGTGCGCAACCCTGCGGCGGCGCCGCCACACGCTGTCACAGGGTTGGTCACGTGGTGTGGAGCAGCTGCCGGCGGAGCGGCGCCGCGGCAAATAACGAAATTCATCACGTGATTGGTCAGGTGACGAATTTCCACTCGGCCAGCGGTAGCTATAGCGTCACTCCACCTTTAACCAGAGCTAAACCACCGGCAATTTTTATTGCCTTCAAAGTTCAGGCGTCGGCATAGAGTTGTGGCCGCTCGAGCTTCGAGAAAATATGGTAAGCTGCATTTGGCGCCAAGTTTGGATGCTCGAAGATTGTTCTCACCCCACTAACATCGGTTATGTTCATATAGAGCGATGGATCACGCCTTCATCTCTTTATGAATCGATACTTTGGGAAGTTATATGGACGATCATTAATATGAATTAAGTATAGTAGAGGACCGAGCAGTGTGTCTAGTTGCGCGCCTCAGATAAAGGCGGACAAGAGACAGGAGCCATCTTTAGTGCGTACCAATTAGTAAAGGTTAGTTTAAAAGTGTCGTATTCAATTAAAAACTAAGTCATTCAGGGAGAGGTATCATAGCTTTAGGAAGAGATGTTTCAGGGGTAGTTTCCCGAATAGTTCTTCAAAACTAGGCAGAACGATGTGAACCAGGGTGTTGGGGCGAAGGTTACAGATTACATCATTTATAAGAGGGCTAGCTGAGTGGCGTAATTTAATGAGAGGAACCACGTAATGTTAGCACAACGGCGCATTTATATACATGGTTATGGAAGATGAACAATTTGTTTCAGGAATGAAGAAAAAGATGGCATTCAATTTCTGCCATCTAACAATTGGCATTTAAAACAGTAGGATAGATATCAATATCAATGCCAATAAATTTAAAGGAAACAAAAAGGAGGCGCAAAGCATCTTTTAGCACATTGCGGTAGGTAAATACTCAACATCAGCTGCCTCTGGTGCATTGCAAAAACCCAGTGCCAAAAATAAAAGCAAAAAATGGCGGTGGTTTATCTCTGTTTAGACCTGGAGTGAAGCGATAGCTACGGCTGGCCGAGTGGAACTTGTTCACGTGAACAACCACGTGGCGAACCACGTGGTCTGCGTGGCGGTGCAGCCACAGGGTGGCGGCGCCGAGCAGCGTTGAGCCCAGCCACGCTGAAGGCTCGAAATGCTACCGTAATGTAGCTATCGCTACAAAATACCAGCACACGGCATGAAGCGTTTTCCTGTCAGGCGTATTGCTTACAGATTCTCGGCAACAAACCCGACATTTGCTTCCTGATAAATAAAAGCGTAGCCGCGTGGAGCTTAGTTAACAGATTTGCTGACTGAAAACATTTTACGTCGCAGTCCTCAGCATCCAGTTAGTAGCGACGCCGCACCTATTCAATTTTCGTAACCAGAAAAAAGAGTGGAGGAGAACAGTGAACCAGCATTTCGTTTTCACTTGCATTGTCAACTCTCAGCCGTCGACAACAAAATTCGCACCCAATAGCAGCTGGTCCTTCTTCTGAATCGGCGAAAGGTGCTTGTGGCATTAGGACGTTTCAAGAAACAGCTGTAATACGGGGCTAGCATTTCCTTGCGAATGTACTTTCCTGTGTTAGGACATTCCGGGGTAAAATGCTAAATTTACAGAGGTCAGTGACAACCAGCTACTTTAAAAACGCCCATCACTGAGAAAGCGTGAGTGATGTTTGGTAGAAAGTATTGATTTTATTTTAAACAGTACTTTCTAACACATAGAAAACCGTATCCAATACCACAAACAGGAGCGCACAGAGAATAAATGCAAAGAGCTGAACATGAATTTAAAACTAACTCCGAGAAAACACAGAAGGAATGGAAACATACTCGCGCGAAGGTAGAAGTCTTCGGTGGCACGCGAAATTATGTACCAGAGCAGCGCCAGCTTTAAAAGCTGAACATTTTATGGTTACTTTTCCCCTAGATAATCAGTGATGCGACTAAAAATATATTGGCGCGGTTCTATTGAACTCCCTGTCTTTGGTGGACACCTGATAAGTAAATCTAAAGTAAATTGTTGGATAACAGGCAAGGTCTACATCGTTGTTTCATAGAGAAAAGGGTAGACTGTCTTTTTTCATATTTCAGGAAAGCAAGCTAGTTGCTGCATGGCAAAATTCGAGGATATTTAACAATCGTAAGATCTTTATAAATTAACTTAAAGGCTACTATAAAATTGCGCCGAGTCCGGAAACACACACATTAGCAACAGGCGAAAAACGCACACAACATGTGCGACAAATTAAACATGGAGTCCTTATTGCATCCGTAATAAAGTGATTATTAAGCGGCTAACGACTCCTGTGTAAGTCAAGCTCACATTCTTAAGCTTAACGCACCCTACAGCTAGAAGATAATAAAGAAAAAAAAACCTCCTATACGAAAAGCAGAGCGTGTGATCGCCTTTCATTCATTGCATTCGAGTTAGCGAAGTGCCACTTAATCGTGACAGGCAGAGCGACTTAGTTCACGCGCTGAATGCCCTTGCAAGCCTGGAAGTAAGCTATCTTCAACGCATTTCCAAGTTTCCTAACAAAACACATTTCTTACGGTGCAGGCACGCTTCGTCAATCTTTTCTTTTTATGTAACATTTTCAAAGTTAAAATGAAGGAATCGATCACTGCTCAATTTTGCGTGGGTTGCATAGAACTGAACGTATTTCGTTTAGATAAACGCCAAAAAGTTGAGCATTCATATTGAACCGACAGTAAAATAAAGATCACAAGCGTTGAGATTTGGAAGTCCAACGAAATATAAAAACTTCAGTTCAGCTCACTTTAACGCGCCGGGGTCAAATCGAACAACCGGCCGGCGTATGCATGTTGACCTTCGTACAGTAGCGTTGGCAGGGGCAGGTTCTTCGTTCTTCGTACTACAATTGCCTTTATTTCGCTGGACCCGGGTAAAACTTGTTGATTTGTTAATCTGAAATTCAGGAGGCGATATCTCGTTGTGCTTGTTCCTTGGATGAATTTGCGGTGGCTGTCGAACCTTTCGGTCGTGTTTTCCATGAGGTGACTCGGAGCGGACTTTCTTAACAGAACTGTGAAGTGGCAACGAAAGCAGAGAAAGAATGAAAATCACGCCACAATTAGTGAAAATGCACTTTTAAATCATAAGCTTGGCAGACACGCGCACGTTTTGGTCAGTGATCCGACTGTTTTCTCAGGGGTGCAAACATGGAATGTGGCAGCAAAAATAGAGGACCCACGATTCAGCATTGGCCCAAGCACTCGCAGAGTGGGGCTGCATATCTGATAAAGACGCAGTGCTATTTTGAGCGAGGGGAATAATCATAACATTGTTCGAAAATCATGGCCGATGCTTAACCTACTCTGAAGAGTACAATGCGATAGCATTAGACATTGAGTAGATGAGGCGCACAAAACACAGCACACAGGTAAAGAATAACACGAGACAGGTTATTCCTGCAACTGTTTATTGAATTATTTGTAACCAGGAGAAGGCGTGGTGGGAGGGGAGGCAAAAACAATATAACAAACGATAGGTAAATGAAATGTGCGAGGGCAAGGATACTACAATAGAGGGTACAAAAGCGATTCAACTCTTTCTAGACTTATCTAAAACTGTATTTTCAGTCTTATGAATGACAAGAGATGGAGTGCTAATTGAAGAACTCTCGCTTTTTCTAATCCGATGGGCTTCTAGCAATTCACGGGCAGTCTTATCTTTGCTTCTACATAATATCTGAGTGTCTTGGAGCTTCGTTTCACAAATATCTCCTCTTCTTTGCCACAGTCCTAGCAAAGAACGCGCAAATGTGACCCGATACCAGTTCTTAGCGAACGTTTATGCTACATTAGACGTTCATTAATACATCGGCCTGTCTGGCCGATGTACACCTGTCCACAAGTCAGTGGGATGCTATAAATTACCACCACAACACATTTCACATTTGACATTTCAAAAATGTGAAATGTGAAAGTGTCGGAAGGGAACAGCAGTTATCAATTGGTACCGAAGTTGTCGAAATGGGGAGAGAATACGTCTAGTTTGGGCGGGTAGTCCCGGGTGATCCGGATCATGAAAGGAAAATACCTAGAAGAATTACAATGGGGTGGAACGAATATGGCATGTTCTCTCAGATCATGAATGGCAGTTAACCAATATGCCTCAAGTGAAAAGTATGCAGCAGCTGTATCTTATTGGTAAACACCTATGGGCCAGAAACGTGAGGGCTAACGAACTTTTTCATCATAAGTTGAGGAGAGTGCGGCGAGCTATGGAAATAAAAATGATAAGTGTAACGTTAAGCTCTCGAGACCGAAAGCGGGCAGAGTGGGTAAGGGAAGAAACTTGAGTTAATGACTTCTTAACTGAAATTAAGAGAAAGAAATGGGCTTGGGCAGGTCGTGTAATGTCATGAGAGCGTAGCCGCTTGTTCGTAATGGTAACAGAGTGAAGTTGAAGAGAAGGCAAGCGTAGCAGGGGTCGGCAGAAAGTTGGGTGGGTGTGTGAGATCAAGGGGTTGGCGCAGATACGGTGGCCTTAGCTGGCAAAGCACAGTGTTAATTGGAGACACATTTTGGGGGCCTTTGCCTTCCAGTGGGTCTAGTAAGGCCCATGATGATGATGATGATGATGATGATGATGTACTCACCTTTCACGGAGCGCATTCGAAAGATTTTAAGGCGATAGCATTTCAGTTGTCATCTCACCAAAATTGCCGCCTTGTATGTCAAAAAATTCCCTGATTGGCAAAGAGAGGTTACGCTACGTTGTGAAATCACCACAACCTCCCCACTGTTGAGGTGCCAGTAAAATTATTGATTCGCCGACAGATGACACGTGACCTTGTGTTGCTGCGGCAACCTGGCCACTTCGGCACGCGGTAACCCGGAGGGAGATTCACCTGAATATTTCTGTTACTTGGCCTATATATGTTCGAAGCTTTTAAGGAATGGTGGTGTTTTTATTATTCTGCTGGGGGATTCAGATGTCCGCTTACACTTCACCCCAAGCTGAACGTGCCCTTACAAACACAGGTGCGGCGCCGCGGCCACAACCTCGGCGGACTCTCTCCGGCCTGGACAGCTCTTACTAGAAACGTTCAATTACTGGAAGTCACCGTCCCACTCTTCCCCCGTCGAGCGCCCGCCGTCGGTATTTTCTTGCGATAAAGCAGACAAAGGGAAGGTCAATCGCACCGAGCCGAGCGTGGTAGGAATTCCACAAGCTGCTTCCCAGGGAGGCATCCTTCTCTTTGCGGTCGTCGGCCACATGACGCTGTAGAAATTTCCGCTGCTGCGGCCGCCACCGTGGTCATCCCGGTCGATGGAATCTACGCTTCAATCCTATTCGGCTGGGGTGGATCCCGTTCATACCAGCACCAAGTGCTGCTTTTCCAGAGCTTTTACGGGGGCATTTATTAGAACTTACCTCTATCTCTGCTGCCAGTTATGCAGCGCAAATGCAAACAGACATCCAACAGTAGTATCTAGAGCTAGTAAACGCTGTGTGTGCTGTATTTATATTTTGCAGCATCCGAGCTGTCGCTGACATGAGATTCGTGGCATTATCAAAGGAATGACCATGTGTTGAATTCTTTCGTTCGATCTCCGTCTACGAGAAGCAGAACAAAAAAGCAAGAAGGTATTCGAAGATTCTTTTTCTTTCACACACTTGCCGTAAAAGCATAATTTTCGTTCACTGTGTAGTATTGCACATTGTGTAAGGTATCTTCGCGCAGAAACCCCAGAAGGCTCCTGCCCGTATTGTTGCCGGTCAGCCACATGAAGACATCCTCCTCCCTTGTCGCCATTAGACCCACTTGCTGTAAAATCTACGCTTCCTCTTCTCAAATGGTTTGTTTACCGATAAGTGGTAATTTCGTTGGTTCTCCTGGCATTGATAATACTCTGCAACCGTTTAAATTTCCGAGCTTAGAACAAATTCACATTGAAAAATCTACAGGTCGAATATGGTAGTTTCAAGCGGTTCTAAGTTGCATTAAGTACAGCGCACTCGATCGGCCAGGCATATTCGCTCATGCATGGGCTTTGGACCTGCATAAAACTAAAGTGTCAAAACCAATACACTAATTTCGAACGAGCGCATTCCCAATGTGCTTTCTATTCTAATAAGCCGAATCTAAAAAGTACTAAGGCATACTTTCTTGTACAACAGCCTGTCTCATGGAGTTCTGATTCTCCTCTGCTGCTCCTTGTAGCCGTTTGAGTGCTCGCAATTGAGACAACTGTTTAGCACAGACCTCAGGGCAGAGGGTCTTGTTTCGCCGAAGCGTTAGCATAGAAAGACAGGGACAACAGAAACAGAGAAGACAGGAGAAATCACCACACACTGTACGTCCATGTCCAGCCGATAGTTTGCATCCACCAAACAGGGCTAAGACTTTCGAAGGGATTACCTTCTTCCGGATATAGAAACCGGATAGAGAAACGCGTACAGAAAAGGAGGGATAACTGATGCGTTTCATATCTTGACGAAGATGAATTGATGCGTTAGTAAGCCAGCTGTGACGTTTTTCTTCTAGGGAAATGAGCCTCTTGCCCAGTGGACGGCTGTTCACGGATAGCTTCGCACACGTTTTGAAGCGGTTTCGCTGTTTTGAGCAAGTGCATGTGCGTAGTGTTGGTATTGTATTAATTGACGTGCTTACTTCCAATAAAATTATGTCATAGGTTCCCCACTGTGCGTGTGTCTCATCTCGTTCCCTGCCCTGGTGCTGAGGCGCTGTTTGAAAATTGTGAAGAAATTGCGTATCTCCAAATAAACCGCTTTTCTACAGAAATCAAGGTACTTTCACTTACAGGACACTGAAATTATGACGGGGCAACGCGACTAGAATTTTAAGGCATAATACAAACTAACACGCACGAAACTAGAAATACGTCTCAGAGATCACATTATTGCTGCATAGTTTCACCGAACTCTTGGCTTAATATGACAGGGTCAATGGAAACGAACGAGAAGGGCCAGAGGGCAACACCAACTGCACTGCGCGCTTTGGGGCTACATCGCTTTCTGCCGGGCGAAAAACGTTTATTTAAAATTTCGGCGAACGATTGGCAGCCACTAGTGAACTTACATCGAATTTACACCCTATACATTTTTAACTCATAGACATATTGGATTCATGGTCGTTGCGCAAATAGCAAATCCTCTGTTTTCGGTAAAGTTGGCTGCGAGCAAGAATGCCATGTTCGGGTTATGACAAGGGGATTAAGTTCCAGCTGCGTGGTTGTAGTGCTGAACGTGAATAATCGCGTTGCTCCCAAAACTGCTCTCCCTTTACCAGTGTAACATAACAGAGCCGGGAAAAATTATGCTGTTTCAGCAAATTTGAATTCTATCGTTCGGCTTGCACGCCAGCATAGGGTGCCTAGAGTAATTGGGGTAAACTAAGCTTTCTTTTGAGTACAGAGTTTCTCGTCTCCAGGATAATAAAGCCGTATGTATATTCCACATTGCAATAGCGTAAAGAATAACGGTGCTCACGGCTAACCATATTGCCGCGAATATTTGCAGTGTTTATTCGTTTTTCAAATCTGCCACGACACCACCTTATCGCTTTGTTTGCGACGCAAGACGCGACTAGATTTATCTCGATTGATCGCAGCCAGGCAAAGCTGATTATACGTTGTTCCGGAATGTTCTAGTAACTTTGCGCCCTTTATCTCGAATGTTCGCTATCAGCTTTAAATTGAGCACGGCCGACAGCGGCGGGCATTCTGTTCGACGACCGCCGAGCACGCTTGTCGCTTCGCCACCGCCGAGTGATTCAGTCCATTTTGGGTGCAAGTCAGCCCAATAAACAGTTCTTTTAGAAGATCCTTTCGTCGTATTCATCGCTGGTTCGACTGCCGTCACCACTACGTGACATCTGGTGGAGGTGCTGGGTAGCCTTCCATGTTCCGGACGCCCCCTTCAAGTCGTGAAGCCAACCCTGAGCGCTTCGCACCCGAGGACGAGCCAGCAGCTCAGCGAGCCAGCCGACGTCTCCAGGGAGAGGAGCCTGAGTTCGGGAAACTGCCGGACCGCACAAGACAGCGAAAAGACGCGGCTACGAGCACCGCAATCTCGCCGAAGATGTCGACACCGATTATACTGCAGCAGCCGCGGGTGCAGCCAACTTTCAATGGATCCCTAGGCGAAGACACTGAAGAATGGTTGGATCAATTTGAGCGCGTGGCGTCATTCAACAAGTGGGATGATGCGGCAAAGATTGGACACGTTTTTTTCTCATTGGATGGCTCCGCACGCACGTGGTACGAAAACTACGAGTCGTCCCTTACGACATGGGAGCTATTCAAGAGAGAACTATTGAAGGTATTTACCAGCGTCGTGAGGAAAGAAAGAGCCGAACGACTCCTCGAGTCCAGGATCCAGCTTCCGAATGAGCCCGTCCGCAGCTACGTCGAGGAGATGAAGCGCCTATTTCGCCGCGCCGATCCCGGGATGACCGAGGAAAAGAAAGTTCAGTTCTTAATGCGCGGCGTAAAAGAACAACTCTTTGGCAGCCTCGTCCGTCAGCCGCCAAAAACGGTCGAGGAATTCATGCAGGAAGCCTGCACGATTGAGAAGACCCTCGACGTCCGAGCTCGGCAGTACAACCGCCCTTCCTCTGCCTATGCAATCCGTTCGGACACGCCGGCCACCACCAGCGACAGCTTGCGGGACGTTATCCGCGAAATCGTCCGAGAGGAGCTACGCCGATTACTGCCATCCTCCCCACAGCCACAAGCATCGACTCTGATGGACGTGGTACGGGAAGAAGTGCAGCAGGCACTTGGCACCCCGACGGCCACAGAACCCCAGGCCATGACCTACGCCGCTGCAGTAAGGACTGCTCAGCCCCAACGACAACCCCCACGTCCTCCCCGAGATGAGCCACTTGGTCCACAACGCCGCCTCCCAGCCCCCGCCCGCCCAGCCTATGACCGACCCTCAAGCCCCAGGAAATGCGACGCCTGGAGGACTTCCGACAACCGGCCGTTGTGCTTCCATTGCGGTGAGGCCGGCCATATTCTTCGTCACTGCCCGTACCGACGTATCGGTCTTCGAGGATTTGCCGTTAACGCCCCACGACCACGCTTCGGACAACGTCCGCACGAAATAGACGAGTACCTGCGTCGAGAAGAGTACACGCCGAACCGCTTTTCGCGCTCACCATCGCCGTCAACCTCGCGCTTTGCGTCGCCACGCCGCAGCTACGCAGCCGCGGTACGAGGAAGGTCGCCCAGCCCCCGTAGGGGAAACTAAAGGCAGCAACCTCTGGAGGTGAGGTTGCTCACGAGCTAAACGCCGAAGATCCTCCACCGACCACGCCCCATGAAGACGCTGCACCCCCGACGCCGCATGAAGAACCGACACTCGCTGCACCGACGCCGCACACAATGAGAACCTCGACCACGACGCAAGCTACCTTGAAATCGACGCCGCCACCCAGAGGAGCTTCGACCACACGCCCAACCCGTGACTCGCATACGCGACGAAGCCGTGACCCGACGCCGAGAGCGACATGCAATGCAAGAGCCAGGACCTCCGACCTAGAAGTGACTATCGACGGCCGGAAAGTTACCGCTCTAGTCGACACAGGAGCCGATTACTCGGTGATGAATGGAACATTCGCTGCGCAGCTCAGAAAAGTCACAACGGCTTGGGACGGCCCACAAATTCGCACCGCTGGGGGCCACCTCATTACGCCATCAGGACGATGCACAGCGCGAGTGACTGTCAAAGGACATACGTATCCTGCGACCTTTGTTGTGCTACCGCAATGCTCCCGCGAAGTGATCTTGGGTATGGATTTCCTTAATGAGCATCAGGCGATCATCGACCTGCGATCCAAGCTGATCACGCTTTCGACGGACGAAGCCATCGCTACGATGAAAACTCGGGAAAATCACGTTTCCCTAAGTGTCCTGGAGGAAGAAGTGAGCGTCCCACCCCGTTCAAGCGTTATCGTGACCGTAGGCGCCACGAAAGCCATAAACACTGAAGCCATTATCGAGGGGAACATGCAGTTGCTACTAGACCGAGGAATCAGCATCGCAAGAGGCATCGCACATTTCCGCAATGGCCAGGCCGAAGTACTGCTGACTAACTTCAGCGAAGAATACCGGCATATTAACAGAGGAACGACGATTGCTTTCTACGACGAAATATCTGACGTACGAGATTCCTTCGCCCTCTCCGACCCCTCCGCAGAAGATCCGCCTGACCAAGAGAACTCGCCCACTTTCGACATCAACCCAGCCCTGCACCGGAACAGACAAGACCAGATCCGCAATCTGCTTCAAAACTACAGTGAGTGCTTTTCGACATCGCCGAAGGTGCGACAGACGCCAATTGCCAAGCATCGCATTATAACGGATCAACACGTCCGACCTCTCGGTCAAAGCCCCTACCGTGTGTCTCCGCGAGAACGACAAGCCATCCGGGACCAAGTCGAAGAAATGCTTCGCGACGACGTCATCCAGCCTTCAAACAGCCCATGGGTGGCACCGGTTGTTCTAGTGAGAAAGAAAGACGGCGCACTTCGATTCTGCGTGGATTACCGCCGCTTGAACAACATAACAAAGAAGGACGTCTACCCCCTCCCCCGCATCGACGACACACTGGACCGCCTCTGCAACGCCAAATATTTCTCATCGATGGACCTCAAGAGCGGCTACTGGCAAATTGAGGTCGACGAAAGAGATCGCGAGAAGACAGCATTCATAACTCCGGATGGGCTGTTTGAGTTCAAGGTGATGCCATTTGGTCTCTGTTCCGCACCAGCGACGTTTCAGCGAGTAATGGATACAGTGCTGGCAGGCCTGAAGTGGCAGATTTGTCTGGTATATTTAGATGACGTCGTCGTCTTCGCCTCGAACTTTGAAGAGCACCTCAAAAGACTTCGAACAGTACTAGACGCAATCAAGTCGTCTGGCCTAACCTTGAAAGCAGAGAAATGCCACTTTGCCTACGAAGAGCTGCTGTTTCTAGGCCACATCGTTAGCAAGGAAGCAGTACGCCCAGATCCGCAGAAAACAGCCGCTATTGAACAGTTTCAACCGCCGGCCGATAAGAAAGCAGTGCGCAGATTTCTCGGACTATGCGCATATTACCGACGATTTGTGAAAAGCTTTTCGCGCATCGCCGAGCCCCTGACCCAACTGACGAAGGCAGACGTGCCGTTTAAATGGGAAGCGCCGCAAGCAGAAGCCTTCAAGGAACTTCAGCGTCGTTTACAGTCCCCACCGATCCTTGCGCATTTTGATGAAAACGCCGATACTGAAGTTCATACCGACGCAAGCAGCGTGGGACTAGGCGCCGTTCTCGTTCAAAAAAGTGACGGGCTGGAGAAGGTCATCGCATACGCTAGCCGTTCCCTTTCCAAGGCCGAGGCTAACTATTCGACCACTGAGAAGGAGTGCCTTGCCATCATCTGGGCTACGTCGAAATTCCGCCCCTACCTCTACGGACGGCCGTTCAAGGTGGTCAGCGACCACCACGCGCTCTGCTGGCTTGCCAATTTGAAGGATCCCTCTGGCCGACTCGCTCGATGGAGTCTGCGTCTCCAGGAGTTTGACGTCACCGTCGTTTACAAGTCCGGACGCAAGCACACTGACGCCGATTGCCTCTCACGAGCCCCTGTAGATGCACCGCCGCTGGACGGCGATGAGGACGCCTTCCTGGGACCCATCAGCGCAAGCTCTTTTGCTCAGCAGCAACGCTCGGACCCCAACCTAAAAGGCCTCATCGAGTTCCTGGAAGGCAAGGTTTCTTCACCCCCCGCTTCATTCAAGCGAGGACTGTCTTCTTTCTGTGTGCAGAATGAGGTTCTTGTGAAGAAGAACTTTACAGCGAACAAAACAGCCTACCTCCTTGTACCTACTTGTCTCCGCGAAGAAGTTCTACAGGCTTCACACGACGAGCCGACAGCTGGACATCTCGGGTTTACTCGCACCCTCCGCCGCATTCAAGACAAGTATTACTGGCCCCGACTGTCTGCCGATGTCGCACACTATGTGAAAACATGCCGAGATTGTCAGCGACGAAAGACTCCTCCCACACGACCAGCAGGATTTCTGAACCCCATTGAACCTCCCTCAAGACCCTTTCAGCAGATTGGCATGGACTTGCTTGGCCCTTTTCCAACGTCAACATCTGGAAATAAGTGGATCATCATAGCGACCGACTACCTGACCCGCTACGCCGAGGCGAAAGCCCTACCGAACGGAACGGCAGCAGAAGTGGCCAAATTTTTCGTGGAGTGCATTCTTCTTCGACACGGCGCCCCCGATGTGCTCATCACGGACAGAGGAACAGCATTTACGGCGGAACTCACGCAAGCCATCCTGCGCTACAGCCAAACCAGCCACCGGAGGACAACTGCATACCATCCGCAGAGCAACGGACTGACCGAGCGCCTGAACAAAACCATCGCCGATATGCTCGCTATGTATGTCGATGCCGAACATAAAACCTGGGATGTCATCCTGCCTTACGTCGTCTTCGCCTACAACACCGCAGTGCAGGAGACCACCCAGATGACGCCTTTTAGGCTCGTCCATGGCAGGGATGCCACGACCACGCTAGACGCCATGCTGCCCAACGTTACAGAAGAAGAGAACGTCGACGTTGCCGCCTACCTTCAACGCGCAGAAGAAGCTCGAAGGCTTGCCCGATTACGGATCAAAGATCAGCAGCGGTCCGACGCCAGACGCTACAACCTACGAAGACGCAACGCGGAATACAAGCCAGGAGACCAAGTCTGGGTGTGGACGCCCATTCGCCGCCGTGGATTGAGTGAAAAGCTTTTGCGCCGCTATTTCGGCCCGTACAAGGTTCTTCGTCGGTTGGGTGAACTGGATTATGAAGTCATCCCTGACGCAATGACTGCATCCCAGCGACGCCGCGTACGACCAGAAGTTGTCCATGTAGTCCGTCTGAAGCCGTATTATGCGCGCTAAAGGCCGCTGCATTTCCATGCTTTATTTTCGCAAGATCCGTTTTTTTTCCCTTACTAGTCGCATTATTTGTTTTAATGCATCGGGTCGATGCTTCTTTGAGAGGGGAGTAATGCCGCGAATATTTGCAGTGTTTATTCGTTTTTCAAATCTGCCACGACACCACCTTATCGCTTTGTTTGCGACGCAAGACGCGACTAGATTTATCTCGATTGATCGCAGCCAGGCAAAGCTGATTCTACGTTGTTCCGGAATGTTCTAGTAACTTTGCGCCCTTTATCTCGAATGTTCGCTATCAGCTTTAAATTGAGCACGGCCGACAGCGGCGGGCATTCTGTTCGACGACCGCCGAGCACGCTTGTCGCTTCGCCACCGCCGAGTGATTCAGTCCATTTTGGGTGCAAGTCAGCCCAATAAACAGTTCTTTTAGAAGATCCTTTCGTCCGTATTCATCGCTGGTTCGACTGCCGTCACCACTACGTGACAATATATACAAGCCAGGCTACACGCATTTCGCTAGCAACGAAGAGCACGACAAACGCAAAGCTTTTTCTTGCCTCAGCACAAGAACATAATGGTCGACTTTTGACCTCACTAAGAGTGCAGTTCGCTTAGTGTGAGATTACAGGGGACCCCATTTTGGGCTAAGCATAATTGCAGCCGCCTGCAGGGCATCAGATTTTACAGATAACGCCCCACGTGTCTGGAGTGCGGCAGTAGCAGAATGGTATTAAGTGCACCGCGAATAATAACATGTAAATAGGGCCGTGATATTGCACAAGCGCCGCTGCACGGCGGTGAACGCATGGAAATTTGGTAGTGAATACTGCCTGTGCCATTGGTTAGGAATTCTCTCTAAGCCCATCGCATTCTTCATTGTACAGTAAGATGTGCTAGCAACCCAAGGCGCAAAACAGGCTTTGGGGCTCTGCGGTGCCCGCAGCATCGAATTCCAAGAGCGACGGAGATAACTGCCGAAGAGGAGAGCGTGGAGAGGGAGACTACCGGAACTGCCTGCCGAGGCGCGCGGACGCAGCAGTGTAGCTCAAGCAACCTTATCTCGAGGACCCGGACCATGACCCGGAGCGCCGTGCTGGATCACAAGGGTGACATATTCCGAACCTAGCGAATCCCAACGAAAATGCATAACGATCCATTGAAACTGGGGGGAAGTGGAGTCGCCGTTGTGACCACTCCTGTGCCCCTGCCGGGTAGGAGCACCGTCCGCATTCACAAGAAGTTTGGACCTGTGCTCACGCTACGTTAGCGGGAATAAACGTGATCAAAACCAGCATCGCGCATCCAGTTCTTCAGTGGCGAGATAGTCTGGTGCGACGGTTACTCGACTGCTCTCGGGAAACTTCGTTGCCCCACCAGTCGATGTCTCTTCAGCGCGACGCTGGTTAACTATTAAGCGTTTTTTAATCTGGAAACAATAGAGCTCCCTTCGACGCTAAGAGAAACAAACACGCAGCATAGTTGAATAGAAATTGTAGAGCTAAGCTTACCGGCTTACTGCAATAATCATGAAATTTAAATTAATCATGAAATATGTTATACTTTTGGTTCAACTGTATCGCTCCTCTGCATCTGGCCATGAAATCTACATCTCCAGCCTCAAGAGAAAACGTAGCCGTGCTAATATGCGCATAGCAGCAAAACCTGATCTGGCTATCCGTCGCCTCTCTCCATTTTCCCTTTCGCATCTGCACCCTCCCTCCTCTGCTTCTGTCTTTTTACTCTACCTCCTACCAGAGTGTTTGGCAGGTGGTGACTAAAAGCAATTCAATAAAAACAACCTTAAATTTGTACATTCCCTTAGTTAAGGAAATTGGAATGGTCATTAAGTCATGAAAGTCTTAGAGCTGACGCTGTAGCGTTCACGGTACAATGCAATCCTATGTGGCTAAACAAAGGCTATAAACGCGTATGACGCGACAGCGTTAATGAGCCATTCTGATTTGGGAATTAGGCGGAATTGGCTCATTCTCTACATTTTCTTTCGTAGACCCCTGGGAGGCCTCATCCCACTCGTGACACAGCGGTGCTGCGGGTAAATGGTCCGACAGGGCCCTACCACGGCAGGTGCGGCCACTGGTGGAGCTTGAAACACACAATTCACTATTGCCGAGCAACCTTGTGTCACAAGTAATTAACTTACCTGCACAGTGGGCAGCTTCATCACAATCTGGTGGAGAGGTTGCGAGAACATCACAAGGCCACGCGACCTTGGTGGTCAACCGAAGTTGAGCCACCGGGGATTTTTCCTCACAACGCCGACGACGGGTTTTTCTACAGAACGGGAGCCTTGAAGATGTAGCGCCAAAACAATGAGTAGCGGGCGTTAGCGCCCTAAAGATTTATTTATTGATTGATTTCAGGTATCCTAAGGAACCTGCAGGGCATTGCATAGGGGGGGGGGATCTGATGAAAACATGAACATGATCTCAGAAAACGAGAAATTAAGGGGTACAGCATTTTGAGAAAAGAACAATAACGCATATCTAAACACCTTTTAGGAACGAAAATTTCTCAACATGACACATAATTCACGAGTAAGCAACTGCACTAAGATATATACACCTGCATTCACTAGAAGTATTCAGCGCACTGTTAGTACAGATACTGCAAACACACTGCTGGCAAGAGCAGTAACATTCCCGAAAGAGCGAAGGCAAAAAGAAAACATTACAAGAGGAAGAGTCGCGGGTACGAAGAAAAGGTAGTAATGAACATCGGAACTGTGGCAAGTCTGGTATTGCCACCGATGCAACTCGTAGGTTGCCTCTGCATCACTATGCCATGCAAGGCTGCTTTGTCGGGGCACGAATCGAGGGACACTACAATTTAAGCGGGTGTCTCGCATACTTTGCAATCTGTCAAAGCGGTCTTGTCTCCCTGATTCCGGAAGTCTTCAACAGAGTATGCGGGAAAAGCTCTGGCTGATCGACTCGACATCCAAAGAACGCTGCTTTTGTTGTCAGCATTTACAAGCCTTGCATAGGCTTAATATGCAAATAAGCTACTTCCTACGCATGCCGCACGTGTTTGCCTCATAGTGAATCAGCGAATGTGCATTTATTTCTTCTCGAAAAAATATAGCAACCGGAGGATCAGCAGAGCACAATGAAAACTTTACAATTCCACTTGACGAGCTTCGAGTATTTTCGAATGTCCTATATTGACAGGCCAGAGTAAACACAGAGCTCTGAACAATACAAATCGAACATAAATATATATATTAGCTTCTTAATATATAGTGAATCTTAAGCGGCAGAGAAATCTTTCACCATGTAGTTGCGAATGGTAGTTATGTTATTTGTTTCTCCATAAAAATGGTTAAGTAAGGCAGAAACGGCTAGACGAAGCATTTTTTCAGTGAATTTCAAACGCGGAAAGGAGTTTTTTTCAAAACTGAATACTCTGCGTCTTGTAATTCCGTGTTGGAGGGGTCAAGTTTACAAGTTGGCGGTGAGATTCACCTGAAACGTGTTTATCTTTTTATGTTTTGGTTTTGGAAGACAGAATGAGTAATAGTGCATTAAAACAAAGTTATAACTAATTAAGCGTTGAGATAAAGAGCTTAAGGTAAAGGTAAGTCATGGTAATTACCTGCTACTCTCCCTATGGACATGGTCACGTGGCTAGCATCCAAGACCCAAGCTATACTTTGTAAACCTAGACACTAAGAAATTTAACAACGTCTGCAGCTTGAATGCCCGCTCTTTCATAGCTCATAGTTTCCCGACTAATACCTGGAGCCACAAAGACAGTCTAAACATAAAAACAAACCGCGTATGCCTTTCATTATGGCTGTCTCTTATTATGCAATACATTTCTGTGTCCTAAAAACAAAGTTTAAAACGTCATTCAATCAACAATACCATACTAACCATCGTTTATTGACGCCTTATTGCAATATTGTAAGCTTGATGCATCTTTTGCGGCGTTCAAAAGAAAACGTTTTTTTCGCTAAATTGACATCCGGATCAATTTTTTTTCACCAGTATTCGTGTATGAAGCAAAAACACAGGGGCTAACAAAATGTTTGTTAAATCGACTAATGTGGCCACACTTGGAAAATAATATCATAGTGATAAAACTAGGAGAGAAGAAAAGAGCTCAGGGGACTTTGAACGAAAGATAAACAGTAGACATCCAAGCTCAAATAGATCAGAAGGGACCGACATGGGAGAAGAGTGCAACTCACAGGGAAACTATTCAGTGACCTCTTACGGTAAACAAGTGTATTTCAAGAGAAGGCACAGGTAGCAGAGGGCGGCAGAGAGCCTCACGGACGCATAGAAGTACGATGTTTTAAGCAACAAATGGCTGCTGCTTGCACCTAAAGGGGCTGATTTCAGATCTGTAGCCGCGGACATGGTTTTGCATGGAGCGTATTTAGCGTCGCGATGATAATGATTTGAAACCCCTCTCGTGGCACGTAGAATAGCTTATCTAGCGTTCAGCAACAAAACTGGCTATCAGATACTGCGATATGAGATACTTTACAGTTTTTATGTAGTTGCGGATATCTCACGCATCCACGATTAATGTTATCGTGGTGTTAGCGTGAAATGTGTAAGCACTAGAATAAAAATAAAAAATACTGTTTTCAGTAAACTGTTTTTCTTTAGATTTTGGTAGCACAGTGATGTTCAGTTACGCCTCCTTTAGCTCTCTAGAACAGATCAGCATGTGTGCGAGCCTTGTGAGGGCACCAAAGGTTGTGCTTGTCCGCTCATGGCGCAGAATGCCTTATGCCTTTTGGTCGGATGCTCCACACAGTGGCAGACCTCTGTGCGTAGAGACCGCGTATGACGAGGTCGACACTGAAAAATAAACCCATCATGCCTGGGCAAACTGAATGTGAGTAGTCTTTAAAGCCAAATGTATAGACTTCTTTAGCGTAAGCAAATGATGATGAAACACGATTTGTAAGAAACATGGAAGTACTTTTCAATCCATCGAAGCAGGTGCGAGTAGCGCAAACAGATATGAACAGACAGGGAAGTGACGAACACAGCGATGGTTTACAACTGAGCTTTATTGAAAAACATTGGTATATGTATACACATATTTTGTTTCGTGTGATGCAGTCAAAGTCAAAACATCATGAGACATGGGCCGTCCTCTACTATCCACAAGAAAAAAAAACAAAATCACTGAAGCGCGAACCGCGAGATAACACTTGCGTGAACACGCCTAAACAATCAACAAGAACAGGATGGAATCAGTCTAGGATAAACTGGGTTAAACTGTATAAGGGCTTCTGTTGTCAGAATGTAAAAGTTAAAAGTAAAAATGTTTCGAACCTAAGAAAACATAAAAAGACATTATTGAAGCATGTTTGCTGGCACCATTAAGGAAACCTGCAGAAATAATCCCGCAAAGCACCCACGTAACTTCACGTTCTGTTTGCGTAACCCTACGCTGCCTGCAGGAACAAAAGTTCTTTCTCATGGAGCAAGACCGGCGCTGCGCTGACGCACAAGTCCCTTTTCTGTTTGATGGCATTTGCCTCCAGAATCTTTCTTGTTATCTGACTGTTGCTTATACCTATTATCTTCCTTTAGCGAAAAATAACGCGTTTGTAATATACGGCGGGATATTTATAATGTATTTTAAACATATTTTGTATTCACGAATACACTAAAACTATGCCCTAAATAGGTTCCTGAAATTTTATGCATGTTATTCGATATGTATTTTTAACATTTGCCAATAATAAGTCGCTTAAAGCATGCTTCGAGAATGTGCGTTTCAAACACGTGAAAAAAATATATGCGGTTTTAGAATCTTGTAATTATATTAAAAGTGTACTCTCGTAAATATGACATTATTTAGTCTGAAGTATACTTCAGTTTCAATAAACTGGCCGTCCTTGTTAACAGTATGAAGCACATTTTTAGCTGCTGTAGAACCATCTAGTGCTTGAAATCGCATTTCAGGAAATGGCCTTTGCGTGTTGGTAATGTATTGGAAGTATACTTTCGCAAAGTATACTTCACTTCTAACTAATCTGCTCTCTGCGTAAACATAATTACAGCACGCTTCAAGCTGCGGTTGAACATTTATTGCTCGAAATCGCGTTTCCAGAAGTGACATGCTGGCAATGTATTTAAAGCGTACTTTCGTAAATGCGAAATAAATTCGTCCAAAGTATACATTGCAGCACACTTCAAGCTGCCGTTGGACAGCTAGTGCTCGAATTCGCGTTTCGCGAAATGACATGTTGACAATGTATTTAAAGTGTACTGTCGCAAATACGACATTAATTCGTCAAACGTATAGTTCTGGTCTAACGAAAGAGCTATCCACGTAAACATATTTGCAGCACACTTCAAGCTGTCGTTGAACATTTATTGCTTGAATTCGCGTTTCGGGAAAACACATGTTGCCAATGTATTTACAGCATACATTCGTAAATACGAAATAAATTCGTTCAAAGTATACATTGCAACACACTTAAAGCTGCCGTTGAACAGTTAGTTCTTGAATTAGCGTTTCAGGAAATGACATGTTGACAATGCAGTTAAAGTGTGCTTTCATGAATACTTTGCAATCCGGCCTATGGCTCTCGAACCATCGGCGGCTGGCGCTTAAGGATAGACAGACAGAAAAACTTTATTTGGCAAGGGAGTTTTAGACCCTGCTGGGTCCCTGGGCCACTGCGCGATCCCGCACTGCATCAAGTAGGTCATGTCGAGACATGGCGTCAGCAGCCCGAGTCACCGCAGCAAGCTGCAATGTCGGGTCTGCAGACATGAGCAGGACCTCCCAGGCCTCCCAGCTTGAGATGGCGTGCTGTCCCTGCGGTGGAGAGTCAGCAGGGCAGCCGAAAAGGATGTGAGAGAGTGTGGCGTGAAGGTCACAGCTTAGAAAGCATGCAGGGGACGTGCCAGAACAGTGGGATAAAAGCTGAGAGCATGACAGAGAGCGGGTCTGGAGAGATCTGAAGAGGATCTGTTGGGAGTGCGCAAGAAAGGGGTGGGTAGGGGGGTAAGTACGACGGTCCAAACAGGGTATTTGTGTGAGCTCCGCAAAGGTGTGCAGCCGCTCCCTCGAGAATCTTGGATCGAGACTGTCCTGAGCACGGCAAATCAAACCTCTTCCGGCAGCCTCGTTTCCAGTGTTCCCAGAGTGAACCGGCACCCACTGGAGCTCTACCCTGCGCGGTAAATTTTGGGTAGGGGTGTTCAACAATTGCCAGGCAGGGTGTGAGTCCTGCCCCTCGCAAAGTTGGACAGAGCCGTATTGGAGTCGCCGAAGATGTATTGGGGCGTACGAATGTGAATAAGAGCTAGGGCGATAGCGGTCTCCTCTGCCTCCTCGGATGTAGAGCCCGAGGGAAGACGGTGAGTTAGGGGTGGGGTAGGGTTTGATTGTAGGCAATTTCTACCGCTTTATTCGCTGTACATGCGGCGTCTACCAAAACTGCATCGTGGGCTTGCCCGTAATACTTAAGGAGGGTATTAGCGCGAGCTACGTGGCGAGGGATATGATATTGGGGATGGACGTTTCGAGGAAGGGCTTTCACAACAAGAGGTGTATGTATGTGTCGAGGGATGGCAATAAGGATTAACTTGGCATGTTGATGCGAAGGGAGGAAAGTATATGGCGGCCAGTGGCGCTCGTGGCAAATCTAAGGTACTGTGTCTGAAGGTGCGCGTCAACTTGTTCCTGAATGGCGTTATGCATGAATAGTCCAAGGAGTTTGGCTGTGCTAGTGCTACGAGGTAGGTTTAGGGCTGCCTTAATCCCAAGGCGGATCATGGCGTTCACGCGTTCGGTTTGAGTGTGGTTCAATTTCAGATATGGGGTTGCGTATAGAATGCGGCTAATTAGAAAGAATGCGGACTTAGAGGGGGAACATTCGAGCCCGATGGATGACGCGTGAGAGAAGATTGTGTCTGCTGCTAACTGAACAGTTTCATCAATTTCCCCGTCAGAGCCATGAGTGGTCCATGTGGTAATATCATCAGCGCACAGGGTATGCTTTAGGTGTGGGATTAGAGCCGATTTGTGAGCTAGGGGCATGAGAGCAACGTTAAAGAAAAGGGGAGAAAGGACCGCGCGTTGAGGGGTTCCGAGCTCTCCGAGTGTATAAAAGGATGTGGTAATCTGATCTGTGTGCAGGAAGGCAGTGCGCCCGAGAGAAAGGCGCGAGAGTAGTTTTATGTTTTAGGGCCTACCTGTAGCGCCTGCAGTTCCCGTAAGACGGCATCGCGTCGAATTCTGTCAAATGCCTTGGTGAGGTCAACTGCCAGGATAGCTTTAGTGTGGTGGGGGATATTATCATCAAGCACGTCTTGAGTAATTTGAAGTAGGGCGTCCTGCGCAGATAGATGCGCACGAAAGCCGAGCATACTGGTGTGGGGGGGGGGGGGGGGGAAGGTGGTTGTCTTCTATGTAAGTTGTTGAGCCGAGCACAAATCATGTACTCGAAGACCTTGCCTAGACAGGATGTATGAGAAATTGGGCGGATGTTTTCTAGGGTGATAGGCTTGAGGGGTTTTGGAACAAAGATGAATTTTCTATGCTTCCAGGAGGCAGGGAGAGTACCTGCCTCCTAACATTCGTTAAAATAGTTGACTAAGTCAGAGATGAAAGATTTCGGATAGCTGCATTGGTAATTTTATCTTCTCCGGGAGCGGTATTCCGCAATTTCAACAGGGCGGCGCGAAATTGATTCTGCAATAAGGGCGTCAAGCTCGGGCTGGGGTGGGCCCCGCATAATCGGGGGTATTTCCAAGGGAGAGACCGGGGGTGGTATAGGTGCATTTCACCTGCGCGAGGAAGGCGTCGGTGTCCTGTCGATGGTTGTGTGCGAGGCGGCGAATGCTAAGGCGCGTCTGGGATTTCGATTGCGTGGGGTCTAGCATGTGCCGTAACAGGTGCCAAGCGCGGGTAGAGTGGGAATACTTAATGTCATTAGGTTGGAATGACATTCGCCATTGAATGAGTTTGGGGAACTCATTCGCATTCGATCTCGAACCGAATGTGTACCCTGGACACCAGATACGCAGCAAAAACACGCGACACAAAAAATAGCATGCGCACTGCTAAAGTTAGAAATTGTATTTATTTAGTTATGCTAAGAAATGTTAATTTTGGTGCGAACCTCTTGACACTAGAAGCTGTCGTGGATAGTTGTTGCTCTCAGTCCCAGCAGCAGCCAAAGGCAGCGGCCGACAAGCACGGCCTTTCTCGCGACCCCCAATCATTTGGGCTGCGTGTTCCTTGTTCGTTGGCGTTTCATGTTCGTTTAGCTCTGATGTTGGGTCACATGTTGGGTCACACGTTGGGTCACACGCGCCGGTCGCGTATACAGCGCGCTATGCATGTGGCGTAGTTTTTGTGCGGTTGCGTGGCGACTGCCATGATGCGAATGAACTGGAAATTGACGATACGTGGTTGTTTCGCTTGTGGCAGCAATGTTCTGTCAGTTTTGAATGTTTTTTTTTGCATGATGCAGTCGCTGTGAATGTCCGCCGATCGAAAGGTTATGACTGGCCGCTGCGTTCCCCACTCACTGGCTACACCGAAAAAGAGCCTGCGGTTATTGGCGCCTCCTTTGTAGTCATAATTTACAGTATCAGGGTCGCCGAATGCTGCTGGATTATGCTACATTTGCTGTTCTAACGTAAAAACTGTTTACTAGATCCCAAGACTCTCACGTATGCCAGCAGCGCGGAGAATGACCTGCCGAACATAACTATTTTTTGCGTGGTTAACACCCGCTTGTCCAACATTAACTGGGATCACTTTGTCTTATTACTCCTCCATATGTAAGGGATTCCAAGCAGTGAAGGGCAATTTCTTCTCCAAATGATCCGTTGCCACACTCTTCTGGGGCGGACAACTGAGGACATGTCTGAAACAATACGTTCACATTTTCTCGTTTGCTAAAGGCTTGTTCCGCAATAAAATTATGCACATCGTCAGAGTTTCCCACTGTATAGTTTTGAATAGACGTTGATCGATAGTACGATGCGACACCTTGCTGATTATTCAGCAAGACATCTGTCGTTTTTATTGGAAGGAATTAAAAATAAACGGTTCAGTGAAATTTGTAATTGAATAAGGCAAAATAGCAACAAAAAATTTCAGTTGCTAAGCATACAAAAACGTTAGTTTTTCATTCTGTTCAAAGCACGAAGGAAAAACAATAAAAGCGACCAATTCACAAAGAAACCTGAAAAATTCAACTCTATATTACGGTTTCATTTCAATGCCACTATTCACGCCAAACTCAACTAAGGGGAGTCGGAGCAACTCAGGCCGCCTTTCTCGCTTCAGCGGAATTGTCTGCTCCAGTTGCCAATAAAAGACGCTGGCTTACCGCCTTACTCCATAGTCGCTGGCTAAGGCATTAGACCTTTCATTAGGTACTGGTCCGGGCTAGTTGTAGTAAGTGGTTTTGTTAAAATAATAGATAGCAGACAGAATGGAGAATTGAAATGAAAGAGGTGAAGGGACCAGAGGAGAGGATTTGACTCATGTTGAGCAGAAAGACGCGCGGCATGCAAGGTGTCATCCCCGCTGCTGTCATCGAGAGAAAAAAAAAGTAAGCTGCAGGACATGCCTGCCCAGAAGCACGCTTGACGAATTTTACTTATCTCGTGGCTATACGTGACGGCAACCAAAGTAGCATATTTTCCCCAGTAGGAATTTACTGAAAAGCGATACCAAAAATAAGGCGCCTCTTCTTGACGAGTGTAATTCGTCACGCATGCTCTCTCCCAAAACTGAAGTCAAAATTTCATCGCAAATAAGCAGTGGTTGCTATCACGCTCTTGTGCAAAGTGGATCGTACACACGTACAAGTTAATTGTAGACTACGAAAGAAAACCACGCAGTAGCGGATTCAACAAAGGTGACCGTTTCACACATTTCTTGACAGCAAGACAAATTATGAAATAATGTGATTCAATTTTGTGCTGCCATTAAACAGTGAGACACCTACACAGTTCACTGGTCAGTTTCAACAACACCCCAAACACGAGGTGGACAGTGTATGTCAAAATCTTCTGACAGTTGTTGTGCTTTCATGTATTTATCTCTTATATACTGCCACTGATTTGTCGCAGCAGCAACAGAGGACCAAGTTAATGCGCAAACATCCTCGAAACTGTCGTTGACAGCAAAGCTTGATATTCTCATTAGAACTGCCCGAGTGGCAGTGTTTGGCGATTATCAAACTC
The DNA here is from genome assembly GCF_052857255.1 of Amblyomma americanum. Lineage (NCBI taxonomy): Eukaryota > Metazoa > Arthropoda > Arachnida > Ixodida > Ixodidae > Amblyomma > Amblyomma americanum. The sequence continues at coordinate 28,758,089 of NC_135497.1, read as the reverse complement.
CAGCTCTAAATAAGCAATTCTGACTGTTGGAAAAGCAATCTAGATGTAGAGTGTCCGGGTGTATGGTAGCGCTGGAAATATTACAACCGCTGTAAGGATGTAACGAATGTTCGCAAGGCGCCGAATTTCTCAGCAGATGAGCTGCGAAACATGACATATTTTAGCTTAACTCCGATGAACTGTTTGAAACATCTCTGGTACCACCTTTTCTTGTTAGAACAGCAGGTTCGCGGATTTTCACGCGGTAGTGGCAGTTTTATCTTCCGAACGGTCACCCGCCACATTGCGCTCTATGCAGCCGAACCGGAGAGCGTGACCAAACATGTTGCCGTCGCGGGCGGTGTCCTCACCCTGAAAGCGGAGGCTAACGGGCATCGAGGCACCCTAGTTTTCCGAGCTGCGCCACCGGCTGCGTGTTGTATACCACTTTTGCTCACGACTGTACATAAACGTGTACGATGTGCATGTAAGCGTTTAAGAGCGATGTCTGGATGCATATATTACGACTAGGACCTGCGCCGCCACAGGAGCATTAAACTTGCCGTGTTAAGTAATAACGATAAAAAAATTCAGCAAAACCTTCAGCGGATGCAAAAGACAACCATTCAGGCGATCAATGCGTTGGCTCGAAGAGGCGGAGAGCTGAGCGGCTCACCGCGATATGCAGTCCGATCACGTTTTCACGCCTCAAGTGTTTAAATTAGGGCTCTCACACATCCTTCGAAGCCTTGGCCAAACCATAGTGTCGTCTTCCCACTCCTTTACGGCCGTATTAGCCGAAACACTGCCTGTCGGAGCCGATCGCCACCAGACGCAGCAGCCGTAGCGCTACAGTGAAATAGAAGCGGAGAGGCGCGCGCCGAGCAAGCAGGAGGCGTGTAATGGCGGCCTCATCACGTGATCTAAGATGGCAGTCCCCATGACACGGCGCTGCAACCGCTCGCCTTGGGAGAAGGCGCAGTGGGAGAAGATGACGCGGATGGTGCCAGCGTGTGTAGCAAGCGGAATCTTCGAGCCTACGGGAAGCTGCTTCTTCTACCGACCCCAAAGTCAAAGCCTGGCGTGAGGCTGACGGCCTACGGAAGAATGAAGCGCGGAGAGCTAAGCGCGTACCGGAGAAGCCACGTGAAAAACGTCTCGCCGTGCGTCTTCACCTGCCACAAGACGTGTCTTCTTCCATTGCGTCTTTTCCCAAGGCTGAAAACTGAAAACAAAACATTTTTACAGATTTGCCTGTCTGGGTGGGTTTGAAGACTTATAAACTGCACATCTCCAACCAAAAATTTTAATTTTAATCCAACGTTTCGAAGCCGACTGGGCTCCTTCATCAGGGGTGACTAAGGGCAGTAGCTAGCGTCTTCAAGTATTGAGGGGACGAGGGGGTCAAAGGAACGAAAGTTGTGTTTCGAAAGCCGTGGGGGAGGGGGAGGAAGGGGGGTTAAATTGTTAGTCACGCTGTCACACTGTGGGGAGGTGGTCAATGGCGACTTTTTTTCGTTGAGTTGAAGAGCCAAGTCCCTGGGCAGGATTCTTTTTGTGCGGTTGATGTTGTTCGGGGTGATTTGGATGTGCCAGGATTCCAGAAGGAGCTTTTATGGTAACTTGTTTCGCTTCCGAGGATGCGGGTTTCTTCGAAGTTGATTCCATGGTCCGAGTCCTCGGAATGTTCGGCTAAAGGATTGCGCTCTCTTGCGAAGCTGTGGACGTCGTTTTTATGTTACGGAATTCTTTTTTGAGATTTTTGGTTTCGCGATGTAGCTTGCATCGCAGTCAGCGCAAGGAATTTTCTTTGCGCTGACTAAGAATTCGGCAACAAGTGAAGCTCTGGTAACGCAGCGGAAATATTTATTCCAAGAAAGAAGAAACATAAAACCAGACGCTATAGCTCAGCGCCAAAAAAAGGAAATAACACAAAAAGATGCGATAAATATTAGAGCACCAAGCAGTCCTGAAACGACACTTAATCACAGAGATCACTGAGTCACTCATCTGGTAACTACAGATAAATACAAAATAAACGAAACTTGCGACACCAAATCACCGAACACTGTACACGAACAAGATGAATTTTTTTGCACTCAGCAATTATCACAACTCACATTAACGAAATTCTAGTGGTGGCTGTATAGAAATATCACCTCTAATTTTTCTTGTACTCTACGATAAATGCGACGCTTTGGAGGAACTTGACTCCACATTTAACTTAAACGTCAAACACGAATAAACTTCAAGCACAGGACAGCCAGGTTCTATAGTGCATATCGCAAAAATTTCGAGAAAACGCCAACCACCTGGGACATCTACAGTACGTCTAATGACACAACTCACAGATCCTTCCAGAAGACATTCAGTCTACTGAATGACAAATTCAGAAGATCAAATGGTACAATGACACACCTGTCAGACAATCTCTTAATCACACGACCGGAATTTCAGCTCTGTACCTTAACATTCAGTGAAACTCAACCAGTGGTGACAATCTTGCACTATTATACTTTACCATAATCACGACGCCTTTGAAAGGCCTTAACACCAACCCCCCAAAACCACAAAACCCAAGAATCAAGGCAAACTTGCCGTTCACTCAATGGCCTGTAATGGGGGCATCTTGCAAGCACCAATTTTAATTTCCAGTGGAAATTTTAAGGCTATTTAACCCAGCAGCAAACTCTGCAGCCCAGCCTACAACCCACACCCTCTGGGAACTTACAGAGCACACAAACGCATCTCCCCTCATAGCCGCTTGTAGATCCCCATGAGTAGCCACTCCTGAAACTGAATCAGAACGCGGCGTGTTTGCACAGAAATGACTTAAGAGATCAACAACCATAGCACCGCAGTAATCAATAGGGGCTCAGCATGCACTCTGGTGAAGCTTGGCCTGTGACAAGCTGATGCTTCGAACTGTTCACTTGAGATCAGCACAAACCAGAAGTTGACAGGGTTCATGCGAGATCAGCACAGGCCAAAGGTTGATATGATGGCACAAATTGAGCGCAATGTTTGCCTCCTATAAGGCACTGAAGTGGCAAGAAAACTAGGAAAGCGTTCCAGAAACAACACCCAGTGTGAGGTACCTGTGCACAGCGACCTGCCACCTACCAGTCATCTGGGCTTGACAAGGGGCACCAATACAGTGATCACCAGGCTGGAGCTGGTTTCTTGGTCCCTCAAAAATAGCTAATGACTTGGCAGTGCTAGGACGACTATCACAGACCAAGACGACATGACTATTATAGATGCAGATATTCCGCTGTACACGCATTTTGTGTGCCATACTGGTAGCCTACCTGCCAAAAGTAAGGAGAAAATCTTTTCTAGAAGCAATATCACAGTATAAGCGCAAGATAAAATCTCTCATAGAAATCATGCACAGTCCGGGAGTCCAGGTTTCCGGGATTCCAGGTACAAATTGGCAGTTGCTGGGTTATCACAGTGGGTTGATGCGACAAGATCAAGGCTTTGCGAGTCGGCCATTAATGCTGGCGGCTCCTGTACGGGGCATTCTTGAAACCAGGAGGTTAGGACACAGTCAGAGATGCGCCCAGCACCACTGCGGCATAAGAGCGCCGTCACCACGAAAAGGGGCAGACAACGCACAAAGTTTCTAATGTTGCTTAGTTGCACAGGCTTCATGAGTTTTTCAGGCGCTTTAAAATCTTGACACCCCCAGATGCTCGCAGAAGAACTTCAACAGGTTGTTCAGTAACAAAAATTCATGAAACACTGGATGGTATGACTAGGTCGTAAAGGAGAGTGTGAAAGTCGGCCGTAATGAAGTGTGAGCGTGCAGCAGTGTTGCAATTTTCCTCAGCGCAGCATTTCAGATGAGAAGCAGCATTGGTTGTGCGGGGAAAAGACCGTCGTGAGGCCACGTGGAGGAACGGAGCCCGTTGGTGATGCGGTCCCTCAGACACCTTGGCGACCGCCGCGCACCTTTGCAGGGTCGTAGTAGATGCCCTGGCCGGCACGCTCCACCTTGGTCCATTCGCCCAGCAGGAATGCAGCCACCGTATCTTCTTCGGCACACTCGGGAACCGCCTTTAAGGGAAGGGAAAAGCGTGCAGATTTAGGATATTTGATACGTCAAAGCAATACCAGAAACTAGTTTGAACAAACTGACCACCACTGACCAAGTTAAAGGTAAAAATTCCGAGATGTTTTAACTGCATACAGGTCCCTTCATCATTGACAGGACCAAGAGCATGTCGCCACTCAAGTGCAAGAGAATTTGACCTAATGGCTGGGAGTATAATAAATGTCGTTGCAAGCAGTGGTCCTCTAGGAACCATCAGTGAAAAAGATATGTGCATGCATTCTTTAAGCTTCTCAGAATGTTTGCCTTTGACTTGGCTAATAGTAGTCAATTTGTTTGGTATTGCACCTGAGAAGAAAAACTTGACATATCCTCAACTACGCCAACTGGTTCACATGTTTTGCAAGCACAATGGCACAATGGGATGTCTCAGAGTAAGGCAAGACAACGCTTTCATATCACTGTTTTGTCGTCTCGCCCTGTGCCATTCCGTAGCCTTTAAGAACCATTTGATGTCAAATAGTTTAAATCACAGAAAACAAGCTCAGCAAGCATATACTTGGCCAATTTGCAGCAGCATTCATCAAGTTCAAATAAGAGAGGGCACCGCACTTAACCCATCTCCACATCAGGCAGTAATGACACAGTGCCACATCAAACAACCCACGCTAAAATGAGGACCGCAATCTGAATACGAAGGTAACCCTTGGCAGCTCCTCACCGGCACACTGATCATTTGCGCTGAAAACAGTCTCAGAGCTGCTCACACAAATCACAGCGGTAAACTTTTTAGTGCTCAAACTACAGGCATCAACAAATTGATCATACCCATCAATGCCAGATGCCCGAAGGCATCGGTGGTAATTGCGCAAAAAAAGAAGAGGGGGGAAGGGAGGAACTTCAATGGCAAATGAGCCAGCTGTCTCAACATTGCTCACTGCCACCAAATAGTATATGGCAATTCCTGTTCAATTAATGGCAGCACTCCGAGATGTACAGCCGCTGTTTTGCAATGTACTCGTATCAAGCTCAACTGCTAGTCGGGTAGTTCAGTGTGCCTTCAGGTAAAGAAAAACTGGTCAAACACAAAGCTGGTTTCGCTGGAAGGTTTCTAATGTAGGAATGGATTGTAGAGCTAGCTTGTTACATACTCACAGCAAAACTTTTGCGTCCGCACTGCAGAACTCTCTTGAATAACAATGAAACTCTAAACTCAGCTGGATAATGAAGAGCACCCACATCTCCGTAAGCGTACACCACGTAAATGACCACACAGGAAAGAGTACAGGTTGTGCAAGTTATCCAACGAAACTTGTAAAAAGACGAAATTGAAGAAGAGGGAAAACAATGATGACTGTCTAGATATTACATCGGGTTCTACAGGAGCTCAATCTGAAAGAAAAGTTGCGGTATTTAGTAAAACATCTACGGCACAATCGGTCAGAATATTATGCATTTCTACAACAGTTGCACCCAATGTTTCACTAGTGCACCCATGTTTCTCTTTGTGCAATAGCTACTTTTAAGTAGCGCATTTTCCGGGCTAGAGTTTGCACCTAGTCTGCAAGAAAAATTTCAGCTTAAAATAAAAGGTTTTTGCTTAGATAGCCTGTACCTGGTGTATAGTCCGTAGGAAGGAATTTTGGCTGAAAATAAGATTTATTAGATTTTTCGCAAGTAGTGTACAACAGGTACACAAAACTTCCATTGTCAAGGAGTAAAACTCTGCGCCTTTCATAAGACCAACTAGAGATCAGTTTTCAAACCTGTCAAAATGACTTTCTCAGGGGCTGTCGGAATAAATAAAAAAACTAAGCCTGTTTTATTCTACAAATCACTCATCAGGGTCTTCGTCTTCAGAATCCTACATCTCTGTTACAGTCCAAATCTGTACTTATACCATCGAAGTCAACTTCTTTCGCTGCTGCTCACATTGTCTTTGGTCCTTGCGCATGCTTGACTATACTGAGCTTGAATGCTGCTGTGAAGTCTATTCAACAGTTTTTTATGCCATTGTAACTGTTCACGGACTGCGCCGCCCTTGGTGTGGCTTCTACCTTTAAGAGTTCAATATTTATTCATTTATTTATATTCACCAGCGTTTTGCGCATGTGCTCACTAAACCAAGCACTCGAAGCTAATTGTCACAATGTGATTTAGCATGGTACAAAGCTGCAGGCGCAGTCATGTGACTTTCTTTTTCTATCTGACAGCCATTCTAGGCTTCTTTGGCTCAAAAGATCTTAAAAAATCTTCACGTATATATAGTCCGCGCCCATAAATTGTTCACATTGCGCGAAATTTAAGCTTTCAAAACATGTACACCCCGCGGACTACACTCCAGAAAATATGGCAAGAGCACCTAGGATATGGCAGCGGCCATTTTTGTATTTTCTTTCCTCAGTTACAAATATGTTCATTGGTTTTTATTTTCTTCCCTTCGCACTAGCCTAGCCTGAAAATGCATTCTGTACTCTGGGACAGCTTTCTGTGGCTATGCAGTGGTAGCTACGAGCCTGAGACACTGGCTTCCATGAGCGCACTGCCCGTACTCACGCGGGCACGGCCCAAAGACACAGGCCTGAGAGCTAGTGGTGCACGCTCATAGCTTCCACTGCCACAGGAAGCTGTCCCTGAGTGTAGTCTGAAGATATTGAAATATGGCTTAGCGAAACAAGTAACCTGACAAAACCACGCGAGCCCCGCTGAAGACACAGTTCACATACCCGAACCTCCGGGGTCCTCTGAGCTGGCTGGGCAGCTGCCGTCGCGGCTGGCCGGGGGTGGCGGCACATGCTTGTCACTGGATGCTGGCTTTGGCAGCACGGCCGACTGCCAACCGCAGCTGTCGCCTCTGGTGGCGGGCCCACTGGGGTCGAGACTCCCGACTTGGAGACGGTGTGCACCCTGAGCTGCTCAGCTGGCGATGTGTGCAGGAAAAAAAAAATCTGTCTGGACGAGTTCGTACGGAGGCAAGCCCACTTCAAAGTGAGATTTGAATGATTTATTTGTAAAGCCTAACCTGAAGAACAGTCAGACACATTTATGTTCACGACGGATGGTTGCGACGCAGGACAGGAATTAAATAAACCATGCAGGGCTGCGGTGGCTACAGCAAGTGGGCGCTGCCGTGTGCCCCTTACAGGACTGTTCATCACTCCATTCATCCACCAGATACCTGAGTATGGTTCCCGTGCACTTCACGGTACCTCACCTGCGCCGCTGCCCTTGAGCGCAATCCGGTGAGGATGTTCTGCGCCTGCTGCGATGAATATCCTCGCTAGTATTGCAGCGTTCGGGGGTGGGTCGATTATTATGCTGATTATTTTGAATTAAACGGTAAAAGAAAATTGTACGCTGCAGTTGCTGACTGTGTGAAGAAGTCGCAAGCACCGAATGCTATTCAGCTTTTGTCCCCCCCGTCTGAAACAAGATGCTTACACAATATGCCACAAAGCGGATCTGAGAAATTACAGTCCAACTTTCACATGCCTGTATTCTGCAGCTGCGGTTGTAGCCATTGCAGGCCACATGCCAAGTATTCGCGCTTTCGAAGAAACTCCCTGTCCTGTATGCGCAGTCAACTACAAGACACCATGTCGACTCTTTTATCCTTTCCCAATGACACGTGAGCAAACGATATTTCCTGTATCTGAGCCTGGTGGCGAATTAGGTGGGCCACTTAACTTTCATGGGCCTTCAAACAGGACGGTTATCCATCACGAATAGGTGGCGAGGGCTGAGAAAGGCAGTAAAATCGACCGAATAAAACGGTTTAGGGCCGCATCATGGGCCCAGACATTGAGGGATCAATTCATCGATTCCTCAAATAGCCTTACTGATTATTAATCAATTATCAGTTTTGCAGCAAAAGCTACTTTGGCCACGAACTTGCAGTTTCGCCATGCTCGCATTCCCACCATGGCCGCACCGTACCACGTGACCAACCGCGTAACGAACCACGTGACCAGCCACGGCGCGGGCAGCTGCTCTGCACCACGCGACCAACCACGTGGTCAGTGGTGGGAACCGCTGAAACCCTCGCACACTCATTGAATAAAAAAAACGAACCAGGGCCTTTGGCGTTTGAGGCGGAGACGCTACCACTCCGCCACGACGGCGCACCTAATGAATGCACAGGTTTCATATATTAACTCTTGCGAACCAGATATCACCGCGATTTCGCTGCGTACATCCTGGCCAAGCAGAGCTATGCCATAAAGCGAAGGAATGCGCTAAAAACGACCCAAGAAGACAAACACACACACACACGACACAAGCGCAAACTAACAACTGTTTATTCCTTACGGAATAAGTACCGTAATTTCATAAGGCATCGCACGGATTGAAGAAAGTGGTGAACAAACACCAAGTGAAAGTTGTATTTAGCTCACCAAAAAAGCTGATACGCCTCTGCAGCAAGGTGAATGCGAAAGGAAAAAGTCAAAAGTGCAAAGAATGTGACATTGCCCATAGGGAAAGGTTCATACCATGCCAGAAAGACATCATCTATAAAACAACAATATCATGTGGAAAACAATACATTGGGCAATCAGGTAGATGTGTCAACTCGAGACTTCTAGAGCATAATAATGACTGCGACAAAATTAACCACCCCGGGAATCTGGCGCAACATTGCAGCAGCTGTATGAAGAAATGCGAACCAATTTTCCACAGGACCACAATTGTAGGCAAACAGAAAGAAAGGCTTGAAAGAGAGATAGTCGAAGCATTTTTAATCGAAAAGGCGGAAAATGGAACGTGTGTAAGCACTCCTTCTATTGCACTTACAAAAACTGAAATTGACATAAGTGCAGATGCTGTGTCGTGGTGATGGTCACGTGTTTGATGATGGGAAGGTTGCATTTTTCAAAAAACTCACGTTGTGTATATAAACACATCTTCCGTAAGGAATAAACAGTTGTTAGTTTGTGCTTGTGTCGTGTGTGTGTATTTTTTATCTTGTGTCGGTTTTAGCGCATTCCTTTGCATAATGATCAACCAACTGGCCCTGGTAATAGCTTTGCTAGGCCATAAACAATTTTTCTGCTGAACGATTTATAGATCCATCACCTCTTTCAAATACATTGATTGATCGAGTGATTCATAGATAGATTCTTCAACTGATTTATTGATTTGTTAATTACAACTGTTGTACTGATTGATTCATTAATCTGTCGATCGATTCTCGCAAATGCAAAACCAGGGAATGAACGATTCTCGTTCCCTGGGCGATCACTTACCCATGATCGCAAAGCTCTCAAGGGGAGCGTCACACAGAGCCCCTCCTTCGGCGTAGACTCCAGCGTCCTCGGACTGCTGGGCGGCAGCCTGCGGGAAAACAGGCAACCAATAATGCCAATACCACAATACTACTCGTTTTGCAGGTCCGCGGTATGAGAAAAACTTTTTTTTTTGGTGCACGATCAAACATGCATGCCGGAGTACACAAAATAGCTGCCATGTCGCTGGTGTGGGCGTATATCATAGTAGAGGCATTATCCTATGTCCCCAGAACCAATGACGCACAACCGCATCCTTTAGGACTACAGAACATATGTACGGACAAAACGGCAGCGAGGCTTCAGCTCGAAGGGGACCTACAGGTCGCAGTACAGCTCCTCACTTCAGCATGTAAGTTCCAAATATATCAGTAAATAAAATGTAAGCGCACAAATACAGCCACTTGAGTGACAGGATACAGCAGATTACCTCCAAGTATATCTTTCGGGGTCACCTTGTCATTTGTGTTCTAAATGAAGACGTAGTCTGAGGCGGTCTCTACCAGCGTTGCACGTAACTTTAAGCGAAGTTAAAAAAATGGTGCACAACGCTGCGCGTGCATCAGGCCACCTGCGTATCTTCGGAAGCCGCGCTGTGTAAGTCTGCATTTTTGCATAGCAAGGGGCTGAGTAAAAGACCATGCTGAAGTCCTACAAATTATGCCCGGCCACTTAGGAGAATTAAAAATTTTGAAAACCAGCACAACTCAACCAGAAACATCCTACCTATTTTGTCACAGCAAGATGAGTTTGAAAGTGAACTTCTCATGCACTGTAAAGAAAGCCGCTCCATTGCAAAGAGCCATCAATGGCAGCTCTCTCACTGTGACACAGTTTTCCAGGAGTTTCAGCTCTGGGAAATCCGAGCATATGGCCCGGGGATATTTGTGCCCTTCATATAACTGGAGAGTCCTCGAGCATACTGGGACCCGAACGTGGCACCTTTCACGCACAAAACGCAATGACCAGGCAAATGTATCGCTCATGTTTTACAGCGACAGCTGTTAAGTGCCTGTTCCTGGATGTCGCGTCGTAATAGGATGTCGTCGTCAGTGTAACCAGTGGGTGTGTTGCCATGCACTGTGCAAGGAGGAAGGAGTGTGCACTTTCACCGACCAAGGAGGGAATCATCGGCCACGCTGTGCTTCTAGAACGCGGACTAGAGAGCACGTAAGTGAAAAATGACTATGTGTGGAAAAGTATAAAAAGAGCGCCCTAGAATTATATAAGGTCGCTCTTATAATCACTACAACAAGTTATCATAAAGTATGAATGCATTGACAGCTGTCGCTGAATCTGGTGTTAACCGGTGGTAATCGTCCTGTGAATTTCTTCATTGGTGTTTCCAATTACCCCTCCCCCTACTGTACGGCCCTCGGCAGATCGCGTTAAGTCTACAAAAGCAATAAAAATAATGGCTGTTACGAAACAATAAACGCAGAAAATTAGCACTGCAGAAAGAATTACTCAAGCGGAAAATTGACGAAATGAGGCAGACAGCTAGGGCACTCGTGAACAAGCTCTGCATCCTTAAAAAAAATTGCAGTGTCATCAAGTAAGAGATTAGAATTTGCGTACCTAAGCGTAATCACGCAACCCAACGGGACCATACAAAAAATATCCTCTGGCTTGCGCAAATTCTCTCTGAACAATGTACTGTCGGCTGTGCAAGTGAGCAACAATGTGCGACTTGCTTTTAAGAGCTTGGATCGAACAGCTTGATATGCCCATTTGAAGAAAAGTTCTGCACACCTCCGCCCGCACAAAGCTCGCATACTGCTCTCAGCAGTCAGCTTAGGCGAAAAACATTTCTAAAAGGCTCTTAACATATACAAGAAGGTATTTTTTGGGGTTCAAAATGAGCCAATTCTACATTGACCTGAATGAGGAAGAATCTCGAGACATTTTGCAATAAGTTATTTAAACTTTCAAAACAAGCTAGCAACATGTCACAAAGAAAATATACAGATAAACCTCGTTATAACAAAGTTTAAGGGGTCCAGCGATCACTTCGTTATAGCTGCAGCTTCGTTATTGCCCGTGTTGACCGAGATTCCAAAGCGAATGGTCATTCCTTTTGTTGTTATATCCATTATTTCTTTAGAAACCGTTTGGTTATTACGAGGTTTGACTGTATTACGAGGATAGTTTCGAATTACTGTATACATGATTTGGCTATTATATAAAATAGCATATCTGGCACATCGAAATCTTGTTCCAACATTTTATTTCTTGATCTCCATGTCTTACACAACAAAAGGAAAACTTTAGCGCAGACTTGTGCCTTCAATCTAAAGGGTAAACCTAAAAACATGAAAGGCACATTTCACTTCTATTGGCCTTAGCGAACCTTTTGACTGAAAGCAACCTAGCCCTGGTTTATTTAGGTGAGCAGGGCTCACTGCGAGGAACAGAATGTAAATGTGCCTACCACCAATTGTTTCTCGTAAATTAAAGCAACCTTGGAAAGGATGCTGTGCGCTGGCTCGATGGTTATGGCGTTCCATTACTGAGCCGGAGGACCTAGGCCTAGCCCCAGCCGCTGCTGTTGCAATTCTTCGATGGAGGATAAACACAAAAAAGCACTTGTGTACTCTGCGATATGAGCGCTCATTAAGTACCCCAGGGTGCCTAAATTAATCCAAAGCCCTCCTCTATGGCACACCTTATAGCCCTTGCGTCGCTTCATTATGCAAAACCCCACATTGTGCAATTATTTTTGAACCTGGGCAGGACTAGGTTGGGCCACTATCTTATAAGAATGCCAGTATCATTATTCTCGTCTCTGCTCGGGATGTTAAAAAATACTGCAGCGAAGTATTCTGATTTCATGGCACCCTATAATTCTTTGGGAGGAAGTCATCCAGGGCTTGCAGCACAGAAAATCTTTTGCCATCACGAAAAAAGGCACGTCCTTTAAAATGATGCACATTCATCATCGCCACGACCTATTTCTTCGCACCAGCTTACTTCTGCCGCAAAGTGTGCCCCACAAGCAGAGTAGCCCGCTCCGAACCAAGTATTCATACGACAGATCCAAATCGCAAGCACAACGGGGCGTTCTTTGAAATACGTGAGATTGTAATAATGCTAGAAAGATAACATCACATTACGGTTCACTGAACTTGACTGACATTTACTCGTCGAATACAACTTAAGTCTGTAGCGAGGCTCCGCCCACGTTCAGGGCCGCTGCTCAGAATTCCTGCGCGACAAAAAGTAGTCCGTTGGCGAAACTTTTCTTGTTACCAAAACAAGAAGCTAATCAAAGGAAAAAACATAAGCTCTCAAATTTTGATGTCTGACTTGTTTGATATAGTCAAACAAGAAACAGCTGAGTTGGTTTACTGTTGCAAATGGCCACCGGAGTAATAAAGGACGCCGCGGGGCATTGCCAAATCCTGCTTCTAGTGCGAAACTATTTCACTAGCAATCCGGAAAAAAGGCGAGGTTTGTCTAAACCCTTTCAGCTACCTGAAGAAATAAAACATATATTGCCGCCACTTGGTTTCGAGCCCATGGCAGTGCAAACAGATCAGCTTCACTGCTCACTGCACGAGAGCACTATGCAGCCGATCACGCCTTGTGTTAAACTGCAACACCCTCTTGCACTGCATGTGCATTGCATGTAGTTGTCTTCACCAATTTTGATTTGTGCACAAATGTCACAAAAGGAAATCAAAGGAAACGTGCATAACTGGCTCCCTAACACCTCAATCACGTTTTGAGCTATGTGGCTGGGAGTAGTGACAGAAAGGTTTGCACCGCTTGCATTGCGTTGACAATATTTTGGCAGAAACGTCGCACTGGAGCAATAGGCCACCGGCATTCATTGCGCTCAATGGCGTTGCATTAAAGTTTTAGGTTGTGCTGATTTTGAGGTAAGGAAAGGTACATAACTGACAATGTTACTGCCAGCAATAGGCCATCGGCGTTCATTCGGTTCAATGGCGTTGACATTTAAGTTTTAGGCTCCGTTGATTTTGGGGAAAGGGAAGGCGCATAACTGGCTCCCTGGGCCAGTGGACATATCTATCCTCCTTTTAGGTATGTGGCGGCGTGGCGGTGGTGTCCGTCTGCAAAACCCCGCTTCCACACACTATTTTCTGCTTAGCAATGCGAAACCACAAGCAATTTTTTTCAAAATTTATCCTACTATATAATTGGCTTTCTACTGCCGCGATAAAAAGAGATGCGAATAACCCGATGCTCACACGCTCCGCTGTTTCAATTTCTTTTCACAGGACAAAACGATAGCAGAAAGATAGCTTGGGTGATAGCAAAAAGACCCTAGACTCGCCCATGATACATTATAGTATGACTCTAATGTCTCTTTAGTGCCACCCAGGTAAAAGCGCGATGACAATAAATTCCAACAGAGGGGCATGTTGGCGCCATGTTGATCGCGTTTCTTTCCATTGAGGTAGTACTCGGCTTTTTCTGCATGATTATTAAAGCATTCCTAAAGGCGTGGTGTACTTTCTTCCTTATTTTGACCTGACGGTCGTGCTGGTCACCTTTGGGCGCATATCTCAAGCTTGGATATATAAATATAATACCAGTCGGGGGGTACGGATGCATACAACCCAGATATTTTAAACTATTGGCTATATTGAGAACACATTAAGCGATTGCCTCTATTTATAGCGTACTGGTACATAAATAGACTATCTTTTGATAGGCCTGTTCCATAGCGCAGTCGGTTTTACTGCGGAGCAGGTTACAGCTAGCAACGCCTAGTAAGCGGTGCGCCTCCAGCACGTTTCGTGTGCGCCCCATCCCTGCAATAAGTGCATCGCTAGCGTGGGTGCAATGTATTCTTGCTTCTAGGTTACAGATTAGCTTCTCTATTTCATATTTTGTGTGCGTGTTTTCGCTTTAATGGCGCATAGGCAGCCAAGGCCATCATGCACCAAACACAAGGTATAGCCAAATTTTCTGCAGAATTTTATAAAAAACCGAAAAATGATCGGTGGTGTAGACGGCCTACAACGTTAGTTTTACTGCCAAGTGATGCCAAAGGAAAGACATATAAACTATAAAAAATGACCACTAGTAAAAGTTTTAAAGAAAGGCGGGTAACCTCTGCAACCATCCTTGACTGGGCAAGGACGTCGAGGCACCCAACCAATCGAATAAATACTTTAGCCTTTTACTCATGTATCGAGAGTGTGGCTGAGGTGTGGTTAAAATGTCTGCTTGTCGTAATAAGATGGCCCTATTTAATTAAATATACAATTTGTTTAATGCGCCTGCTATCTTTAAACACTTAAAAAGAACGTGTGAAACTTCAACAAGTGCATGTTCACCAAAGAGCAAAGTTGGATGGAATGAGATGGGTTCGTTGTAAAAAACTGTACAATGCTTTTTCCTCAATGCTTCGAGTTTATCTGGATGAAAATAAAACGTGGTTTACGGTTAGCTGATCTTTGCATAATTCACATTGGGGCTTGTCTTGTTTTGCTAGTAGGATATTATGTGTGAGATGCGTGTGTCCTATACGAAGATGGCAGGTACCGTATATATTCGCATAATGAACCCATTCGCATAATGAACCCGCCCACCTCGCGCCGTCCTCAGCGCAGACCTTTGAAGCGTGCCCCGATAACATCACCACTTGTTTATCTTTCGAAGAGAGCTCCTGCCTAGGGGCTGTGAGAGGGGGGAGGGACGCGGTTCGGCGCACTCGGCGAACTTGGCAGAGCGCCAAGGCATTGTGTTCTGCAAGCTACAGCTTAAACGTTCCCATTACACACTCATCACTGTCATGGGGCGGTGGTGGTGTTTAAAACTTTAATGGACACAAGGGAGTTCAGAACACTTAGGTCCTTGGGCGCCCTCACGGCTTCACTGCACACAAACGTTCATGTCCCGGAGGCTCATGACGATGGCAGCCCGGCCTGTGGCGATGGCTTCCTTGGCCTGGTCCTCGGAGCGCAGTAGGGTCTTCCAAGCCTCCCAAGTAGTAAGGCGCTCCAGGCCCCGCGGGGGAGGATCCGTCGGGCAGAGGAAAGGGATATGATCGAGAGTGGCTTTGGGGTGGTGGCAGAGGGTAGAAGAGGGGTCTGTGTGGATTTGGTGATAGCGCGAGCGTACATAAAGGGAGGGTAAGGTGTATGTTTGGAGCCAAAGTTTTCTGCTGTTTTTTAACCTTGCCTAAGAAATGCGCGGCTGACTTTTGGGCTGGTGTTGAGCATGTTTGCGTTACCTCAACGCAATTCGCGGGCGCCGCCGGCGACCACAAAATTGCCGGATCGCGTCAAAGCGAACGATGCTAAACACCAGTGGCACGAACACGTTAGACCACGTTTGTTTGTTGACGACGGAAGGATGGACGGAGATATATGAAATTAATCTTGACCCTTCGAACGAAATCTGTTGAAACTTTTTTCCACGTAATGGATCCTTGTAATGAGCAATCGCAGAAATCATAAGTATTTGAGCCAAGCTGCAGGCATTGTAGACAAAATCCAGCATGATTTCTGGAACCAGTGGCTGTTTTGGTCCGCGGTGCATGACAGTACGAAAGAATACTGGAGGGGGCTGAAGCCTCATAAGCCCCTCCCTTAGCTGGCTATGTATGCCTTTGCACTTACATCCATAGTCCAGGGTAGAGCGTACTACAGAGTGGTAAATTTGCAAGAGACATGCCCTGTTCGCACCCCAGTGTTTTCGAGACCACTTTAAGTATCTCCAAGGATCAAGAGGTGTTCTTTTTCAACACGTTTATATTAGGTGGGAAAGTGAGCTTTCTGTAAAATATTATGTTTGGAAATTTATGATCATTTTTCACTATTCAGTTTAGGTGTAGGGTGGGATCTGCCTGTACACCTCATTTGAGTGAGAAAAAACACCGCCGATTTCTGTAGAGAAAACCGGAAACCATTTCTGTCTGCCCATGTTGCCAGTTTATTTATTGTTAATTGTGTTTGCCTTTCACATACGTTGGTACATGTGAAGATATGCAAGCTATATGAAGGTCATCCACATAGACTGAATACATAACAGACCTTAGGATCATTTTACCAAGAGTTAATTTTTACAACAAAGAGATTTGTACTTAAAATACACACTGAGGTGCTCTTTTCCTGAATGAAATTCCTCGAAAGGGTTGTATCTAGGCATAAATGGCATGAACAGTTAGATAAGAAATGTTTTAGGCAGTTCAACATTCTGCTTCGGATGCCAAGCTCGGCAAGGTCTTGAAGAATCCAGAACCTCCAGGCCGTGTCGCATGCCATCTCTAAATCGAAAAATACAGCAAGACAGTGCTGTTTATAAACAAAACCTTCTTGGACAGTATTTTCAAGACGAACTAGGTGATCTGTAGTGCGGCATACGTTTTTAAAATCGCACTGGTGGCTGTCAACAAGTTCACAGCATTGAAGGACAAAAGTTAACCTTGTATTCAGGGCACTTTCAAAGGATTTGGTGAAGCAACTGGTAAGGGCCATGGGTATATAACTGCTAGGGAAGGTTGCTTTTTTCCAGACTTCAGGTATTTTCCCTCATACACAAACTTTGTTAAACAAGTGCCTCTACGGCGGGCTGGGTAAGATTGGCCAGCATTTCATAGTGTATTTGGTCGGGTCCAGGAGAAGTTTTTTTGCCGGCAGATAGTACTTTATTGATTTCCTGGAGCGAAAATAATCTATTGTATTGTTCGTTAGCTCCTCGATTTGGGGGGGCCTTTGTTTTTTGGCTATATTTTAGTATTTTTTTAAATTACGGGGTATAATGTACCTGCAACAAAGTGCTCCGTTAACATGTCTGCCTGTTCCCTTGTACTTGTTTGTGTACATGATGTTGTCAAAAGTGGCATTGTGAACGGTGAGACGCTACCATTTAATTTTCTTACGAGGTTGTCTTGTGTGAGGGACCTGTGAAAAATACCCCAAGCTTTATTTTGTTGCTTGTTTTGCATCATTAGAATCTTGTGCCCACCACACTTCGCAATTTTGCAGTACCATTCCCGAAGACTTAGGAATAGACAAGTGTGCGGCGGTTAAGAAACAATCTACTTTTCATTTATCTCATTGATATCAACATTTTCTAAAACTATTTTTTGTAATGTGGCTTTTGGTCTAAACAGTTTGCCAGTCTGCTAAAGGAACCTTCCTACGCGCGGTTTTGTTGGGATGTCTTCTGGCATAGATGTTAAACTGGTTGTTACGGGGAAGTGATCGCTGCCATATGCATTGTCAATCACATCGCACTTAAAGTCGCTAAACACAGACTGTGAACTAAAATACAAATCTAAGCAGCTCATTTTCCCTGAGATTGAAGAGCAGGACGTGGTTTTACCATAGTTCAACAGACAAATAATATCATTGCTTAGAATAAAATCCTCTATAATTTGACCTCGGGTGTGGGAGACCTCTAGGGGGCCGGCGAGTGCGAATGCGCTTTGCATCTGCTCTGTACAAACACGGCGATTTCGTCCGAATTTCGATCCAAACAGTGCCCATCTCTTTACAGCACCGTTCGTAAAGGGGAGCGCTACAATCTGTTCAAATTTGGTGGCCGTTGGTCCCCTCTAAGTGGGCCCACGGGCTGAAAACCACCCTTTGTCGATCAGCTGCAGCATTAGGCCTCGGGCCACCATACGCTAAGCCTAAGCCGCTTCGACCTCCCCTACATCGACAGTGTGGAGGTCCAAGTGATCGGAGAGACCATCAACCCAAAGGACTATGATTCCAGGGACTGGAACCATATCCTGAGCTTACCCACCCGTCAGAAAGGAGCACCGAAAATCCAGGACCAGGTGAACGCCACCACCGGCTCACGACCTGCAGATTCGCAGATTCCGTACACCAAGCGTTCCAGCTGCGCGCGACGCGCAACGCGGCGCAAAGGTCGCAACGCCAGCCGCGGCTGCCTGAGGATGCCTATAAAATATGTTTCGTTCAAACGCAGGACATAAACGACTTTCAACCGCGCCAGCTTCGACTGGCCCTGATAACTGCAGGCAAAGACCTCCAAACCCCAGATGCCACGAACTTGTGTATCCACCCCCTAAACAACACCTGCTTGATGAGTGAACAAGGACGGGGTCCTTATGGAGCGACAGCTCCTCTCTATGAGCTGAGACGTTCAAGTGAACAATGTTTCACTTTGACCTTGAGCCAGGACTCACATGCCTGACGTCATACCACGTGACTGGCCATAGCTAGAGTCGAGCTCCGCTGCGCTGCTCAACGCTGCGCCGACCCTCCGCCATACCAGGTGACATCACCACTTCATTGGCCGTATATGGCGCGCGGCTCGCCGCGCTCACTTCAGTCAGAGCCATTGGGCCTTGACTGGGCGGAGTGATAGAGACCGGTCTTTCGCTCGCCACATTAGCTATAGCTGAGTTAAAGCTCAGCCATTTTATTTCGAGGGCGCTACGACTCGCGCACGACGGGTTCAATAGATATCAGCTGATAATAATAACTCTTCAAGATTAGGCGAAACAAAACGTTTGGGCTGACGAGGCATTTGGTGTGCAGGTTCGTCAATGCCCTCCCGAGAAAGTCAGAGATCGAACAAAGAATATATAGACTAATCAAGCATCGCGGCGGCCTACATATATATTAACCTCCAGAACCCTCTTACGCTACGTATGTCATCAAGGCTGCCAGATTCGAGTTTTGCAGCCTCGAATCTGGCAGCCTTGATGGCATAGGTTGCATAAGTGTTCTCGCACGGCTTCCGCCCTCAGAGTTCGATCACATTCCTACGTGGCACTCGCGGTAATGCAGGATATACTACGTACGCCGCTATGGATGTGTGTGGCAATGGTGAACACTCACAAGGTTAGGTTACACTACACATAAATACCCCCGATAGCTTACACTGCATATAAATACCCTCGAAAGCAGAAGATAGGACAGCTGTCGCCGTAGTTCAGGTGGTAGAGTACCGGACGCGAAATTTGTAGGTCGTGGGTTCAGATTCCACCAGCGGCATGTGGTTTTTTCTTCTGCTTTGGTTATTCTCCCATTCATGAAAAACTAGAAAAAAAAGAGATCCCCTGTGCTCCTTGGTCACGGGGGCGGTTGCTTCTCTTGTCTGCTATGTATATGTATATATACATACATACATACATACATACATACATACATACATACATACATATATATATATATATAAACCGAATATCTCTTATGCTTAAAACGAAATCCTGCGGTACATGGTGTGCTGCCGTTACAGGACAGTGTGCTGTGCTCCTCTGTAATAGTATAATGTATGCATAAACCGAATACCCTTCATGCTTAAAACGAATTCCTGCTCTAAATGGTGTGCTGCCATTACAAGACAGTGTGCTGTGCTCCTCTGTAATAGTATAATGTATGCATAAACCAAATACCCCTTATGATTAAAACGAATTCCTGCTCTAAATGGTATGCTGCCGTTACAGGACAGCATGCTGTGCTTCTCTGTAGTAGTATTGCAGCCACGACCATAATATGGTGGCCTTTTCTGGTTACAAGTATGAGCTATCCCATTGTTGGTTTTAATATATGTAGCTTTACTGCTGTTTACAAAACTAGAAAACGCACTTCTCTGCAATCACCTTTCAGCCCATTATGTCCACATAACCTTCAAGTGCCTTGTTTATTTGAGTTTACGACGACATCAACTACATCCACACTGCGGCAAAAGCTGCGGATGAGCGATGCCACGTAGAATAATCAGCGGATGCTTAATACCGGGTCTAGCTACCAACGGTTCCCAACTGATGGTGCACATATTTGGCATCTCGCCTAACTACGCAAGCCGACCATTTTTTTTTGTCTTACCCACTGCAGACTTCAAGATGATGCACGAACTGGGTGGCCTGGATAAGTTCGGCGGCCTCAAAGACGACATACTCATAAGTTCCCCAAGCCGTGGCAATGGTGCATCTCAGCCGTCCTCCTCTCTGCACCTGCCAAGAGGCCTTGAACTTGAAGATCACGGGCAGTATGCGACCACTACTGCCGAGAGATTTGTCTCTCGATCGTGTCGACCTCCTCTGCGTCACTCTGCTGAATGCCGGATTTCGGTGCATGGTGCGTAAGGTGAGCACCGGAAGATGTGCTAGTGCTGAACTCTTAATTACTAGGGGTGTGCGAATATTCGAAATTTGGAATACGAATCGAATATGTGTGATGTTCTATTCGTATTCGAAAATTGATATTCGTGAATTTCCGAATGTTCGAACATTCCCGGATACTCGCCAGAGATCGGATACTGCGCATACTTTCATAAATTCGACCGTGGCAAAACCACAATATCTGGGCAAATTAGCCGATAATCGAGTTAAAAGTTCCAGGAAAACAATACAGAGGTCCTATCCGCTTCCTTCTCCGCCGTTTATCACGTGGACCGACCGCATCCCGACGCAGCAAGGCTTGACCTCGTGAGGATTTCCCCAAGTGGGCTTTCGCACATATCACCCGTTCTGCGAACATGATGGCCGACGGCCCGCTTCGAGCAATCGCAACGCGAAATCGCGTTATTTTTAATCCTTCGGTAATACGTTACACATTTAATGCCCGCATTAGAAGAATGCGTCCTGTCGCCTTCATACCTCTCCGAGCGTGACTTCCGCCATCCCGTTTTGTAAACTACGCTATGCGGGAAAGCCTACATGCAGAATGCAGCGGGAGCCTCCTGAAGGGGTGCGTCGAGTAGTCACAACTGGGCAAGCGATCCTGTTTAAATCGCGCCTATTGCATGCTGCGTTGTAACTTGCACACCTCTTTAGCGGGCGTAAAAGCAGGCGTGGCAATAATCGGAAGGGCTTTTGCTAGGGCAAAAAAATAGCCTGGCTGCGTAGTTTCGGTTTCTGAGCTTCCCCGCTGCCCCTCGGCAACTTCAAATGTCGGCCCACGCATTCGCCGATAGTCCAATCCACGCTCCGCGCGGCTTATTTCTTTTTCCTTTTTAGAAACCGCCTCGCCGCTCCGATGGCAGTGTGTTCCCGCCCTTGCTTGCATTTGTGTTGTTCTTCCAGCACTCCAAAACGGGTGGCTCGTCACGGGCTTGCAGGTGTTAGCGCGATGGAGCCACCTTATAAGGCCTTACTGCATCTTCAGCATTTTCGGCAGCATTTTTTTTTCAGGGGGGGGGGTTGGGGGCAATTCAATAACAGAGGCCTTCGGATTAACCGGGCATTTCTTCTGGTCCCTTGAACTCCGAATGAATGAGGTTTAATAGTCATCATGTTATTTTTTTGTAGCCAGTGTTGTCATTTTATGAATTTTGTATTGCGTGACCTCATTATAATTTGGATTTTTTATGCTGTCTAATCAAATAGTATACATTTCTGTGCACATCATGTTTTTTATATGGTACTGAGGCAGTCTTGTTTTGTTTAATTTGGTTGCAAAGACCATACACCATTTTGGAAAAAATAAGGGCAACAGCGTTTGCTTGCTCATTTTTTCTGAAATTTTTTTGCACTGAACAGATATTCGATATTAGATTCGATATTCGAAGCCATTTTTTCCTCATATTCGTATTCGATTCGTATTCGAAAATTTCAATATTCGCACAGCCCTACTAATTACTGAAGGCAGGATAACTTCATCTTGTGGAGAATGGTCAGCATGAGTAGCTGGCATGCGTTCCTGATGGCTAGAAGCTCACTGTGGCGTACCAATCTCGATTCGGATCCCAATATTAACCGGCCTCCCACCTATATTATGTGTGGTTTTCTGACTATTCACTGGGCACTGGCTTTCACAGCACTCCTGTCTTTTTTGGTGCCTTAGCTGCAGAACCTCCATGTCGGTAAAACTTGAATGCCATAATTTTGAAAGCGCCGCGCAATTTCTTGAACGCGGATTTTCTGGCTGCGACGCAAAGTGACGCGGCACAGGGCGCATAGGGAAGAAGTGGCTACACGGGATTATGCAAATGCTGCATCATGATCAACATCAGCCTCACTCCACCCACTGCAGGGCAAAGGCCTCTCCCATGTCTCTCAAATTAACCTATCCTTTGGCAGCTGCGGCGAACGTATCCCTGCAGACTTCTTTATCTCATCTGCCTACCTAACTTTCTTCCGATCCCTGCATCGCTTGCCTTCTCTTTGTAACCAGTCCGCTGCCTTTAATGACCAGCGCTTATCTTCCCTTCGCGTTACATGCCCTACACAAGCTCATTTTTTGCTCTTGATTTCGACTAGGATGTCATTAACTCTATCATTTTTCTTTTCATCGCTCGCTGCATTGCATATACAATCAAAACTCGATTTAACGAAACCCAATTTAACGAAAATCTCGATTTAACGAAGGTATCCTAATTCCCCCTCAGACGCCCATAGGGTTCAATGCTTTGACTAACCCGAAATAACGAAACCGATTCCGTGATCTGTCCCGATTTAACGAACCTTTTTTCGACAAATAAAGGTGAAAAGTGTTAATTTTTGTTCTATTTTGTAGACAGCACCCCAAAATCTATTGATTGCGAGTCAGCGGTAACAGCGCGGAGCATCTTCATCCCGTCGCTTTTTTCAAACTGCGCGGCGCAAAACGAGTTTTATTTTGAGTCGAGTTCACGAGATGGCGCCAGCAGTAAAAAAGTTTCGTGCCACATTTCATAGATGGCGCTGTTGCAGTTCGCGTGTTTTTTTTGTGCGTGTTTGTGTGTTGTGCTCTGTGTTCGCTCTTGTGCGGATTTCCCCGTGCCTTTGAACGCACGTCTTCGTCAAGCTCAGCTTGTTAGGCCTCCATCAGTCTAGCCTTGCTATCGTGAACGCGGACGTGGTGTGTGCGAGCAAGCGCGACGCTAACCCTCCTGACTAGCAGATGGAGCCCTGCAAGAAACGAAAAAGGCTTACCCTGGACGAGAAAGCGGACATAATTCGTGCTGTGACAAGTGGACAGAAGAAATGTGACGTGGCTGCATCACATGGCATTCCAGCGAGTACTCTCTCCACAATATTGAAAGGGAAAGATGACATCCTCCGCGCCACTTCGTCGGGGAATCTCTCGCGCAAAAAAACGCTGAAGACCACTCCTCAAAGCAAAATGGAAGAGGCCCTCTTCGCCTGGTTTATGGATTTGCGGGCGAAGAATAGTATTCCCGTGAGTGGAGACCTGCTCCAACAAAAAGCTCGCTCTTTCGCGTGCTTGCTGGGCGACAACGAGTTCAAGGCAAGTCCCGGCTGGCTGTCGCGCTTCAAAGAACGACACGGCATCGTCGGGAAAGTGCTTAGCGGTGAAGCGAGCTGCGTAAGCATGGCTGTAGTCGGCGACTGGCAGTCTGAAAACGTGCCCGACATTCTGGGAAAATATGCCCCCAGCGACGTCTACAACGCCGACGAGAGCGGTCTATTCTACCAAATGCTGCCTAAAAAAACACTCGCCCTGAAGGGGCAGGGGTGCCACGGCGGCAAACACAGCAAACAAAGGCTGACTCTTTTGCTGTGCGTCAACATGGACGGCACCGACAAACGAGACCCGCTTGTCATCGGAAAGAGTGAGAGGCCGTGCTGTTTTAAAGGCACCAAAAAGCTTCCTGTGAAGTACGTTGCCAATTCAAAGGCGTGGATGTCGCGTGCCATTTTCGCTACATGGCTGAAGGAATTTGACAGCGACATGTGTCGCCAGAAAAGGAAAGTGTGCCTGTTGCTGGATAACTGCACGGCCCACTACGTTGCAGAGGTCCAGCTGACCAGCGTGGAGCTCCGCTACTTCCCCCCAAACGCAACGTCCGTGGTTCAGCCCTTGGATCAAGGGATAATTAATAGCGTGAAGTGCGCATACAAGCGTCGAGTCGTCGACAGAGTTCTCCTCAACCTGGAGCTGAAGCGCGAGACGAAAATAGATATTTTTATGGCGGTTGAGATGGTGGCGGCGGCTTGGAGAGCATTGAGGCCGTCGATAATTGTCAACTGCTTCAGGACTGCCGGTTTCGGTACACTAGGCCCTGAAACTGCCGAAGCTGGTCCGGACTGCGCGAGCGCCGTGCACGAGGATGAAGATGCCTGGGAACACCTTCGCTCAGTGGATGAAGTGCCCACAGGCATAAGTTTCTCAGACTACGTGAACGCCGACGCAAACGCAGTCACAACGGAAGTTTTGACTGATGCCGATATGTTGCGGCTTGTAGGAAGCGTGGAGGGAGTGACGGCTGAAGACGCTGCCGACGACCCTGCAGGTGCCGAAGCTCCCGTGCCGACACCAGGTCAGGTGATGGATGCTCTAGATCTGCTGCGACATTTTGCCGGCGCACACGAGGGGACGGAAGACGCGCTGGACGCACTTCAGACCTACGAGAAATCGGTGCGGCCGTTGCTCACAAAGCGCACGCAGGCAAAGATCACTGACTTCTTTGGCGGAAAATAAATTTGTAGTCTCCTCGGGCCTTTCTTGTCGAGTAAGAATTTTTGTTGTTTCTTTTCATATGCGCTAGCGGCGCCGGTCGTGGTGTTGGCGCTACCCACTCGAAAGTAGCGCGGGGGGTCATGACGATGACCATACGGACCCCCAAAGATTGCGCTAGTTGTATGATTACCAACTTTGGCGCCAATTTGTCATTAGCTGTGTGGCTTGCCGTCCCGTCGGCGGTATTTAGGGAAGATTGTTGCGCCGCTAGCCGAACCGTGATTGGGTCGTTGCTACCGGCGTGAATTCGGCACGCGCGAGTGCGAGGAAAAATGAAAATGGTACGTGCTAACCGATACAACCGCGATAAGCTGGTACGGTTTATGCGGATGCAAAATGCATTATGTTCAATGGGTGCTCAGTCGGGGATTTGACTTTACTACTTTTAAAACGAAAGTACTGTTAAAGCGGGTACGTTTTAACGAGGTTTTACTATAATCGAATGTACTGAATTATGTGCCCAAGAAATGCCTCATTCAATTTAACGAAGTTCTCGATTTAACGAAATAGTTCACGGCTCCCCTCAACTTCGTTAAATCGTGTTTTAACTGTATGGACATTATCGCATTATTGCTAACTCAGCAACTTCCATTCGTGAACAGTGAATCTGAACGGCAGAGCCGAAGTGAAAACCGAACTTCTAGGGCACCTAGCTAATTCGCGTCTCGCCGAAAAACGCAAAAGGACCATCATTTTTTTCTCTTATCCACTGCAGACCGCAATATGATGCATGAACTGGGTGGCCTGGACAACCTCTGCGCCTTCGACTCTTGCCCGCCGTCCGCCTCTCACCGATGCTCACGCAATGGTGACTGGGCACAAAAGTGACTACGTCGTGAACTTGGGCAACTGGTACCGGTCGGCAGACAATCTCGTCCTCCAATACGAGCTCAGACTAGAGACGCTACCGGAAGGTTGGGAAAGGCTTCGCGTCTCCAGCCAGGCGCAGTTGAAGAGTCTCATTGCAAGTGCCCCTGACGCTGGAATAGACAACTTGCTCATAGCCCCAGAGGCCTTGCGTACCTTTGTCTCTAGTTGTCCGCAAGTAAGCATCTATCGTTTCTGACATGTTTGGGCATTTTGCGAAATCAGAACCAAAAAGGAAATCAGGTTTATTTAGGATTGAGTTTTGGTTGCTGCTGAGAAGGTGGCACTAGCTGCGGCGCGTTGATAAGTGACGAGAATACGGAGATATGGCACGACGCGAAGATTGGGGGCTTTGCCGCTGTGCCTATACGTAGCAGTTCCTTCGTTGCATACTTTTGCAGTGTATTGACTAGCTAGTTTGGTTTACCTCTTTTTAATGTAATCTAGTTGAAGAACTGGCCATGCACAAACCAGAGTGTCAATTGTTTTTTTCCACTGGTTGTGAATCTAGATCAACACCCATTATCATTCTTTGGGACAGAAGTGGACAGCTCCCGTAAAAGTGAGCGCTCAATAATGCAAGTGATAAAGGAGCCAGAAATTAAACTACGACAATCCTTCTCCACGCAGGCAGTCCATTTTTGTTGAGAATCCTCTACACCATATCCTTATGTGAGGCGTCAGCATTTAAATATAAATATATGCCACTAGAAAAACAATGAGTAGAGCATAACGGTGGGCCCTTGGCGTTGTCGAGAAAACGCGAAGCCAAGTCGATGCGGCAATTGCTTCCTTACAGGGCTATGTGCGATGTGGCGGGATTCGCACGAACTAAGGTCGCTCCTCAGATTTATGGAGACGTAAATTTGTTTTCTGGGAAAATGAGACAACCCAGCAAAAATCAGGAAATGTAGCTGATAATCCGCTTTCAGTGGTACTAATTTACTCGGTTTGGGTTTTGTGTAGACACAGCGCCACTGATGAAGTGGTCAGATGCTAAGCATTTGAGCAAATACACCTGCGATCCATTTGGTTTAAAACTGGTTTGCAGTGCATAAACCGAATACCCCTTATGCTTAAAACGAGTTCCTGCTCTAAATGGTGTGCTACTTGAATGGAGTCTACTTGATAAAATCAAGTTCTATTGGCTGACCTTATCATAAGTGATTGAGCTTTGTACAGCAAAGTCCGTTTACCTGCTTCGCAGAAATGCATTCCCTTTGCGCAGTCTGTTAGATTACTGGACACGTCTGTTCCTCTTTGGCTGCCAAGCACTTTATAAATCGATTCTCATGTCCCGACATGCCCAACGTTCCCGGACAAAAATTTTCAAGATTGAAAAACTGTAAGACACTGTTCTAGAAATATTGAAGGTCATGGTTCCTTTTACTGATGAGTAACAGTAGAACGTTAACGTTTCCATCGATCGCATCGAACAGTGAAGACTAGCATTGAAACACAAAAGGGAACGCTTTTGCCTATAGCAAAAGCGGTAATAGGAAAAAAAAACATTTAAGACTGCCGACGAGTGTTCGGGGGTATACTGATTGTTATACTGGAATCTTATATGAAAAAATTACGTTCATAAACATTTCTCGTTTTAAAATGATTCTGTCCAGAATTGTTGCGTATTGTAGTGGAAGTTTGAGTTTGGACAGAGTGATGTTGAAAAAAGGCAGGATAAATTATGTGTGAGTAAACACTGATAATGCTGATGATGGGTGCTGAGATGCTTCCATTTCTGTAATGCCTGCTACTGCAACGCTGGCGCCTACAACTGATGCGGCGAGAGTTCCTGCTATTCAAAGTGGGTGAGGAGCCACTGCTCCGCACGAGCGAGGAGGGCAAGGAGCTGCTAATCGAAGCCATGCGCTACCACCTGATGCCCGAGTGGCGCGCCGCCATGGCGGGGCCACGCACCTCCGCTAAGCAGCTGGGTAATGAATCGCACTGATATTTTGCTGAGAACGAGGTCATATTACAACCAGCTGACATTTAGCGCGTTTTCTCACCATGATGTTTCCTGCAGCTCCGAGAGATGCAGACACCCATGCACGACCTTCTGGAGCCTGATGATCCACTGCTTAACGCATGGTGTTGACCAGACATCCCTGTTTGCTGACATCGCCAAGCATATTCCTGGGCTTGAGTTTTGATAGTCTTCGTGGTAGGAAGACCACCGTGGAAGACCAGCGATGTGGAAGACCAGCGAAGTAACGCCAAACGTCATGGACCGCGCAAGCAAGCTGTTCTCGGGTGTGCTACGTCTGGAGGTAAGCCAGTCTCCCAATGTTAGCCCTGATATTATAGTGTTGGCATTAAACAAAGTGTACACTAAGGGGGTAATTACTCTTAGCACCACCCGTGCTCAGCCCTTCAAATCGTTGATGCACACGGACCGGCCCTGCCATCTGCTAGGCTTTCAGGTTAGCTGAGATGGTAGACTGCCTGCCGTGGACAGGAGGTGGATCTGGGTTCGATCTTCGCGACAGGACGAATTTCTTCAACTACGAAGTTTCGGAAAAAACTGTTTAGCTTCCTTTTGTAGCTGTATGGCGGCGCACGGCTGGATACTGGTGTGTTATTACTTAGGGATTGCCTTATGCTATCAGTTAAACTTTAAAGTTCGGGCTTGGCCTCAGTTCCAGTTCTTTCATTTGTTTTCTCTCGACTTGCGACCCGTGAGAGAACGACCGTCTCACTCAGCCCCCTACTGGAGTAAAACAGTAAACCAGCGAGTTGAGCTAGTTGGTGAATGGTCACTGACTGCAAGAACGCCTACGGGAACGGAGCTCTTGCCTTTGGTAACGCAGTTTCAGCCCCTAAGTTGAGTGCCAGCGCTGGTTAGGGCAACCGCAGACTTCCCCAAGTCCTCCCCAATTCCGGCTACAGAATTACGTCACTGTGACAAGAAGATAGAGCTGCCGCGAACAAGGACGGGGCCCTTATGGAGCGGCAGCTCCTCTCTCTGAGCTGAGACTTTCAAGTGAACAAGGTTTCACTTTGACCTTGAGCCAGGCCTCACACGCTTGACGTCATACCACGTGACTGGCCACAGCTGGAGTCGAGCTCCGCTGCGCTGCTCAACGCTGCGCCGACCCTCCACCATACCACGCGACATCACCACTTGATTGGCCGTATATGGCACGCGGCTCGTTGCGCTCACTTCAGTCGGAGCCATTGGGCCTTGACTGGGCGGAGTGATGGAGCCCGGTCTTTCTCTCGCCACATTAGCTATAACTGAGTTAAAGCTCAGCCATTTTATCTCGATTCTACCGGGGGCGCTACGAGTCGCATACGGCGGGTTCAATATATATCAGCTGATAATGATAACTGTTCAAGATTAGGCGAGATTAGGCGAAACAAAAAGTTTGGGCTGACAAGGCATTTGGTGCACAGGTTCGTCAATGCCCTCCCGAGAAAGTCAGAGATCGAACAAAGAACATATAGACTAATCAAGCATCGCTGCGGCCTACATATATATTAACCTCCAGAACCCTCTTACGCTACGTATGTCATCAAGGCTGCCAGATTCGAGTTTTGCAGCCTCGAATCTGGCAGCCTTGATGGCATAGGTTGCATAAGTGTTCTTGCACGGCTTCCGCCCTCAGAGTTCGATGACATTCCTACGTGGCACTCGCGGTAATGCAGGATGTACTACGTACGCCGCTATGGATGTGTGTGGCAATGGTGAACACTCTCAAGGTTAGGTTACACTACACAAAAATACCCCCGATAGCTTACACTGCATATAAATACCCTCGAAAGCAGAAGATAGGACAGCTGTCGCCGTAGTTCAGGTGGTAGAGCACCGGACGCGAAATTTGTAGGTCGTGGGTTCAGATTCCGCCAGCGGCATGTGGTTTTTTCTTCTGCTTTGGTTATTCTCCCATTCATGAAAAACTAGAAAAAAAAGAGATCCCCTGTGCTCCTTGGTCACGGGGGCGGTTGCTTCTCTTGTCTGCTATGTATATATATATATATATATATATATATATATATATATATATATATATATATATATATATATATATATATATATATATATATATATATATAAACCGAATATCTCTTATGCTTAAAACGAAATCCTGCTGTACATGGTGTGCTGCCGTTACAGGACAGTGTGCTGTGCTCCTCTGTAATAGTATAATGTATGCATAAACCGAATACCCTTCATGCTTAAAACGAATTCCTGCTCTAAATGGTGTGCTGCCATTACAAGACAGTGTGCTGTGCTCCTCTGTAATAGTATAATGTATGCATAAACCAAATACCCCTTATGATTAAAACGAATTCCTGCTCTAAATGGTATGCTGCCGTTACAGGACAGCATGCTGTGCTCCTCTGTAGTAGTATTGCAGCCACGACCATAATATGGTTGTATCAGATAGCAGCTTATCAGCCCGAGAACGGCGGGCCGCATCTTTCCCTCCCTCGTTCCCCTTCCCCTCTTTCGTTTCGTGGCCTTTTAAAAGGAGAGGAATAAACTGCCGAGGGGCTTTTTTCTTCGTCGGCACAGCACCTTGCTGCAATGTGTGCCTATTCCCTTTAGACGCACGATACATGGTGTCAGAAGTGCCGAAGCCCCGCCGATATGGATATTGTCAAGCCTCCAGAGCCGCTACAGTTCTCCGGAAACCTACGAAGAAACTGGCACACGTTCAAGCAAAAACTGGAGCTTTTCTTCACGGCTACGCCCACTACACCGCCCAGATCGGAAGCCGCCAAGACGGCAATCCTTCTCAGCGCCGCGGGTGAAGAGGCTCTCGACGTCTATAACAACTTCTCCTTCGAAGCAGGTGAGAGCAAGGAAGACTACCAGACAGTGCTGCGCAAGTTTGAGGCGTACTGTGTGGATGAAGGAAACGAAGTTTACGAAAGACACGTTTTTCGCCTCCGCGTGCAGGATGAAGGAGAGCCTTTTGAGCAATATCTGCGGCAGTTAAAGAAACAGGCGAAGCTATGCAATTTCGGCACGCTGGAAGAATCTATGATAAGAGATCAGGTTGTTTTCGGCACTAACAATCCGAAGATAAGGGAGAAAATGCTACGAGAAAAGGACCTAACCTTACAGAAGGCGGAGCAGATGTGCAAAGCGGCCGAGGTCTCGGCGCGGCAAAATGCTGCTTGGTCGAATGACACCCTACAAGTAGACTACGCCCACAAACGGGAGCATGACCGGAAACCTTTTCGATGTCGACAATGCAACAGGGCTCATGCGCAAGGAGACGACTGCCCGGCGTATGGAAAGATATGTTATGCTTGCAAGAAGCCGAATCATTTTGCGGTATGCTGCAGGCGCCGCCAGAGCAGACAGGTAGATGAAGTAAAAGAAGATAAGATGGAGGACGGGTTCGATATTTTAGATATCGGAGTGTGCGGAATCAGCGACGGGGCCGGTGCAGACTGGACGGTCAGCGGAAACATACGCGGCAAAGAAATTAGATTCAAAGTTGACACAGGCTCACAAGCAAACATAGTTCCTGTAACTCTTTACCGTCGTTTGAAAAACACCGCGAGCCTCCAGAAAAGCACTGCAGTGCTGAAGGCGTACAACGGCAGTGCTATCAAGCATGTCGGAGTGGATAGAGAGATCCTTGTTCTCAACGGTGTGGCACACGTTGTGACCTTCTTCGTGGTCAAGAAGGGTCGGCAGGCCATACTAGGGCTGCAGACATGTCAGCAGTTTGGGCTAGTGCCGAAAGCTGTGGATTCGGTGGAATGGAATGAGACAGCACCGGAGAAAGCCTTTCCAGACTTGTTCCAGGGTACGGGGTGTGTTGGACGGCAGTACCGGATGGTCCTGCGGGCGGATGCTGTCCCAGTAGTGCATCCAGCACGAAGAGTACCTTTGGCCCTCCGGGACCCTCTTCGACAAGAACTGGAGCGCATGGAAAAGGCTGCCATTATCAAAAAGGTGGATGAGCCCACAGAATAGGTAAGCCCTTTGGTGATAGCGCGTAAGAAAGATGGAGCGCTTCGTGTCTGCATGGATCCAAGGGAAATCAACAAGAACATCAAACGTGAGCACTATCCAATGCCAACAAGGGAAGAGATTGAGGCAGAGCTGTCGGGTGCAAAGTTTTTTTCCCGGCTAGACGCAAATGCAGGTTTCCATCAAATCCCATTAGACGAAGCTACATCGCGGGTGTGTACTTCTGCGACACCATTTGGGCGTTACCGATTTTTGCGTCTTCCTTTTGGAATTTCATCAGCGAGCGAAGTTTTCCAGAAAACGCTAACTGAAATCTTCGAGGGACTGGAAGGCGTCCGCATATACATTGATGATATTCTAGTGTGGGGTGACAGTGAGAAGCAGCATAACGAGCGCCTCCATGCCGTGCTAACGCGGGCAGCACAGGCGGGCTTGACGTTTAACAGGCAGAAATGCGTGTTTGGGTTGAAAGAAATTGCATTCTTGGGCGACGTAATAGGTGAGCAAGGCGTTCGTCCCGGTCGCAACTTAGTTGAAAGCGTCCTTTCGCTGCCGGCGCCGCAAGATAGGCATTCAGTGCGCAGAATGATGGGCGTTGTTAACTACTTTCGCAAGTACGTCCCGTCACTGAGTGATAAGACAGTCTTACTGCGGACACTCTTAAAAGAAAACGTCATGTTTGAATGGACGGCGGCGCATCAGCGTGAATGGAGAGAAATTTGCGACGCACTGACAAACCCTCCATTACTCGCGCTTTTTGATGAAGCAAAGGAAACCAAGATCACTGCGGACGCTTCGGGGACTGGTTTGGGCGCTGCACTACTGCAGCGATATGGCAGTGACTGGCGACCAGTGTCGTACGCATCAAGGACCCTAACAGATAGCGAAACCCGCTATTCGCAAATTGAAAAGGGAACGCTTGCGGTAGTGTTCGCATGCGAAAAGTTCCATCATTTTGTTTATGGCCGCAGGGTACTGATCGAAACTGACCATAGGCCCTTGCTTGCAATTTCCCAAAAGAACATTGCAGACATGCCTCCGCGATTGCAGCGTTTTTTTATTAGGCTGCTACAATATGATTATACGTTGCAGTTCGTTCCTGGCAAAGACTTGCTGCTGGCGGACATGTCACGTGCACCGGTGCCAACGCAGGCGTCGAGTGCCTCATCGGAAGCAGACTGCGACATCCATGCCGTACAGGTCGTCTCCAGCATCGTAAGCACGCCAATGAAAGAGCGTCTGGAAAAGGAAATCAGGGATGACCCGTACTTAAGCGAGGTGAGACAGCCTGGGAAAACAGTGTCTCAGCGACAAAGACCAGGATAACGACCGCCCGGGAGGACACGCACATACAGACCGACAAAACATGGTGCATCCGACGCACGCGGCTCAGGAGACAGGCCGGGACGTCGACATCTCGCAAGAACAATCTCCACGGCACAGACAGAACATCGAAGATCCAAAAGCCGCTACGCATGAAAACGATCTCACCTCGTCAGGTCCGCGGAAATCAGCCAGGCAACGTGCGGAACCTCGACGACTTCACTATGACTGCACTTTCCGCCAAATATCGTAGTTTGTCTTTTTGTTTTTTGTTTTTTATACAGAAGAGAAGATGTATCAGATAGCAGCTTATCAGCCCGAGAACGGCGGGCCGCATCTTTCCCTCCCTCGTTCCCCTTCCCCTCTTTCGTTTCGTGGCCTTTTAACCTTTTACTTGCCAATGTTCCAAAAGTGGAACATACGATACTTGATTTTTTATTTCCTTCCCCATCTATCGCAGCTTTTTCTTTTTGTTTTCGCATACTCACTGATACTTGTAGAGAACATAGCAATTTTAATTTTTATTATCAGCCTATTTAGAAGCTTTGGATAAATGCTCACAAACAAGCATATTTTGCGTTCCTTCAGCGCTATACGTTTGTTGAATTATTTCGCAGGAAAAATGTAATGTTGCAATGAGCAAACCAGAACCAAAATATCGCCATATAGTTAGGTATTACTGTGAAAAAATATAAAACATGATAAAGACACTCTAGTTTTCAGTTTTTAGAGATTTATGCGAATGTTCCATTTTTGGAACATTGGCGTTTTACGGTGTCAAAAGTAGCGTAGACTCGCGCATGCATTTCGCCGTGTTTTTCTTCTTTTTCGGCATGTTGATGGTGCCCTCTAGGTGTCGTTTTGCACAAACTTGAAGACTATCTTCCCTTGGCATTATTTTGACTGCGCTTTTGCGTGGCACGTGGATGGAGCAGCCTACAACTGCACCGCATAGCTGCTTCAATCGTCGTGAATGTAAGTAGAAAACGACTTCGCGGCTGGTTTTATATTGTAGTACTTTACTTCTGAACGCAATAACTCTCTTTGTAGGTCATGGCACAACGCTTCCTCACACTGGAGGCCGCAATTGACCTTTTCTTCAGCCTTCCCGATGACGAACGCGAAGGTGCGTCTATATGCCAATTGCCGCCTGATGAAGATGGCAATATTACTGATGAGGAGCACGTGAATGAAAATGACTTTTCTGAAGTTGTTCCCGATGATGTTTGCGGGCACGTTGAAGTTATGCAGTGCTGTGATGAAGAAGTTGATTCGCCTACTGCATGTTCGAATCCTGAGCCACGACGAAAGAAACCAGCGCGGAGCCAGTCGACTGCTGGAAAAGGGCGCAAGTCTGCAAACAAGGCTGGAAAAACAAAAACTCCAAAGCGCTCCCTTAGCGCAGTATGGGGTGACCGTGCTACGTTTGACAAAACACTTCCCAGAGAGGACCCTCTGTTGTTGCTAGAGGCATTTCCTGAGCTAGCGGACATGAGCCCATTTATGCTGTTCAGCAAAATTATTTCTCCAGAATATCTTGGTTCACTGGCTGAACTGACTGCAAGGTACGCACTTCAAAAGG
Source organism: Amblyomma americanum (assembly GCF_052857255.1). Lineage (NCBI taxonomy): Eukaryota > Metazoa > Arthropoda > Arachnida > Ixodida > Ixodidae > Amblyomma > Amblyomma americanum. Next base: position 28,723,699 of record NC_135497.1, on the reverse strand, counting down.
GGGAGGAGGTGGACGTCACAGGAGCGGACATAGGTCAGTTTTTCGGTCTCTTACTTTTCAGCGGATATCACTCCGTTCCATCTGAGGACTCGTATTGGAGCACCGCTGAAGACCTTCGTGTGCCTTTAGTCGCGACAGTGATGGCCCGCAATAGGTTCCGGCAGCTGAAAAGGTTTTTTCATGTAGTGGACAACAATCAGTTGAAAGCAGGCGAGAAGATGGGCAAGATTCAGCCGTTTTACGACGAAATCTCCAAATGTTTCCTCCAGTTTGGAGTGTTCCACGAAAGCCTCAGCATTGACGAGTCAATGGTGCCCTATTATGGCCACCACTCGTGCAAAATGTTCATTCGCGCTAAACCTTTTCGATTTGGGTATAAGATATGGATGATGTGCTCTTCGAATGGGTACCCCTATGCAATGGAAATATATTGCGGGAGAAACGAGAAGGACGAGAAGGCACCTCTCGGGCTGAGGGTTGTTAGCAATATGGCATCGGTCCTGCCCGCTCCTGAACAGCACGAAGTGTACTTTGACAACTTTTTCACTTCGCACGGTCTCCTGACAAAACTGGCTGACCAGGGGATTCGAGCGACGAGGACTGTACGAGATACAAGAACCGGTGGTTGTCCACTGAAGAGCTTGAAAGACGTGGGAAGAGAGGAAAGAGGTTCTTTCTACTACAAGTGTGACGGGGTGGTCTACACATGCAGGTGGAACGACAACGCAGTCGTCACAGTTTCTTCAAACCACCTCGGCCATGAGCCTCTTGGAACGGCAAAACGCTTCTCACGACGCGCGAAAAAAAAGGTAGACATTCCTCAACCATATTTGATCAAGAAATACAATGAGGGCATGGGGGGAGTAGATGTTCTCGACCGCCTCCTCGGAAGTTATCGCCCAAGACTTCGAAGCAAAAAATGGTGGTGGAAGCTTTTCAGCAATGGTCTGAACATGGCTGTCGTCGCAGGATGGCTCCTTCACTGCGAGCTTCACAAAGGAACTGATGCCGCCATGACGCACATAGCATTTCGGCGGGACGTCGTCATGTCTTTGCTGCACCTCAAGCAGATAATCACTGTGCGGCCTGGACCTCGGGTTCATCCGAGACGGGAGGATAGAAAAACTGATGGCCACTACATCATCTCAGTAACCCAGGGCAGGTGTGCAGAGTGCAAGAAAAATACCACGAACCAGTGTCAGCAGTGCAAAAAGCGCCTGCACACGAAGTGCTTTGCAGCATACCATGGCTTGTAAAGGGTTCACCGACCTACAGCAAGTAGGATGGAAAAAAGAAATTTTCGCAAGCTTTGTTATAAACATTTATACTTTTGAAAGGCCTTGTATGACTCTAATATTTATTCTTCTGTTAACATGAGTAAGCAATACCCATATAGCAGCCAATAAAAGTTGTTCTAGACAAATTTTGTGTTTTTCATATGGGAAACGCCAATGTTCCAAAAATGGAACATGCAAAAAAACCTACTAAGTCTTTATGAATGCGGCTGTATTTTTTTTCATAGTTAATTTAGAAGGCCAATGCAAATTATCAACATCAATTTCAGTTTTTGAACTATTGCTTCATAGTGCGGCGTTTAAAAGGTTAAAAGGAGAGGAATAAACTGCCGAGGGGCTTTTTTCTTCGTCGGCACAGCACCTTGCTGCAATGTGTGCCTATTCCCTTTAGACGCACGATACAATGGTGGCCTTTTCTGGTTACAAGTATGAGCTATCCCATTGTTGTTTTTAATATATGTAGCTTTACTGCTGTTTACAAAACTAGAAAACGCACTTCTCTGCAATCACCTTTCAGCCCATTATGTCCACATAACCTTCAAGTGCCTTGTTTATTTGAGTTTACGACGACATCAACTACATCCACACTGCGGCAAAAGCTGCGGATGAGCGATGCCACGTAGAATAATCAGCGGATGCTTAATACCGGGTCTAGCTACCAACGGTTCCCAACTGATGGTGCACATATTTGGCATCTCGCCTAACTACGCAAGCCGACCATTTTTTTTTGTCTTACCCACTGCAGACTTCAAGATGATGCACGAACTGGGTGGCCTGGATAAGTTCGGCGGCCTCAAAGACGACATACTCATAAGTTCCCCAAGCCGTGGCAATGGTGCATCTCAGCCGTCCTCCTCTCTGCACCTGCCAAGAGGCCTTGAACTTGAAGATCACGGGCAGTATGCGACCACTACTGCCGAGAGATTTGTCTCTCGATCGTGTCGACCTCCTCTGCGTCACTCTGCTGAATGCCGGATTTCGGTGCATGGTGCGTAAGGTGAGCACCGGAAGATGTGCTAGTGCTGAACTCTTAATTACTAGGGGTGTGCGAATATTCGAAATTTGGAATACGAATCGAATATGTGTGATGTTCTATTCGTATTCGAAAATTGATATTCGTGAATTTCCGAATGTTCGAACATTCCCGGATACTCGCCAGAGATCGGATACTGCGCATACTTTCATAAATTCGACCGTGGCAAAACCACAATATCTGGGCAAATTAGCCGATAATCGAGTTAAATGTTCCAGGAAAACAATACAGAGGTCCTATCCGCTTCCTTCTCCGCCGTTTATCACGTGGACCGACCGCATCCCGACGCAGCAAGGCTTGACCTCGTGAGGATTTCCCCAAGTGGGCTTTCGCACATATCACCCGTTCTGCGAACATGATGGCCGACGGCCCGCTTCGAGCAATCGCAACGCGAAATCGCGTTATTTTTAATCCTTCGGTAATACGTTACACATTTAATGCCCGCATTAGAAGAATGCGTCCTGTCGCCTTCATACCTCTCCGAGCGTGACTTCCGCCATCCCGTTTTGTAAACTACGCTATGCGGGAAAGCCTACATGCAGAATGCAGCGGGAGCCTCCTGAAGGGGCGCGTCGAGTAGTCACAACGGGGCAAGCGATCCTGTTTAAATCGCGCCTATTGCATGCTGCGTTGTAACTTGCACACCTCTTTAGCGGGCGTAAAAGCAGGCATGGCAATAATCGGAAGGGCTTTTGCTAGGGCAAAAAAATAGCCTGGCTGCGTAGTTTCGGTTTCTGATCTTCACCGCTGCCCCTCGGCAACTTCAAATGTCGGCCCACGCATTCGCCGATAGTCCAATCCACGCTCCGCGCGGCTTATTTCTTTTTCCTTTTTAGAAACCGCCTCGCCGCTCCGATGGCAGTGTGTTCCCGGCCCCTTGCTTGCATTTGTGTTGTTCTTCCAGCACTCCAAAACGGGTGGCTCGTCACGGGCTTGCAGGTGTTAGCGCGATGGAGCCACCTTATAAGGCCTTACTGCATCTTCAGCATTTTCGGCAGCATTTTTTTTTCAGGGGGGGGGGGGGGGGGTTGGGGGCAATTCAATAACAGAGGCCTTCGGATTAACCGGGCATTTCTTCTGGTCCCTTGAACTCCGAATGAATGAGGTTTAATAGTCATCATGTTATTTTTTTGTTGCCAGTGTTGTCATTTTATGAATTTTGTATTGCATGACCTCATTATAATTTGGATTTTTTATGCTGTCTAATCAAATAGTATACATTTCTGTGCACATCATGTTTTTTATATGGTACTGAGGCAGTCTTGTTTTGTTTAATTTGGTTGCAAAGACCATACACCATTTTGAAAAAAATAAGGGCAACAGCGTTTGCTTGCTCATTTTTTCTGAAATTTTTTTGCACTGAACAGATATTCGATATTAGATTCGATATTCGAAGCCATTTTTTCCTCATATTCGTATTCGATTCGTATTCGAAAATTTCAATATTCGCACAGCCCTACTAATTACTGAAGGCAGCATAACTTCATCTTGTGGAGAATGGTCAGCATGAGTAGCTGGCATGCGTTCCTGATGGCTAGAAGCTCACTGTGGCGTACCAATCTCGATTCGGATCCCAATATTAACCGGCCTCCCACCTATATTATGTGTGGTTTTCTGACTATTCACTGGGCACTGGCTTTCACAGCACTCCTGTCTTTTTTGGTGCCTTAGCTGCAGAACCTCCATGTCGGTAAAACTTGAATGCCATAATTTTGAAAGCGCCGCGCAATTTCTTGAACGCGGATTTTCTGGCTGCGACGCAAAGTGACGCGGCACAGGGCGCATAGGGAAGAAGTGGCTACACGGGATTATGCAAATGCTGCATCATGATCAACATCAGCCTCACTCCACCCACTGCAGGGCAAAGGCCTCTCCCATGTCTCTCAAATTAACCTATCCTTTGGCAGCTGCGGCGAACGTATCCCTGCAGACTTCTTTATCTCATCTGCCTACCTAACTTTCTTCCGATCCCTGCATCGCTTGCCTTCTCTTTGTAACCAGTCCGCTGCCTTTAATGACCAGCGCTTATCTTCCCTTCGCGTTACATGCCCTACACAAGCTCATTTTTTGCTCTTGATTTCGACTAGGATGTCATTAACTCTATCATTTTTCTTTTCATCGCTCGCTGCATTGCATATACAGTCAAAACTCGATTTAACGAAACCCAATTTAACGAAAATCTCGATTTAACGAAGGTATCCTAATTCCCCCTCAGACGCCCATAGGGTTCAATGCTTTGACTAACCCGAAATAACGAAACCGATTCCGTGATCTGTCCCGATTTAACGAACCTTTTTTCGACAAATAAAGGTGAAAAGTGTTAATTTTTGTTCTATTTTGTAGACAGCACCCCAAAATCTATTGATTGCGAGTCAGCGGTAACAGCGCGGAGCATCTTCATCCCGTCGCTTTTTTCAAACTGCGCGGCGCAAAACGAGTTTTAATTTTGAGTCGAGTTCACGAGATGGCGCCAGCAGTATAAAAGTTTCGTGCCACATTTCATAGATGGCGCTGTTGCAGTTCGCGTGTTTTTTTTGTGCGTGTTTGTGTGTTGTGCTCTGTGTTCGCTCTTGTGCGGATTTCCCCGTGCCTTTGAACGCACGTCTTCGTCAAGCTCAGCTTGTTAGGCCTCCATCAGTCTAGCCTTGCTATCGTGAACGCGGACGTGGTGTGTGCGAGCAAGCGCGCCGCTAACCCTCCTGAGATGGAGCCCTGCAAGAAACGAAAAAGGCTTACCCTGGACGAGAAAGCGGACATAATTCGTGCTGTGACAAGTGGACAGAAGAAATGTGACGTGGCTGCATCACATGGCATTCCAGCGAGTACTCTCTCCACAATATTGAAAGGGAAAGATGACATCCTCCGCGCCACTTCGTCGGGGAATCTCTCGCGCAAAAAAACGCTGAAGACCACTCCTCAAAGCAAAATGGAAGAGGCCCTCTTCGCCTGGTTTATGGATTTGCGGGCGAAGAATAGTATTCCCGTGAGTGGAGACCTGCTCCAACAAAAAGCTCGCTCTTTCGCGTGCTTGCTGGGCGACAACGAGTTCAAGGCAAGTCCCGGCTGGCTGTCGCGCTTCAAAGAACGACACGGCATCGTCGGGAAAGTGCTTAGCGGTGAAGCGAGCTGCGTAAGCATGGCTGTAGTCGGCGACTGGCAGTCTGAAAACGTGCCCGACATTCTGGGAAAATATGCCCCCAGCGACGTCTACAACGCCGACGCGAGCGGTCTATTCTACCAAATGCTGCCTAAAAAAACACTCGCCCTGAAGGGGCAGGGGTGCCACGGCGGCAAACACAGCAAACAAAGGCTGACTCTTTTGCTGTGCGTCAACATGGACGGCACCGACAAACGAGACCCGCTTGTCATCGGAAAGAGTGAGAGGCCGTGCTGTTTTAAAGGCACCAAAAAGCTTCCTGTGAAGTACGTTGCCAATTCAAAGGCGTGGATGTCGCGTGCCATTTTCGCTACATGGCTGAAGGAATTTGACAGCGACATGTGTCGCCAGAAAAGGAAAGTGTGCCTGTTGCTGGATAACTGCACGGCCCACTACGTTGCAGAGGTCCAGCTGACCAGCGTGGAGCTCCGCTACTTCCCCCCAAACGCAACGTCCGTGGTTCAGCCCTTGGATCAAGGGATAATTAATAGCGTGAAGTGCGCATACAAGCGTCGAGTCGTCGACAGAGTTCTCCTCAACCTGGAACTGAAGCGCGAGACGAAAATAGGTATTTTTATGGCGGTTGAGATGGTGGCGGCGGCTTGGAGAGCATTGAGGCCGTCGATAATTGTCAACTGCTTCAGGACTGCCGGTTTCGGTACACTAGGCCCTGAAACTGCCGAAGCTGGTCCGGACTGCGCGAGCGCCGTGCACGAGGATGAAGATGCCTGGGAACACCTTCGCTCAGTGGATGAAGTGCCCACAGGCATAAGTTTCTCAGACTACGTGAACGCCGACGCAAACGCAGTCACAACGGAAGTTTTGACTGATGCCGATATGTTGCGGCTTGAAGGAAGCGTGGAGGGAGTGACGGCTGAAGACGCTGCCGACGACTCTGCAGGTGCCGAAGCTCCCGTGCCGACACCAGGTCAGGTGATGGATGCTCTCGATCTGCTGCGACATTTTGCCGGCTCACACGAGGGGACGGAAGACGCGCTGGACGCACTTCAGACCTACGAGAAATCGGTGCGGCCGTTGCTCACAAAGCGCACGCAGGCAAAGATTACTGACTTCTTTGGCGGAAAATAAACTTGTAGTCCCCTCGGGCCTTTCTTGTCGAGTAAGAATTTTTGTTGTTTCTTTTCATATGCGCTAGCGGCGCCGGTCGTGGTGTTGGCGCTACCCACTCGAAAGTAGCGCGGGGGGTCATGACGATGACCATACGGACCCCCAAAGATTGCGCTAGTTGTATGATTACCAACTTTGGCGCCAATTTGTCATTAGCTGTGTGGCTTGCCGTCCCGTCGGCGGTATTTAGGGAAGATTGTTGCGCCGCTAGCCGAACCGTCATTGGGTCGGTGCTACCGGCGTGAATTCGGCACGCGCGAGTGCGAGGAAAAATGAAAATGGTACGTGCTAACCGATACGACCGCGATAAGCTGGTACGGTTTATGCGGATGCAAAATGCATTATGTTCAATGGGTGCTCAGTCGGGGACTTGACTTTACTACTTTTAAAACGAAAGTACTGTTAAAGCGGGTACGTTTTAACGAGGTTTTACTATAATCGAATGTACTGAATTATGTGCCCAAGAAATGCCTCATTCAATTTAACGAAGTTCTCGATTTAACGAAATAGTTCACGGCTCCCCTCAACTTCGTTAAATCGTGTTTTAACTGTATGGACATTATCCCATTATTGCTAACTCAGCAACTTCCATTCGTGAACAGTGAATCTGAACGGCAGAGCCGAAGTGAAAACCGAACTTCTAGGGCACCTAGCTAATTCGCGTCTCGCCGAAAAACGCAAAAGGACCATCATTTTTTTTCTCTTATCCACTGCAGATCGCAATATGATGCACGAACTGGGTGGCCTGGACAACCTCTGCGCCTTCGACTCTTGCCCGCCGTCCGCTTTTGCCGCCCAGAGTTCCTCACCGATGCTCACGCAATGGTGACTGGGCACAAAAGTGACTACGTCGTGAACTTGGGCAACTGGTACCGGTCGGCAGACAATCTCGTCCTCCAATACGAGCTCAGACTAGAGACGCTACCGGAAGGTTGGGAAAGGCTTCGCGTCTCCAGCCAGGCGCAGTTGAAGAGTCTCATTGCAAGTGCCCCTGACGCTGGAATAGACAACTTGCTCATAGCCCCAGAGGCCTTGCGTACCTTTGTCTCCAGTTGTCCGCAAGTAAGCATCTATCGTTTCTGACATGTTAGGGCATTTTGCGAAATCAGAACCAAAAAGGAAATCAGGTTTATTTAGGATTGAGTTTTGGTTGCTGCTGAGAAGGTGGCACTAGCTGCGGCGCGTTGATAAGTGACGAGAATACGGAGATATGGCACGACGCGAAGATTGGGGGCTTTGCCGCTGTGCCTATACGTAGCAGTTCCTTCGTTGAATACTTTTGCAGTGTATTGGCTAGCTAGTTTGGTTTACCTGTTTTTAATGTAATCTAGTTGAAGAACTGGCCATGCACAAACCAGAGTGTCAATTTTTTTTTTCCACTGGTTGTGAATCTAGATCAACACCCATTATCATTCTTTGGGACAGAAGTGGACAGCTCCCGTAAAAGTGAGCGCTCAATAATGCAAGTGATAAAGGAGGCAGAAATTAAACTACGACAATCCTTCTCCACGCAGGCAGTCCATTTTTTTTGAGAATCCTCTACACCATATCCTTATGTGAGGCGTCAGCATTTAAATATAAATATATGCCACTAGAAAAACAATGAGTAGAGCATAACGGTGGGCCCTTGGCGTTGTCGAGAAAACGCGAAGCCAAGTCGATGCGGCAATTGCTTCCTTACAGGGCTATGTGCGATGTGGCGGGATTCGCACGAACTAAGGTCGCTCCTCAGATTTATGGAGACGTAAATTTGTTTTCTGGGAAAATGAGACATCCCAGCAAAAATCAGGAAATGTAGCTGATAATCCGCTTTCAGTGGTACTAATTTACTCGGTTTGGATTTTGTGTAGACACAGCGCCACTGATGAAGTGGTCAGATGCTAAGCATTTGAGCAAATACACCTGCGATCCATTTGGTTTAAAACTGGTTTGGAGTGCATAAACCGAATACCCCTTATGCTTAAAACGAGTTCCTGCTCTAAATGGTGTGCTACTTGAATGGAGTCTACTTGATAAAATCAAGTTCTATTGGCTGACCTTATCATAAGTGATTGAGCTTTGTACAGCAAAGTCCGTTTACCTGCTTCGCAGAAATGCATTCCCTTTGCGCAGTCTGTTAGATTACTGGACACGTCTGTTCCTCTTTGGCTGCCAAGCACTTTATAAATCGATTCTCATGTCCCGACATGCCCAACGTTCTCGGACAAAAATTTTCAAGATTGAAAAACTGTAAGACACTGTTCTAGAAATATTGAAGGTCATGGTTCATTTTACTGATGAGTAACAGTAGAACGTTAACGTTTCCATCGATCGCATCGAACAGTGAAGACTAGCATTGAAACACAAAAGGGAACGCTTTTGCCTATAGCAAAAGCGGTAATAGGAAAAAAAAACATTTAAGACTGCCGACGAGTGTTCGGGGGTATACTGATTGTTATACTGGAATCTTATATGAAAAAATTACGTTCATAAACATTTCTCGTTTTAAAATGATTCTGTCCAGAATTGTTGCGTATTGTAGTGGAAGTTTGAGTTTGGACAGAGTGATGTTGAAAAAAGGCAGGATAAATTATGTGTGAGTAAACACTGATAATGCTGATGATGGATGCTGAGATGCTTCCATTTCTGTAATGCCTGCTACTGCAACGCTGGCGCCTACAACTGATGCGGCGAGAGTTCCTGCTATTCAAAGTGGGTGAGGAGCCACTGCTCCGCACGAGCGAGGAGGGCAAGGAGCTGCTAATCGAAGCCATGCGCTACCACCTGATGCCCGAGTGGCGCGCCGCCATGGCGGGGCCACGCACCTCCGCTAAGCAGCTGGGTAATGAATCGCACTGATATTTTGCTGAGAACGAGGTCATATTACAACCAGCTGACATTTAGCGCGTTTTCTCACCATGATGTTTCCTGCAGCTCCGAGAGATGCAGACACCCATGCACGACCTTCTGGAGCCTGATGATCCACTGCTTAACGCATGGCGTTGACCAGACATCCCTGTTTGCTGACATCGCCAAGCATATTCCTGGGCTTGAGTTTTGATAGTCTTCGTGGTAGGAAGACCACCGTGGAAGACCAGCGATGTGGAAGACCAGCGAAGTAACGCCAAACGTCATGGACCGCGCAAGCAAGCTGTTCTCGGGTGTGCTACGTCTGGAGGTAAGCCAGTCTCCCAATGTTAGCCCTGATATTATAGTGTTGGCATTAAACAAAGTGTACACTAAGGGGGTAATTACTCTTAGCACCACCCGTGCTCAGCCCTTCAAATCGTTGATGCACACGGACCGGCCCTGCCATCTGCTAGGCTTTCAGGTTAGCTGAGATGGTAGACTGCCTGCCGTGGACAGGAGGTGGATCTGGGTTCGATCTTCGCGACAGGACGAATTTCTTCAACTACGAAGTTTCGGAAAAAACTGTTTAGCTTCCTTTTGTAGCTGTATGGCGGCGCACGGCTGGATACTGGTGTGTTATTACTTAGGGATTGCCTTATGCTATCAGTTAAACTTTAAAGTTCGGGCTTGGCCTCAGTTCCAGTTCTTTCATTTGTTTTCTCTCGACTTGCGACCCGTGAGAGAACGACCGTCTCACTCAGCCCCCTACTGGAGTAAAACAGTAAACCAGCGAGTTGAGCTAGTTGGTGAATGGTCACTGACTGCAAGAACGCCTACGGGAACGGAGCTCTTGCCTTTGGTAACGCAGTTTCAGCCCCTAAGTTGAGCGCCAGCGCTGGTTAGGGCAACCGCAGACTTCCCCAAGTCCTCCCCAATTCCGGCTACAGAATTACGTCACTGTGACAAGAAGATAGAGCTGCCGCGAACAAGGACGGGGCCCTTATGGAGCGGCAGCTCCTCTCTCTGAGCTGAGACTTTCAAGTGAACAAGGTTTCACTTTGATCTTGAGCCAGGCCTCACACGCCTGACATCATACCACGTGACTGGCCACAGCTGGAGTCGAGCTCCGCTGCGCTGCTCAACGCTGCGCCGACCCTCCACCATACCACGCGACATCACCACTTGATTGGCCGTATATGGCACGCGGCTCGTTGCGCTCACTTCAGTCGGAGCCATTGGGCCTAGACTGGGCGGAGTGATGGAGCCCGGTCTTTCTCTCGCCACATTAGCTATAACTGAGTTAAAGCTCAGCCATTTTATCTCGATTCTACCGGGGGCGCTACGAGTCGCATACGGCGGGTTCAATATATATCAGCTAATAATGATAACTGTTCAAGATTAGGCGAGTTTAGGCGAAACAAAAAGTTTGGGCTGACAAGGCATTTGGTGCACAGGTTCGTCAATGCCCTCCCGAGAAAGTCAGAGATCGAACAAAGAACATATAGACTAATCAAGCATCGCTGCGGCCTACATATATATTAACCTCCAGAACCCTCTTACGCTACGTATGTCATCAAGGCTGCCAGATTCGAGTTTTGCAGCCTCGATTCTGGCAGCCTTGATGCCATAGGTTGCATAAGTGTTCTCGCACGGCTTCCGCCCTCAGAGTTCGATCACATTCCTACGTGGCACTCGCGGTAATGCAGGATGTACTACGTACGCCGCTATGGATGTGTGTGGCAATGGTGAACACTCTCAAGGTTAGGTTACACTACACATAAATGCCCTCGAAAGCAGAAGATAGGACAGCTGTCGCCGTAGTTCAGGTGTTAGAGCACGGGACGTGAAATTTGTAGGTCGTGGGTTCAGATTCCACCAGCGGCATGTGGTTTTTTCTTCTGGTTTTGTTATTCTCCCATTCATGAAAAACTAGAAAAAAAAGAGATCCCCTGTGCTCCTTGGTCACGGGGGCGGTTGCTTCTCTTGTCTGCTATATATATATATATATATATATATATATATATATATATATATATATATATATATATATATATATATATATATATATATATATATATATATATATATATATGCAAAAACCGAATATCTCTTATGCTTAAAACGAAATCCTGCTGTACATGGTGTGCTGCCGTTACAGGACAGTGTGCTGTGCTCCTCTGTAATAGTATAATGTATGCATAAACCGAATACCCCTCATGCTTAAAACAAATTCCTGCTCTAAATGGTGTGCTGCCATTACAAGACAGTGTGCTGTGCTCCTCTGTAATAGTATAATGTATGCATAAACCAAATACCCCTTATGATTAAAACGAATTCCTGCTCTAAATGGTATGCTGCCGTTACAGGACAGCATGCTGTGCTCCTCTGTAGTAGTATTGTAGCCACGACCATAACATGGTGGCCTTTTCTGGTTACAAGTATGAGCTATCCCATTGTTGTTTTTAATATATTTAGCCTTACTGCTGTTTACAAAACTAGAAAACGCACTTCTCTGCAATCACCTTTTAGCCCCTTATGTCCACATAACCTTCAAGTGCCTTGTTTATTTGAGTTTACGACGACATCAACTACATCCACACTGCTGCAAAAGCTGCGGATGAGCGATGCCACGTAGAATAATCAGCGGATGCTTAATACCGGGTCTAGCTACCAACGGTTCCCAACTGATGGTGCACATATTTGGCATCTCGCCTAACTACGCAAGCCGACCATTTTTTTTCTCTTACCCACTGCAGACTTCAAAATGATGCACGAACTGGGTGGCCTGGATAAGTTCGGCGGCCTCAAAGACGAAATACTCATAAGTTCCCCAAACCGTGGCAATGGTGCATCTCAGCCGTCCTCGTCTCTGCACCTGCCAAGAGGCCTTGAACTTGAAGATCACGGGCAGTCTGCGACCACCACAGCCGAGAGATTTGTCTCTCGATCGTGTCGACCTCCTCTGCGTCACTCTGCTGAATGCCGGATTTCGGTGCATGGTGCGTAAGGTGAGCACCGGAAGATGTGCTAGTGCTGAACTCTAATTACTAGGGGTGTGCGAATATTCGAAATTGGGAATACGAATCGAATATGTGTGATGTTCTATTCGTATTCGAAAATTGATATTCGTTAATTTCCGAATATTCGAAAATTCCCGGATACTCGCCAGAGATCGGATATTGCGCATACTTTCATAAATTCGACCGTGGCAAAACCACAATATCTGGGCAAATTAGCCGATAATCGAGTTAAAAGTTCTAGGAAAACAATACAGAGGTCCTATCCGCTTCCTTCTCCGCCGTTTATCACGTGGACCGACCGCATCCCGACGCAGCAAGGCTTGACCTCGTGAGGATTTCCCCAAGTGGGCTTTCCCACATATCACCCGATCTGCGAACATGATGGCCGACGGCCCGCTTCGAGCAATTGCAATGCGAAATCGCGTTTTTATTAATCCTTCGGTAATACGTTACACATTTAATGCCCGCATCCGAAGAATGCGTCCTGTCGCCTTCATATCTCTCCGAGCGTGACTTCCGCCATCCCGTTTTGTAAGCTACGCTATGCGGGAAAGCCTACTTGCAGAATGCAGCGGGAGCCTCCTGAAGGGGCGCGTCGAGTAGTCACAATGGGGCAAGTGATCCTGTCAAAATCGCGCCTATTGCATGCTGCGTTGTAACTTGCACACATCTTTAGCGGGCGTAAAAAGCATGCGTGGCAATAATCGGAAGGCCTTTGCTAGGGCAAAAATATAGCCTGGCTGCGTAGTTTCGGTTTCTGAGCTTCACCGCTGCCCCTCGGCAACTTCAAATGTCGGCCCACGCATTCGCCGATAGTCCAATCCACGCTCCGCGCGGCTTATTTCTTTTTCCTTTTTAGAAACCGCCTCGCCGCTCCGATGGCAGTGTGTTCCAGGCCCCTTGCTTGGATTTGTGTTGTTCTTTCAGCACTCCAAAACGGGTGGCTCGTCACGGGCTTACAGGTGTTAGTGCGATGGAGCCACCTTATAAGGCCTTACTGCATCTTCAGCATTTTCGGCAGCATTTTTTTTTCAGGGGGGGGGGGGGGGGGTTGGGGGCAATTCAATAACAGAGGCCTTCGGATGAACCGGGCATTTCTTCTGCTGTCTTGAACTCCGAATGAATGAGGTTTAATAGTCATCATGTTATTTTTTTGTTGTCAGTCTTGTCATTTTATGAATTTTGTATTGCGTGACCTCATTATAATTTGGATATTTTATACTGTCTAATCAAATAGTATACATTTCTGTGCACTTCATGTTTTTTATATGGTACTGAAGCAGTCTTGTTTTGTTTCATTTGGTTTGAAAGACCATACACCACTTTGAAAAAAATAAGGGCAACAGCGTTTGCTTGCTCATTCTTTTCTGAAATTTTTTTTGCACTGAACAGATATTCGATATTAGATTCGATATTCGAAGCCATTTTTTCTTCATATTCGTATTCGACTCGTATTCGAAAATTTCAATATTCGCACAGCCCTACTAATTACTGAAGGCAGCATAACTTCATCTTGTGGCATGAGTAGCTGGCATGCGTTCCTCATGGCTAGAAGCTCACTGTGGCGTACCAATCTCGATTCTGATCCCATTATTAACCGGCCTCCCACCTATATTATGTGTGGTTTTCAGACTATTCACTGGGCACTGGCTTTGACGGCACTCCTGTCTTTTTTGGTGCCTTAGCTGCAGAACCTCCATGTCGGTAAAACTTGAATGCCATAATTTTGAAAGCGCCGAGCAATTTCTTGAACGCGGATTTTCTGGCTGCCACGCAAAGTGACGCGGCACAGGGCGCATAGGGAAGAAGTGGCTACACGGGATTATGCAAATGCTGCATCATGATCAACATCAGCCTCACTCCACCCACTGCAGGGCAAAAACCTCTCCCATGTCTCTCGAATTAACCTATCCTTTGGCAGCTGCGGCGAACGTATCCCTGCAGACTTCTTTATCTCATCTGCCCACCTAACTTTCTTCCGATCCCTGCATCGCTTGCCTTCTCTTTGTAACCAGTCTGCTACCTTTAACGATCGGTGCTTATCTTCCCTTCGCGTTACATGCCCTGAACAAGCTCATTTTTAGCTCTTGATTTCGACTAAGATGTCATTAACTCTATCATTTTTCTTTTCATCGCTCGCTGCATTGCATATATGGACATTATCCCATTATTGCTAACTCAGCAACTGCCATCCGTGAACACTGATTCTGAACGGCAGAGCCGAAGTGAAAACCGAACTTCTAGGGCACCTAGCTAATTCGCGTCTCACCGAAGAACGCAAACGGACCATCATTTTTTTTCTCTTATCCACTGCAGACCGCAATATGATGCACGAACTGGGTGGCCTGGACAACCTCTGCGCCTTCGACTCTTGCCCGCCGTCCGCCTTTGCCGCCCAGAGTTCCTCACCGATGCTCACGCAATGGTGACTGGGCACAAAAGTGACTACGTCGTGAACTTGGGCAACTGGTACCGGTCGGCAGACGATCTCGTCCTCCAATACGAGCTCAGACTACAGACGCTACCGGAAGGTTGGGAAAGGCTTCGCGTCTCCAGCCAGGCGCAGTAGAAGAGTATCATTGCAAGTGCCTCTGACGCTGGAATAGACAACTTGCTCATAGCCCCAGAGGCCTTGCGTCCCTTTGTCTCCAGTTGTCCGCAAGTAAGCATCTATCGTTTCTGACATGCTTGGGCATTTTGCGAAATCAGAACCAAAAAGGAAATCAGGTTTATTTAGGATTGAGTTTTGGTTGCTGCTGAGAAGGTGGCACTAGCTGCGGCGCGTTGTTAAGTGACGAGAATACGGAGATATGGTACGACGCGAAGATTGGGGGCTTTGCCGCTGTGCGTATACGTAGCAGTTTTGTTGAGAATCCTCTGCACCATATCTTTATGCGAGGCGTGAGCATGTAAAGATAAATATATGCCACTAGAAAAACATTGAGTAGAGCATAACGGTGGGTCCTTGGCGTTGTTGAGAAAACGCGAAGCCAAGTCGATGCGGCAATTGCTTCCTTACAGGGCTGTGTGCGATGTGGCGGGATTCGCACGAACTAAGGTCGCTCCTCAGATTTATGGAGACGTAAATTTGTTTTCTGGGAAAATGAGACATCCCAGCAAAAATCAGGAAATGTAGCTGATAATCCGCTTTCAGTGGTACTAAGTTACTCGGTTTGGAATTTGTGTAGACACAGCGCCGGTGATGAAGTGGTCAGATGCTAAGCATTTGAGCAAATACACCTGCAATCCATTTGGTTTAAAACTGGTTTGGAGTGCATAAACCGAATACCCCTTATGCTTAAAACGAGTTCCTGCTCTAAATGGTGTGCTACTTGATAAATGGTGTGCTACTTGAATGGAGTCTACTTGATAAAATCAAGTTCTATTGGCTGACCTTAACGTAAGTGATTGAAATAGGAAACATTGGTTGCGCTTTCTAGACAATCACATGTAAGAAGACTGGACAGGCGCAAACTAACAACTGAGGTTTATTCCAGAAAACACACTTATATATCATACCATACCAGCGCAGGCGCATCAGGGTATCAGCAGCGTAACAAAAGAACAACCCAAAATCAGAAAAAAACCAAGGGCGTGGCTCACCTAAACATACTATCAAGAAAACGTGCCTCCCTATTGTAAAATATGACTGATGTGTCACTGATGCATGATTGTCCCTTCTTTCTTATATAATATGACTCAAGAAGTTCACGTGCTTTTTCATTACTGCACTTGCGCAGGATCTTAACTTGGTGGAGCAGGGGCCTGCATTTATGTTCTAAGTAGTGCATGGGTAAATTACGTTGCTCCTGGTTTTTAATTGATCTTTCGTGTTCTCGGATTCGCACGTTCAAACATCGGCCCGTCTGGCCTATGTAGGTTTTGCCGCATGTCAGGGGAATCTGATAAACAACGCCAACTTGGCAATCTAAGGGCCGTTGTACGATCATTTCGGAGCGCCTTCCGCCTCGTCCGCTTCGCGAGCGGTCCGCCAGTTTTCGGCCGCCAGGCGGACGTGAGGCGGAAAGGTGTTGTACGATCACTTTGGCGCTTGCGAGCGAGGCGGATGGTCCCAGCATTCCGATTGGCGCGCCCGGCAGTGCCTGTCGTCTAATCACGTGTGGCGGTACAGGCATGCATGCTTGTAGAAAAACACGCAGATATCTTGCAGTAGGGATAGCCCGTATTAATTGCGGCGTAATCGAGACATCCGTTCCGTCAACGCTTTTTTTTTTTGCCGCAGGATTTTCGTCGAAGGTACAATCGTGGTCGGCTGTGATATGTATGGGAAACGACATGTAGACCATTTATATCCAAGACACCAAAAAATATCGCGATCGCGAACTCTTCCTCGTTTGATCGCGATATTTTCACAACGGTCGACGATTTGCGAAAATAACAGAAGGCTGCCCCCTCTGAAAGTTAGGCAACCCTCAGGATTTCAGAACAACGACGCAATTCTTATTGCGAATTCTCCATATATATGGTCAGGCCACAGTACAGGCTGCTATCAACCGACCGTAATTATAACCGGGATAATCACGTTTTTCAAATAGTTCAGATTACATACTTAATATTTTAGTCAGTTATCCAAATTGCACACTGCAGTGTTAATGCACTGCTGACAGAGAAAAAAATAATGGCACTTGCAGCCTTTCCTAAGGGGCCTGTCACACTAGTTCGACACGACAACGATGATCGGCCGACCGGGTCGGCACACCGTGTCTGTGGCAGACCAACCTGTCACACTAGGCCGACAACGACACCAACGCGTCCGACGACCAGATGTCTTCGTAGTGTGACGTGCTTTGACGACCGCGACGCCGACAAACCCAGACTGCCGACCGTGTCGACGCGAGATCGGTCGCCGAGCTAAAACATTCACCAGACACGAACACGATTCCGCTCTAGTGCTGTTTGTTTAAGTTCATAACAAGCTCTGGGATAGATGAATGTTCAAAAAGTATCATTACTGAGGATCGTTGGCCAATGCGAATGTGCTGGTTGATGTGATAACTACGATACAAGGAAATTTCAGCCGCCAGCTGCTGCTGAAGGCGTCGCGGAAATCGAGCATAACTTTTTTTATTATGGGACAGGTTGGCAGTAAAGGGGTGACTAGAGAAGTTTCGTTATTACGGCGCTGGCTAGTTCCAAAGCGCCCTGAGCTGCGGCATCGATGCGAAACCAGCTAGGCTTAGCGACGAGCACGGCAGCCGGGAAGCAGCGCAGTTCGTCGCACTGGAGCTGCCGCAGGCGGCGTCGTTGACGAAAGCGCGGCTGTTTTGCAGGCATGCTGTCGTTGCTCGAATATAGCAGGCGGCCTTTCTGATAGCATGGCTGTTTTGTCTTTTTTGGTGCGAACGTGAAGTAAACCGAGCCTGCTCGCCGGCAGGCCAGCCTGGATACCGTACGCCGCCGTAATAAAAATCAGCTTAAGATTGTTTTTGACGTAAGCAATAAACGCTCAGACAGAGAAATGTGCCAAATGTATCATTCCTGAGGATCGTTGATCAACACAGAGTTGCTGGTAAAAGCAACAACTCTGATAGGAGCAAAATTTCTCGCCAGAATCGCCTCGCAAGCTGCCGCTGGCCCGCCGTTGCGGTCCGGCTCGCCTTTCGCCCGCAGCGGTCCGCTGGCTCCGCAGCCGAAGGTGTCGCGGAAATTGACCATAACTTTAGTTTATGGTAAGATTATACTGCTAACAGGAAAGCGATATTAAGAGATATTATAGCGCAGGCTACTCGCGAAGCGGCGTGTGCTGCGCCAGGCAGCAGCGCAGTTCGTCGCCTGGCGCGACCGCAGGCGGTGCCATTGCCGAAATCTCGCTACTAGCGCAAGCATGCTTTGTCGCTGCTCGTGTATAGCAGGCGGTCTTTCTGATAATATTTCTATTTTGTCTTTTATGGTGCGAACTTCAACACCAAGCCAAGCAGTAATCAGACCGCTGCGAGTGGCAAAGCGTACGCTTTGAGCTCGAGTGCTTGAGTCGAGCGGCGCAGCGATGCTTGCTGCTCCGTGTGTCCCTGCTTGCAGTGGGGCTACAATTCGCAAGCAGCGACCGGTGCAGCGCGCCGGCCGAGTTTTCGCACATGGGTCGCCTGCTTTTTAGTTCTATCGTCACACTGCTGAGTGTTTCTTATCAGCACCTCTGAAAACCGCGGATGGCTTTGTGCTCCATGGTGTCGTGGGTATAGCAGTAGTTTCGCATTCCAGAGGTTCCTAGTTCGAATCCGCTTGGTCGGGAATTTTTCTTCTTTTTATTATTTTAGTTTTAAATAATCTCTCCTGCCTTGTTTACCCGCAAGCGACTGGATTTATTTTTCGAGCCATGCCTTTCTGACCCAGCAATAAGTGCCGCTCAGTACTGGGCTGCACTCAATATAGGTTCATATAATCACGAGTGTTAAGAGTTTGTTTTACTATGGTGAGATTTATTTAAAACAGTTAAAAATGCAGCGTCCAGGCCCATGAATTTCGCATAGCAGGAAATGACAAAAGAAGAGTGAGAACGAGAAAGGGCCAAGTCGGCGGGAGGTCTCGCACGTTGTCTCGCTGGTGTGACATGGGAATTGGCGAACCATCGGCCAACTGTCGTCTTGTGGGAGACGTGGCGCCGACGCCGACAGTCGACCGACTGTTTTCGTCGGCGCAGTGTGACATAGAGCCAGACATCACGACGACATGGTTTTGGCAGACCGAATCGGCCGGCTGTTGGCCTGTCTTTTGCACAGTTGTCATTTTAATATGTAAACAAACCCCCCACCCCCAACTACGTATACAGCCAGCTCACTGCTAATGCAAAAGACATGCTTATCTGTTCAATATATAAGTTGTGTGTGTCTGAATTGTGTATGCATTAAAAATTCACATTTTAGCCCACTGCAGTCAAACACAAATGCACATAAGAAATTATGACTTTTCCAGTTGTTTGGAACAGGTAAAATCAGTTCTAATTAAAGCAGTTCTACATTTTACAGAACAGTGACAATGTAACAATAGTGACTTATTTTTGTTGTTTTTCAGTCTATTATTAAAGCCAAAATAGAAATAGCACTGTGTGGCTGCAAAGGGGCTTAGACATGCATCACTTGGTTGTAGTGCAAGGCGCTTTGTTCTCCACAGAGACAGCGGGCCATCAGGTAGTCCTTTAGCACATCTTCATGAGCTGATATTGCCGTTGCACAAGTCAGACTACAGAATTGAAAACAAGTATGGGAAGTTCTGCTGAAGGCCATGTCATTGTTGCCATGTACAAAATAAGCTGGCATATACTTTGTTCAACTCCAAAGCATTCTCAAATGTCGCTGTGAGTGGAAAACAATATGGGTGCCTTTGTATTGCATAAAAGTCTACACATGTCTTTCTATTACTATAAACATAATGAGATGTGGGAGCCAGTAAAGTGGATTACAGGTAGAGGAAATGCAAGAACCAATTTGGAGGGCTTACATTGCAATGGCTCCTGGCTTAGGCTGGGAAAGAATACTTTGTACAGTCAGGGAAACAGGATACAATGACCCTATAATCTGCTTATCTCGCGCAAACACCAACATCTCAAGAAGAATGTGTAAACTTGGATTTCCAGTATGAGGTCTATAATGTTGCACAATAAAATGAAATAAAAATTGAGCCATTTAAGTATGTGACAGGCATATATGCGTATGTTCTCTGATACAACTTTTAAGCAATGTTTAAGAGTTATTTTCACTCATTAGTAAAATATAGACTGATTGAATGTAAAGGTGATCAGTTCACAATCTAGCTAGCAAAAGTGAGCATTGCTCACTGTTAACTGATGTTTATACAACTCAACATGTGTTGAATTTTAAAAAGAGTGTGCTATTAGTTGCTGACTGTCAACATTTTCAGCAAAATATATCTATTTCACTGCAAGTCTGGTTTTGAAAGAATGAAATTAATTGAGGCATAGATAGGCATCAGAAACTTGGAAAAGACCAATTTGAAGTTAGGCCGAAAAAAGCAGAAAAAGAAAACAGAAAAGCAGTGGTTACTTTTGTCTTTACTGGTGCCTCTTTGCTGCAAATTGAAGTTGACGGCTTTTGTGTTCAAGATGAACCAACAGCCCTGTTAACACTATCCTGAATATATAAAAGTCACATGCATAAACATGCATTCGTAGCATTCTCACTGAGCCATGTTATGAAGGCGGTGTGTTGCTTAGCTGAAGAGACTATAAGAGAGAAACCAAGAAAAATCTGACCTAGACAGGCACAGTAATGCATGCGTAGCTTTTGATTGCACACGTTCAGTTTGCTAGACCTAGCTTTTGAACAGTGTGCAAGTAAGCGTAAATGCAACTGTATGCCGTCCAACAAAATTATTGTGTAAATGTGCCCCAATATTACTTGAAATAGATTGTGAGGAAAGTTCTTACGCGTAAGATAACACTGCATTGGCTTGCCGAGCTGAGCAAGCGACTAAGCACTTCATTAGAACAATTTATTTTAACATTTATTATACCTAAATAGTACTAAATGACAATACTTGAGTGGTAAGCTTTGTGTAGAAGTAATCAACCATTAGAATCCAAGCACAGCCATACGGCTACAAAGGAAAGCTTTGTAGCTCTTCTTTATGGCCTTATGACTGCACTTGGGTGGACATTAATGAATATTTACTCCCCTATTTCAAATATTCTCTGCCTTGGGGAAATCACTTTGATCAGTGGATGGACATCATCATTTGCTGGGTGGATTTCTGCAGTGACCAGCTCAAAGGACAAGAGGCTAGTAGGCCTTGTGAGGTGGAAGGCCATTAGAGCCTTTCGAGGCAAAAACAAAAATCAATCTTGAAATGCAGTGGCATGAGCTAACTGAGGCACAACAGTACTTGTGCGGCTAGTGCAGAAGGAAAGATGAGTCAGAACAGATTAGTTGGTTATGTGATGGTAAAGAGTTCAAAAACCCTGCAGTTTCTGCCCGACATGAAGAAATTTGAAGATACACCTTTGGTGCTGTGAAACTGGAGCTTCAACAATAGTCTGAGCAAATAAAACAAGGGCTCAGGTCTGAACTCATTCTAGGATTTTAGTTAAGTTCGGTTTGTGCCATGTGCCAGATGGTGCCACACAGGGGATCTGAACGCAAGTAACTTGGAAGACGGCGATGCTAAGTACATGTTATGGTGTAAATATCCTAGGCTGTGGGAGGGCGTACAAGCATTATGAGGTGAGACCATGCTACTTTGCGAGCCATGTGAACGGCTGAGTATTTCAACCAGTATCCAGTGAAAATACCTTTCTCGGTAAGCCCTTATAAGTAGGCAAAATGTAGTTTTGCTGACAATAAAAAAAGACGTGAGCACATTCTTAGTAACATTAGCAAACAGGCCATTCTAGAGCATGCAAAATGTTGTTTTGGAGAACTAAAACATGGGTATTTATTGCAAGATGGCAGACCCCTTTATATAGCCATCAGTGAAGGCATGTAACAAAACACTGAAGGGAAAGCCATAATGTAGGCAGTAAAAAGCTGAGGCTCAAGGGCAATGCCTTGGGGGATATCCAAGACTGCAGGAAAAGGCAGGATGCTTAAGGATTGGCAAGGGAAATCTGCCGACGGCTGGCTTGGATCTAGTTTAGAGCTATTGGATACAGGTTAAAGCACGACAAAAAAACGCCATACATAAATAAGGGAATCACATGCTTTTTCAAAGCCAAGAAGAAAAGCATCGAAGGGGATATTGCAGTCAAAGTGCATGTCGTGAAGAACAAGAGCAAGTTGGCTATTGCAGGAATGTTTTCTAAAAGCTTGCCAATTTGGATGAAACAACTTAATGGGCCAAAACAATCTAGCAGGGCAAGAGTACAAAATGTGTTTGGTGATTTGCAGCACATGACAATGGCATAAATAGGGCCATAGGTGCTGGGTAATGATGGGTAAGAAACATAGAGGGGCCAAGCTATGATGAGGCAGGAAGCTATCTGCACAGTATGCACTAGATATTCGTACACCGTGCTTCCTGTGCTTCCTGTCCCGTTGATGTTTGCTACAAATTTCACAAAACTTGGTACGGGTGTACTGTCGGGTGAACCGGCAGTAAGTTTGCATATTGAAACTGCGCTAAGGGAGGAGGACAACAGAGCAAGAATTGTTACTATGTGTAGTGGTGCTGTTTTCCGTCGACTTTGTTCCTAACATACATTTACCAGCTCTACAGGGCTCATTTTGCAGTCTGCTGTTTTAAGTGGTGTCAGGTAAAGCCAATCGCTATTCTTCAACCAACAAACTGCTGTGCCATACAACACATCCTTCTAATCATCTTCATAAGTTGCAAGATAAATGTACTTCTTTAGTCTCATATTCCAAATAACACAGATTAATTGCTTGTGTCATCATCAGAAGTAAAAACATTAACCATACTTTCACATATACAGCCATTCCTCATAAGTGCAGTCCTCGTTAATATGGACTCAAACTATTAGCAGCGTTTCTGGGGAAAAAACTTTTTTCAATGCACTTACGCTTTGCTAACATAGAAACTTGCTGATCATAGTGGACAGAGTGAAAATGCGTACGGCCCATTGTTGCATATGTTCTTGTCCCATTAATGTGCAGAGGGGAAAGACTTAAAATTTTGGATTTGAGCAGATAAATCGAACGCTGCCTGAATCATATACCTATCTTGCACACTGGAATTGCCATCACCATGCTTGCCCCACTGTCTGCACAGACTGTTATGCTAACCCGTGGACTGCCAGGCACACTGACTTCTAACCAGCTCACACACTTTCTGGTTGCCAAAGAGCTTCTCTTTCTAGTGTAAAAATCCCTGTCAGGGCTCGGCGACTCAGATCCTGGCTTGGATTGCTCATTGCACAAAATGAAATAACCTGCTTAAAATTAAAACAACAGCATCGCTTGCTTATATTATAACTTCACGTATGCCTACCCGCAGCCCGCAATTCTAGGTTAGCACTTTTTATACTGAGTACACCGCAGAAGAAAAGAAAAATGCAACACTCCTGATTCAGGCATGCGCAGCGGGCAAGAACAGAACTAGGCACCGGTGCAAAGCAGGGAATCTGCTAATGCAAGCAGCAACAGCTATTTCATTCAAGTAAAGGAATGGGTTCAAATTAAATGTGGTCTTTGCCTTGGCAGGTCAGTGGTTCCATTGATACTACAGGACTCTCAGAAACAGGGCGCAGAACCAACCACCATGCAACAATGCTTAGCACATTTCAAAGAACTGAAATAAGCCTTGCTATTGTAGCTTTGAATCTGTGCAGAATTGGCACTGTCGTGACCACACAAATGTGAAAGGATAAGTGGGCCAGACAACCTAGCCGATCACTGGGGAAGGTTCAAATATGCGTCTATATGTCAGCAAATAAACTTTTGTTAGTGTAAAATGTAAGGAGGATTAAGGAAATCTTGGAAGCGTTCTACACTGTCGATACACAGCTGATTGTGCTCGCCATCGCCGTCACTCAGCAGACAAGTAATCATGTCCGTAGCACGCAGTCACAGGCAAATGAAGGTAGCAAGGTGCATGTGCATTCTGACATCACCTTTTCAAGGCTTCAAAACTGTGCTGTTAAACAAACTGGTGCGGCTGTCCCAGGGAGTGCTGCTGAATAACCACTTAACACCAGTAAAGCAGAGTTCACGAGCTGCTCTGCAACAATAGCATTGTGCACACATCCACTTTCGTACCGCTGATCTCCTGATCGAAAGGGACCGTGAGTAAAATCAACAACAAACAGTGTCACGGTTCATGAGGCGCTTCAAGGTCACCGAATTTTTCTGATAACAGAGGAAACCAAGATCCCACTTCAACTTCACATTGCCAAGAATTTGTCAAAGCAAAAAGGTAAAAAAAGCAATGGGGAAATACTTTCTTAATATATATATATATTTTTTTTTCAAGACTTGTTATGCACAACTTGTTCTGTGGACAATTTTTACCCCATAAGTTGCTGCCGGTTATTTTTTTTTTGCATAACAGAATAGAATGCTCATTGAAAAGTAGACTCATGAGTTAACACATATGAGAGATTCTACACTGTGAACTACCCGTGATTTAAATGCGGCAATGATTCTTGTTCGTAATCGCGTAATACCATGTCAACACCTAAACCGAAATGGCTAGAGGAAGTGTTCAGTCACCCATTCATCGCGCAAATATTTATTGCAGACAAATATCCGCACAGCGGGCAGGAAATAAAAAGAAATGACACCCCCAAAGATACATCTGCACTGCACACCCATGTTTTCACACAAGTCACACACTGCCGCCGGCCACTCGTAACCCGAGCACCCATAATCACAAAATATATTGAATCGAGCACCAAGACGCAAAATGATGGCAGCGTAGCTTTTGTCGCCGCGGAAAACAGTCCGACGGCCGTGCAGCAAAGATAGTGTCACGTCGCACACACTGCAGTACTCGAGCACAGCGCCCGCACGAATCGCGGTCAAAATGGTAATGGATACGTAGCAGAAATAACGTAGTGTGGTAGCGATCACTGCAACCATCGCAACGAATGCGACTAGCTGCGCAACGCCACGATCACTTCATCATTCGGAAAGCACAGCGTCCGTCGTGAGCTTTCGCAGGCACACATTTCTCTGCCTTGACGTAAAAGCACTCGCTCCGATCGCAATCACGTTCACTACGCGGACACTTGTCATTGTGCTATGCAGCTCATGCACGCACAAGAAATTCACCGTGACTCGCCGCTGTCCGTGATGATCCTCGCACGAATTACAAACGCTTACAACAACCACAAACAGCTCGAAATAAACACTTCGTGACACCGCCACTGCACAGGCCTTGCATCGGTTTGAAGCGGCGCTCTGTCAACTCCGTCAGCGTAGATGATTACAGAATTCAACTAGTGGAACTATCGCTCGCCACTGCTGAACGCGGCGAAGTTTGCAGTCGCTCTGAACACTGGTGATATCAAGATGTGTACAATATAATATGCTTCGCGACATCGCTGCCACTGCCCAGGCCGCGCTCCCCAGTTCAGTCGACGGATGGCCATCTTGCCCCGGCAGGCCGGGGCAGAGCAGAACCGAGGCGGAGGGAGGAGGGGCTCGGATGTCACTGACGTCACGGGAAAAGCAGCCAATAGCTGCAATCCGGTCCCCGGCCGGATGCGCTCGTCCGCCAGAAAGTTGAAGTTCACCAACTTTCCATCCGTTCGCCGAACGAGGCGGATCCGCCAGCCCCGCTCGCGAGGCGGACGAGGCGGAAGGCGCTCCGAAACGATCGTACAACGGCCCTAAGTAGCGGTTCTTGTGTTTCACGCCGCAGCCACCTTGCTTCGTTCTGGCGTGAAGTCTCCCAATGCGGGCGCAAAGGCGACTCAGCTTGCAGGGAACCGAGAAAACAAGTGGGACACCATGCTTGGTTGCTATCTTCTTCAGATTATGTGCAGTTCTGTGAACATATGGAATTACAACTGGCTTTGAAGCTTTGTTGGCAACATCAGAGTTTACTTTTTGGGGCGCTTTTAGCCTCTTTTCGAGCGTTTCAACCACTGCCAGCACAACCACATCGGGGAAGCCAGCCTCTTTAGCCTGGAAATTTGCATGTCGAAGCTAGCCTGCATGGCATGCGTACATGACTTCTTCAAAGATTGCTCAATAATCTGTTTAGCAATGGCCCTTTTGGTGATTTTAGAGTGGGCTGAATCATATGGTTATAGTTGTTTTTGTGTGCGAGGGCAGAAACAGCTACAAACGTGCTCTTTTCCAAAGGTAAGTTTGAGGTCAAGGAACTGAAGAGTGTTATTAACAGGGAGCTCATGTGTAAAGGTTAGACCTAAGGCATTATTCTCAAAGAGATTTAAAATGTCTGCAATGGCATCGTCAGCAAAGTCCGTTTACCTGCTTCACAGCAATGCATTCCCTTTGCGCAGTCTGTTAGATTGCTGGACACGTCTGTTCCTCTTTGGCTGCCAAGCACTTTATAAATCGATTCTCATGTCCCGACATGCCCAACGTCCTCGGACAAAAATTTTTAAGATTGAAAGATTGTAAGATACTGTTCTAGAAATATTGAAGGTAATGGTTCATTTTACTGATGTGTAACAGTAGAACGGTAACGTTTCCATCGATCGCATCGAACAGTGAAGACTAGCATTGAAACACAAAAGGGAACGCTTTTGCCTATAGCAAAAGCGGTAATAGGAAAAAAAACATTTAAGACTGCCGACGGGTGGTCGGCGGGTATATTGATTGTTATACTGAAATCTTATATGATAAAATACGTTCATAAACTTTTCTCGTTTTAAAATGGTTCTGTCCAGAATTGTTGCGTAAGGTAGTGGAAGTTTGAGTTTGGACAGAGTGATGTCGAAAAAAGGCAGGATAAATTATGTGTGAGTAAACACTGATAATGCTGATGATGGGTGCTGAGATGCTTCCATTTCTGTAATGCCAGCTGCTGCAACGCTGGCGCCTACAACTGATGCGGCGAGAGTTCCCGCTATCCAAATTGGGAAACGCTTCGCGTCTCCAGCCAGGCGCAGTTGGCCGCCATGGCGGGGTCACGCACCTCCGCTAAGCAATGAATTGCACTGATATTTTGCTGAGAACGAGGTCATATTACAACCAGCTGACATTTAGCGCGTTTTCTCACCATGATGTTTCCTGCAGCTCCGAGAGATGCAGACACCCATGCACGACCTTCTGGTGCCTGATGATCCACTGCTTAACGCATGGTGTTGACCAGACGTCCCTCTTTGCTGACATCGCCAAGCATATTCCTGGGCTTGAGTTTTGATAGTCTTCGTGGTGGGAAGACCACCGTGGAAGACCAGCGATGTGGAAGACCAGCGAAGTAACGCCAAACGTCATGGACCGCGCAAGCAAGCTGTTCTCGGGTGTGCTACGTCTGGAGGTAAGCCAGTCTCCCAATGTTAACCCTGCTATTATAGTGTTGGCATTAAAGAAAGTGTACACTAAGGGGGTAATTACTCATAGCACCACCCGTGCTCAGCCCTTCAAATCGTTGATGCACACGGACCGGCCCTGCCATCTGCTAGGCTTTCAGGTTAGCTGAGATGGTAGACTGCCTGCCATGGACAGGAGGTGGATCTGGGTTCGATCTTCGCGACAGGACGAATTTCTTCAACTACGAAGTTTCGGAAAAAACTGTTTAGCTTCCTTTTGTAGCTGTATGGCGGCGCACGGCTGGATACTGGTGTGTTATTGCTTAGGGATTGCCCTATGCTATCAATTAAACTTTAAAGTTCGGGCTTGGCCTAAGTTCCAGTTCTTTCATTTGTTTTCTCTCGACTTGCGACCCGTGAGAGAACGACCGTCTCACTCAGCCCCCTACTGGAGTAAAACAGTAAACCAGCGAGTTGAGCTAGTTGGTGAATGGCCACTGACTGCAAGAACGCCTACGGGAACGGAGCTCTTGCCTTTGGTAACGCAGTTTCAGCCCCTAAGTTGAGCGCCAGCGCTGGTTAGGGAAACCGCAGACTTCCCCAAGTCCTCCCCAATTCCGGCTACAGAATTACGTCACTGTGACAATGAGATAGAGCTGCAGTGAACAAGGACGGGGTCCTTATGGAGCGACAGCTCCTCTTTATGAGCTGAGACTTTCAAGTGAACAATTTTTCACTTTGACCTTGAGCCAGGGCTCACATGCCTGACGTCATACCACGTGACTGGCCATAGCTGGAGTCGAGCTCCGCTGCGCTGCTGAACGCTGCGCCGACCCTCCGCCATACCAGGTGACATCACCACTTGATTGGCTGTATATGGCGCGGTGCTCGCCGCGCTCACTTCAGTCAGAGCCGTTGGGCCATGACTGGGCGGAGTGATGGAGCCCGGTCTTTCTCTCGCCACATTAGTTATAACTGAGTTAAAGCTCAGCCATTTTATTTCGATTCTATCGGGGGCGCTACGAGTCGCGTACGACGGGTTCAATAGATATCAGCTAATAATGATAACTCTTCAAGATTAGGCGAGATTAGGCGAAACAAAACGTTTGGGCTGACAAGGCATTTGGTGCACAGGTTCGTCAATGCCCTCCCGAGAAAGTCAGAGATCGAACAAAGAACATATAGACTAATCAAGCATCGCTGCGGCCTACATATATATTAACCTCCAGAACCCTCTTACGCTACGTATGTCATCAAGGCTGCCAGATTCGAGTTTTGCAGCCTCGAATCTGGCAGCCTTGATGCCATAGGTTGCATAAGTGTTCTCGCACGGCTTCCGCCCTCAGAGTTCGATCACATTCTTACGTGGCACTCGCGGTAATGCAGGATGTACTGCGTACGCCGCTATGGATGTGTGTGGCAATGGTGAACACTCTCAAGGTTAGGTTACACTACACATAAATACCCTCTAAAGCTGAAGATAGGACAGCTGTCGCCGTAGTTCGGGTGGTAGAGTACGGGACGCGAAATTTGTAGGTCGTGGGTTCAGATTCCACCAGCGGCATGTGGTTTTTTCTTCTGCCTTTATTATTCTCCCATTCATGAAAATCTAAAAAAAAGAGATCCCCTATGCTCCTTGGTCACGGGGGCGGTTGCTTGTCTTGTCTGCTATATATATATATATATATATATATATATATATATATATATATATATATATATATATATATATATATATATATATATATAAACTAAATATCTCTTATGCTTTAAACGAAATCCTGCTGTACATGGTGTGCTGCCGTTACAGGACTGTGTGCTGTGCTCCTCTGTAATAGTATAATGTATGCATAAACCAAATACCCCTTATACTTAAAACGAATTCCTGCTCTAAATGGTGTGCTGTCGTTACAGGACAGCGTGCTGTGCTCCTCGGTAGAAGTATTGTAGCCACGATCATAATATGGTGGCCTTTTCTGGTTACAAGTATGAGCTATCCCATTGTTGTTTTTAATATATGTAGCCTTACTGCTGTTTACAAAACTACAAAACGCACTTCTCTGCAATCACCTTTCAGCCCCTTATGTCCACATAACCTTCAAGTGCCTTGTTTATTTGAGTTTACGGCGACATCAACCACATCCACACTGCGGCAAAAGCTGCGGACGAGCGATGCCACGTAGAATAATCAGCGGATACTTAATACCGGGTCTAGCTACCAACGGTAACCTACTGCTGGTGCACATATTGGCATCTCGCCTAACTACGCAAGCCGACCATAATTTTTTTTTCGTCTTACCCACTGCAGACTTCAAGATGATGCACGAACTGGGTGGCCTGGACAAGTTCGGCGGCCTCAAGGACGACATACTCATAAGTTCTTCAAGCCGTGGCAATGGTGCATCTCAGCTGTCCTCGTCTCTGCACTTGCCAAGAGGCCTTGACCTTGAAGATCACGGGCAGTATGCGACCACTACAGCCGAGAGTTTTGTCTCTCAATCGTGTCGACCTCCTCTGCGTCACTCTGCTGAATGCCAGATTTCGGTGCATGGTGCGTAAGGTGAGCACCGGAAGATGTGCTAGTGCTGAACTCTAATTACTTGGGGTGTGCGAATATTCGAAATTTCGAATACGAATCGAATATGTTTGATGTTCTATTCGTATTAGAAAATTGATATTCGCGAATTTCCGAATATTCGAAAATTCCCGGATACTCGCCAGAGATCGGATACTGCGCATACTTTCATAAATTCGACCGTGGCAAAACCACAATATCTGGGCAAATTAGCCGATAATCGAGTTAAAAGCTCCAGGAAAACAATACAGGGGTCCTATCCACTTCCTTCTTTGCCGTTTATCACGTGGACCGACCGCATGCCGACGCCGCAAGGCTTGAACTCGTGAGGATTTCCCCAAGTGGGCTTTCCCACATATCACTCGTTCTGCGAACATGATGGCCGACGGCCCGCTTCGAGCAATCGCAACGCGAAATCGAATTTTTTTTTAATCCTTCGGTAATACGTTACACATTTAATGCCCGCATCCGAAGAATGCGTCCTGTCGCCTTCATAACTCTCCAAGCGTGACTTCCGCCGTCCCGTTTTGCAAACTAAGCTATGCGGGAAAGCCTACTTGCGGAATGCAGCGGGAGCCTCCTTAAGGGGCGCGTCGAGTAGTCACATACTAATCCCACAGAGTTGTGAAAAACATTGGTATCATCCAAAGTGAATAAAACCTGTATGCATAAGCATCAGAAGTTAGGCTCGAATCGAAGATCGATTCGAATCAAGAAAAAGTTCCAAGTATCGAATCGAATATCAAATAGTAACAAACTTATTTAAGGGGGGACGCGGCTTTCAACTCGCGGAAAATGGTCAAAAAAACGATTTTTTGAAATATTTATTTTCTGCTTTTACAAGTCATATTTTGTGTGATTACAAGTTTTCATCGTCGAAAACCATCAAGAAGTGCGCCAAATCATTGTTTTGATGATCAAGGGTGGCGGAAAATTTCTTCCAAGTAGCGAAAAAATGCCGCTTTTCAAGCCCCGATCTCTCGGCAACCGCCCAACGTAGCGCGGCCATCTTGGTCTCTATGGAAAGCGCGTTCCTCCGATTTCAATTTTCCCGCTTCCGCGGTCTCCTCAGAGCGGAAAAAAACGCATAAAAAGCAAAAGTTTCATGGTCGCGCGGTGATTTCCGATTGGCTCCGCAAGTCACGTGACAGTAGCGCGCTGCGCAATTGGTCTCCTTGGCGGGTGCGTCGTCTGCTACGCGTGCCTCTCGACTCTGCGGCTCCGCTGCTCGTCGTGTACGATGGGGTTTAGTCATTTGAGCAGAGAACCTCAGCTCGCCGTGACTGTCTCTTGCGCAGAGCTTAGTTTCGAATACGGATTACGCGGCCGCCATGTTCGTCAGTACGCGCGGAGCATAGTTTCGGAAGCGGCTTTCACTGGCGGTCATGGGTCGACGACCTCTGAAGTACAAGACGGCGCGTGCCTATGGCACCCGTAAGCGAAAATCGCCGATGGTGAAGAAGAAGTCGTCTGCTTCAATTACTTCTGATGTGCAGCGCACTGACTAAGTTATGGGCTCGCAGGCGAGTACTTCGTGCGCGGCTACGACTGTTGGTGGTGCCGCTCCAGAGCCACTGCCGAGCACTTCACACACGGACGAAACATCGTGTGCGAGCACGGAGGACTCTTCCGAACTTTCTACTTCGCGCTCTGCATCGCCGGAAGCATCAAGCGATGAAGGCACCGCGCGTGTCGCGGGTTCTCTTGGCACTCTTCACGCGACGACGGCACGCCGTCCACGAGCACCGGGCGCACCATTCAGGCGCACCTGGAGCCGCATTTTGTGTCGGAAACATCAAGTGATGAAGGCACCGCGCATGTCGCAGGTCCTCTTGGCACTTCACGCGACGACGCCACTCCGTCCACGAACACCAGGCGCACCATTCAGGTCCACCTGGAGCCACGTTTTGTGTCGCCAGAAGCATCGCAGGAAGCCGCTTCAAAAGTGCAAGCAAAGCTGAGTGCCGTGCCCGCGACCGCGCGGAAAATGGAACTGACGGGTGATGGCGAGGCGCTTGCTACTACAGAACAAACGGATGAGTTTGTTGTTGTGCAAGTCACGGCCCTAAACGCGCTTCTCGAGAATGCCAAGTGCCAGCAGTGCTCTCAGCCAGGACTTTCGGTTCAGCTGGGAACAAGGTTTGGGTTGGCAGCACAATTGGAGCTAACATGCGCTTTGTGCGGTACCGTCGCAAAGCAGTGGTCATCACCGCAGAAAGAAGGCCTGCTGCCAAAAGCTAAAAACGCATCTTTGACTGCAACAGAGACAGCTCTCAACGAAGCGGCTTGCAAGTTCAATGCAGGGACCCGCCGTGCTTACACAGAGTACTTCGACACTTGGGCTGCAAACTGGCCAACATGCTCTTCGCAGAGCAGCGGATAAAGGACGCCTTGCGGAAAATAAAGGCAGCGAAAGCACTTCAATCTTGAGGCAAGGCATCCAAGAAGCCCCGTGTTAAAAAGGACACAAAAGACTACAACCCCGGTGCCTTTTGATGAAATACAAGGTGCAACTTTGGAAGCCATTTTCTCAAAACTGTTTTTTTTGTCATTTGCTCTGATTGTTCCGCTGATTTCTTCACGACCAATGGGGCTATTTAGATACGTTTTTTTTCGCTGCATTCCTTGAGAAATGTTTCAGGTCGTGACATTCTTGGTTTTCCGGCATCCCGTTTGCTGACTTACTGATTCGACTAGTTCACTGTTTAGGTGCCCATTGTAATGTCTGCTCATAAAATAATAAAACTAAAAACTTTTACATTGTAAATAAAAAAAAATATAAGAATGTCACGACCTCATCCATTCATTTTGGAATGCAACACACTTTGAAGAAGTCTTCTATCTTATTTTGTAAGTCGCTCAAGCCTGGTACAAGATGAAAAGGAGAGAAATTTTTTAAATAAAAAAGTTGTTGAGATATCAGTTTGAATTTTTTATGGTGATATCACAGAAACATTACCAGTAACCCTGCCAATATTTATCAGAATCCATGAAGAAATAGGAAAGTCGATCCCGAATGCCACGTCCCCCCTTAAACATGTGCTGAAGTGCTTGTAATTTATAAGCTCTCATTTAAAAAAACAGCTGTTGCACATGATCCGGCAACAGCTTTTCTCGCCTGTTGGTGAGAATGTTGCCAGCTGTAGGAAATAGTTTTTCACTTGGAACTTGCGTTGCTGGTATAGCCAGGTATTTCATGGCCATTCTGCAAAGTCCGGGAAAGTTCTGCTTGCCTGTTTTCCTCTAGTATGCAAAAGGGCCTACATCCCTGCTGCAAATTGGCTCTTGAAGGTACCGCCGAAATTCATCATGTTACCTGGTTCACGGTTGTGCCTTTTCCCAGATGACGTTGCAAGTTTGTCGTTATTGTCCCATATGCTGGCACTATGCTGCTTTTGTGCTATAAATATTGAGCGCTCAGCACAGTCACTGAGTGGTGGTGTTGACGAGCTCTGCAGCTCACTCCATGCAAGTTCCCGAAGCATTGTTTCTTGTAATGCTTCAGTACAGAAGATGTTTTTGCATGTTGGGTCACATGCCGTTGCCATGATGTACTATCGCGATTGAAAGTTTACGGCATGCGAGTGTACGGAAGAAAGTTTATTTCGGAGGATTCACGTAATCCACTGGCATGAAATGCCACTAGGTATGAAGGGGCATGCACGCTCTATCCGCTGTAACCAAGCCTGGCTACTGGGTAGAGAGGTTGAGCTGCAGTAAACTTCTTTACAAGAACACGTGTCCCACAATATTTTGATCGTGATACAGTAAAAGCTCGTTAATTCGACAATGACGGGACCGCGAAAGATTGTCGAATTAACCGAATGTCGAAATATCGAATGAACCACAAAAAAAAACATTAAATTTGCCCCAGCATGACATACCTTTATTTGGCAAAGAAGTTTATCGTCGTCTGCTTTTTCGGGCGAATTTGAGCAGCTACAATAGCTCTAACGGCTGCCAGATGCTCCGCGGCACGCGAACCATCCGGAATTTGTTCACAGAAGTCTTCCAGCACGGACAAGGCTTCTGCGGCTTCTTTCACTGTGCGCTTCGGCGTTTGGGGCAGGTGCTCACATACGTCATCTTCTGACGAATCATCGTTGTCGGCGCCTGTCACTTCTTGGATGATTTCGTCCTCGGTCAGCTGACCGGCAATGGCGACACCATCATCGATGGACAAGTAATCCGCGAGCCGCACGGCAGGAGGCAAAACGCTGTAGAAACAGCTGTCGTCTTCTGTGGTTGCGTCAGCTGCTTCTGTCGGCAGTTCCCCACACCGCAGTTCGGTGGCACAAAACCGCTGTGCCGAAAGCAGTTCGCAATAACTGCTGTAGGCATGTTGGCCCATTCGTGCGCCAGAATGTTCAGAGCGCTGAGGAGCGTAAGGTCGTACTTCTTCCCAGCTTCCATACAGAGAAGCATGCGCTGCAATACATGCTTTCTGTACTTGCATTTTATATGCTGGATTATGCACTGGTCCATGGGCTGAAGGGCTGCGGTTGTATTCGGCGGGAGGAACACAAGCTTAATCCATTCCAGGCCCGACACCTTGCAGTGAGCACTGCAATTGTCCACAACCATGAGGACCTTCCGTTTCTCAGCTCGAAAACGCCGATCCATTTGATGAAGCCAGGACTGAAATATGCTGGACGTCATCCAAGCCTTCCTGTTGGCTTGGTATTCAACCGGAAGGCGCCCCGCGTTCTTGAAGCACCTCGGCTTCGGAGCCTTTTCGATCACTAGGAGAGGCAGACGCTCTGTTCCCCTCATGTTGGCGGCAAGTAGCACAGTGACCCTTTCTTTGCTTCTTTTCCCTGCTGTGCAGGGGTCACCTTTAAAGGTGATGTCTTATCCGGGAGTGCTTTAAAGAAAAGCGCTGTTTCGTCGGCGTTAAATATATTCGGAGCGTCGTACGCAGCTAGGTGTTCACGAAGCCCGGTGATCCGCCACTCCTCTATCCTGTCTTCGTCCACGGATGCTCTTTCGCCACACACACTCTTAAAAGTCGGATTGTGACGGCTTCTGAAGCGAGCAAGCCAACCTTCAGAAGCTTTGAACTCTTCAAGGTTCATTTTTGTGGCGAACCTTTCAGCCTGGGCACAAATTAATGGCCCACTCACAGGGAGGTAGGCCTCACGTGCGTTTCTAATCCATCGCATTACGGCTTCTTCTAGTTCCGGGTGGGCCGCAGTCCGCAGTCGTTTCCTTTTGTCACCGTAGGCTTCACTGTCAAACGCCTCCATAATGCTGTTTTCATTCTTCACGTAAGTGGCCAAGGTGGTTCTTTTAACATCATACTTGACCATCACGTCAGAGCGTGAAACACCATCCTTCAGCACCTTCAATATTTCCACTTTCGTGGCTAGGTCCTTCGCCTGGTTGTACTTCGGCCGCTTTGCCGGTGTCGCCATAGGAACAGGACGCGATGGCGAGGCGCGCAGGCACGGCGCGCTACGCACTCAAAAACAGCACAGTAAACACGCTGGCAAAGCACGCAATATCCAGAAAAGGCGTTTTAGGGTTCAATAACCGCGATCGTAGCAGCAAGAAACACTGGGCAACGACGACACATGCCAAAACGAGACTTGCTGAAGATAGGGTTAACACGACGACTGAGCGCGACTGCAAGAGGCAACGAAGCACAAAGAAAGACACCGGGCGCTTCGGCCACTGCTAACCTTGCTTCCCTCGCCCTCTCTCGCACTGCTGATGACGATGACCGTACGGATGGCCTACGCTACATTCTTTTTTTCCAACTTTACAGTAGCGCCGCTCTTGGCGGGCCGTGGAAGTAGGTCGAATTAACCGACGGGCGGTAAAATGTTTCCGAATTAACGAGAGTTTTGCCCCATAGACTCCTATATATAATTGTAGGGACCATGCGTGCAGGTCGAATTATCCGATTGTCCGAATTACCGGGGGTTGAATTAACGAGCTTTCACTGTAGTACTCTTTTTGCTCATTGTGGCTAGGAAATCTTGCCTTCGCACATTTCTGCAAGTTTTCCGCGAACAGTGACTTGTCGACATCCGCTGCAGCACAGTCATTCAGCACTATGTGCGTTCCGTAAAGAATCACTGTAGTGGTATCACCGAAGACAAGGTTGCATACTTTCTGTCTACTCAGGTCTCTTGTTGATGATGCAATTGGCTGAAGGGCCTTGAACAGTCCAGCTACCGTTTCCCATTCCTGTGGTGTCAGGTTGGGTACCACTGTCTCAGAGGTAGCGAGTTCAATGCAAACTGCCTTTTTAAGCTGAAAGAGACATGATAGCATGTCATGCTCGCTATTCCACCTGGTGTCTACATTCTGGACGAGCTCCAGGGGGGGTAGCTCCAGCCACCGCTGGCAGTCATTTAGTCTTGCTGCAGCTTGGGCACTTTGTTTGTAATGGCCCACTATTGCACGCCATTTAAGAATGGCGGGCACTCCTGCAGTTTCTTCCTTGGCACCCTTGCAGGCAATTGCAGTGTATGGCCCAAACGCTGCATGGGGGTACACTCAAAGTCCCGAAGAGCTGCGCGGAAATTTCGAGCATTGTCCATCACAATGCTCGAAATTTCCAAAATAGGTACCTCTTGCAGTGGCAGATCCCATTCACATGTCATTGCTTCCAGGTGTGCTAAGATGTTGCATGCAGTGTGATTGTCAATCACATGCTGGTTGCCCAGTGTGAACGCCTGGATTTCGAAGTTCGAGGTCAAGTAATGGCACACGAGACTAATGTAGCTCTGGTTTGACCTCGATGTACACATGTCACTGGTGAACGACAAAGACTGTACGCCTTCCTGCAGGTCGGCGTGAATTCGGCGCTTGACAGCACTTAGTGTCCCCATACAGGTCGGGGATGATTGTTCTTGAAAAAGTTGTCCGCGAGGGGATCTTGTACAGTGGCTCCTCGTCACGCATTAACTCCTCGAACCCTCGGCTTTCAACCATGGCCGGTCTCGAGGGAGGCGTGCGCTCTTTTATATGGCCTTTGCATTCGCCGTGGAAGCAATGTGTTTTTTTTTCTCCGGGAGTTATGCCGCCCGCCGCCAATAGAGGTGCGACGATCCTACCGATGGCTCCACGCCTGCATCTATGGCGGCGCGCTGTAGCCTGTTGGTTCAATGTGAGCCCAGCACCGAAATCAAAGGAAACTAAATGCTGATGCTTAAGCTGAGTATCTTCAATACAGTCCACATGTGCACAGATTCTTCATCACAAACTTGGCTCAAAAACATTTAGAATGAGGAATCACTCTCCCATTCCTCAGACTGTGTCGAGCATTTGTGATTTTAAATCCAGAAGGAAATACTCTGATCACTTTCTCTCGTATGTCTCATGGTCAGTGATTAAATGACGAGGTAATTCTAAGGGGAAGAGAACGGAAGTTTTGCGCTCGTCCTATAGAAATGTACTATATTTGTTGCACTTAAACCCTCTCCCCCCTTCCCGCTAACATTCACAGCGCAAGACGAACACGGACACGAGGGGAGACACCACAAAGCGCCGACTTCAACAAAAGTTTATTGCTGTGCGAGCGACTATATATGGTGTACAGCGGACATGCGCAGCAACGAAAAGGTACAATCATTCATGAGCATCTGGTAGCGGCGCCACATCGCAAGCGAACACATCATTTTCTGCACACGACAAAAAAGCTAAAAAACCTAAAAAGCAGTACGCGCACTCTCTCACCAGAGCAGGATTTGGCCACCCTGGTGTAGTACATGGCCACAACCGTCTATGATCAAACCAATATACCCCCGGCCCTCAGTCCCCAGAGGCTGCGGAGCAACTCACCACGGCGGCGGTCAGACCTGTGACGCAGCGGAGGGTGCTAAGAATCTCTGGCTCCGGACAAGCCGCCATTGGAATCTGAACCTGGCAACGTTTAGCGCTAGAACTTTAGCTAGTGAGGCTAGCCTAGCAGTGCTGTTCGAGGAACTAGCGGGAAATAAATGGGATGCGATAGGGCTTAGCGAAGTTAGGAGGACAGGTGAGGCGTATACAGTACTAAAGGACGGACACATACTGTGCTATCGCGGGTTAGAGGATAGACGAGAACTAGGTGTGGGATTCCTCATTAATAAGGATATACCTGGCAACGTAGAGGAGCTCTACAGTATTAACGAGAAGGTAGCAGCTATAGCAATTAGGCTGAATAGGAGGTACAAGCTGAAAGTGGTGCAGGCCTACGCACCCACATCCAGCCATGATGACCAGACCGTTGAAAGTTTCTATGAGGACGTAGAATCGGCAATGAATAAAGTAAAATCGCAGTACACTGTACTGTTGGGCGACTTCAATGCGAAGGTGGGCAAGAAGCAGGCTGGCGACCACGCGGTAGGTGACTATGGGATAGGCTCTAGAAATAGCAGGGGAGAGCTATTAGTCGAATTCGCGGATAGAAATAATTTACGGATCATGAATACCTTCTTCCGCAAACGAGAAAACAGGAAGTGGACCTGGAAGAGCCCCAATGGTGAGATTAAAAATGAAATCGACTTCATACTATGCGCTAAACCTGGCATCATTCAGGATGTGGCCGTCCTCGGAAAGGTGTGTTGTAGCGACCACAGAATGGTAAGGTCTAGAATTAGCTTAGACTTGAAGAGGGAACGGAAGAAGCTAGTGAAGAAGACCATTAACAAGTTAGCCGTAAGAGGGAAAGCACAGGAGTTTAGGATAGCGCTGCAAAACAGATGATGTTTGGCGCGTAAGTGGCATCGGCAATGATCTTAATGAAGATCCGAAATAAAACACCAGTGAATGAATACGGGGGGGGGGGGTCTACTCCTCCAGCTTATAATGATCAATATGAACTTTTTCCTAGACCACACAGCGCTACAGCAGAATCAAATCAGACCTGCGCGCTGCCAGCACGTAATTAAGGAGGACACACAGAGCTGTGCCGGCCTGGTTGCACGTCAAGACGTCACCTTTACGTTTCTCGCGGCTCGTTCAAAGATAGGCCAGTGGCGGAACTGATCCCAAGGATGCTGCGCCAATCTTTTAATTTGCGGAAACTGAGGGCAAACAAATACACATTTACGATGGTGCATCGCGGAAGTGAATCGCGCAAGCCGACGAGCGAATACTGATATTGGTTAAAAGGAAAGGTGACTCTCGGTGGACACCTACAACGCGCCGTCAAAAAGACAGAAATTTAGGAGGAAGCTAAGAAAGTTACATCGCCGAGGAGGAAGAGAGGATGCAATAGCTGAAATAGCTGTCCTTTATTATTGTGACTGCAGTCGAGCGGGAAGTGTTTACCACGCAGATTGCCAAAGCCATTTTTAGTGCGTAGTTACTTTTTGCCGCAACCACGGATTTCGCCGATGGAAGTCAGAAACCTGGGCCGGACGGTATAAAGCCTCTCTCGCGTATGTTGTTTGCTTTCAAGCACATAGGCCATCAATACCAGCGCACCACGAATGCCCACTAAAAGCTGGGAATAAACTTGGTTTTTTTAGGAATTAAATGGCATGGTAACTGTCTCACATACCTCGGTGGACACCCGAAGCGCACCGTAAGGAAAATGGATAAAGGAGGGAGTGACAGAAGAAAGGAAGAAAGAGGTGCCGTAGTGGAGGTCTCCGGAATTAATTTCGATCACCTGGGTATATTTAATGTGCACGGACATGGCGCAGCACACAGGCGCCTTTTGCGTTTCGCCTCCATCGAAACGCTGCCGCCGCGGTAGGGTTCGAACCCGGCCACTGTGCAACTCAGTGTTTTTGTCAGCCTTCGTGGCGCCCTTGAGGCGTCCATCGACGTGAACTAGCTATGCTCCTTTCCGTTTCTCAAAACCGAGAGAGGTCTACACGCCGCGAATAAGATTAAACTTCGAGTAGGACTGTCTTATTTGCTACGTGCATGCCGCCCTTACTCTAGCGCTCAGAGGAGGGGGTGGTTGGTTGGTTGGTTCTGATTTAAAATCTGCTACGGGTCCCATTTGGACCCAAGATATTAAATTTATTTTTGGAGCAATGCAATACGAACAATACACGTTACTAGAAATTGCGCCCAGTAAAAAGGGAGACGCAAATCTATTCTGAACTTCTACAGTTCCCCGAAAGACAGAGGTTCAGGCATTCCCGACCTACTGCTTAAAGCCACGCACCTGGCTGCCAGGGCACAACTCCTGGTGGTAGGCGACTTTAACGCCCAACATTCAGCTTGGGGTTATCGCAGAAACAGCCCCAAGGGCACCAAGCTGTGGCAAACGATCCAAAAAATGGGCCTCACCATTCTTGACGATCCCCAGGAAAACACGGGGTCGCAAATAACGTTAGCATAGATACCTCACCGGATCTTAAACTCTCCAAAAACATTTGCGACGCCAACTGGTCCAACACGAAACACACACTGGGAAGCGACCATTACATACTAGCCACGACATTTGACACGAAATTGCACAATCTGCACCCCATGCGCACTCGCATTACCGACTGGGATAGGTTCAGACGCATACGAAAGTAGACTGCCCCTGGTCAGATCAACAACCTGAGGGAGTGGATCGCTGCACTCAAAGACGACGTCAAGACCGCCACGGTCGAGACGCCTACTGAGGAGCCGCATCAAAAGAGAGACTCTAATCTCCTCCACATGTGGGAAGCGCACGCCAGCCTGCTAAATCGCTGGAAGAAACAGAGGCACAACAGAAACTTACGCAAGCGTATGGCGCAACTTGAGCGCCAAATCAAAATATACACGCTAGAACTGCAAGAAAAACACTGGGGCAAAACTTGTGATAATATGAATGGGAAAATGGATGCAAAAAGATATGGCTCTTGCTCCGCCACCTGCTCGACCCAACACACACAAAATCCACACAACGCGACCAACTCACGAGACTAATTCGCCAGTATCAGAGTACAGACGCGGAGCTACTCGCCGAAATGGAAAAACGCTACCTGAACACTACACGCATACTAAGGCCTCCCCAGTGAGACCCTGGACGCGGACATAGTAGATGCCGAGGTCTGGTATGCTCTGGGTCAGCTCCGTACCACCTCCGAGGCGGGACCGGACGGATTGTGGAACAAGACGCTCAGAAACCCATACCCCAAGTCTGTCGCGGCTCTGACAGACATAATGAGCACCTACTGGAGTGAAGGCGAGATCCTCCAAGAATGGAGGCATGCACGGGTGAGCTCCATCCCCAAACCGGGAAAGAAACTCTCGATCGAGAATCTGCGGCCCATCTCCCTCACGTCTTCCATCGAAAAACTCATGGACCACGTCATCCTTAACCGACTACAAATTTACGCGGAAGACCGCGACTTACTTCCTGCCACAATGATTGGCTTTAGGGCTAGCTTGTCCACGCAAGCCGTGACGCTCCAGCTTAAGAAGGACGTGCTGGACCCTCCACGCGGGACTGGGACGAAGGCTGTGCTCGGGCTAGACCTGAACAAGGCCTTCGACAACGTCTCGCATGAGAGCATCCTCACAAACCTCTCTAAAATAGACACGGGAGAACGGACATTCAATTACGTCCGATCATTCCTATCCAAGCAGACCGCACAGCTTGCATTAGGTGGCCTCAAATCAGAGCCCATTCATCTGGGAAGCCGAGGCACGCCACAAGGCTCGGTGCTCTCTCCTTCCCTCTTTAAACTTGCACTCGATCATAACACTACCCCCCAAACTCGCCGCCTTGCCGGGGCTACAGCACTCCATATACGCGGACGACATCACCCTGTGGGTAACCACTGGGAATGACGGCCAAGTAGAACATACCCTCCAGCAGGCGGTTGACATAATCGAAACTTACGCGTCGGAAGCGGGCCTTGAATACTAGCACTCGAAATCGGAACTGCTGGTTCTTAGGGCCAAGCCACGTCCGATCATTCCTATCCAAGCAGACCGCAGAGCTTGCATTAGGTGGCCTCAAATCGGAGCCCATTCATCGGGAAAGCCGAGGCACGCCACAAGGCTCGGTGCTCTCTCCTTCCCTCTTTAAACTTGCACTCGATCATAACACTACCCCCCAAACTCGCCGCCTTGCCGGGGCTACAGCACTCCATATACGCGGACGACATCACCCTGTGGGTAACCACTGGGATGAAGGCCAAGTAGAACATACCCTGCAGCAGGCGGTTGACATATTCGAAACTTACGCGTCGGAAGCGGGCCTTGAATGCTAGCACTCGAAATCGGAACTGCTGGTTCTTAGGGCCAAGCCACGCGGTAGAAACGCAAGCCAGACCCCGCCGACCCCTCTGAATGTATATGTGCAAAGACTACCGGTCAAGGAGGTCCAAACCATACGCATACTGGGCAGGAACATACAGAACAATCGCAAAAACATCGAAACAATCAACAGACTCAAGGCTACAGTCAATCAGATTGTGCGGCTAACCAGACGGATCTCCAGCAAAAGACGAGGCATGAAAGAGAAAGATCTATGTCGACTTGTGCAGGCTTTCGTGCTAAGCAGGATCGTCTACTCCCTCCCTTACCTGCAACTGCAGCTCGCGGCAAGTAGTAGGAGTAGTAGAAAACATTTATTCCTAAAAGGTAGGATAGAGAGGCGAAAATACAGATTTTGGGTGGAGTCCTTATTTCAGGACCCCAATGTCTACCGCAGTTGCTCTTGCTTGGGTTATCAGCGTTCGCTACGTCGCCAAGTCAGAGCTGAGCAGGGCAGACTCCCACTGTTCCTCGGAGTGATGTTTGTCTAGTTCGGGGGGCTTGGGACAGGAGCAGCCCCATGTTACATGATATGTTGTTGGAATTCCGCCACACCAGGGGCAGATTCTGTCATATCTGTCGGGGAAGATGATGTGGTACTTGTGTAGGTTAGGAAAGGTGTTCGTCTGTAGTTGTCGCCATTCCCTCGCCTTTGACACCGTTAGCTTACGGTGTGGTGGGGGATAGACTTGTCTTTGTGTTCGGATAAGGAGGAGGCGCTCGCCGTACGTAGAGGGGAGAGGGGTGAGGTCGAGGAGGTTAGTCGCTCGGTTAGTATATCCTCTAGCTAGACTGTCCGCGGCCTCATTTCCCTCGAGTCCCTCGTGCCCAGGAGTCCAAGTGATTTGGTGCTTGCATGTGGAATTTTGAACTTGTGGGGTAGTCAGAATGGGAGCGACGGAGTGTGGAAGTCTGCCAGAGAGGAAGAGGCGACACGCGGACTGGGAGTCGGTATTAATTTTTAGCTAATTTCCCGTAGCATCGCCGTGCTGGATTGCGAGGGCAATTGCAGCAGTTTCTGCTACTGTGGGAGAGCAGTTTCGTAGGGAGGCGCTGGCGATTTCCTTGAAATTGGTGTCCAAGACGACCGCCACCGCGTTTGTTGAATCGTGGTACATGGCTGCGTCGACGTATACAGCATTTTATGCCTGTCGATGTGTGCGGTGCAGATAGTCCACTCGCGCCTTTCGTCGTCCCTTTTGTGAGTCCGAGTGCATGTTCTTTGGGAGTGGAGCTACATACACGCGAGTTCGCAGAGTTGAGGGTAGGTCTCGGTTGTCCTGGACGGCGCGTATGTCAGCAGGGGGAACCCACTCTTTCTAAGATTTCGCTTCCAGCTTTGGTGGTGAGGAGGCGTTCCTTTTGCGATGCTAGGACGGCTTCTCGAATTTCTTCTATTGTGTTGGTCAGTCCCAGGTACTCGAGGTGGCAACTGGCCGTGTACATGGGGAGGCCTAACGCATGTTTGTAGTCGGTACGGATGATGGTGTCTGCTTTGTCTCGCTCATTCCCCAGAAGTGGTAGGAATGGGAGACCGTATGACAGGCGGCTCATAACTAGAGCCTGTATCAGTCGAATTGTATCCTCTCTCATGCCTTTTCGGTTGCGGGTGATGCGCCTAATCATGCGGGAGATCTGGAGGGCAGTTGTCCGGAGACGCTGTAACGTGTGGTTGGCTTTCCTGTCGCTCTGAAGCCAAAGGCCCAGGATGTGAATAAGAGGGACTTCCTTTATTCTAGTGCCTTCGAAGTAAACCTCGATGTCGCCGGGAGATTTGTAGGCATA
This sequence comes from Amblyomma americanum, assembly GCF_052857255.1. Taxonomy (NCBI): domain Eukaryota; kingdom Metazoa; phylum Arthropoda; class Arachnida; order Ixodida; family Ixodidae; genus Amblyomma; species Amblyomma americanum. The sequence continues at coordinate 28,679,816 of NC_135497.1, read as the reverse complement.
GCCCTGAATGCGAATAATTTCGGATTTGTCGGATGCGCAGCGGAGGCCGCAATTTGCTGCTTGTCTTTCTACGCAATTGACTGCCTCTTGTAGGGTGTTTTCTTTGTCGGCAAGGGAACCCCAGGTGAACCAGATGGTAATATCATCGGTGTAGATTGTATAGCCGATGCCTTCAATAGCCTCGAGTGCTTTTGCCATGCCGATCATAGCTATATTGACGAGGAGAGATGATAGAGCCTTGGGGAGTGTCTTTGTTGGGTGTCTGCTCTGTGCATGAGCGGACATCTCCCATGCCAATCGTGGCCGTGCGGTTGCTGAGAAAGTTTTTGATGTAGTTGAAGGTCTTGGGTCCGCAATCGAGGGCGTTGAGCGCCTTCAAGATGACGTCGTGAGAGACGTTGTCAAAAGCGCCTTTCAGATAAAGTGCCATAAATAGGTGCTCGCCGCCTCTCGGGATGTTACTGAGTACTTCTTCCTTGAGAAGGAGGAAAGCGTCTTGCGTAGAAAGACCTTTCCTGAAGCCGATCATAGTGGGTGGAAAGAGGTTGTCCTCTATGTAGTTTTGGAGGCGGGTCTGGATAACGCGCTCGTATAGTTTGCCCAGGGAAGAGGTGGGGGAGATGAGTCGTAATGCTTCCAGGCTTGGTGGTTTGCCTTGGTTTTGGGATAGTAACGATTTCGGAGTGTTTCCACTCCGCAGGGAGTTCTCCCGCCTCCCATAGGGTGTCATTTATGTAGGCAGTGGGGACCTCGATCTGCGACTTTCCCAGGTTTCGAATCATCCCATTTGTGATCTTGCCCGCGCCAGCTGCCATGTTGCGTGTGGCAGATCGAATCGAGCAGCGGCGTAAACCTCGGCAGTGGTGATGGGGGCGTCCAGCCTCTCATTTCGGCCTCCCGTGTAAGAGATTGTGCTGGGAGGATGGGGGGTGCCGATGTATTTGGTTTTGAGGGCGGTGAGGAGGGCCGCGTCGTCTCCGGGGTACAGATGGGCGATTTTCTTAAGTGTACGGTTAGTGGCAGACCGCGATGTTTGCGGATCGACGAGGCTGCGGAGGATCGCCCAGGTGCGGGAGGTTCCCAGCGTGACACGTAGTGACTCGCAAAATTCCTGCCAATTCTGTTGAGAGACGTGTTGTGCATACTCTTGTGCTTCTGCCGTGATCTGTGATATGCGGAGTCTCAGGGCACGATTGAGGCGTTGGCGTTTCCATCTGCGAACCAGAGTCCGTCGGGTCAGCCACAACTTCAGAAGGTGACGATAGACCGCCGGATTATCGGGTGTGCATTGTACTTCGGTGGTGGCCTCCTTGCGTGCTTTCCGAATCTGTTCAGTCCATTCGCTGATTGATTGAATGGGGTCTTCCGGAACGGGCTGTGGACGGTATTTAGTCCAGTCCGTGACTTTGGCTGTTCCCAGGTTGCGACGAATGTTTGCGGAGGTGATAGACGTGCTTACGATGTAGTGGTCGCTACCTAAGCTCTCTCCGAGATTTGTCCACGTAGCGTTATGGATGTTCTTGACGATTCTAAGGTCAGGGCATGAATCGCGCGTGACGCTATTTCCTTCGCGAGTTGGGTATAAAGGATCAGTATTTCCAGGCCCAGGGCATCCCGAGCTCGTACCACGCTCAGACCACGCAGCGAGTTCGTTTTGTAGCCCCATTCCCTGTGTGTGTGGGGTGGGGGGGGAGGGGGGCGTTAAAGTCACCGAGTGCGATAAGCTGATGCAAAACAGCTAGTTGATCTGCCTCTTGAAGTATGTTAGAGAAATCGGGGTGATACACGTTCAGAAAGAAGGTGCTCTTGCGGCCCCTCTTGTTGGGAATGACCTCGATCATGTTGTAGTTGATCTCCTGTTCTCTCAAGGAGTGTTCGACCACCGTGATGTCCTTAGAAACAAGGGTGGCAACTTTTGGCGAGCTCGCGTTGTGGACTGTGTAATATCCTGGGAGAGTCGGCGCCGGGTCGGCTCCTACCTCTTGCAGGCAGATTATATCGAGTCGAATGGGGGTGACACATATGTATTGTTTCAAGGGGCTTTGTTTTCTCCTGAAACTTCGGCAATTCCATTGCCAGATCTATAGGCGGTCAGGAGTGCCTGATGTAGAGAGCGGAGCCATCCTGGTGGCTGGTAAAGCTCCTGACAGATTCGTTGTCGCTACTCATAGCGACCGCCGCGGTCGCGGACCGGTAGGTTTTTGCTCGAGGGTTGTCAGAGCTGGTAACACGTTTTCTGCTAGGGGCTTTGGTGTTTATCAGTGCTTGTAGGGTAACAAATTGGGCGTCATGTGCGTCCAGATGCGCGCCTTTATATTTGTGCGATTTGGGCTGAGAGCTGGGAGGTGAATGTTGTGAGAAGGGGGTTTAAGTTGTTCATAATGCTATTCAAGAGACGTCCCTCTTTCTTCATATTTGTTGGGGAGGGTGGTGGTTGTCGGTTGGCGAGGTGTGGGAGTGGGTGTCGCCACTGGTGGTAGAAGTGGTTTGGGGGAAGTCTCAACGTCCCGGGGCGCGGGAGGTGGGGGAGGTTGGACATGGGGGGTGGTGAGAGGAGTGCACTTGCGGGCTAGCTCCGCTACCTGGGATTGTAGCTTGTCGATAGTGTGTGCCATTTTTGCGCAGTCTGAGCATTTGGGTGGAGTGGGTGTGTTCGAAGGAACAGTGGGAGAGTTCTTAACGAGCTCTGCCAAGCTCACCTTTTTGTCCGTGGCCTTGGCTTGCCCCTGGTGTGGCCGGCTAATTTCCTTTTTTTGCTTGGGTGCAGGCGGAGGAGGGGTTGACCGGTTGGTGGTGACGGATCTCGATCTGCTCCTACTGCTGCAGCTTTCGCTGGATGACTCGTCGTCCGTGCTGAACCAGCGCGGCGTCCGAGTTCGGGCCTGGTTGTCTTTCCTGGACCGGTGTTATTCCTTGATGGCTGGGGTGGAGGATCGGACGGATGGTGGCTTTTGCTTGAGTGGTTTGAACCGATTGGGGCACTCCTTGCTGCCGGTTTCGTGTGTTCCTCCGCTCAGAGCACACTCCGGCAGGCACTGATGTCCGTGAGGAGGATTTTGGGCCCCGCATTTCCGGCAGGCCGCCAGGTCTGGTGTGGGGCACACATCGGAGCGATGACCCGGCTGCATGCACACATAGCAGAATTGTCGTGCTGGGTGGTACAGATGGCAACGAAACTCCGCGCTCTTGAAGCACACAACTTTGGGGGTGGTCGGGCCGTTGAAAGCGATCACCATTGACGATGTTTTTCCCATGCGTCGTACGTCGAGTAAGGTGGTCCCGCGTGAGCGGATGTATATAGGCCCGTCTGGAGAGCTTCCGGTGTCACGTGGTCCGGAATTCCGTGGATTACGCCCCGTCTGTCGTGCTCTGTGAAAGGTATGTAGGCGTTCACGTCATGAGTGAGGTCTCCAAGGGACCGTGTCTTGATTTGTCGAAGTTCGTTGGCAACTTCTGCGTGCGGAGTGCTCGCTACGAGGATATTTGAACCGTAGTGGGGGCGGAGGAGGTACCTTCCTTCCACCTGCTGCGGTTCTGGACCGGCGTTGCTTACTGCTTGAGCAAGATCGAGATTTGAGAAGTTCTTTAAAGGGAGTCTTCGTCGAGGTCGAATCACGATTTTGATGTCCGTTTGCGGTAGAGGCGGGAGGCGGACTCGAAGGCCGCGTTCCTTTGGCGTAGGATGTTTTTGATTTGGTGGGGGGTCCTGGGAGTCGGTGCTGCCCTGCACTTGGTTGTTGGTTTCAGTCCGGGCTGCTTTGCGCAGCTTCCTTTTTTGATGTCTGCTCAAGGCTATCTTCCAGCCTTTGTGCAGAGGGGTAATAGGCGGTGGCGAGGCCGGAGACGAACTGGCCGTCGGACCGTTCTCCGTTCGGTTTTGAGAGTCGTTTAAGTCCATGTCGGAATCCAAGACTTCATTTGTTGTGGGTGGCAGGGACGCCTCCGAGCTCATTTTCAGCGCCGCGCAGCGTGGCGCGGGGCGAGGCGTGGGCTGGAGGACCGCCTTTGTTATGCTAGGCACAACGCTTGTGCTAGGCAAGGAATATGGTCGACGCTGCTATCCGGCACGCCTACAAGGCGGCCCATGGGCTCCCGCACAGTGCGTCCACGGATAGGCTGTTGGCCCTTGGGGTACACAACACACTCGGAGCTGTGCGAGGCGCACCTCCTTTCCCAGCTCGGACGACTCACTCGTACTAGCGCGGGAAGGGGCATGCTATACAGACTAAAGATGTGCGAACAGCTCCCAGAAAAGGGCTCGAAAACGCAGTTACCCACGCACATCAGGAAAGCTCTCTTGGTTAAACCCCTACCCAAGAACATGCACCCCGCGCACCACGAAGGCCGACGCACAGCGAGGACTCGCGCCCTACACACCACACACAACCGGAACGACAATGTGGCGTACGTGGACGCAGCGGAATACCGGAAAACCCAGATAAAAGCGTTTGCACTTGTCGCGGTGAACGGGAACGGCGCCCCGTTGGCGGCCGCGTCGATAGAAACCACCTCCTCCGAGACGGCGGAGGAAGCGGCAATAGCCTTACATATAGCGAACACGCGTGCTGATATTATATTCAGCGACTCCAAAACAGCCATTCGCAATTTCGCAAGGGGCCGTATCACATCTACCTCACTCCGCATCCTTCAAAACACCCCCCTTCCGATTAGAGAAATTGAATTGATCTGGGTCCCGGCCCACTCGTCTAATCCAGGGAACGAGGCGGCTCACGCGCAAGCCCGAGGATTCGTCGACCGGGCAGTGAGCGCGCCCTTCGACCCGAATTTCACGAGGGACGGGTTGATCTCATTTCATGACATCACCCATCACTTTAGGCTGGAGAGGCGCGCATATGCCCCTCCCCACAAATCATTAACACAAGCGCAGGAAGTTACCTGGCGCCGACTGCAAGCACGCTCCCTTCTGAATCCGGCAGTGCTTGCCCTCATGTACCCTGGCCAGTACGACCCAGACTGCCATAAATGTGGTGAAAGGGCCACATACGACCACATTATCTGGAACTGCGTAAATGATCCCCCTCCGGCGGAGTTGATACAGCTCCCTTCTTCCGAGCGGTGGGAGGCCGTGCTGGTCAGCTCGGACCTTAACATTCAAGTACGGGCAATCGAGCGGGCCAATGAGGTCGCCGCCGGCCATGGGCTATCGGCCATCTAGTATGTGTCTCCTGCAACCTGCCCTCGACGCAATAATTGTTTTACAATCCAATACGGAGCCCTCCACTACGGCACCTCTTTCTTCCTTTCTTCTTTCACTCCCTCCTTTATCCCTTTCCTTACGGCGCGGTTCAGGTGTCGGTCGATACCGCGCCATTTGCTTTCCCCAAAAAACCAATGTTCATTTCTCAGGTGCTCAGGTATCTTTAATTTAATCGATGGCAGATGCCTTGGCTAGCAAAAATATTATTTTCCTTCCTTTTTACTATTATTTTAATAAAAAAACCACTACCACCACCACCATTTTTTCTTATATACCGTCGGCGTCCTTTGGTATACATTGGCGTTAGCGTTGACAACATTCTAGAATCCGATAATTTTGAGAAAAGGAAGACGCATAAATGGCTCCCAGGGGCAGTGGATTCCTCAATCGCGCTTTGAGGTACGTGGCCGTAGGGAGAGAGAGGTGTGGGGTGCCTACATTTGCGCTGACCGCAATTTGCAATACATTTGCAATAGGCCGCAGCGTTCATTGGGTGACCAACCTCTCGCGATCAACCATTAATTTGACCTCCACCTGGAACGCACTCAACATTAGAGAGGCCAAGCCGCGTCTACTTGCCTGATACACCACTTCAATATAGTCCTTAATAATAATAATAATAATTGGTTTTGGGGGAAAGGAAATGACGCAGTATCTGTCTCATATATCGTTGGACACCTGAACTGCGTCGTAAGGAAAGGGATAAAGGAGGGAGTGAAAGAAGAAAGGAAGAGGTGCCGTAGTGCAGAACCCAGCCGCGGCGGCTCCGTTTTTATGGCGGCAAAACGCTAAGGCACGCGTGTGCTGTGCGATGTCAGTGCACGTTAAAGATCCCCAGGTGGTCGAAATTATTCCGGAGCCCTCCACTACGGCACCTCCTTCTTCCTTTCTTCTCTCAGCCCCTCCATTATCCCTTCCCTTACGGCTCGGTTCAGGTGTCCAACGGTATATGAGACAGATACTGCGCCATTTTCTCAAACACCAATTATTATCAACGCATTTTGACATTATGTATATTGATACACCATGCACCAATCAAGGTGATGCCATCATACCAGGTGTTCCAGAGAAGACTTTAAAAAATTTTCAAATAGAGGCTTTTCGGGGCAAAAATGTTGCTCTTGCGGCATAGTATTACCGATGTCAGGGACAACAGAATGCTGGTGAACTGTGTTAAGTAGCAAGCTGGTAAACTACTTTCTGATAACTAACTTTTTAGCTATCACAGAGAGGCAACTTGCTGCAATAGATATTTGTAGCCGGTCGATAGTAATAGCGATATCAGTTTCAGAATTTCGAAAATGCAGTTACCGTCGCCGCTGTTTCTGGACAAAATTTGGCTCAATCATGCGAAAATACATGCGCTTTCGAAAGCATGCAGGCAAAGCAGCCCCTCCAGCGCACGTAACTAGTCGAAAAAGCCAAATTTTGTCGAGCCGCAGCTCCAAGGGTATTCGCGTTTTCGAAATTCTAAAAACTGATATGGCTATTGCTAACGACCGGTTACAAATTTCTAATTGCAGCTAGACGCCTAGCTGTACTAGTTAAAAGTTAATGATTAAAAATTGGTTGGTGTATGGTTTATGGGTGTTTAACGTCCAAAGAGACGCCGTAGTGAAGGGCTCCGGGAATTTCGACCACCTGGGGTTCTTTAACGTGCACTGACATCGCACAGTACATAGGTCTCTAGAATTTCGCCTCCATCGAAATTCGACTGCCGCGGCCGGGATTGAACCCGCGTCTTTCGGGCCGGCAGCCGAGCTGATTAAAAATTAGTTAACCAGCTTACTAAAGACGATTCACAGGTTTTTTGATGTCCATCAACACTGGTAATAGCATGCCGCAAAAGCCATAGTTTTACCCCAAAAAGCTCATTTTTGAATATTTTCGATCCGGAGTTCCCGGATCGGCTACTGATCCGGAGTTGCCGGGTTCGAACCCGACCGCGGCAGCTTCGTTTTTATGGAGGTAAAACGCTAAGGCGCCCGTGTGCTGTGCGATTTCAGTGCACGTTAAAGATCCCCAGGTGGTCGAAATTATTCCGGAGCCCTCCACTACAGCACCTCTTTCTTATTTCACTCCCTCCTTTATCCCTTCCCTTACGGCGCGGTTCAGGTGTCCAACTATATATGAGACAGATACTGCGCCATTTACTTTCCCCAAAAGACCAATTATTAAATTATTATTATTAATATTTCCGAAAGTGTTCGCTGAAACACCCGGTATGCAGGGCTGCTACCCCTATTCCCCATCCCCAGTGTAGGGTAGCAAACCGGAGACTCACATCTGGTTAACCTCCCTGCGTTTCCTTTTCATCCTCTCTCTCTCCACATAATTGTGCTGTCAGATTTATGAATCAGTAGTACAAGTTAGCTCTCTGCTACGTTGTGCAATTTAATTCTAACCGGAGGAAAAAGTTTAATAATTCAGTTCTCTCATGGTACCAAAAAAAATAATATTGTTTTCAGTTATAGAGGGGCGTTGCGAGCAGCCGAGGAGAGCGGACGCACTTCACACATGCGCTCTGCAGTTTTCGAGACTTTTGACCCGGTTAACTCGACTGGACTGCCAAAATTTTGATGGGAGGCGGCGCCGAAAGCGAAGCGGGCCACGAGGACACCGCTTTCAAACCGGTGGGTCCAATATTTTTGGATTTATACGGTTTTGAAAATATCCCACGTGGCCGACCGAAGCTAGGCCTGTTAGGAATAACACAGTAGCGGGGCTCTGCGGCCCTCCCGGCCTCGGCCAGCGGTACAGGCGACGGAGCGATGACCCATGCACTAAATCCCAGCGTAGAACGCGCACCGCTAAAAGACCAGACGAATTTTATGGCGGAAACCCAAGAAAATATTGCCGCGAAGCTTGCTTTTTTGTCTGATCTTCTTATCGCGGCAGGCACGCCGCATTATCAATTTTCTGGGACGCGAGACGCGACCAGAGTTATCTCGATTTTTCCTAGCCTCGCGCAAGTGTGCATACTATGTTCTGGAACTTTCCTTGCCGCCTTTAAAATCGAGCACGGCTAAGAGCGGCGGCGGGCATTCTGTTAGTCGACGACCGCCGAGCACGTTCGCTGCTATCGCCGCCGCTGAGTTTTCAGAGCTGTTCTTAGTGGGCGTAAGCCAGCCTATTAAAGTATTCTCTTACGAGCTGCTATGTGCCTTCCTCAAGACCGGACCCCAGTCGGTGCTACGTGACCCCGGCGGAGTTCCCGTCACCACCTCGTGACATCTGGTGGAGGTGCGGGGTACATGCACCCAACCCAACCTGGAAGATCCACCGTAGAGAACGAGAGCCAAGAAGATCCCGAGGTACGACACAGCCGCCGTCTTCAAGGCCTGCAAGCTCAGCACGGATTACTACCGGATCCTACTCGACAACGACAACAAGCTCCAGCGCCCACCATGATCGAGCCAGCGACGTCCACCCCTGTCATGCTCCACCAGCCACGGGTGCCTCCAACCTTCCACGGCTACCCTGGCGACGACCCGGAAGATTGGATAGACAACATTGAGCGCGTGGCTACATTTAACAGGTGGGAAGATGACATGAAGCTCCGCTATGTTTTCTTTTCCCTTGGCGGTCCTGCAAGAACGTGGTACGAAAACCACGAGACTACCTTGAAGACCTGGAAATTATTCAAGTCTGAAGTCGTGAAGGCGTTTACCAACATTCTCTGGAAGGAAAAGGCGCAGATGCTGCTGGACGCACGGATGCAGCACCCAAACGAAACTGTCAGCATGTACGTCGAAGAAATGCAGCGTCTTTTCCGCCGAGCTGACCCGAATATGACGGAGGAGAAGAAAACCGGATATCTAATGCGGGGCGTAAAGGAGTCTCTTTTCGCTGGCTTCGTACGAAATCCGCCCAAGACTGTCGCCGAATTCGCCGAAGAAGCGTCAACGATTGAGAAGACCCTGGACGCCCGCACAAGGCAGTACAACCGAGCACCGCAGGTCTGCTCCAGCTTTCCGGACACGACGACTACAACCAGCGACTTGCGGGAGATCATCCGTGAAATCGCCCGCGAAGAACTACGCCGGCTGCTGCCATCATCTTCACAACCTCAAGTAGCGAGCCTGACGGAAGTCGTCCGTGAAGAAGTGCGGCATGCGCTTGGCTCCCCTTCTGCGACGACTGAACCTCAAGCTCCAGCCATGAGTTACGTCGCTGCAGTACGCAAGCCCGCGCCTCGACGTGCCACCCCAAGCCCTATTCGACGTGAGCCAGCAGTGCTGGACCGCCGCCCTCCGGGCCCCGCCCACCCGACCTACGAACAACGTTCGGGCCCAAGGAAATGCGACACCTGGAGAACCCGTGACAACCGTCCGCTGTGCTTCCACTGCGGTGAAGCCGGTCACGTCCTGCGTCACTGCCCGTTCCGACGCATCGGTCTTCGCGGATTCGCCGTTGACGCACCACGACCACGCTTCGGCCAACATCCACAAGAAATCGACGACTACCTGCGCCGCGACGAATACGTGTCGAGCCGATTTTCCCGCTCACCCTCGCCGCGAGCCTCGCGCTTCACGTCGCCCCGCCACAGCTACGCAGCGGCTGTGCGAGGAAGGTCCCCCAGCCCCCGTAGGGGAAACTGAAAACAGCAACCTTAGGAGGTGAGGTTGCTTCCCGGCAAAAAAACGAAGACCCTCCAACGACGAGAACTCACGGCGACGCCGCACCGACGACGACACGACGCAACTTAGAGACCCCCAGGCCACCGACATCGACAAGCCCCTGCAGCCGCAGTCGCAATCACCGACCAAGCCGTGACCCGACGCCGAAAGTTACGTGCAACGCAAGAGCAAGGACTTCCGATCTAGAGGTGACTGTCGACGGCCGAAACGTTACTGCTCTAATCGACACGGGAGCTGACTATTCCGTGCTGAGTGGTTCCTTCGCCGACCGGATCAAGAAAGTGACGACGACTTGGGATGGCCCGCAGATACGCACAGCAGGCGGACACCTCATCACGCCATCAGGAAGGTGCACTGCGAGACTGACTGTCAACGGACACACATATCAGACAGTATTCGTCGTACTTCAGAAATGTTCCCGTGACGTCATTCTGGGGATGGACTTCTTGACACAGCACCGCGCAGTTATCGACCTCAAGTCCAAGTCCATCACACTTTCGACGGACGAAGCTTTACCTCCGAAAACGACCCCAGAGCAGTCAAAGGCCCTCAGTGTTCTCGATGAAGAACTAACCATCCCACCCCGGTCCAGCGTCATCGTCCCCGTCTGTGCAAGAAATTTCGAAGACGCAGAAGGCATCATCGAGGGAAACACGCAGTTGCTCTTAGACAGACGACTTGGCGTCGCAAGAGGCATCGCTCATTTGCGGCATGGAAAAGCCGAGGTACTGGTCAAGAACTTCAGCGAAGTGTACCGACACCTCAACAGAGGCACAATTGCGTTCTTGGACGAAGCAACTGATTTACTGGACGCCTTCATCATCTCCGACGAACCTGCAAATGACAGCCTAAAGCAAGACCATGCTCCCACGTTCGCCATCAACCCAGCATTACCCCGGGACCGACAAGAGAAAATCACCCTTCTTCTTCTAGGTTACAGCGAATGTTTCGCCTCGTCATCAAAGGTGCGACAAACGACGATAGCCAAACATCGAATTATAGCCGACGAACACACCAGACCTCTCCGCCAAAGCCCTTACCGTGTGTCGCCGCGAGAACGACAGGCCATCCGGGACCAAGTAGAGGAAATGCTCCGCGACGACGTCATCCAACCTTCGAAGAGCCCATGGGCGGCACCGGTCGTTCTAGTGAGAAAGAAAGACGGCGCTCTTCGATTCTGCGTCGATTATCGGCGACTGAACAAGATTACGAAAAAAGACGTCTACCCCCTCCCGAGGATCGACGACACTCTGGACAGGCTCTGCCACGCCAAGTATTTCTCGTCGATGGATCTCAAGAGTGGATATTGGCAGATTGAAGTCGACGAAAGAGACCGGGAAAAGACTGCCTTCATCACACCGGACGGACTGTACGAGTTCAAAGTCATGCCATTTGGGCTTTGCTCCGCACCCGCAACTTTCCAAAGGGTAATGGACACAGTGTTGGCAGGCCTCAAGTGGCAAACCTGTCTCGTCTATCTAGACGACGTTGTAGTCTTCGCAGCGAGCTTCGAGGAACACCTCCGGAGGCTGAAGGCAGTACTCGACGCAATCAAGTTATCCGGACTTACCCTGAAGCCTGAAAAGTGCCGGTTTGCCTACCACGAACTATTGTTTCTCGGCCACATCATCAGCAAGGACGGCGTGCGCCCCGACCCGCAGAAGACAGCCGCCATTGCCAATTTCCCGCAGCCTCATGACAAGAAGGCGGTCCGCAGATTTCTGGGATTGTGTGCTTATTACAGACGCTTTGTGAGGAATTTTTCGCGCGTCGCGAAACCTCTGACCAAGCTCTCCAAGGCAGATGTACCATTCACATGGAATTCGGCACAAGCGGAAGCCTTCAACGAACTTCAGCGTCTCCTGCAGTCTCCACCGGTGCTAGGGCACTTTGACGAAAACGCCGAGACAGAAATCCATACCGACGCAAGCAGCTTTGGTCTAGGCGCCGTGCTCGTCCAGAAAAACGAAGGAGTCGAAAAAGTAATAGCATATGCAAGTCGTTCATTGTCGAAAGCAGAAGCGAACTATTCGACCACTGAAAAGGAGTGCCTTACGATCGTCTGGGCTACATCGAAGTTCCGTCCCTACTTGTATGGACGCCCGTTCAAGGTTGTGAGCGACCAGCATGCATTGTGCTGGCTGGCTAACTTGAAGGACCCCTCTGGCCGTCTCGCTCGATGGAGCTTGCGCCTCCAAGAATTCGACGTCACGGTGGTCTACAAGTCTGCGCGAAAGCACTCCGACGCTGACTGCCTGTCACGAGCCCCTGTCGACACGCCGCCAAAAGACGATGACGACGACGCTTTCCTTGGACTGCTAAGTTCCAGCGACTTGACACGACAGCAGCAATCTGATCCTGACCTACAGCGCCTGCACGAGTATCTTGAGGGGAAGTCTTCACCTCCTGCCCTCTTCAGGCGTGGACTATCGTCCTACTGTCTGCAACAGGGAATCGTCGTGAATAAGAATTTCTCACCGAACAAGGCCGCCTACCTTCTCGTCGTCCCGAAGAGCCTTCGGGAGGAAATTCTGCAGGCTTCGCATGACGAACCAATGGCTGGCCACCTCGGGTTTACTCGCACCCTCCGCCGAATCCAAGAGAGATATTACTGGCCTCGTCTATCCTCCGACGTCGCGCACTACGTTAAGAGTTGTCGTGAATGCCAACGCCGGAAAACGCCACCGAAAAGACCAGCAGGGTTCCTGCAGCCGATTCGACCGCCATCAAGACCTTTCCAGGAGGTCGGTATGGACCTACTTGGCCCCTTCCCAACATCAACGACGGGTAACAAGTGGATTATTGTGGCGACCGATTATCTCACCAGGTACGCCGAAGCAAAGGCCCTCCCGAGCGGCACAGCAGCAGAAGTCGCCAAATTCTTCGTCGAATCCATTCTTTTACGACACGGCGCCCCCGAAATACTGATAACAGACAGGGGGACAGCGTTCACGGCGCAGCTAACCCAGGCCATTCTGCAGCACAGCCATACAAGTCACCGGAGAACAACTGCGTACCATCCGCAGACAAACGGGCTTACAGAACGCCTCAACAAGACCATCGCCAATATGCTTTCTATGTACGTAGACGCAGAACACAAGACATGGGACGTCATTCTTCCCTATGTGGTGTTCGCCAACAACACCGCTGTGCAAGAGACCACCCAAACGACACCATTTAGTCTCGTCCACGGGAGGGAGGCCACGACCACACTCGACGCCATGCTCGACATCAATTTTCTGGGACGCGAGATGCGACCAGAGTTATCTCAATTTTTCCTAGCCTCGCGCAAGTGTGCCTACTATGTTCTGGAACTTTCCTTGCCGCCTTTAAAATCGAGCACGGCTAAGAGCGGCGGCGGGCATTCTGTTAGTCGACGACCGCCGAGCACGTTCGCTGCTATCGCCGCCGCTGAGTTTTCAGAGCTGTTCTTAGTGGACGTAAGCCAGCCTATTAAAGTATTCTCTTACGAGCTGCTCTGTGCCTTCCTCAAGACCGGACCCCAGTCGGTGCTACGTGACCCCGGCGGAGTTCCCGTCACCACCTCGTGACAATATGGACGAAGACTATCAAGACGCTACCGGGGAGACCCTCGCCCACGGACCAGCGACAGCCTTTCAAGCCCTAAAAAGCAGCACCCCAGCGACAACAACGCTACAGGCAAGTCAGAACAAGGTTTTGGACGCGGACTGGGAGATAGCCATGTCCAAGCGGCAAAAGAAACGCCAACGTGGAAGCCAAGCAGGAGATTTGGCGGGAAAAGCGCTAGGGAACGAAAATTCCCTAGGCGCGGCGAAGAGCACAGGTGGCACGCCAGCTGCACCTAAACAAGGAGAGGGGGAAGGAGCGCCGAGGAGAAGGCTGCCTCCGCTTTCCAGGGATGATTTAAAAGAAGTCCTTCGGCCGAAAGTACTGGCAGTGAAGAACCAGCAGACGCACCAAGTGGCGCGGGCGGTGGTCGCGGCTACCGGACACGGATGCAAGGCAGATCTCATCATCCGACTGCGCACCGGCTCGAATATCATAATAATCAGTACCGATAACGAAAGCGCTGCTCAAAAAATCAGGCGCATCACGCAACTGAAGTTTGGAGAACATAGCTACGGAATCAACGCACACGTGGCAGCGCCGGAGGGAACGCTGCGCGGGGTCATCCACGGAGTGGACCCGGGGACCCCGGCCGAAGAACTCAAGGCGAATTTACGAACCCGCACACAAGGGGTGAAGATCCTGGCGGCAAGGATGCTAGGCCGATCGAGCACAGCCGTCATCACCTTTGTTAGCCCCATCCTCCCCAAGCAAGTCTTGTACTACTGGGGAGAGATGTGGTGCAACCCCTATAGGCCGACGCGGCAAATATGCTACGTTTGTTACCAACACGGACATCGATCGGACGTCTGTCCGAACCCGGGAATCAAGGCATGCAGACCATACGGCCAGAAAGATCCGGAAGAACGACATCAATGTACACCCAAGTGCCTGCTATGCGGGGGCTCCCACGCGGTGGGCACGAAGGACTGTGCACAACGACTGAAGCCAATCAACGAACTGCGATGGGCACCCCAGAGCCAGCAGCGACGCGGCCGCAGCCGAAGCAGAGGCGGAGACGGAGACCGCGCTGGTTCCGGAACGAGGACCAGGAGCGGCAAGGTGACTACCGGAGCGAATCCAGGAGTCGCAGCCGGGAGCGCAGCAGCAGCCAGGGCCAGGGCCGGAGCCGGGAGCGGGACGAGTGCTACCCACCCCTGGGCGGCCAGCCGTCCTGGGTGAAGCCGAAGCAGCAACAGAAGAAGAGCGGCGGAGTCAAGGTGAGCTGGGGAGCCGGCCCTCCCAAGACTCTTTTTGCTCCGCACAACAACAATAACACAAACACACAAACAGAAAATGAAAAAAGGCTTACAGCCGAAATTAATAACACCAGGAAGGAACAAGAGCAGACTCGAGAGGAAAACAGACAGCTTAAGAAACAAATAAGCGAATTAATAGCGGAAATGCAAGAGATGCGAAAGGCAGGCTGCTCGCCTGTCGGGGCACCCTCACCCCCACAACAGAGTGTAGAAGGAGAAAACTCAACAATATACGATCTAAAGACATTCATGCAGCAGCAAATGCAGCAAATGCAGCAGCAGATACAGCAACTAAATCAAAAGATAGCCCTGCAAGATCAGAGCTTCCGCAACTATGTAAAGAGTCAAAACACACAGAAGACAGTAAATGACGCTAGGGACCGCCTCTACAATGAGCGCAGGTTTGGATCAGAATCCCAGGGAACAAACAACAGTACAAATACGATAACATGGCAGGACAACAACAACTAGAGATACGGCAGTAGAATTGCCGGAGCTACAGGCGTAAGCAAGGGCTCTTACAGCAATTCATTAACACTAGAGAAAACCCACCAGATCTAATACTTCTACAAGAGACAAATTGCACCCCAACCCTAAAAGGATACTCATGTCAGGAGAACGGAAGAACAGCAACTCTCATTAGCAACAAAATCACAACCATAGCTCATAAGGAGTTTGAAGACACACAGCTAGAACACATATTAACTGAAGTGATTCCCAAGAGAAAAATAAAAGCTAAAAGCACTTCTATAGTAAATTTGTACAGCCCACATAAAAGTAAAGGAGACTTCAATAAGCTTTTTGCGGAAGCAAAGAAGCTTGCAGGGCAGAATACCCTTATAATAGCAGGGGATTTTAATGCAAAAAGCCCACAATGGGGCAGCAGGATCGAAGATAAAAAGGGGCGCGGCATCTGCACAGCAGCGGAAAACATAGGCTGCGAGTTACTCTCAGATGAAAGTCAGCCAACTAGACAGGGTAATAGCGTAAGCGTGGACACATGTCCCGACCTAACCTTTGTCAGGGGCGCTAAGCAAGTCGAATGGGAGAACCTGCAAGAAAATCTCGGCAGCGACCACTACATCATTAGGGTCAGCACAGAGGCAGAAAGCATCAAAAGGAAGATCGGCAAGCAAACCTAACTTACTGGGATGCCTTCCGCACCCACTGTAAACAACTTAAGGACGACATAACTTCGGCAGAAGATTGGAGCCAACAGCTTAGACAAATCAGGGATCTCTACACTAAAGAAGTGGATCGAACAGAACAAGCACCAGAAGTGGACAAGCGACTCCTCAGGCTCTGGGAGGCAAGACGAGGCCTGACCAAGCGGTGGAAGCGCCAAAAGCTAAACAGAAAGCTAAAGAAGATTGCCGAAATCACCAGGCAAGCAGAGGAATATGCAACGCAGCTGGCAAGACAAGGGCGGCAGCAGTTTAGTACCTCGCTGTATGGCACCCTCAGCACGGCTAGAACGTGGCAGATCCTCAGACCACTCATGGATCCGAGCAAAAGCAAGGCGGAAAGCAGCAAATCCATCCAAAGGCTAATTCATCAGTACGAAGGTACAGAAGAACAGCTGCTCCAGGCAGTACGAGATAAATGCTACGGGAAGGACCAGGTAGACGGCTACCAAGGCGACTACCAGGGCGAAGAAAACCCAACCACGGACAGACCCATCACAAGAGAAGAGGTCGTCGAGGCCATAAGGGCAACAACGAAAAATACGGCAACAGGGGCGGACAAGATTCATAACTTGTTAATCCGAAATTTAAGCGACGAAGCAATCAGCCAACTCACCCTATACCTAAACAAACAATGGGAAGAAGGGACGGTCCCAGCGGAGTGGAAACACGCCGTAGTCGTCATGATCCCCAAGCCCGGCAAGAAACTCCAAATTGAAAACCTCAGACCAATCTCTCTAACATCATGCCTAGGCAAGCTGTACGAGAGAATAGTTACCCGACGAATACAAACGCATCTAGAAGATGGAGAATGGTACCCCAACACCATGTTCGGATTCAGGGCAAATTTATCAACCCAAGACATCTTGCTACAACTAAAAGAAGAGGTACTCGAAACAATGCCAAAGAACGGGGAGAACGTTGTCATGGCCATCGATATTAAAGGGGCCTTTGACAATGTATTCCATGCCGCCATTATAGAAGGACTTAACACCACCAACTGCGGGAAGAAGGTCCATGACTACGTTAGAAGCTTTCTCACGGACATAACAGCGACGGTAGGCCTAGGAGACCTGCGGAGTGACACCTTTCAAACGCCATGCAAGGGCACTCCGCAAGACTCAGTAATCTCGCCAATACTCTTTAACATAGCGATGGTCAACCTCGCCAAGAAACTCAGCCAAGTCCAGGGGATTAGTCATGCAATGTACGAAGACGATATCACCATCTGGACCACCCAAGGCTCACTGGGGGAGAAGCAGGAGGCGCTACAAGAGGCTGCCACCTGCATTGAAGAATACACAAAACAAAGAGGACTTAAATGCTCCACGGAAAAATCTGAGCTCCTCAGAGTGGGTAGGCACCCTACGGATGCTCCACTCGAAATAAAACTAGAGGGCCAGAACATCCCGGAACAAAAGATGATCAGAATCCTCGGCATGTGGCTGCAAGGAAGCCGGAAGTGCAGTCATACACTCAGCCTGTTAAGCAAAGCGGCAGGACAAGTAGGCCGGATGGTCAGCAGAGTAGCGCACAAGAGGTATGGCATGAAGGATGAGGACACACTCAGGCTAGTCAACAGCCTAGTGGTCAGCCGGGTAACATATCCATTACCATACCAGTGACTATCAAAGCAGAGAAGGCGCAAGCGGAGACAATACTCCGGAAGGCATACAAAACAGCTCTTCATCTCCCAAGAAATACATCCAACGACAAGCTCATGTAACTCGGAATCAGCAACACCTTCGAAGAATTAAGAGAATGCCAGCTCAAGGCACTAATACGAAGACTTAGCAACACAACGACTGGAAGGGCGCTCCTGACAAAGCTAGGTCGGGAAATAGAAAAGCCACAAAATAGCAGGGCCGCAATACCAGACCCGCTAAGAAAGAAGCTATGCATATAACCTATCCCCCGAAACATGGATCCAAACCTCCATGCTAACAGGAGACAGGTTAGGGCAGAATTTTATGAGAGGAACATGGGGCATCGGGACAACACAGTCTACACTGATGCCTCCCTACACCCCCAAACACACAAAAATAGCGCGGTAGCAGTAGTTGTAAATCACCACGGAGAACACATCACAAGCTTCACAGCCGAAGTATCTAACATAACGGAAACAGAGGAGATTGCTGTCGCCCTGGCAGCGAATGAAGGGTATAGGACAGGGAGATCCCTTAACATCTTAACGGATTCACAAGAGGCGTGCCGGAACTATACTAGAGGCAGAATTAGCAGCACGGCACTCAAGATCCTCAGTAGAGCTCTGCTCCCTGCGGGACGACCAATACACAACATAATCTGGATACCGAGTCACTCAGGGATCAGGGGCAACGAAGGGGCAGACAACCTAGCTCGAGGAATGACCAGCCGAGCAGGAACGTCATTAACACCGGAGGGGCCCCAGATTAATTGCCGGGACAGCTATTCGGAATTAAACCTATATTAAGGGCTAAGATTCCAATACCCCCACCACATAAAGCATTATCCAAGGAGGAAGCCACAGGATGGCGAAGACTGCAAACAGGCTCCTTCCCAAACTTATACATATTAAACAAGATGTTCCCCACACAGTATAGCGCCAACTGTCCGTGGTGCGGAGCAAAACCAACACTATATCATGTCACATGGGCGTGCGGAAGAAATCAAGCATACCACAAACACAAAACACCAAGTGCGGAGCAATGGGAGAGCCGGCTCACCAGCTGCGAGATAGGGGTCCAGAGGGCCCTCATAGCACACGCAAGCGAGGTGGCCCGACTCAGTGGAGCCCTGGACTAGGGGCCCACCCACGGCCAAGGAGGACCCAAGCTTCAAGACGAAGACTTCGTCCTCTACCGCTACTACTTCCTAAAGGAACCAATAAAGTTTTTCATTCATTCATTTCTGTTATACGTTGAATTCTACATTGCCAAGAGACTTCAAGAGCAATATTTTTCAAGTCACCAGCTACGACCAACTTCAACACGCTGACTTCTACCATAGCTGATATAACATGAATAAAATCTGTTCAGCTGAAATGGGAATCGTTTGAGCTGTGGTTGCGGCTGGTTCCATAATCAGTAATCAATCGGCTGTAACTTTGATTTTTGTTGCTTAGTTTCAATTACGTTGTGGTAAATTAACTTTCTCTTGGGTCATATCGATCAAGAACATAGACTTTTAATGACGTGAGAAATCGGCTGTAAATTTATTTTTTATTGCTTGAGTTTTAATTCACTTCATTTTTGTAAGTGCGCGCCGTAAGGGAAGGGATAAAAGAGGGAGTGAAAGAATAAAGGAAGAAAGATGTGCCGCAGTGGAGGGCTCCGGAATAATTTCGAACACCTGGGGATCTTTAACGTGCACTGACATCGCACAGCACACGGGGGGCGCCTTAGCGTTTTGCCTCCATAAAAACGCAGCCGCCGCGGTCGGGTTCGAACCCGGGAACTCCGGACCAGTAGGTCTTTCGTACGCCACTTGCCAATTGAGCCTCGTCTCCGTCCCTCAGAGGCTTCGGCCTCCGCTGCATTGACTGATTAGGCCTGCGTTCCCAACTTCACCGACATGGGTCCTCAGTTTTATAATTAGGTCGCACGGCAAAAGCCGCTGCACAATAATGGCCACTAATATTCCTTGGGTCCTTATGCTTCGGGTGCTACTTCAAGCTTCGTCGGCACAACTTCTACAGCAAATGCGAGTCGTTCGTCATTTTCCTTTGTTCGACTGGACTGAGCGTCGCCCTCCAGCAGGGATCAAAATGATCTATTACAGGGATGATCCGTTTCAAGTAATTTGCTCATCCACATTCTTTTTGACGGAGTTTTTTATTCGTTTTCACGTTTTCGCGGTTGCCTTGGCAGGCATCGTTAGTACTTGGTGGTAACCGCGGTGCGAAGGCATCACTTCGAAATACATGAACATCGGGAAAAAGAGCCGGCTTACAGCATAACCTAGTAAGAGGATATAAAAGGCCTACTGTCTAGCTACAAGTATTTACAGTGGAAACCCCTAAGTTCCGGAATAATTTCGACCACCTGGGGATCTTTAACGTGCACTGACATCGCACAGCAGACGGGCGCCTTAGCGTTTTTCCTCCATAAAAACGCAGTCGGTTTCGAACCCGGAGGCCGCAGATAGCGAAAGCTATTTTTAGTGCATAGTAAAAATTGGAAAATGGGATTTTGGGGAAAGGAAATGGCGCAGTATCTGTCTCACGTATCGGCTATACGGCGTTATATAGGTATACCCGTATATATCACGGAGCCAGTTATTCGCCTCTCCTTTCGTGACTCTCTAAGATGCTCTAAGCAAACAGTCGGTTTTGGCACGGTGGGAGGCTAACAGTGCTTTTGCACCTAGTGTGCAACTCCTACCAGTAATGTGGGTCAGGCTCGACATGCGGAAACCTGCCCCAGTGGTTCGGGTGCTCTGCTACTGAGCCGGAGTACCCAGGTTCGAACCCGACCGCGGCGGCCGCGTTTCGATGGAGGCGAAACGGAAGAAATGAGCCAAAGCGTTTAAACGCTATTTTTTTTCAGCTACCGTTACTTCAAAAAGAGCCCGTTATAATAAAGCGTGTTCGAACAGATCGCGATATGCCGGAATGCAACTCTGGCATCTTATCAGCACATTTTCCGTGGACCATAGCCTCTGCAGTGAAGGTGCAGACTTGCTTTTATCTGATGTGGCTGGTGTCGGGTAGACTAGATCCTCGATTAAACACCAAAGGAAAAAATCCAGGAACGTTAAATCTGTCTATAGGCCGGACTCATGCCGCCCTATCCACTGCTGCTGCGGGAAAACTTCAGCCTAACCACTCGTTCTGCGTTCTGCATCTGCACTTTTCGGCCGCGCTTTCCGCCTTTGTTCAAGCCAGAGGACACTCAGATCCGAACTAAAAATTGTGAGGAAGGATCTTGCCAACAACGGGTACCCGAAAAATATGATAATCACTGCAGAACGCCGCTGTTCACGTCGAAACGCGGAAACAACGGCCACCAAGAAAATCAAGCGAGCAAGCATCCCCTACGCTCCAGGAATGAGCGAGGCCTTAGCCAGGGTCTTCAAGGACTACAATGTCCATATCGCCCACGTGCCACGAAGTAAGCTGAAGCAAAAACTTGTCAGAGTTAAAGACCGGGTTGAAAGAAACAGATTCCCCGGAGTGGTGTACAAGATCCCCTGCAAGGACTGCAAAGCTGCATACATCGGCGAATCAGGCAATTTTATCAGGCGCTTAAAACAACATCAAAATGACGTCGCCAAAGGCCGCACGAAAGAAAATGCCTTGGCTGAACACTATCAAGTTGCATCCCATGCCATCGATTGGAACAACGCCTCAGTCATCGCGACGGAGAAGTATTTATCGTCCCGTTTACTTCTAGAATCACTTCACATCCAAACGACAC
The DNA here is from genome assembly GCF_052857255.1 of Amblyomma americanum. NCBI lineage: Eukaryota > Metazoa > Arthropoda > Arachnida > Ixodida > Ixodidae > Amblyomma > Amblyomma americanum. The sequence goes on along the minus strand of NC_135497.1, from coordinate 28,658,531 downwards.
CAACCGAACGAGGGGTAATCTTCCCGAGATCTACGCATGCTCATTACGTCACCTGCACCGTACTTAAGTAACCACCTTCGCCCATCCGCTGCCATTGTGAACAAGGGACCCGTACGGGCCCCGAAACGTCTTTGTTTTCCCCTTTTTCTTTTTTGGCGAGTGCTCCTCTCTTTCTGCTATTATGTTCCCTCCACGCCAGACGGGATTCCGTCAAACGCTCGACTACACTCGTCACTGTCCTGTTTTTAACCTCGCAGTAAGAAACGGGCGCCTGACCTTCATGGCCGGTGTACAGCACGTCGAACTGAACGATGCTAAAGACTAGCGGCACGAACGCGTCTGACCGCGTGCGTTTATTGATGACGGAAGGACGGACGGAGATATATGAAATCTCGACCCTTCCAAAAATATTTGCTGGAAACTTTTTCCCACGTAATGAGCCCCCCCCCCCCCCCCCCCCAACTGATGTCAACTTTTCTGGAAAAAGTGGGTCCATTGCGCGAGTAAATACGGTAAATACTCGTTAATTCGAGCCCCGTTAATTCGGAAAATTTACGTGCGAAAAACTTTTTTCCCCTTTGCGAGTGTCGTCCATCCTTCCACCCATATCAGTCGCCAACGGAACCACGCGGTCAGCCGCTATCATGACGCCGGCTTTTAGCATCGTCCGCTGCAAAAGGCTGGCTGCTATCGCGCCTTCCAATGACTGAGTGGCAGTAGACGGCGTCCGCCCCAATCGCCCATGGCACGATAAGGCGAACATAGTGAAAACGAGGCTTGCGCAACCGGAGAAGCGCTGGCACTCTGCCAAGTTCTCTCCCCACCCCCCATGATAGAGCTAGGGTCAAAAGGTCGGTGCGCAGCATCTTGGCGCACTGCCAAGTAATGCGTTGTGGACCGTGACGGTGCGAAACGGAGGGAAGCATTAAGGAATGACGCTTTTTTATTTTAAATTCTTAGGCAAAAATCGGCGGTGGGTGGGTTCATTATGCGAGTGGATCGTTACGTCAGTAAATACCGTACAGGTACGGCAATGCAAATGGCTATTGTCAGTTTTTTCGAGGCCATTCGATAATTCGAACATCGGATAATTCTAACATTTTTCCCGGTCCCATGAAGTTCGAATTAGAGCTTTTACTGTATACATATATTGTCACGTAGTGGTGACGGCAGTCGAAGCAGCGATGAATACGGACGAAAGGATCTTCTAAAAGAACTGTTTATTGGGCTGACTTGCACCCAAAATGGACTGAATCACTCGGCGGCGGCGAAGCGACAAGCGTGCTCGGCGGTCGTCGAACAGAATGCCCGCCGCTGTCGGCCGTGCTCAATTTAAAGCTGATAGCGAACATTCGAGATAAAGGGCGCAAAGTTACTAGAACATTCCGGAACAACGTAGAGTCAGCTTTGCCTGGCTGCGATCAATCGAGATAAATCTAGTCGCGTCTTGCGTCGCAAACAAAGTGATAAGGTGGTGTCGCGGCAGATTTGAAAAACGAATAAACACTGCAAATATTCGCGGCATTACTCCCCTCTCAAAGAAGCATCGACCCGATGCATTAAAACAAATAATGCGACTAGTAAGGGAAAAAAAACGGATCTTGCGAAAATAGAGCATGGAAATGCAGCGGCCTTTAGCGCGCATAATACGGCTTCAGACGGACTACATGGACAACTTCTGGTCGTACGCGGCGTCGCTGTGATGCAGTCATTGCGTCAGGGATGACTTCATAATCCAGTTCACCCAGCCGACGAAGAACCTTGTACGGGCCGAAATAGCGGCGCAAAAGCTTTTCACTCAATCCACGGCGGCGAATGGGCGTCCACACCCAGACTTGGTCTCCTGGCTTGTATTCCGCGTTGCGTCTTCGTAGGTTGTAGCGTCTGGCGTCGGACCGCTGCTGATCTTTGATCCGTAATCGGGCAAGCCTTCGAGCTCTTCTGCGCGTTGAAGGTAGGCGGCAACGTCGACGTTCTATTCTTCTGTAACGTTGGGCAGCATGGCGTCTAGCGTGGTCGTGGCGTCCCTGCCATGGACGAGCCTAAAAGGCGTCATCTGGGTGGTCTCCTGCACTGCGGTGTTGTAGGCGAAGACGACGTAAGGCAGGATGACATCCCAGGTTTTATGCTCGGCATCGACATACATAGCGAGCATATCGGCGATGGTTTTGTTCAGGCGCTCGGTCAGTCCGTTGGTCTGCGGATGGTATGCAGTTGTCCTCCGGTGGCTGGTTTGGCTGTAGCGCAGGATGGCTTGCGTGAGTTCCGCCGTAAATGCTGTTCCTCTGTCCGTGATGAGCACATCGGGGGCGCCGTGTCGAAGAAGAATGCACTCCACAAAAAATTTGGCCACTTCTGCTGCTGTTCCGTTCGGTAGGGCTTTCGCCTCGGCGTAGCGGGTCAGGTAGTCGGTCGCTATGATGATCCACTTATTTCCAGATGTTGACGTTGGAAAAGGGCCAAGCAAGTCCATGCCAATCTGCTGAAAGGGTCTTGAGGGAGGTTCAATGGGGTTCAGAAATCCTGCTGGTCGTGTGGGAGGAGTCTTTCGTCGCTGACAATCTCGGCATGTTTTCACATAGTGTGCGACATCGGCAGACAGTCGGGGCCAGTAATACTTGTCTTGAATGCGGCGGAGGGTGCGAGTAAACCCGAGATGTCCAGCTGTCGGCTCGTCGTGTGAAGCCTGTAGAACTTCTTCGCGGAGACAAGTGGGTACAACAAGGAGGTAGGCTGTTTTGTTCGCTGTAAAGTTCTTCTTCACAAGGACCTCATTCTGCACACAGAAAGAAGACAGTCCTCGCTTGAATGAAGCGGGGGGTGAAGAAACCTAGCCTTCCAGGTACTCGATGAGGCCCTTTAGGTTGGGGTCCGAGCGTTGCTGCTGAGCAAAAGAGCTTGCGCTGATGGGTCCCAGGAAGGCGTCCTCATCGCCGTCCAGCGGCGGTGCATCTACAGGGGCTCGTGAGAGGCAATCGGCGTCAGTGTGCTTGCGTCCGGACTTGTAAACGACGGTGACGTCAAACTCCTGGAGACGCAGACTCCATCGAGCGAGTCGGCCAGAGGGATCCTTCAAATTGGCAAGCCAGCAGAGCGCGTGGTGGTCGCTGACCACCTTGAACGGCCGTCCGTAGAGGTAGGGGCGGAATTTCGACGTAGCCCAGATGATGGCAAGGCACTCCTTCTCAGTGGTCGAATAGTTAGCCTCGGCCTTGGAAAGGGAACGGCTAGCGTATGCGATGACCTTCTCCAGCCCGTCACTTTTTTGAACGAGAACGGCGCCTAGTCCCACGCTGCTTGCGTCGGTATGAACTTCAGTATCGGCGTTTTCATCAAAATGCGCAAGGATCGGTGGGGACTGTAAACGACGCTGAAGTTCCTTGAAGGCTTCTGCTTGCGGCGCTTCCCATTTAAACGGCACGTCTGCCTTCGTCAGTTGGGTCAGGGGCTCGGCGATGCGCGAAAAGTTTTTCACAAATCGTCGGTAATATGCGCATAGTCCGAGAAATCTGCGCACTGCTTTCTTATCGGCCGGCGGTTGAAACTGTTCAATAGCGGCAGTTTTCTGCGGGTCTGGGCGTACTCCTTCCTTGCTAACGATGTGGCCTAGAAACAGCAGCTCTTCGTAGGCAAAGTGGCATTTCTCTGCTTTCAAGGGTAGGCCAGACGACTTGATTGCGTCTAGTACTGTTCGAAGTCTTTTGAGGTGCTCTTCAAAGCTCGAGGCGAAGACAACGACGTCATCTAAATATACCAGACAAATCTGCCACTTCAGGCCTGCCAGCACTGTATCCATTACTCGCTGAAACGTCGCTGGTGCGGAACAGAGACCAAATGGCATCACCTTGAACTCAAACAGCCCATCCGGAGTTATGAATGCTGTCTTCTCGCGATCTCTTTCGTCGACCTCAATTTGCCAGTAGCCGCTCTTGAGGTCCATCGATGAGAAATATTTGGCGTTGCAGAGGCGGTCCAGTGTGTCGTCGATGCGGGGGAGGGGGTAGACGTCCTTCTTTGTTATGTTGTTCAAGCGGCGGTAATCCACGCAGAATCGAAGTGCGCCGTCTTTCTTTCTCACTAGAACAACCGGTGCCGCCCATGGGCTGTTTGAAGGCTGGATGACGTCGTCGCGAAGCATTTCTTCGACTTGGTCCCGGATGGCTTGTCGTTCTCGCGGAGACACACGGTAGGGGCTTTGACGGAGAGGTCGGACGTGTTGATCCGTTATAATGCGATGCTTGGCAATTGGCGTCTGCCGCACCTTCGGCGATGTCGAAAAGCACTCACTGTAGCTTTGAAGCAGATTGCGGATCTGGTCTTGTCTGTTCCGGTGCAGGTCTGGGTTGATGTCGAAAGTGGGCGAGTTCTCTTGGTCAGGCGGATCTTCTGCGGAGGGGTCGGAGAGGGCGAAGGAATCTCGTACGTCAGATATTTCGTCGTAGAAAGCAATCGTCGTTCCTCTGTTAATATGCCGGTATTCTTCGCTGAAGTTAGTCAGCAGTACTTCGGCCTGGCCATTGCGGAAATGTGCGATGCCTCTTGCGATGCTGATTCCTCTGTCTAGTAGCAACTGCATGTTCCCCTCGATGATGGCTTCAGTGTTTATGGCTTTCGTGGCGCCTACGGTCACGATAACGCTTGAACGGGGTGGGACGCTCACTTCTTCCTCCAGGACACTTAGGGCAACGTGATTTTCCCGAGTTTTCATCGAAGCGATGGCTTCGTCCGTCGAAAGCGTGATCAGCTTGGATCGCAGGTCGATGATCGCCTGATGCTCATTAAGGAAATCCATACCCAAGATCACTTCGCGGGAGCATTGCGGTAGCACAACAAAGGTCGCAGGATAGGTATGTCCTTTGACAGTCACTCGCGCTGTGCATTGTCCTGATGGCGTAATGAGGTGGCCCCCAGCGGTGCGAATTTGTGGGCCGTCCCAAGCCGTTGTGACTTTTCTGAGCTGCGCAGCGAATGTTCCATTCATCACCGAGTAATCGGCTCCTGTGTCGACTAGAGCGGTAACTTTCCGGTCGTCGATAGTCACTTCTAGGTCGGAGGTCCTGGCTCTTGCATTGCATGTCGCTCTCGGCGTCGGGTCACGGCTTCGTCGCGTATGCGAGTCACGGGTTGGGCGTGTGGTCGAAGCTCCTCTGGGTGGCGGCGCCGATTTCAAGGTAGCTTGCGTCGTGGTCGAGGTTCTCATTGTGTGCGGCGTCGGTGCAGCGAGTGTCGGTTCTTCATGCGGCGTCGCGGGTGCAGCGTCTTCATGGGGCGTGGTCGGTGGAGGATCTTCGGCGTTTAGCTCGTGAGCAACCTCACCTCCAGAGGTTGCTGCCTTTAGTTTCCCCTACGGGGGCTGGGCGACCTTCCTCGTACCGCGGCTGCGTAGCTGCGGCGTGGCGACGCAAAGCGCGAGGTTGACGGCGATGGTGAGCGCGAAAAGCGGTTCGGCGTGTACTCTTCTCGACGCAGGTACTCGTCGATTTCGTGCGGACGTTGTCCGAAGCGTGGTCGTGGGGCGTTAACGGCAAATCCTCGAAGACCGATACGTCGGTACGGGCAGTGACGAAGAATATGGCCGGCCTCACCGCAATGGAAGCACAACGGCCGGTTGTCGGAAGTCCTCCAGGCGTCGCATTTCCTGGGGCTTGAGGGTCGGTCATAGGCTGGGCGGGCGGGGGCTGGGAGGCGGCGTTGTGGACCAAGTGGCTCATCTCGGGGAGGACGTGGGGGTTGTCGTTGGGGCTGAGCAGTCCTTACTGCAGCGGCGTAGGTCATGGCCTGGGGTTCTGTGGCCGTCGGGGTGCCAAGTGCCTGTTGCACTTCTTCCCGTACCACGTTCATCAGAGTCGATGCTTGTGGCTGTGGGGAGGATGGCAGTAATAGGCGTAGCTCCTCTCGGACGATTTCGCGGATAACGTCCCGCAAGCTGTCGCTGGTGGTGGCCGGCGTGTCCGAACGGATTGCATAGGCAGAGGAAGGGCGGTTGTACTGCCGAGCTCGGACGTCGAGGGTCTTCTCAATCGTGCAGGCTTCCTGCATGAATTCCTCGACCGTTTTTGGCGGCTGACGGACGAGGCTGCCAAAGAGTTGTTCTTTTACGCCGCGCATTAAGAACTGAACTTTCTTTTCCTCGGTCATCCCGGGATCGGTGCGGCGAAATAGGCGCTTCATCTCCTCGACGTAGCTGCGGACGGGCTCATTCGGAAGCTGGATCCTGGACTCGAGGAGTCGTTCGGCTCTTTCTTTCCTCACGACACTGGTAAATACCTTCAATAGTTCTCTCTTGAATAGCTCCCATGTCGTAAGGGACGACTCGTAGTTTTCGTACCACGTGCGTGCGGAGCCATCCAATGAGAAAAAAACGTGTCCAATCTTTGCCGCATCATCCCACTTGTTGAATGACGCCACGCGCTCAAATTGATCCAACCATTCTTCAGGGTCTTCGCCTAGGGATCCATTGAAAGTTGGCGGCACCCGCGGCTGCTGCAGTATGATCGGTGTCGACATCTTCGGCGAGATTGCGGTGCTCGTAGCCGCGTCTTTTCGCTGTCTTGTGCGGTCCGGCAGTTTCCCGAACTCAGGCTCCTCTCCCTGGAGACGTCGGCTGGCGCGCTGAGCTGCTGGCTCGTCCTCGGGTGCGAAGCGCTCAGGGCTGGCTTCACGACTTGAAGGGGGCGTCCGGAACATGGAAGGCTACCCCGCACCTCCACCAGATGTCACGTAGTGGTGACGGCAGTCGAAGCAGCGATGAATACGGACGAAAGGATCTTCTAAAAGAACTGTTTATTGGGCTGACTTGCACCCAAAATGAACTGAATCACTCGGCGGCGGCGAAGCGACAAGCGTGCTCGGCGGTCGTCGAACAGAATGCCCGCCGCTGTCGGCCGTGCTCAATTTAAAGCTGATAGCGAACATTCGAGATAAAGGGCGCAAAGTTACTAGAAGATTCCGGAACAACGTAGAGTCAGCTTTGCCTGGCTGCGATCAATCGAGATAAATCTAGTCGCGTCTTGCGTCGCAAACAAAGTGATAAGGTGGTGTCGCGGCAGATTTGAAAAACGAATAAACACTGCAAATATTCGCGGCAATATCATAACAAGCCCCTCCATTCCTTGCCCTAGTGTGTTCTCTAGGAGAGAAGTGGGATTTTAGGCAAGAAATTGGGTTTAACTTGAGTTTTACAAAGTGTGCTTTGGGTGCAAGAATGGGTAAAATCTGGTTTAACCCCAATACGAAAAGCTCTACCTGCATACGGTTACAACACCCGGAACTACCCTTCTTGAAGTAAATGGATAATGATTGGCACAGCAAACAGTACTGGCAGTTAAACAGATTGAAGTGTCCTTATAAAGGCTATTATACAACTGATGAAAATACATGTTTGCCTTCCTTATTTCAGAGTCAAACAGCAATATCAAATGCTTTACGCGACACTGCCAGCAGCCAACACCTTGTCCTCAGAGTCTGTGTGGAGCGAGGAGAGGCTTTATCCTCGCCTCTCACGACCTTCTGGCAGTGCCAGTTTGGCTCCGCCATCTTTGGGGCGAGGATGGTACATTTGGTGTTTTACATGCTCTTGAAAGTGTACGTCATCAGCAATTACTCTCGGCCATGGGTCTTTTTATGGTTTTATGGCCATTTACAACTTTTACGTGTCAATTTCATCAATTTCTGAAGGAATCTTTTTTTCTAATCCTTATCGCTTTCTATTTTATAACCTTTGCATTCCATCGCATTATATATAGTATTTTTTTATCCATGTTGCTTTGTATTGTATAATGTTATTCTCACTGTATGTTCCTTACTGCAAAATTGTTCCATTTACAGCTTTACCTTTACTGTAGGCATGAAGGATCAGTTCCCAGGAGACAGGGTAAGAACCTTGTCATCCTGCTCCTGTATCAGATTTTTGTTCTTACCCATGCATTTGTTTCTGCAATTTGTTTCTGAAATGCTAAATAAACTGAATTCATGAAAAACAGCCAAAGCCATGAAAAGAACATTACACACCATACACAAACAGTACCTTTAATGCAGAAAAACCTCAGACAAGAGACTGCTTTTATGAAAACTGCTTCTGCAGCGTGATCCAAACAATAGGAATCTTCAAAAACACGGGCATGTGCCAGTCTTGTTTTTTGAGAATGAACGCAAAATAATGCAGCAGGTTCTTCCTGAACATGATTTAACAATAACAAATATGATACACTTTTCTGCCAGTGTTTATCGGAACTGAAAGTTGAAACCTCCAGGGAATCCACCAAATCCTGAGTTATGTTGAAAAGAATTGGCATTTGTCGAGAAGGAGAATCCAGGTGTCTCAAAAAAGAATGTCCGGAAAACATGGGGGTTGGGGTCTGTGAAAGTGAAAAAAGCAGTTATTACCAAATGTACAACTAGTATATCTCTCGACACTGCCTACAAAAGCTTCTTCACCATACCTGGAGAACAGCCTTTCATCTCATCCAAGTATCTCCCTTCATCATAACGCATTCGCTTCTTGGGGTCAGAAAGAATGTTGTAGGCCTCGCCAAGCTCTTTGAATTTTTTTTCCTGTTCACGCTTCATGTCCTCGTAAGCATTGGAATGCCGATCTGGGAGTGAGAACAGAATGCTATCAAAAGAAATCCCACCAACAAAAACCTACCACCTATAGCAGGAAAGCCCAAAAACAGCAACACTTGTTTAATAGCACTGTTTTGCATTAAGGTGTTTATACCGCATACTTCATTCACGTTCGCTGTTTTACATTTCTCTTCTTATGATCTTGCAACTTTAAAATGGAGCAACAAGTATGTGGAATTAAAGTAGAAAATTGAGTTTGCAAACAAATCAGATAATCATGCACTCTAGGTTTAACCCACATACACACGAATGAAGCTAGATAAAGAAAAGTTGGTGGATTTAAGCCAACTACTGTAGAATCTCTATAATACGATCACAGCAGATACAATTTTCGGGATGGTACAATGTGTAAAATTCCCTGGCCAGAGTGCAAAAGGAAGTACAACGTGCAGAATTTCAGATGTTACAAACACACTCCATGCCACTACATATGACGTGATTACATGAGCTGTGACACCAATATCACAGACTTGAGCTTTAAATGAATATCGCTGATGCCATGATCGCCAGTTACACAGTACGCACGAGTAGTGAGCAGTGGCATGGCTGTAAATAAACCCAAAACAGCCATAAGATCGGCATAAATGCATTTCTGATAGGGGTGTGCAAATACTCAAATTTGAATCAAATAGCAAATGTTGAAATTATTCGATTCGCGAATCGAATATCAAAAAGTCAGGTGGCCGAATGGTATTCGGGTGACCGTGCCGGTGCAAGATCTGCCATTCCTCCTCCTCCCAATTCTCCAGTGCAGTCATTGGTTTTCTAATCGTGCAATGCACATTTTAAACCTACAGCCGCCACACAGCAGGCGGAAATAAATTCTCAATAGCACAAACCTGACAGCACTCGTGACGCAACCGAATCATGAACAGCTGCAAAAAACCACTTCATGCGGCCGGAACGTCGCTAGCGGAGCAGGAGCGACAGCAACCACAGCAGAACACAAGCCACGGTAGGTGTGCACCTTTAAAGACTTTAAGACGTCATTTATTCTGCTGTTGACACGCGTGAAACTAGTTTTCCTGTGAAATTTTGTGGTGAATGCCAATACGCCGGCCTGTGAGGTCACTATTAGCGACTACGATAAGAGCGCCATCTACTTCTATTCACCATTTTGTTCACAAGCCATCCTACTCCAATAAAGATTCATTCATAAGACAGGCAGTTATGTAGAAATGTTGAGTTTTCAGAAGAGAGCAGCATGCCACAACTAGAAAACAACAGCACTAAACTGAACAAAACAGGTGGTGGTGATGAATGCACGCAGCGCCACCTGTCAAGTGCAAGAAGTTTTCTAATCCTGGTTGTACGCGCACCCACACCGCTGCGCTGTCAGCGCTTCACAGTTCCATGTCTCTATAGTTTTGTTTTCCGCATCTCTGCGCTGTCTAGTTCAGCTCAGTGGACCAAAGGCGCAATAGGATTGTATCTGTATGCAGTGCCTGTCTCAGCAACATGGCTGATCGCACGAAAAGTGCGATCTGGAAACATTTCGTCAAGCATAATCCGCAGGAATCGACATGCAACATGTGCAACGACAAACTTGGGACGCCATTGGGCACAACGACACCGCTGGCAAACCACCTGGGGAATAAACATTACCCTTTGCACAGAGCGTTTTTGGTGGCAAGTGAGAAGTGAACAAGTTTTGGCAGGGCATCGCAGCCTTCTATCAAATGTAAGTTTGACACGGCCAAGGAATTGGCACAGCTCCGAAGACAAATCATGATGCGGATTGCTCGGATGCTGGCACTAGACCTGCAGCCAAACCACTGTTGAAATGCGGCTGGTCTCGAGGGAAGCGCACGCTTTTCTTCTTATGGCCTTCGCAATGGAGTGTTTCCACAACTCATTTTTTTGGCAGTGCGCCAAGATGCTGCGTAGCGACCTTCTGACCCTAGCTCTATCATGGGGGGCGGGGGGGGGGAGAACTTTGTAGAGTGCCAGCGCTTCTTGGGTTGTGCAAGCCACTGGCCCACCCCTCCGCCGCTCTGACCGCCGTTCACATGGAAGAACGCGCGCGCGCTCCTAGTTCGGCCTGCCTCAGTGGTAACCAAGCCTTTATATATTCCACCTCTTGCGCTCTAAGCAAACGCTGCGTAGTCAGCCTCTTTGACACAGGAGAAATCTGAAACAACGGATTAATGTTTGCGCGCTCTCTCCGTTAGCCCGACTGTGTATAGCCGAATATATGCTTCGAGCACAAACGTCAACACAATATACCCTTATAGTCTATTAGCCTCTGTAGTTAGTCTTCCGGCAGGCCTGAACGAGTGTGCAGAATGATATGCACAGCCACTGCCATGATGGTCAGACGAGTCAACGGGATATCGGGAGAGGCAATCTACATCGGTGTGTAACTGACCGGACTTATAGACCACTGTGTAGTCGTAGTCTTGTAGACGTAAAGCCCAGCGATCTAGCCAGCCAGTAGGATCTTTCAGTGAGGAGAGCCAGCAGAGCGCATGGTGGTCTGTGACAACCGTAAAAGGGCAGCCGCATAAAACAGGCGAACTTTTCCACTGGCCCACACGAGGGTTTCCAAGGACCCACACGAGGGCCAAGCACTCGCGTTCCGTGATGGAGTAATTGTGCTCTGATGTAGAGAGGTGGCAGCTGGCGTAGGCGATGGCACGGTCAGCCCCATATTGCCGTTGAGAAAGGACAGCGCCGATTCCTTGACCGCTGGCGTCAGTGCGGACATCAGTGGGAGCGGCCACATCGAAGTGTGCCAAGATGGGCGAGGTGGTGAGCTTCGAGCTTAAAGCGGCAAAGGCGTTTTCTTGTAGGTGTCCCCAGGTGAAAGTCGTCCTTTTTTAGCACATCACCGAGGGTGTGGGCGATATCAGCAAAGCCGGGCACAAATCGGCGGAAGTAGGAGCCCAGCCCCAAGAAGCTGCATACATTGTTGCAGGAAAGCAGCACCGGGAAGTCTTTCACAGCTCGGATCTTAGCTGGATCAGGGTGAGCAGATTGTGATCTGACGACGCGAGAAACGGCATTTGGAGGAGTTGAGCTGCAGGCCGGCATGACGGAAATGTTGAAAAATCTTGGAAAGGTCATCGAGGTGAGAGGAAAAGCTGGGGGAGAAGACAATGACATTGTCGAGATAGCAGAGGCACGTGGACCATTTGAATCCATGCAGAAGGGTGTCCATCGTATGCTCGAAGGTGGCCGGTGCATTGCATAAGCCAAAGGCGTATCTCTGAACTGATACAGCCCATCAGGCGCCAGAAAAGCGGTGTTCTCAGGGTCCTGGCCATCCACTGCTATCTGCCAATAGCCGAAGCGAAGGTCTATGGAGGGGGAGAATTTGGCACCGTAGAGGCAATCAAGGGTGTCTTCGATGCATGGGAGGGGGTTATACATCCTTTTTGGCTATCTTGTTCAGGTGGCGATAGTCAACACAAAAACACCATGAGCCATCCATTTTCTTCACAAGGATGACTGGCGAGGCCCAGTGGCTGTAGGAGGGTTCGATAATGTTCTTATCAAGCATCTTTGTAACCTCAGCACGTTAATGACCTTGCGCTCAGCATGGGAGACTCCTGTATGGTCGACGACGGATAGAAGAGGCATCCCCGGCGTCGATGTGGTGCTGCACAAAGAGGGCTTGGCCCAGTGCAGTTTGGGCGGGACGTAGGTCGGAGGGCATCATGGTCGCAAAGGCGTATGTAGAAAAAGAGGTAGGCTGGGGATGACCTGCGTGATCTTGAGAAGGGGTGGTGTCAAATGTAGCGACTTCACACAGTGTGAGTGGGGAGATCGTAGCAACGCAAATGCCGGATGGAAGAACTTGAGGAGAAAAGCCGAAGTTGACGAACAGCAGAGACAGTGTATTCGCCTTGACCGAGGCGATGATATAAGGCAGAGCAACGTTGCGGGTCAGCAGGAGATCGGTACTAGGCGCAACGAGGTAGTCGCCAACGGGAACAGGGGGAGAGGGTGTAAGTGCAACAAATATAGTACATTTCTATGGGACGAGCACAAAATTTCCATGACTTCCCCTTAGAATTAACTCATCATTTAATCACTGACCATGAGACATACGAGAGAAAGTGATCAGAGTATTTCCTTCTGGATTTAAAATCACAAATGCTCGACACAGTCTGAGGAATGGGAGAGTGATTCCTCATTCTAAATGTTTTCGAGCCAAGTTTGTGATGAAGAATCTGTGCACATGTGGACTGTATTGAAGATACTCAGCTTAAGAATCAGCATTTAGTTTCCTTTGATTTCGGTGCTGCGCTCACATTGAACCAGCGGGCTACAGCGAGCCGCCATAGATGCAGGCGTGGAGCCAGCGGTAGGATCGTCGCACCTCTAGTGGCGGCGGGCAGCATAACTCCCGGAGAAAAAAAAACACATTGCTTCCACGGCGAATGCAAAGGCCATATAAAAGAGCGCGCGCCTCCCTCGAGACCGGCCGTGGTCGAAAGCCGAGGGTTCGAGGAGTTAATGCGTGACGAGAAGCCACTGTAAAAGATCCCCTCGCGGGCAACTTTTTCAAGAACAATCAACAATCATCCCCGACCTGTACCGGGACACTAAGTGATGTCAAGCGCCGAATTCACGCCGACCTGCAGGAAGGCGTACAGTCTTTGTCGTTCACCAGTGACATGTGGACATCGAGGTCAAACCAGAGCTACATTAGTCTCGCGTGCCATTACTTGACCTCAAACTTCGAAATCCAGGCGTTTACACTGGGCAACCAGCATGTGATTGACAATCACACTGCATGCAACATCTTAGCACAGCTGGAAGCAATGACGTGTGAATGGGATCTGCCACTGCAAGAGGTACCTATTTTGGAAATTTCGAGCATTGTTCATCACAATGCTCGAAATTTCCGCGCAGCTCTTCGGGACTTTGAGTGTACCCCCATTGGGCCATACACTGCAATTGCCTGCAAGGGTGCCAAGGAATAAACTGCAGGAGTGCCCGCCATTCTAAAATGCCGTGCAATAGTGGGCCATTACAAACACAGTGCCCAAGCTACAGCAAGACTAAATGACTGCCAACGGTGGCTGGAGCTACCCCCCCTGGAGCTCGTCCAGAATGTAGACACCAGGTGGAATAGCGAGCATGACATGCTATCATGTCTCTTTCAGCTTAAAAAGGCAGTTTGCCTTGAACTCGCTACCTCTGAGACAGTGGTACCCAACCTGACACCACAGGAATGGGAAACGGTAGCTGGACTGTTCAAGGCCCTTCAGCCAATTGCATCATCAACAAGAGACCTGAGTAGACAGAAAGTATGCAACCTTGTCTTCGGTGATACCACTACAGTGATTCTTTACGGAACGCACATAGTGCTGAATGACTGTGCTGCAGCGGATGTCGACAAGTCACTGTTCGCGGAAAACTTGCAGAAAAGTGCGAAGGCAAGATTTCCTAGCCACAATGAGCAAAAAGAGTACTACAGTGAAAGCTCGTTAATTCAACCCCCGTTAATTCGGACAATCGGATAATTCGACCTGCACGCATGGTCCCTACAATTATATATAGGAGTCTATGGGGCAAAACTCTCGTTAATTCGGACAAATTTTACCGCCCATCGGTTAATTCGACCTAGTTCCACGGCCCGCCAAGAGCGGCGCTACTGTAAAGTTGGAAAAAAAGAATGTAGCGTAGGCCATCCGTACGGTCATCGTCATCAGCAGTGCGAGAGAGGGCGAGGGAAGCAAGGTTAGCAGTGGCCGAAGCGCCCGGTGTCTTTCTTTTTGCTTCGTTGCCTCTTGCAGTCGTGCTCAGTCGTCGTGTTAACCCTATCTTCAGCAAGTCTCGTTTTGGCGTGTGTCGTCGTTGCCCCGTGTTTCTTGCTGCTACGATCGCGGTTATTGAACCCTAACATGCCTTTTCTGGATATTGCGTGCTTTGCCAGCGTGTTTACTGTGCTGTTTTTGAGTGCGTAGCGCGCCGTGCCTGCGCGCCTCGCCATCGCGTCCTGCTCCTATGGCGACACCGGCAAAGTGGCCGAAGTACAACCAGGCGAAGGACCTAGCCACGAAAGTGGAAATATTGAAGGTGCTGAAGGATGGTGTTTCACGCTCTGACGTGATGGTCAAGTATGATGTTAAAAGAACTACCTTGGCCACTTACGTGAAGAATGAAAACAGCATTATGGAGGCGTTTGACAGTGAAGCCTACGGTGACAAAAGGAAACGACTGCGGACTGCGGCCCACCCGGAACTCGAAGAAGCCATAATGCGATGGATTAGAAACGCACGTGAGGCCTACCTCCCTGTGAGTGGGCCATTAATTTGTGCCCAGGCTGAAAGGTTCGCCACAAAAATGAACCTTGAAGAGTTCAAAGCTTCTGAAGGTTGGCTTGCTCGCTTCAGAAGCCGTCACAATCTGACATTTAAGAGTGTGTGTGGCGAAAGAGCATCCGTGGACGAAGACAGGATAGAGGAGTGGCGGATTACCGGGCTTCGTGAACACCTAGCTGCGTACGACGCTCCGAATATATTTAACGCCGACGAAACAGCGCTTTTCTTTAAAGCACTCCCGGATAAGACGATCACCTTTAAAGGTGACCCCTGCACAGCAGGGAAAAGAAGCAAAGAAAGGGTCACTGTGCTACTTGCCGCCAACATGACGGGAACAGAGCGTCTGCCTCTCCTAGTGATCGGAAAGGCTCAGAAGCCGAGGTGCTTCAAGAACGCGCGGCGCCTTCCGGTTGAATACCAAGCCAACAGGAAGGCGTTTTCGAGGTGAGAAACGGAAGGTCCTCATGGTTGTGGACAATTGCAGTGCTCACTGCAAGGTGTCGGGCCTGGAATGGATTAACCTTGTGTTCCTCCCGCCGAATACAACCGCAGCCCTTCAGCCCATGGACCAGGGCATAATCCAGCATATAAAATGCAAGTACAGAAAGCATGTATTGCAGCGCATTCTTCTCTGTATGGAAGCTAGGAAGAAGTACGACCTTACGCTCCTCAGCGCTTTGAACATTCTGGCGCACGAATGGGCCAACACGCCTACAGCAGTTATTGCGAACTGCTTTCGGCACAGCGGTTTTGTGCAACCGAACTGTGGTGTGGGGGAACTGCCGACAGAAGCAGCTGACGCAACCACAGAAGACGACAGCTGTTTCGACAGCGTTTTGCCTCCTGCCGTGCGGCTCGCAAATTACGTGTCCATCGATGATGGTGTCGCCATTGCCGGTCAGCTGACCGAGGACGAAATCATCCACGAAGTGGCAGGCGCCGACAACGACGATTCGTCGGAAGATGACGTATGTGAGCACCTGCCCCAAACGCCGAAGCGCACGGTGAAAGAAGCCGCAGAAGCCTTGTCCGTGTTGGAAGACTTCTGTGAACAAATTCCGGATGGTTCGCGTGCCGCGGAGCATCTGGCAGCTGTTAGAGCTATTGTAGCTGCTCAAATTCGCCCGAAAAAGCAGACGACGATAAACTTCTTTGCCAAATAAAGGTATGTCATGCTGGGGCAAATTTCATGTTTTTTTTGTGGTTCATTCGATATTTCGACATTCGGTTAATTCGACAATTTTTCGCGGTCCCATCAGTGTCGAATTAACGAGCTTTTACTGTATCACGATCGAAATATTGTGGGACACGTGTTCTTGTAAAGAAGTTTACTGTAGCTCAACCTCTCTACCCAGTAGCCAGGCTTGTTTACAGCGGATAGAGCGTGCATGCCCCTTCATACCTAGTGGCATTTCATGCCACTGGATTACGTGAATCCTCCGAAATAAACTTTCTTCCGTACACTCGCACCCCGTAAACTTTCAATCGCGATAGTACATCATGGCAACGGCATGCGACCCAACATGCAAAAACATCTTCTGTACTGAAGCATTACAAGAAACAATGCTTCGGGAACTTGCATGGAGTGAGCTGCAGAGCTTGTCAACACCACCACCCAGTGACTGTGCTGAGCGCTCAACATCTATAGCACAAAAGCAGCATAGTGCCAGCATATAGGACAATAACGACAAACTTGCAACGTCATCTGGGAAAAGGCACAACCGTGAACCAGGTAACACTGATGAATTTCGGCGGTACCTTCAAGAGCCAATTTGCAGCAGGGATGTTGCCCCGCCGCGGTGGCTCAGTGGTTAGGGCGCTCGACTACTGATCCGGAGTTCCCGGGTTCGAACCCGACCGCGGCGGCTGCGTTTTTATGGAGGAAAAACGCTAAGGCGCTCGTGTGCTGTGCGATGTCAGTGCACGTTAAAGATCCCCAGGTGGTCGAAATTATTCCGGAGCGTTCCACTACGGCACCTCTCTCTTCCTTTCTTCTTTCACTCCCTCCTTTACCCTTCCCTTACGGCGCGGTTCAGGTGTCCAACGATATATGAGACAAATACTGCGCCATTTCCTTTCCCCCCAAAACCAATTATTACTAAGCAGGGATGTAGGCCCTTTTGCATACTGGAGGAAAACAGGCAAGCAGAACTTTCCCGGACTTTGCAGAATGGCCATGAAATACCTGGCTATACCAGCAACGCAAGTTCCAAGTGAAAAACTATTTCCTACAGCTGGCAACATTCTTACCAACAGGCGAGAAAAGCTGTTGCCGGATCATGTGCAACAGCTGTTTTTTAAATGAGAGCTTATAAATTACAAGCACTTCAGCACATGTTTAAATAAGTTTGTTACTATTTGATATTCGATTCGATACTTGGATCTTTTTCTTGATTCGAATCGATCTTCGATTCGAGCCTAACTTCTGATGCTTATGCATACAGGTTTTATTCACTTTGGATGATACGAATGTTTTTCACAACTCTGTGGGATTAGTATGTGACTACTCGACGCGCCCCTTCAGGAGGCTCCCGCTGCATTCCGGAAGTAGGCTTTCCCGCATAGCATAGTTTACAAAACGAGATGGCGGAAGTCACGCTTGAAGAGTTATGAAGGCGACAGGACGCCTTCTTCGGATGCGGGCATTAAATGTGTAACGTATTACCGAAGGATTAAAAAAAAAACGCGATTTCGCGTTGCGATTGCTCAAAGCGGGCCGTCGGCCATCATGTTCGCAGAACGGGTGATATGTGGAAAAGCCCACTTGGGGAAATCCTCACGAGGTCAAGCCTTGCTGCGTCGGGAGGCGGTCGGTCCACGTGATAAACGGCGTAGAAGGAAGTGGATAGGACCCCTGTATTGTTTTCCTGGAACTTTTAACTCGATTATCGGCTAATTTGCCCAGATATTGTGGTTTTGCCACGGTCGAATTTATGAAAGTATGCGCAGAATCCGATCTCTGGTGAGTATCCGAGAATTTTCGAATATTCGGAAATTCACGAATATCAATTTTTGAATACGAATAGAACATCAAATATATTAGATTCGTATTCGAAATTTCGAATATTCGCACACCCCTAGTAATTAGAGTTCAGCACTAGCACATCTTCCGGTGCTCACCTTACGCACCATGCACTGAAATCCGGCATTCAGCAGAGTGACGCAGAGAAGGTCGACAAGATCGTGAGACAAAACTCTCGGCTGTAGTGGTCGCATACTGCCTGTGATCTTCAAGGTCAAGGCCTCTTGGCAAGTGCAGAGACGAGGACAGCTGAGATGCACCATTGCCACAGCTTGGGGAACTTGTGAGTATGTCGTCCTTGAGGCCGCCGAACTTGTCCAGGCCACCCAGTTCGTGCATCATCTTGAAGTCTGCAGTGGGTAAGACAAAAAAAAAATTATGGTCGGCTTGCGTAGTTAGGCGAGATGCCAAATATGTGCACCAGCAGTTGGGTACCGTTGGTAGCTAGACCAGGTATTAAGAATCCGCTGATTATTCTACGTGGCATCGCTCATCCGCAGCTTCTGCCGCAGTGTGGATGTGGTTGATGTCGTCGTAAACTCAAATAAACAAGGCACTTGAAGGTTATGTGGACATAAGGGGCTAAAAGGTGATTGCAGAGAAGTGCGTTTTCTAGTTTTGTAAACAGCAGTAAGGCTACATATATTAAAAACAACAATGGGATAGCTCATACTTGTAACCAGAAAAGGCCACCATATTATGGTCGTGGCTACCATACTACTACAGAGGAGCACAGCATGCTGTCCTGTAACGGCAGCACACCATTTTGAGCAGGAATTCGTTTTAAGCATAAGAGATATTCGGTTTACACACACGCACGCACGCACGCACGCACACACACACACACACACACACACACACAGCAGACAAGAGAAGCAACCGCCGCCGTAACCAAGGAGCACAGGGGATCTCTTTTTTTTGTAGTTTTTCATGAATGGGAGAATATTAAAAGCAGAAGAAAAAAGCACATGCCGCCGGTGGAATCAGAAACCACGACCTAAAAATTTCGCGTCCGGTACTCTACTACCTGAACTACGGCGACAGCTGTCCTATCTTCTGCTTTCGAGGGTATTTATGTGTAGTGTAACCAAACCTTGAGAGTGTTCACCATTGCCACACACATCCATAGCGGCGTACGTAGTACATCCTGCATTACCACGAGTGCCAAGTAGGAATGTGATCGAACGCTGAGGGCGGAAGCCGTGCGAGAACACTTATGCAACCTATGGCATCAAGGCTGCCAGATTCGAGGCTCCAAAACTCGAATCTGGCAGCCTTGATGACATACGTAGCGTAAGAGGGTTCTGGAGGTTAATATATATGTAGGCCGCAGCGATGCTTGATTAGTCTATATGTTCTTTGTTCGATCTCTGATTTTATCGGGAGGGCATTGACGAACCTGTGCACCAAATGCCTTGTCAGCCCAAACTTTTTGTTTCGCCTAATCTCGCCTAATCTTGAATAGTTATCATTATCAGCTGATATATATTGAACCCGCCGTATGCGACTCGTAGCGCCCCCGGTAGAATCGAGATAAAATGGCTGAGCTTTAACTCAGTTATAGCAAATGTGGCGAGCGAAAGACCGGGCTCCATCACTCCGCCCAGTCAAGGCCCAATGGCTCTGACTGAAGTGAGCGCAACGAGCTGCGTGCCATATACCGCCAATCAAGTGGTGATGTCGCGTGGTATGGCAGAGGGTCGGCGCAGTGTTGAGCAGCGCAGCGGAGCTCGACTCCAGCTGTGGCCAGTCACGTGGTATGACGTCAGGCGTGTGAGGCCTGGCTCAAGGTCAAAGTTAAACCTTGTTCACTTGAAAGTCTCAGCTCAGAGAGAGCAGCTGCCGCTCCATAAGGACCCCGTCCTTGTTCGCTGCAGCTCTATCTTCTTGTCACAGTGACGTAATTCTGTAGCCGGAATTGGGGAGGACTTGGGGAAGTCTGCGGTTGCCCTAACCAGCGCTGGCGCTCAACTTAGGGGCTGAAACTGTGTTACCAAAGGCAAGAGCTCCGTTCCCGTAGGCGTTCTTGCAGTCAGTGACCATTCACCAACTAGCTCAACTCGCTGGTTTACTGTTTTACTCCCGTAGGGGGCTGAGTGAGACGGTCGTTCTCTCACGGGTTGCAAGTCGAGAGAAAACAAATGAAAGAACTGGAACTGAGGCCAAGCCCGAACTTTAAAGTTTAATTGATCGCATAAGGCAATCCCCAAGCAATAACACACTAGTATCCAGCCGTGCGCCGCCATACAGCTAAAAAAGGAAGCTAAACAGTTTTTTCCGAAACTTCGTCGATGAAGAAATTCGTCCTGTCGCGAAGATCGAACCCAGATCCACCTCCTGTCCACGGCAGGCAGTCTACCATCTCAGCTAACCTGAAAGCCTAGCAGATGGCAGGGCCGGTCCGTCTGCATCAACGATTTCAACGGCTGAGCACGGGTGGTGCTAAGAGTAATTACCCCCTTAGTGCACACATTGTTTAATGCCAACACTATAATAGCAGGGCTAACATTGTGAGACTGGCTTACCTCCAGACGTAGCACACCCGAGAACAGCTTGCTTGCGCGGTCCACGACGCTTGGCGTTACTTCGCTGGTCTTCCACATCACTGGTCTTCCTACCACGAAGACTATCAAAACTCAAGCCCAGGAATATGCTTGGCGATGTCAGCAAACAGGGACGTCTGGTCACCACCATGCGTTAAGCAGTGGATCATCAGGCTCCAGAAGGTCGTGCATGGGTGTCTGCATCTTTCGGAGCTGCAGGAAACATCATGGTGAGAAAATGCGCTAAACGTGAGCTGGTTGTAATATGACCTCGTTCTCAGCAAAATATCAGTGCGATTCATTACCCAGCTGCTTAGCCGAGGTGCGTGGCCCCGCCATGGCGGCGCGCCACTCAGGCATCAGGTGGTAGCGCATGGCTTCGATTAGCAGCTCCTTGCCCTCCTCGCTCGTGGGGAGCAGTGGCTCCTCACCCACTTTGAATAGCAGGAACTCTCGCCGCATCAGTTGTAGGCGCCAGCGTTGCAGTACCTGGCATTACAGAAATGGAAGCATCTCAGCACCCATCATCAGCATTATCAGTGGTTACTCACACATAGTTTATCCTGCCTTTTTTCAACATCACTCTGTCCAAACTCAAACTTCCACTACAATACGCAACAATTCTGGACAGAATCATTTTAAAACGAGAAAAGTTTATGAACGTAATTTTTTTATATAAGATTCCAGTATAACAATCAATATATCCGCCGACCACCCGTCGGCATTCTTAAATTTTTATTCTTCCCTATTACCGCTTTTGTTATAGGCAAAAGCGTTCCCTTTTGAGTTTCAATGCTAGTCTTCACTGTTCGATGCGATCGATGGAAACGTTAACATTCTACTCTTACACATAAGAAAAATGAACCATTACCTTCAATATTTCTAGAACAGTCTCTTACTATTTTTCAATCTTAAAAATTTTTGTGCGAGAACGTTGGGCATGTCGGTACATGAGAATCGATTTATAAAGTGCTTGGCAGCCAAAGAGGAACCGACGTGTCCAGCAATCTAACAGACTGCGCAAAGGGAATGCATTTCTGCGAAGCAGGTAAATGGACTTTGCTGTACGAAACTCAATCACTTATGTTAAGGTCAGCCAATACAACTTGATTTTATCAAGTAGACGCAACCACAGAATTCACTCCAAACCAGTTTTAAACCAAATGGATCGCAGGTGTATTTGCTCAAATGCTTAGCATCTAACCACTTCATCAGCGGCGCTGTGTCTACACAAAATCCAAACCGAGTATATATTAGTACCACTGAAAGCGGATTATCACCTACATTTCCTGATTTTTGCTCGGATGTCTCATTTTCTCAGAAAACAAATTTACGTCTCCATAAATCTGAGGATTGACCTTAGTTCGTGCGAATCCCGCCACATGGCACACAGCCCTGTAAGGAAGCAATTGCCGCATCGACTTGGCTTCGCGTTTTATCGACAACGCCAAGGACCCACCGTTATGCTCCACTCATTGTTTTTCTAGTGGCATATATTTATCTTTACATGCTGACGCCTCGCATAAGGATACGGTGTAGAGGATTCTCAACAAAACTGGACTGCCTGCGTGGAGGATTGTCTTAGTTTAATTTCTGCCTCCTTTATCACTTGTATTATTGAGCGCTCATTTCTACGGGAGCTGTCCACTTCTGTCCCAAAGAATGATAATAAATGGGTGTTGATCTAGATTCAGAACCAGTGGAAATAAAAAAACTAACACTCTGTTTTGTGCATGGTCAGTTCTTCAACTAGTAGATTACAATACCAAGAAGTAAACCAAACTAACTAGCCAATACACTGCAAAAGTATGCAACAAAGGAACTGCTACGTATACGCACAGCGGCAAAGCCCCCAATCTTCGCGTCGTGCCATATCTCCGTATTCTCGTCACTTAATAATGCCCTGCAGCTAGCGCCACCTTCTCAGCAGCAACCAAAACTCAATCCTGAATAAACCTGATTTCCTTTTTGGTTCTGATTTCACAAAATGCCCAAGAATGTCAGAAATGATAGCTGCTTACTTGCGGACAACTGGAGACAAAGGGACGCAACGCCTCTGGGGCTATGAACAAGTTGTCTATTCCAGCGTCAGGGGCACTGGCAATGAGACTCTTCAACTGCGCCTGGCTGGAGACGCGAAGCCTTTCCCAACCTTCCGGTAGCGTCTGCAGTCTGAGCTCGTAGTGGAGGACGAGATCGTCTGCCGACCGGTACCAGTTGCCCAAGTTCACGACGTAGTCACTTTTGTGCCCAGTCACCATTGCGTGAGCATCGGCAAAGAACTCTGGGCGGAAAAGGTGGACTCGAAGGCGCAGAGGATGTCCAGGCCACCCAGTTCGTGCATTATCTTGCGGTCTGCAGTGGGTAAGAGACCAAAAATGATGGTCCGTTTGCGTTTCTCGGCGAGACACGAATTAGCTAGGTGCGCTAGAAGTTCGGTTTTCACTTGGGCTCTGCCGTTCAGATTCAGTGTTCACAGATGGCAGTTGCTGAGTTGGCAATAATGGGATAATGTCCATATATGCAATGCAGCGAGCGATGAAAAGAATAATGATAGAGTTAATGACATCTTAGTCGAAATCAAGAGCTAAAAATGAGCTTGTTCAGGGCATGTAACGTGAAGGGAAGATAAGCGCCGATCGGTAAAGGTAGCGGACTGGTTACAAAGAGAAGGCAAGCGATGCAGGGATCGGAAGAAAGTTAGGTGGGCAGATGAGATAAAGAAGTCTGCAGGGATATGTTCGCCGCAGCTGCCAAAGGATAGGTTAAGTCGAGAGACATGGGAGAGGCCTTTCCCCTGGAGTGGGTGGAGTGAGGCTGATGTTGATCATGATGCAGCATTTGCATAATCCCGTGTAGCCGCTTCTCCCCTATGCGCCCTGTGCCACGTCGCCTTGCGTGGCAGCCAGAAAATCCGCGTTCAAGAAATTGCGCAGCGCTTTCAAAATTATGGCATACAAGTTTTACCGACATGGAGGTTCTGCAGCTAAGGCACCAAAAAAAAAAAAAAACAGGAGTGCCGTGAAAGCTAGTGCCCAGTGAAAAGTCAGAAAACCTCACATAATATAGGTGGGAGGTGGGTTAATAATGGGATCAGAATCGAGATTGGTACGCCACAGTGAGCTTCTAGCCATGAGGAACGCATGCCAGCTACTCATGCTGACCATTCGCCACAAGATGAAGCTATGCTGCCTTCAGTAATTAGTAGGGGTGTGCGAATATTGAAATTTTCAAATACGAATCGAATACGAATATGAAGAAAAAATGGCTTCGAATATCGAATCGAATATCGAATATCTGTACAGTGCAAAAAAAAATTTCAGAAAACAATGAGCAAGCAAACGTTGTTGCCCTTATTTTCTTCAAAATGGTGTATGGTCTTCAAAATGGTGTATGGTCTTTGCAACTAAAATAAACAAAACAAGACTGCCTCAGTAGCATATAAAAAACATGATGTGCACAGAAATGTATACTACTTGATTAGACAGCATAAAAGTATCCAAACTATAATGAGGTCATGCAATACAAAATTCATAAAATGACAAGACTGGCAACAAAACAATAACATGATGACTATTAAACCTCATTCATTCAGAGTTCAAGGCACCAGAAGAAATGCCCGGTTCATTCGATGGCCTGTTATTGAATTGCCCCCAACCCCCCCCCCCCCCCCTGAAAAAAAAATGCTGCCGAAAATTCTGAAGATGCACTAAGGCTTTACCAGGTAGCTCCATCGCGCTATCACCTGTAAGCCCGTGACGAGCCACCCGTTTTGGAGTGCTCTAAGAACAACACAAATGCAAGCAAGGGGCCGGGGAACACACAGTGCCGTCGGAGCGGCGAGGCGGTTTCTAAAAAGGAAAAAGAAATAAGCCGCGCGGAGCGTGGATTGGACTATCAGCGAATGCGTGGGCCGACATTTCAAGTTGCCGCGGGGCAGCGGTGAAGCTCGGAAACTGAAATTACGCAGCCAGGCTATTTTTTTCCCCTAGCGACAGAGGCCTTCAGATTGTTGCCACGACTGCTTTTACGCCCGCTAAAGAGTTGTGCAATTTACAACGCACCATGCCATATGCGATATTTTAACAGGATCGCTTGCCCCATTGTGACTACTCGACGCGCCCCTTCAGGAGGCTCCCGCTGAATTCCACAAGTAGGCTTTCCCGCATAGCGTAGTTTAAAAAACGGGATGGCGGAAGTCACTCTCGGAGAGTTATGAAGGCGACAGGACGCATTCTTCGGATGTGGGCATTAAATGTGTAACGTATTACCGAAGGATTAAAAAAAACGCGATTTCGCGTTGCGATTGCTTGAAGCGGGCCGTCGGCCATCATGTTCGCCGCACGGGTGATACGTGGGAAAGCCCACTTGGCGAAATCCTCATGAGGTCTTGTGGCGTCGGGATGCGGTAGGTCCGCGTGATAAACGGCGGAGAAGGAAGCGGATAGGACCTCTGTATTGTTTTCCTGGAACTTTTAACTCGATTATCGGCTAATTTTCCCAGATATTGTGGTCTTGCCACGGTCAAATTTATGAAAGTATGCGCAGTATCCGATCGCTGGCGAGTATCCGGGAATTTTCGAATATTCGGAAATTCACGAATATCAATTTTCGAATACGAATACGAACAGAATATCAAACATATTCGATTCGTATTCGAAATTTCAAATATTCGCACACCCCTAGTAATTAGAGTTCAGCAATAACACATCTTCTGCTGCTCACCTTCCGCACCATGCACCGAAATCCAGCATTCAGCAGAGTGACGCAGAGGAGGTCGACACGATCGAGAGACAAAACTCTCGGCTGTAGTGGTCGCATACTGCCCATGATCTTCAAGGTCAAGGCCTCTTGGCAAGTGCAGAGACGAGGACAGCTGGGATACACCATTGCCACGGCTTGGCAAACTTATGAGTATGTCTTGTTTGAGGCCCCCCAGTTCGTGTATCATCTTGAAGTCTGCAGTGGGTAAGACAAAAAAAATCATGGTCGGCTTGCGTTGTTAGGCGAGATGCCAAATATGTGCACCAGCAGTTGGGTACCGTTGGTAGCCAGACCCGGTATTAAGCATCCGCTGATTATTCTACGTGGCATCGCTCATCCGCAGCTTTTGTCGCAGTGCGGATGTGGTTGATGTCGTCGTAAACTCAAATAAACAAGGCACTTGAAGATTATGTGGACATAAGGGGCTGAAAAGTGATTGCAGAGAAGTGCGTTTTGTAGTTTTGTAAACAGCAGTAAGGCTACATATATTAAAAACAACAATGGGATAGCTCATACTTGTAACCAGAAAAGGCCACCATATTATGGTCGTGGCTACAATACTACTACAGAGGAGCACAGCACGCTGTCCTGTAACGGCAGCACACCATTTAGAGCAGGAATTCGTTTTAAGCATAAGGGGTATTCGGTTTATGCATACATTATACTATTACAGAGGAGCACAGAACACTGCCCTGTAACGGCAGCACACCATTTAGAGCAGGAATTCGTTTTAAGCATAAGGAGTATTCGGTTTATGCATACATTATACTATTACAGAGGAGTACAGCACACTGTCCTGTAACGGCAGCACACCATGTACAGCCGGATTTCGTTTTAAGCATAAGGGATATTCGGTTTATACACAAATATATATATACATAGCAGACAAGAGAAGCAACCGCCCCCGTGACCAAGGAGCATAGGGGATCTCTTTTTTTTAGTTTTTCATGAATGGGAGAATAATAAAAGCAGAAGAAAAAACCACATGCCGCCGGTGGAATCCGAACCCACGACCTACAAATTTCGCGTCCGGTACTCTACTACCTGAACTACGGCGACAGCTGTCCTATGTTCTGCTTTCGAGGGTATTTATGTGTAGTGTAACCAAACCTTGAGAGTGTTCACCATTGCCACACACATCCATAGCGGCGCACGTAGTACATCCTGCATTACCACGAGTGCCACGTAGGAATGTGATCGAACGCTGAGGGCGGAAGCCGTGCGAGAACACTTATGCAGCCTATGGCATCAAGGCTGCCAGATTCGAGGCTCCAAAACTCGAATCTGGCAGCCTTGATGACATACGTAGCGTAAGAGGGTTCTGGAGGTTAATATATATGTAGGCCGCAGCGATGCTTTATTAGTCTATATGTTCTTTGTTCGATCTCTGACTTTCTCGGGAGGGCATTGACGAACCTGTGCACCAAAGGCCTTGTCAGCCCAAACTTTTTGTTTCGCCTAATCTCACCTAATCTTGAACAGTTATCATTATCAGCTGATATATATTGAACCCGCCGTATGCGACTCGTAGCGCCCCCGGTAGAATCGGGATAAAATGGCTGAGCTTTAACTCAGTTATAGCAAATGTGGCGAGCGAAAGACCGGGCTCCATCACTCCGCCCAGTCAAGGCCCAATGGCTCTGACTGAAGTGAGCGCAACGAGCCGCGTGCCATATACGGCCAATCAAGTGGTGATGTCGCGTGGTATGGCGGAGGGTCGGCGCAGTGTTGAGCAGCGCAGCGGAGCTCGACTCCAGCTGTGGCCAGTCACGTGGTATGACGTCAGGCGTGTGAGGCCTGGCTCAAGGTCAAAGTGAAACCTTGTTCACTTGAAAGTCTCAGCTCAGAGAGAGGAGCTGCCGCTCCATAACGACCCCGTCCTTGTTCGCTGTAGCTCTATCTTCTTGTCACAGTGACGTAATTCTGTAGCCAGAATTGGGGAGGACTTGGGGAAGTCTGCGGTTGCCCTAACCAGCGCTGGCGCACAACTTAGGGGCTGAAACTGTGTTACCAAAGGCAAGAGCTCCGTTCCCGTAGGCGTTCTTGCAGTCAGTGACCATTCACCAACTAGCTCAACTCGCTGGTTTACTGTTTTACTCCCGTAGGGGGCTGAGTGAGACGGTCGTTCTCTCACGGGTTGCAAGTCGAGAGAAAACAAATGAAAGAACTGGAACTGAGGCCAAGCCCGAACTTTAAAGTTTAATTGATCGCATAAGACAATCCCCAAGCAATAACACACTAGTATCCAGCCGTGCGCCGCCATACAGCTACAAAAGGAAGCTAAACAGTTTTTTCCGAAACTTCGTAGATGAAGAAATTCGTCCTGTCGCGAAGATCGAACCCAGGTCCACCTCCTGTCCACGGCAGGCAGTCTACCATCTCAGCTAACCTGAAAGCCTAGCAGATGGCAGGGCCGGTATGTCTGCATCAACGATTTCAACGGCTGAGCACGGGTGGTGCTAAGAGTAATTACCCCCTTAGTGTACACTTTGTTTAATGCCAACACTATAATAGCAGGGCTAACATTGGGAGACTGGCTTACCTCCAGACGTAGCACACCCGAGAACAGCTTGCGCGGTCCACGACGCTTGGCGTTACTTCGCTGGTCTTCCACATCACTGGTCTTCCTACCACGAAGACTATCAAAACTCAAGCCCAGGAATATGCTTGGCGATGTCAGCAAACAGGGACGTCTGGTCACCACCATGCGTTAAGCAGTGGATCATCAGGGTCCAGAAGGTCGTGCATGGGTGTCTGCATCTTTCGGAGCTGCAGGAAACATCATGGTGAGAAAATGCGCTAAACGTGAGCTGGTTGTAATATGACCTCGTTCTCAGCAAAATATCAGTGCGATTCATTACCCAGCTGCTTAGCCGAGGTGCGTGGCCCCGCCATGGCGGCGCGCCACTCGGGCATCAGGTGGTAGCGCATGGCTTCGATTAGCAGCTTCTTGCCCTCCTCGCTCGTGGGGAGCAGTGGCTCCTCACCCACTTTGAATAGCAGGAACTCTCGCCGCATCAGTTGTAGGCGCCAGCGTTGCAGTACCTGGCATTACAGAAATGGAAGCATCTCAGCACCCATCATCAGCATTATCAGTGTTTACTCACACATAATTTATCCTGCATTTTCAACATCACTCTGTCCAAACTCAAACTTCCACTACAATACGCAACAATTCTGGACAGAATCATTTTAAAACGAGAAAAGTTTATGAACGTAATTTTTTATATAAGATTACAGTATAACAATCAATATATCCGCCGACCACCAGTCGGCATTCTTAAATTTTTTTTCTTCCCTATTACCGCTTTTGTTATAGGCAAAAGCGTTCCCTTTTGAGTTTCAATGCTAGTCTTCACTGTTCGATGCGATCGATGGAAACGTTAACATTCTACTCTTACACATAAGAAAAATGAACCATTACCTTCAATATTTCTAGAACAGTCTCTTACTATTTTTCAATCTTAAAAATTTTTGTCCGAGAACGTTGGGCATGTCGGTACATGAGAATCGATTTATAAAGTGCTTGGCAGCCAAAGAGGAACCGACGTGTCCAGCAATCTAACAGACTGCGCAAAGGGAATGCATTTCTGCGAAGCAGGTAAATGAACTTTGCTGTACGAAACTCAATCACTTATGTTAAGGTCAGCCAATACAACTTGATTTTATCAAGTAGACGCAACCACAGAATTCACTCCAAACCAGTTTTAAACCAAATGGATCGCAGGTGTATTTGCTCAAATGCTTAGCATCTAACCACTTCATCAGCGGCGCTGTGTCTACACAAAATCCAAACCGAGTATATATTAGTACCACTGAAAGCGGATTATCACCTACATTTCCTGATTTTTGCTCGGATGTCTCATTTTCTCAGAAAACAAATTTACGTCTCCATAAATCTGAGGAGTGACCTTAGTTCATGCGAATCCCGCCACATGGCACACAGCCCTGTAAGGAAGCAATTGCCGCATCGACTTGGCTTCGCGTTTTATCGACAACGCCAAGGACCCACCGTTATGCTCCACTCATTGTTTTTCTTGTGGCATATATTTATCTTTACATGCTGACGCCTCGCATAAGGATACGGTGTAGAGGATTCTCAACAAAACTGGACTGCCTGCGTGGAGGATTGTCTTAGTTTAATTTCTGCCTCCTTTATCACATGTATTATTGAGCGCTCATTTCTACGGGAGCTGTCCACTTCTGTCCCAAATAATGATAATAAATGGGTGTTGATCTAGATTCAGAACCAGTGGAAATAAAAAAACTAACACTTTGGTTTGTGCATGGTCAGTTCTTCAACTAGTAGATTACAATAACAAGAAGTAAACCAAACTAACTAGCCAATACACTGCAAGAGTATGCAACAAAGGAACTGCTACGTATACGCACAGCGGCAAAGCCCACAATCTTCGCGTCGTGCCATATCTACGTATTCTCGTCACTTAATAATGCCCTGCAGCTAGCGCCACCTTCTCAGCAGCAACCAAAACTCAATCCTGAATAAACCTGATTTCCTTTTTGCTTCTGATTTCACAAAATGCCCAAGAATGTCAGAAACGATAGCTGCTTACTTGCGGACAACTGGAGACAAAGGGACGCAACGCCTCTGGGGCTATGAACAAGTTGTCTATTCCAGCGTCAGGGGCACTGGCAATGAGACTCTTCAACTGCGCCTGGCTGGAGACGCGAAGCCTTTCCCAACCTTCCGGTAGCGTCTGCAGTCTGAGCTCGTAGTGGAGGACGAGATCGTCTGCCGACCGGTACCAGTTGCCCAAGTTCACGACGTAGTCACTTTTGTGCCCAGTCACCATTGCGTGAGCATCGGCAAAGAACTCTGGGCGGAAAAGGTGGACTCGAAGGCGCAGAGGATGTCCAGGCCACCCAGTTCGTGCATTATCTTGCGGTCTGCAGTGGGTAAGAGACCAAAAATGATGGTCCGTTTGCGTTTTTCGGCGAGACACGAATTAGCTAGGTGCGCTAGAAGTTCGGTTTTCACTTGGGCTCTGCCGTTCAGATTCAGTGTTCACAGATGGCAGTTGTGAGTTGGCAATAATGGGATAATGTCCATATATGCAATGCAGCGAGCGATGAAAAGAATAATGATAGAGTTAATGACATCTTAGTCGAAATCAAGAGCTAAAAATGAGCTTGTTCAGGGCATGTAACGTGAAGGGAAGATAAGCGCCGATCGTTAAAGGTAGCGGACTGGTTACAAAGAGAAGGCAAGCGATGCAGGGATCGGAAGAAAGTTAGGTGGGCAGATGAGATAAAGAAGTCTGCAGGGATATGTTCGCCGCAGCTGCCAAAGGATAGGTTAAGTCGAGAGACATGGGAGAGGCCTTTCCCCTGGAGTGGGTGGAGTGAGGCTGATGTTGATCATGATGCAGCATTTGCATAATCCCGTGTAGCCGCTTCTCCCCTATGCGCCCTGTGCCACGTCGCCTTGCGTGGCAGCCAGAAAATCCGCGTTCAAGAAATTGCGCAGCGCTTTCAAAATTATGGCATACAAGTTTTACCGACATGGAGGTTCTGCAGCTAAGGCACCAAAAAAAAAAAACAGGAGTGCCGTGAAAGCTAGTGCCCAGTGAAAAGTCAGAAAACCTCACATAATATAGGTGGGAGGTGGGTTAATAATGGGATCAGAATCGAGATTGGTACGCCACAGTGAGCTTCTAGCCATGAGGAACGCATGCCAGCTACTCATGCTGACCATTCGCCACAAGATGAAGCTATGCTGCCTTCAGTAATTAGTAGGGGTGTGCGAATATTGAAATTTTCAAATACGAATCGAATACGAATATGTAGAAAAAATGGCTTCGAATATCGAATCGAATATCGAATATCAGTACAGTGCAAAAAAAAATTTCAGAAAACAATGAGCAAGCAAACGTTGTTGCCCTTATTTTCTTCAAAATGGTGTATGGTCTTCAAAATGGTGTATGGTCTTTGCAACTAAAATAAACAAAACAAGACTGCCTCAGTACCATATAAAAAACATGATGTGCACAGAAATGTATACTACTTGATTAGACAGCATGAAAGTATCCAAACTATAATGAGGTCATGCAATACAAAATTCATAAAATGACAAGACTGGCAACAAAACAATAACATGATGACTATTAAACCTCATTCATTCAGAGTTCAAGGCACCAGAAGAAATGCCCGGTTCATTCGATGGCCTGTTATTGAATTGCCCCCAACCCCCCCCTCAAAAAAAAAATGCTGCCAAAAATTCTGAAGATGCACTAAGGCTTTATCAGGTAGCTCCATCGCGCTATCACCTGTAAGCCCGTGACGAGCCACCCGTTTTGGAGTGCTGGAAGAACAACACAAATGCAAGCAAGGGGCCGGGGAACACACAGTGCCGTCGGAGCGGCGAGGCGGTTTCTAAAAAGGAAAAAGAAATAAGCCGCGCGGAGCGTGGATTGGACTATCAGCGAATGCGTGGGCCGACATTTCAAGTTGCCGCGGGGCAGCGGTGAAGCTCGGAAACTGAAATTACGCAGCCAGGCTATTTTTTTCCCCTAGCGACAGAGGCCTTCCGATTGTTGCCACGACTGCTTTTACGCCCGCTAAAGAGGTGTGCAATTTACAACGCACCATGCCATATGCGATATTTTAACAGGATCGCTTGCCCCATTGTGACTACTCGACGCGCCCCTTCAGGAGGCTCCCGCTGAATTCCACAAGTAGGCTTTCCCGCATAGCTTAGTTTAAAAAACGGGATGGCGGAAGTCACTCTCGGAGAGTTATGAAGGCGACAGGACGCATTCTTCGGATGTGGGCATTAAATGTGTAACGTATTACCGAAGGATTAAAAAAAACGCGATTTCGCGTTGCGATTGCTTGAAGCGGGCCGTCGGCCATCATGTTCGCCGCACGGGTGATACGTGGGAAAGCCCACTTGGCGAAATCCTCATGAGGTCTTGTGGCGTCGGGATGCGGTAGGTCCGCGTGATAAACGGCGGAGAAGGAAGCGGATAGGGCCTCTGTATTGTTTTCCTGGAACTTTTAACTCGATTATCGGCTAATTTTCTCAGATATTGTGGTTTTGCCACGGTCAAATTTATGAAAGTATGCGCAGTATCCGATCGCTGGCGAGTATCCGGGAATTTTCGAATATTCGGAAATTCACGAATATCAATTTTCGAATACGAATACGAACAGAATATCAAACATATTCGATTCGTATTCGAAATTTCAAATATTCGCACACCCCTAGTAATTAGAGTTCAGCAATACCACATCTTCTGCTGCTCACCTTCCGCACCATGCACCGAAATCCAGCATTCAGCAGAGTGACGCAGAGGAGGTCGACACGATCGAGAGACAAAACTCTCGGCTGTAGTGGTCGCATACTGCCCATGATCTTCAAAGTCAAGGCCTCTTGGCAAGTGCAGAGACGAGGACAGCTGGGATACACCATTGCCACGGCTTGGCAAACTTATGAGTGTGTCGTGTTTGAGGCCGCCCAGTTCGTGTATCATCTTGAAGTCTGCAGTGGGTAAGACAAAAAAAAATGATGGTCGGCTTGCGTAGTTAGGCGAGATGCCAAATATGTGCACCAGCAGTTGGGTACCGTTGGTAGCCAGACCCGGTATTAGGCATCCGCTGATTATTCTACGTGGCATCGCTCATCCGCAGCTTTTGTCGCAGTGCGGATGTGGTTGATGTCGTCGTAAACTCAAATAAACAAGGCACTTGAAGATTATGTGGACATAAGGGGCTGAAAAGTGATTGCAGAGAAGTGCGTTTTGTAGTTTTGTAAGCAGCAGTAAGGGATAGCTCATACTTGTAACCAGAAAAGGCCACCATATTATGGTCGTGGCTACAATACTACTACAGAGGAGCACAGCACGCTGTCCTGTAACGGCAGCACACCATTTAGAGCAGGAATTCGTTTTAAGCATAAGGGGTATTCGGTTTATGCATACATTATACTATTACAGAGGAGCACAGAACACTGCCCTGTAACGGCAGCACACCATTTAGAGCAGGAATTCGTTTTAGGCATAAGGAGTATTCGGTTTATGCATACATTATACTATTACAGAGGAGTACAGCACACTGTCCTGTAACGGCAGCACACCATGTACAGCCGGATTTCGTTTTAAGCATAAGGGATATTCGGTTTATACACAAATATATATATACATAGCAGACAAGAGAAGCAACCGCCCCCGTGACCAAGGAGCATAGGGGATCTCTTTTTTTTAGTTTTTCATGAATGGGAGAATAATTTAAAGCAGAAGAAAAAACCACATGCCGCCGGTGGAATCCGAACCCACGACCTACAAATTTCGCGTCCGGTACTCTACTACCTGAACTACGGCGACAGCTGTCCTATCTTCTGCTTTCGAGGGTATTTATGTGTAGTGTAACCAAACCTTGAGAGTGTTCACCATTGCCACACACATCCATAGCGGCGTACGTAGTACATCCTGCATTACCACGAGTGCCACGTAGGAATGTGATCGAACGCTGAGGGCGGAAGCCGTGCGAGAACACTTATGCAACCTATGGCATCAAGGCTGCCAGATTCGAGGCTCCAAAACTCGAATCTGGCAGCCTTGATGACATACGTAGCATAAGAGGGTTCTGGAGGTTAATATATATGTAGGCCGCAGCGATGCTTGATTAGTCTATATGTTCTTTGTTCGATCTCTGACTTTCTCGGGAGGGCATTGACGAACCTGTGCACGAAATGCCTTGTCAGCCCAAACTTTTTGTTTCGCCTAATCTCGCCTAATCTTGAACAGTTATCATTATCAGCTGATATATATTGAACCCGCCGTATGCGACTCATAGCGCCCCCGGTAGAATCGAGATAAAATGGCTGAGCTTTAACTCAGTTATAGCAAATGTGGCGAGCGAAAGACCGGGCTCCATCACTCCGCCCAGTCAAGGCCCAATGGCTCTGACTGAAGTGAGCGCAACGAGCCGCGTGCCATATACGGCCAATCAAGTGGTGATGTCGCGTGGTATGGCGGAGGGTCGGCGCAGTGTTGAGCAGCGCAGCGGAGCTCGACTCCAGCTGTGGCCAGTCACGTGGTATGACGTCAGGCGTGTGAGGCCTGGCTCAAGGTCAAAGTGAAACCTTGTTCACTTGAAAGTCTCAGCTCAGAGAGGAGCTGCCGCTCCATAACGACCCCGTCCTTGTTCGCTGTAGCTCTATCTTCTTGTCACAGTGACGTAATTCTGTAGCCGGAATTGGGGAGGACTTGGGGAAGTCTGCGGTTGCCCTAACCAGCGCTGGCGCACAACTTAGGGGCTGAAACTGTGTTACCAAAGGCAAGAGCTCCGTTCCCGTAGGCGTTGTTGCAGTCAGTGACCATTCACCAACTAGCTCAACTCGCTGGTTTACTGTTTTACTCCCGTAGGGGGCTGAGTGAGACGGTCGTTCTCTCACGGGTTGCAAGTCGAGAGAAAACAAATGAAAGAACTGGAACTGAGGCCAAGCCCGAACTTTAAAGTTTAATTGATCGCATAAGGCAATCCCCAAGCAATAACACACTAGTATCCAGCCGTGCGCCGCCATACAGCTACAAAAGGAAGCTAAACAGTTTTTTCCGAAACTTCGTCGATGAAGAAATTCGTCCTGTCGCGAAGATCGAACCCAGGTCCACCTCCTGTCCACGGCAGGCAGTCTACCATCTCAGCTAACCTGAAAGCCTAGCAGATGGCAGGGCCGGTCCGTCTGCATCAACGATTTCAACGGCTGAGCACGGGTGGTGCTAAGAGTAATTACCCCCTTAGTGTACACTTTGTTTAATGCCAACACTATAATAGCAGGGCTAACATTGGGAGACTGGCTTACCTCCAGACGTAGCACACCCGAGAACAGCTTGCGCGGTCCACGATGCTTGGCGTTACTTCGCTGGTCTTCCACATCACTGGTCTTCCTACCACG
The DNA here is from genome assembly GCF_052857255.1 of Amblyomma americanum. Lineage (NCBI taxonomy): Eukaryota > Metazoa > Arthropoda > Arachnida > Ixodida > Ixodidae > Amblyomma > Amblyomma americanum. The sequence goes on along the minus strand of NC_135497.1, from coordinate 28,623,386 downwards.
AAGACTATCAAAACTCAAGCCCAGGATTATGCTTGGCGATGTCAGCAAACAGGGACGTCTGGTCACCACCATGCGTTAAGCAGTGGATCATCAGGCTCCAGAAGGTCGTGCATGGGTGTCTGCATCTTTCGGAGCTGCAGGAAACATCATGGTGAGAAAACGCGCTAAACGTGAGCTGGTTGTAATATGACCTCGTTCTCAGCAAAATATCAGTGCGATTCATTACCCAGCTGCTTAGCCGAGGTGCGTGGCCCCGCCATGGCGGCGCGCCACTCGGGCATCAGGTGGTAGCGCATGGCTTCGATTAGCAGCTCCTTGCCCTCCTCGCTCGTGGGGAGCAGTGGCTCCTCACCCACTTTGAATAGCAGGAACTCTCGCCGCATCAGTTGTAGGCGCCAGCGTTGCAGTAGCTGGAATTACAGAAATGGAAGCATCTCAGCACCCATCATCAGCATTATCAGTGTTTACTCACACATAATTTATCCTGCCTTTTTTCAACATCCCTCTGTCCAATCTCAAACTTCCACTACAATACGCAACAATTCTGGACAGAATCATTTTAAAACGAGAAAAGTTTATGAACGTAATTTTTTCATATAAGATTCCAGTATAACAATCAATATATCCGCCGACCACCCGTCGGCATTCTTAAATTTTTTTTCTTCCCTATTACCGCTTTTGTTATAGGCAAAAGCGTTCCCTTTTGAGTTTCAATGCTAGTCTTCACTGTTCGATGCGATCGATGGAAACGTTAACATTCTACTCTTACACATAAGAAAAATGAACCATTACCTTCAATATTTCTAGAACAGTCTCTTACTATTTTTCAATCTTAAAAATTTTTGTCCGAGAACGTTGGGCATGTCGGTACATGAGAATCGATTTATAAAGTGCTTGGCAGCCAAAGAGGAACCGACGTGTCCAGCAATCTAACAGACTGCGCAAAGGGAATGCATTTCTGCGAAGCAGGTAAATGGACTTTGCTGTACGAAACTCAATCACTTATGTTAAGGTCAGCCAATACAACTTGATTTTATCAAGTAGACGCAACCACAGAATTTACTCCAAACCAGTTTTAAACCAAATGGATCGCAGGTGTATTTGCTCAAATGCTTACAATCTAACCACTTCATCAGCGGCGCTGTGTCTACACAAAATCCAAACCGAGTATATATTAGTACCACTGAAAGCGGATTATCACCTACATTTCCTGATTTTTGCTCGGATGTCTCATTTTCCCAGAAACAAATTTACGTCTCCATAAATCTGAGGAGTGACCTTAGTTCGTGCGAATCCCGCCACATGGCACACAGCCCTGTAAGGAAGCAATTGCCGCATCGACTTGGCTTCCCGTTTTATCGACAACGCCAAGGACCCACCGTTATGCTCCACTCATTGTTTTTCTAGTGGCATATATTTATCTTTACATGCTGACGCCTCGCATAAGGATATGGTGTAGAGGATTCTCAACAAAACTGGACTGCCTGCGTGGAGGATTGTCTTAGTTTAATTTCTGCCTCCTTTATCACTTGTATTATTGAGCGCTCATTTCTACGGGAGCTTTCCACTTCTGTCCCAAAGAATGATAATAAATGGGTGTTGATCTAGATTCAGAACCAGTGGAAATAAAAAAACTAACACTCTGGTTTGTGCATGGTCAGTTCTTCAACTAGTAGATTACAATAACAAGAAGTAAACCAAACTAACTAGCCAATGCACTGCAAAAGTATGCAACAAAGGAACTGCTACGTATACGCACAGCGGCAAAGCCCCCAATCTTCGCGTCGTGCCATATCTCCGTATTCTCGTCACTTAATAATGCCCCGCAGCTAGCGCCACCTTCTCAGCAGCAACCAAAACTCAATCCTGAATAAACCTGATTTCCTTTTTGGTACTGATTTCACAAAATGCCCAAGAATGTCAGAAACGATAGCTGCTTACTTGCGGACAACTGGAGACAAAGGGACGCAACGCCTCTGGGGCTATGAACAAGTTGTCTATTCCAGCGTCAGGGGCACTGGCAATGAGACTCTTCAACTGCGCCTGGCTGGAGACGCGAAGCCTTTCCCAACCTTCCGGTAGCGTCTGCAGTCTGAGCTCGTAGTGAAGGACGAGATCGTCTGCCGACCGGTACCAGTTGCCCAAGTTCACGACGTAGTCACTTTTGTGCCCAGTCACCATTGCGTGAGCATCGGCAAAGAACTCTGGGCGGAAAAGGTGGACTCGAAGGCGCAGAGGATGTCCAGGCCACCCAGTTCGTGCATTATCTTGCGGTCTGCAGTGGGTAAGAGACCAAAAATGATGGTCCGTTTGCGTTTTTCGGCGAGACACGAATTAGCTAGGTGCGCTAGAAGTTCGGTTTTCACTTGGGCTCTGCCGTTCAGATTCAGTGTTCACAGATGGCAGTTGTGAGTTGGCAATAATGGGATAATGTCCATATATGCAATGCAGCGAGCGATGAAAAGAATAATGATAGAGTTAATGACATCTTAGTCGAAATCAAGAGCTAAAAATGAGCTTGTTCAGGGCATGTAACGTGAAGGGAAGATAAGCGCCGATCGTTAAAGGTAGCGGACTGGTTACAAAGAGAAGGCAAGCGATGCAGGGATCGGAAGAAAGTTAGGTGGGCAGATGAGATAAAGAAGTCTGCAGGGATATGTTCGCCGCAGCTGCCAAAGGATAGGTTAAGTCGAGAGACATGGGAGAGGCCTTTCCCCTGGAGTGGGTGGAGTGAGGCTGATGTTGATCATGATGCAGCATTTGCATAATCCCGTGTAGCCGCTTCTCCCCTATGCGCCCTGTGCCACGTCGCCTTGCGTGGCAGCCAGAAAATCCGCGTTCAAGAAATTGCGCAGCGCTTTCAAAATTATGGCATACAAGTTTTACCGACATGGAGGTTCTGCAGCTAAGGCACCAAAAAAAAAAAAACAGGAGTGCCGTGAAAGCTAGTGCCCAGTGAAAAATCAGAAAACCTCACATAATATAGGTGGGAGGTGGGTTAATAATGGGATCAGAATCGAGATTGGTACGCCACAGTGAGCTTCTAGCCATGAGGAACGCATGCCAGCTACTCATGCTGACCATTCGCCACAAGATGAAGCTATGCTGCCTTCAGTAATTAGTAGGGGTGTGCGAATATTGAAATTTTCAAATACGAATCGAATACGAATATGTAGAAAAAATGGCTTCGAATATCGAATCGAATATCGAATATCAGTACAGTGCAAAAAAAAATTTCAGAAAACAATGAGCAAGCAAACGTTGTTGCCCTTATTTTCTTCAAAATGGTGTATGGTCTTCAAAATGGTGTATGGTCTTTGCAACTAAAATAAACAAAACAAGACTGCCTCAGTACCATATAAAAAACATGATGTGCACAGAAATGTATACTACTTGATTAGACAGCATGAAAGTATCCAAACTATAATGAGGTCATGCAATACAAAATTCATAAAATGACAAGACTGGCAACAAAACAATAACATGATGACTATTAAACCTCATTCATTCAGAGTTCAAGGCACCAGAAGAAATGCCCGGTTCATTCGATGGCCTGTTATTGAATTGCCCCCAACCCCCCCCTCAAAAAAAAAATGCTGCCAAAAATTCTGAAGATGCACTAAGGCTTTATCAGGTAGCTCCATCGCGCTATCACCTGTAAGCCCGTGACGAGCCACCCGTTTTGGAGTGCTGGAAGAACAACACAAATGCAAGCAAGGGGCCGGGGAACACACAGTGCCGTCGGAGCGGCGAGGCGGTTTCTAAAAAGGAAAAAGAAATAAGCCGCGCGGAGCGTGGATTGGACTATCAGCGAATGCGTGGGCCGACATTTCAAGTTGCCGCGGGGCAGCGGTGAAGCTCGGAAACTGAAATTACGCAGCCAGGCTATTTTTTTCCCCTAGCGACAGAGGCCTTCCGATTGTTGCCACGACTGCTTTTACGCCCGCTAAAGAGGTGTGCAATTTACAACGCACCATGCCATATGCGATATTTTAACAGGATCGCTTGCCCCATTGTGACTACTCGACGCGCCCCTTCAGGAGGCTCCCGCTGAATTCCACAAGTAGGCTTTCCCGCATAGCTTAGTTTAAAAAACGGGATGGCGGAAGTCACTCTCGGAGAGTTATGAAGGCGACAGGACGCATTCTTCGGATGTGGGCATTAAATGTGTAACGTATTACCGAAGGATTAAAAAAAACGCGATTTCGCGTTGCGATTGCTTGAAGCGGGCCGTCGGCCATCATGTTCGCCGCACGGGTGATACGTGGGAAAGCCCACTTGGCGAAATCCTCATGAGGTCTTGTGGCGTCGGGATGCGGTAGGTCCGCGTGATAAACGGCGGAGAAGGAAGCGGATAGGGCCTCTGTATTGTTTTCCTGGAACTTTTAACTCGATTATCGGCTAATTTTCTCAGATATTGTGGTTTTGCCACGGTCAAATTTATGAAAGTATGCGCAGTATCCGATCGCTGGCGAGTATCCGGGAATTTTCGAATATTCGGAAATTCACGAATATCAATTTTCGAATACGAATACGAACAGAATATCAAACATATTCGATTCGTATTCGAAATTTCAAATATTCGCACACCCCTAGTAATTAGAGTTCAGCAATACCACATCTTCTGCTGCTCACCTTCCGCACCATGCACCGAAATCCAGCATTCAGCAGAGTGACGCAGAGGAGGTCGACACGATCGAGAGACAAAACTCTCGGCTGTAGTGGTCGCATACTGCCCATGATCTTCAAAGTCAAGGCCTCTTGGCAAGTGCAGAGACGAGGACAGCTGGGATACACCATTGCCACGGCTTGGCAAACTTATGAGTGTGTCGTGTTTGAGGCCGCCCAGTTCGTGTATCATCTTGAAGTCTGCAGTGGGTAAGACAAAAAAAAATGATGGTCGGCTTGCGTAGTTAGGCGAGATGCCAAATATGTGCACCAGCAGTTGGGTACCGTTGGTAGCCAGACCCGGTATTAGGCATCCGCTGATTATTCTACGTGGCATCGCTCATCCGCAGCTTTTGTCGCAGTGCGGATGTGGTTGATGTCGTCGTAAACTCAAATAAACAAGGCACTTGAAGATTATGTGGACATAAGGGGCTGAAAAGTGATTGCAGAGAAGTGCGTTTTGTAGTTTTGTAAGCAGCAGTAAGGGATAGCTCATACTTGTAACCAGAAAAGGCCACCATATTATGGTCGTGGCTACAATACTACTACAGAGGAGCACAGCACGCTGTCCTGTAACGGCAGCACACCATTTAGAGCAGGAATTCGTTTTAAGCATAAGGGGTATTCGGTTTATGCATACATTATACTATTACAGAGGAGCACAGAACACTGCCCTGTAACGGCAGCACACCATTTAGAGCAGGAATTCGTTTTAGGCATAAGGAGTATTCGGTTTATGCATACATTATACTATTACAGAGGAGTACAGCACACTGTCCTGTAACGGCAGCACACCATGTACAGCCGGATTTCGTTTTAAGCATAAGGGATATTCGGTTTATACACAAATATATATATACATAGCAGACAAGAGAAGCAACCGCCCCCGTGACCAAGGAGCATAGGGGATCTCTTTTTTTTAGTTTTTCATGAATGGGAGAATAATTTAAAGCAGAAGAAAAAACCACATGCCGCCGGTGGAATCCGAACCCACGACCTACAAATTTCGCGTCCGGTACTCTACTACCTGAACTACGGCGACAGCTGTCCTATCTTCTGCTTTCGAGGGTATTTATGTGTAGTGTAACCAAACCTTGAGAGTGTTCACCATTGCCACACACATCCATAGCGGCGTACGTAGTACATCCTGCATTACCACGAGTGCCACGTAGGAATGTGATCGAACGCTGAGGGCGGAAGCCGTGCGAGAACACTTATGCAACCTATGGCATCAAGGCTGCCAGATTCGAGGCTCCAAAACTCGAATCTGGCAGCCTTGATGACATACGTAGCATAAGAGGGTTCTGGAGGTTAATATATATGTAGGCCGCAGCGATGCTTGATTAGTCTATATGTTCTTTGTTCGATCTCTGACTTTCTCGGGAGGGCATTGACGAACCTGTGCACGAAATGCCTTGTCAGCCCAAACTTTTTGTTTCGCCTAATCTCGCCTAATCTTGAACAGTTATCATTATCAGCTGATATATATTGAACCCGCCGTATGCGACTCATAGCGCCCCCGGTAGAATCGAGATAAAATGGCTGAGCTTTAACTCAGTTATAGCAAATGTGGCGAGCGAAAGACCGGGCTCCATCACTCCGCCCAGTCAAGGCCCAATGGCTCTGACTGAAGTGAGCGCAACGAGCCGCGTGCCATATACGGCCAATCAAGTGGTGATGTCGCGTGGTATGGCGGAGGGTCGGCGCAGTGTTGAGCAGCGCAGCGGAGCTCGACTCCAGCTGTGGCCAGTCACGTGGTATGACGTCAGGCGTGTGAGGCCTGGCTCAAGGTCAAAGTGAAACCTTGTTCACTTGAAAGTCTCAGCTCAGAGAGGAGCTGCCGCTCCATAACGACCCCGTCCTTGTTCGCTGTAGCTCTATCTTCTTGTCACAGTGACGTAATTCTGTAGCCGGAATTGGGGAGGACTTGGGGAAGTCTGCGGTTGCCCTAACCAGCGCTGGCGCACAACTTAGGGGCTGAAACTGTGTTACCAAAGGCAAGAGCTCCGTTCCCGTAGGCGTTGTTGCAGTCAGTGACCATTCACCAACTAGCTCAACTCGCTGGTTTACTGTTTTACTCCCGTAGGGGGCTGAGTGAGACGGTCGTTCTCTCACGGGTTGCAAGTCGAGAGAAAACAAATGAAAGAACTGGAACTGAGGCCAAGCCCGAACTTTAAAGTTTAATTGATCGCATAAGGCAATCCCCAAGCAATAACACACTAGTATCCAGCCGTGCGCCGCCATACAGCTACAAAAGGAAGCTAAACAGTTTTTTCCGAAACTTCGTCGATGAAGAAATTCGTCCTGTCGCGAAGATCGAACCCAGGTCCACCTCCTGTCCACGGCAGGCAGTCTACCATCTCAGCTAACCTGAAAGCCTAGCAGATGGCAGGGCCGGTCCGTCTGCATCAACGATTTCAACGGCTGAGCACGGGTGGTGCTAAGAGTAATTACCCCCTTAGTGTACACTTTGTTTAATGCCAACACTATAATAGCAGGGCTAACATTGGGAGACTGGCTTACCTCCAGACGTAGCACACCCGAGAACAGCTTGCGCGGTCCACGATGCTTGGCGTTACTTCGCTGGTCTTCCACATCACTGGTCTTCCTACCACGAAGACTATCAAAACTCAAGCCCAGGATTATGCTTGGCGATGTCAGCAAACAGGGACGTCTGGTCACCACCATGCGTTAAGCAGTGGATCATCAGGCTCCAGAAGGTCGTGCATGGGTGTCTGCATCTTTCGGAGCTGCAGGAAACATCATGGTGAGAAAACGCGCTAAACGTGAGCTGGTTGTAATATGACCTCGTTCTCAGCAAAATATCAGTGCGATTCATTACCCAGCTGCTTAGCCGAGGTGCGTGGCCCCGCCATGGCGGCGCGCCACTCGGGCATCAGGTGGTAGCGCATGGCTTCGATTAGCAGCTCCTTGCCCTCCTCGCTCGTGGGGAGCAGTGGCTCCTCACCCACTTTGAATAGCAGGAACTCTCGCCGCATCAGTTGTAGGCGCCAGCGTTGCAGTAGCTGGAATTACAGAAATGGAAGCATCTCAGCACCCATCATCAGCATTATCAGTGTTTACTCACACATAATTTATCCTGCCTTTTTTCAACATCCCTCTGTCCAATCTCAAACTTCCACTACAATACGCAACAATTCTGGACAGAATCATTTTAAAACGAGAAAAGTTTATGAACGTAATTTTTTCATATAAGATTCCAGTATAACAATCAATATATCCGCCGACCACCCGTCGGCATTCTTAAATTTTTTTTTTTCCCTATTACCGCTTTTGTTATAGGCAAAAGCGTTCCCTTTTGAGTTTCAATGCTAGTCTTCACTGTTCGATGCGATCGATGGAAACGTTAACATTCTACTCTTACACATAAGAAAAATGAACCATTACCTTCAATATTTCTAGAACAGTCTCTTACTATTTTTCAATCTTAAAAATTTTTGTCCGAGAACGTTGGGCATGTCGGTACATGAGAATCGATTTATAAAGTGCTTGGCAGCCAAAGAGGAACCGACGTGTCCAGCAATCTAACAGACTGCGCAAAGGGAATGCATTTCTGCGAAGCAGGTAAATGGACTTTGCTGTACGAAACTCAATCACTTATGTTAAGGTCAGCCAATACAACTTGATTTTATCAAGTAGACGCAACCACAGAATTTACTCCAAACCAGTTTTAAACCAAATGGATCGCAGGTGTATTTGCTCAAATGCTTACAATCTAACCACTTCATCAGCGGCGCTGTGTCTACACAAAATCCAAACCGAGTATATATTAGTACCACTGAAAGCGGATTATCACCTACATTTCCTGATTTTTGCTCGGATGTCTCATTTTCCCAGAAACAAATTTACGTCTCCATAAATCTGAGGAGTGACCTTAGTTCGTGCGAATCCCGCCACATGGCACACAGCCCTGTAAGGAAGCAATTGCCGCATCGACTTGGCTTCCCGTTTTATCGACAACGCCAAGGACCCACCGTTATGCTCCACTCATTGTTTTTCTAGTGGCATATATTTATCTTTACATGCTGACGCCTCGCATAAGGATATGGTGTAGAGGATTCTCAACAAAACTGGACTGCCTGCGTGGAGGATTGTCTTAGTTTAATTTCTGCCTCCTTTATCACTTGTATTATTGAGCGCTCATTTCTACGGGAGCTTTCCACTTCTGTCCCAAAGAATGATAATAAATGGGTGTTGATCTAGATTCAGAACCAGTGGAAATAAAAAAACTAACACTCTGGTTTGTGCATGGTCAGTTCTTCAACTAGTAGATTACAATAACAAGAAGTAAACCAAACTAACTAGCCAATGCACTGCAAAAGTATGCAACAAAGGAACTGCTACGTATACGCACAGCGGCAAAGCCCCCAATCTTCGCGTCGTGCCATATCTCCGTATTCTCGTCACTTAATAATGCCCCGCAGCTAGCGCCACCTTCTCAGCAGCAACCAAAACTCAATCCTGAATAAACCTGATTTCCTTTTTGGTACTGATTTCACAAAATGCCCAAGAATGTCAGAAACGATAGCTGCTTACTTGCGGACAACTGGAGACAAAGGGACGCAACGCCTCTGGGGCTATGAACAAGTTGTCTATTCCAGCGTCAGGGGCACTGGCAATGAGACTCTTCAACTGCGCCTGGCTGGAGACGCGAAGCCTTTCCCAACCTTCCGGTAGCGTCTGCAGTCTGAGCTCGTAGTGAAGGACGAGATCGTCTGCCGACCGGTACCAGTTGCCCAAGTTCACGACGTAGTCACTTTTGTGCCCAGTCACCATTGCGTGAGCATCGGCAAGGAACTCTGGGCGGAAAAGGTGGACTCGAAGGCGCAGAGGATGTCCAGGCCACCCAGTTCGTGCATTATCTTGCTGTCTGCAGTGGGTAAGAGACAAAAAATGATGGTCCGTTTGCGTTTTTCGGCGAGACACGAATTAGCCAGGTGCGCTAGAAGTTCGGTTTTCACTTGGGCTCTGCCTTTCAGATTCAATGTTCACAGATGGCAGTTGCTGAGTTAGCAATAATGGGATAATGTCCATATATGCAATGCAGCGAGCGATGAAAAGAATAATGATAGACTTAATGACATCTTAGTCGAAATCAAGAGCTAAAAATGAGCTTGTTCAGGGCATGTAACGTGAAAGGAAGATAAGCGCCGATCGTTAAAGGTAGCGGACTGGTTACAAAGAGAAGGCAAGCGATGCAGGGTTCGGAAGAAAGTTAGGTGGGCAGATGAGATAAAGAAGTCTGCAGGGATATGTTCGCCTGAGCTGCCAAAGGATAGGTTAATTCGAGAGACATGGGAGAGGCCTTTCCCCTGGAGTGGTTGGAGTGAGGCTGATGTTGATCATGATGCAGCATTTGCATAATCCCGTGTAGCCGCTTCTCCCCTATGCGCCCTGTGCCACGTCGCCTTGCGTGGCAGCCAGAAAATCCGCGTTCAAGAAATTGCGCAGCGCTTTCAAAATTATGGCATTCAAGTTTTACCGACATGGAGGTTCTGCAGCTAAGGCACCAAAAAAAAAAAACAAGAGTGCCGTGAAAGCTAGTGCCCAGTGAAAAGTCAGAAAAACACACATAATATAGGTGGGAGGTGGGTTAACAATGGGATCAGAATCGAGATTGGTACGCCACAGTGAGCTTCTAGCCATGAGGAACGCATGCCAGCTACTCATGCTGACCATTCGCCACAAGATGAAGCTATGCTGCCTTCAGTAATTAGTAGGGGTGTGCGAATATTGAAATTTTCAAATACGAATCGAATACGAATATGAAGAAAAAATGGCTTCGAATATCGAATCGAATATCGAATATCTGTTCAGTGCAAAAAAAATTTCAGAAAACAATGAGCAGGCAAACGTTGTTGCCCTTATTTTCTTCAAAATGGTGTATGGTCTTCAAAATGGTGTATGGTCTTTGCAACTAAAATAAACAAAACAAGACTGCCTCAGTACCATATAAAAAACATGATGTGCACAGAAATGTATACTACTTGATTAGACAGCATAAAAGTATCCAAACTATAGTGAGGTCATGCAATACAAAATTCATAAAATGACAAGACTGGCAACAAAATAATAACATGATGACTATTAAACCTCATTCATTCAGAGTTCAAGGCACCAGAAGAAATGCCCGGTTCATTCGATGGCCTGTTATTGAATTGCCCCCAACCCCCCCCCCCCCCCCTGAAAAAAAAATGCTGCCGAAAATTCTGAAGATGCACTAAGGCTTTACCAGGTAGCTCCATCGCGCTATCACCTGTAAGCCCGTGACGAGCCACCCGTTTTGGAGTGCTCTAAGAACAACACAAATGCAAGCAAGGGGCCGGGGAACACACAGTGCCGTCGGAGCGGCGAGGCGGTTTCTAAAAAGGAAAAAGAAATTAGCCGCGCGGAGCGTGGATTGGACTATCAGAGAATGCGTGGGCCGACATTTCAAGTTGCCGCGGGGCAGCGGTGAAGCTCGGAAACTGAAATTACGCAGCCAGGCTATTTTTTTCCCCTAGCGACAGAGGCCTTCCGATTGTTGCCACGACTGCTTTTACGCCCGCTAAAGAGGTGTGCAATTTACAACGCACCATGCCATATGCGATATTTTAACAGGATCGCTTGCCCCATTGTGACTACTCGACGCGCCCCTTCAGGAGGCTCCCGCTGAATTCTACAAGTAGGCTTTCCCGCATAGCGTAGTTTAAAAAACGGGATGGCGGAAGTCACTCTCGGAGAGTTATGAAGGCGACAGGACGCATTCTTCGGATGTGGGCATTAAATGTGTAACGTATTACCGAAGGATTAAAAAAAACGCGATTTCGCGTTGCGATTGCTTGAAGCGGGCCGTCGGCCATCATGTTCGCCGCACGGGTGATACGTGGGAAAGCCCACTTGGCGAAATCCTCATGAGGTCTTGTGGCGTCGGGATGCGGTCGGTCCACGTGATAAACGGCGGAGAAGGAAGCGGATAGGACCTCTGTATTGTTTTCCTGGAACTTTTAACTCGATTATCGGCTAATTTTCCCAGATATTGTGGTTTTGCCACGGTCAAATTTATGAAAGTATGCGCAGTATCCGATCGCTGGCGAGTATCCGGGAATTTTCGAATATTCGGAAATTCACGAATATCAATTTTCGAATACGAATACGAACAGAATATCAACATATTCGATTCGTATTCGAAATTTCAAATATTCGCACACCCCTAGTAATTAGAGTTCAGCAATAACACATCTTCTGCTGCTCACCTTCCGCACCATGCACCGAAATCCGGCATTCAGCAGAGTGTACACTTTGTTTAATGCCAACACTATATTAGCCGGGCTAACATTGGGAGACTGGCTTACCTCCAGACGTAGCACACCCGAGAACAGCTTGCTTGCGCGGTCCATGACGCTTGGCGTTACTTCACTGGTCTTCCACATCACTGGTCTTCCTACCACGAAGACTATCAAAACTCAAGCCCAGGAATATGCTTGGCGATGTCGGCAAACAGAGACGTCTGGTCAGCACCATGTGTTAAGCAGTGGATCATCAGGCCCAGAAGGTCGTGCATGGGTGTCTGCATCTCGCGAAGCTGCAGGAAACATCATTGCGAGAAAACGCGCTAAACGTGAGCTGGTTGTAAGATGACCTCGTTCTCAGCAAAATATCAGTGCGATTCATTACCCAGCTGCTTAGCGGAGGTGCGTGGCCCCGCCATGGCGGCGCGCCTCTCGGGCATCAGGCGGTAGCGCATGGCTTCGATCAGCAGCTCCTTGCCCTCCTCGCTCGTGCGGAGCAGTGGCTCCTCACCCACTTTGGATAGCAGGAACTCTCGCCGCATCAGTTGTAGGCCCCAGCGTTGCAGCAGCTGGCTTTACAGAAATGGAAGCATCTCAGCACCCATCATCAGCATTATCAGTGTTTACTCACACATAATTTATCCTGCCTTTTTTCAACATCACTCTGTCCAAACTCAAACTTCCACTACAATAAGCATAAATTCTGGACAGAATCATTTTAAAACGAGAAAAGTTTATGAACGTAATTTTTCAATATAAGATTTCAGTATAACAATCAATATACCCGCCCACCACCAGTCGGCAGTCTTAAATCTTTTTTTTGTCCTACTACCGCTTTTGCTACAGGAAAAAGCGTTCCCTTTTAAGTTTCAATGCTAGTCTTCACTGTTCGATGCGATCGATGGAAACGTTAACATTCTACTCTTACACATAAGAAAAATGAACCATTACCTTCAATATTTCTAGAACAGTATCTTACTATTTTTCAATCATAAATATTTTTGTCCAAGAACGTTGGGCATGTCGGGACATGAGAATCGATTTATAAAGTGCTTGGCAGCCAAAAAGGAACCGACGTGTCCAGCAATCTAACAGACTGCGCAAAGGGAATGCATTTCTGCGAAGCAGCTAAACGGACTTTGCTGTACAAAGTTCAATCACTTATGTTAAGGTCAGCCAATAGAACTTGATTTTATCAAGTAGACGCATCCACAGAATTCACTCCAAACCAGTTTTAAACCAAATGGATCGCAGGTGTATTTGCTCAAATGCTTAGCATCTGACCACTTCATCAGCGGCGCTGTGTCTACACAAAATCCAAACCGAGTATATATTAGCACCACTGAAAGCGGATTATCACCTACATTTCCTGATTTTTGCTCGGATGTCTCATTTTCTCAGAAAACAAATTTACGTCTCCATAAATCTGAGGAGTGACCTTAGTTCGTGCGAATCCCGCAACATGGCACACAGCCCTGTAAGGAAGCAATTGCCGCATCGACTTGGCTTCGCGTTTTATCGACAACGCCAAGGACCCACCGTTATGCTCCGCTCATTGTTTTTCTAGTGGCATATATTTATATTTAAATGCTGACACCTCACATAAGGATATGGTGTAGAGGATTCTCAATAAAACTGGACTGCCTGCGTGGAGAAGGCTTGTCGTAGTTAAATTTCTGCCACCTTTATCACTTGTATTATTGAGCGCTCACTTTTACGAGTGCTGTCCACTTGTGTCCCAAAGAATGATAATAAATGATCTAGATTCAGAACCAGTGGAAATAAAAAATTAACACACTGGTTTGTGCATGGTCAGTTCTTCAACTAGTAGATTACGTTAACAAGAAGTAAACCAAACTAACTAGCCAATACACTGCAAAGGTATGCAACGAAGGAACTGCTACGTATACGCACAGCGGCAAAGCCCCCAATCTTCGCGTCGTGCCATATCTCCGTATTCTCGTCACTTAACAAGGCCCTGCAGCTAGCTCCACCTTCTCAGCAGCAACCAAAACTCAATCCTGAATAAACCTGATTTCCTTTTTGGTTCTCATTTCGCACAGTGCCCAAGAATGTCAGAAACGATAGCTGCTTACTTTGCGGACAACTGGAGACAAAGGGACGCAAGGCCTCGGGCTATGAACAAGTTGTCTATTCCAGCGTTAGGGGCACTTGCGATGAGCCTCTTCAACTGCAGCTGGCTGGAGATGCGAAGCCTTTCCCAACCTTCCGGGAACATCTGCAATCACAGGTCGTGGTGGAGGACGAGATCGTCTGCCGATCAGAACCAGTTGACCCAGTTCACGACGTAGTCGCTATTGTGCCCAGTCACCATTGCGTGATCATCGGCGAGGAACTCTGGGCGGCAGAGGTGGACGGCGGTCAAGAGTCGAAGGCAACACAGGCAGCAAAAATGGCCGCAACGACGTGGTCTACCGCAGAGGATGTCGCAACCAGGGGCAAAACTCTAGGCTGTAGAATGTGGTCTTCTAAGCCGCAGAAGTGGCCCAGGCCACCCAATTCGTGCATCATCTTGACATCTGCAGTGGGTAAGATAAAAAAATGATGGTCGATCAGCGTAGTTAGGCGAGATGAGAATTAGGTGTGCTAGCAATTCGGTTTCCACTTCCATTCTGGTTTTCAGATAGAGTGTTCACGGATGGCAGTTGCTGGGATAGCGATAATGGGTTAATGTCCATATATGCAACACAGCGAGCCATGAAAAGAAAAATGGTAGGTGTAACGTTAGTAGTGGCCTGAAGAGGGCAGAGTGCGTGAGGGAACAAACACGGGTTAATAACACCCTCATCGAAATCAAGAGGGAAAAATGGGCTTGTGTAGTGCATGTAATGCAAAGGGAAGATAACCGCTGGTCCTTAAGGGTTACGGAGTTGATTCCAAGGGAAAGCAAACGCAGCAGTGAGGCTGATGGTGATGATGATGCAGCGGTTGTCTAATCCCGTGTAGCCACTGCTCCCATATGCAAGAGAAGGCAAGGGATGCGGGGATCAGCAGAGTTGGGTGGGCAGGTGAGATTAAAATGCTTGCAGGGATAATGTGGGCGCGGTTAACGCAGGGCTGGTTTAATTGGAGAGTAATGGGAGGTCCTTGCGCTGCGCTTGGCATAGTGAAGCTGATGATGATGACGTTGATTATTATTATTGTTATTATTATTATTATTATGGCATAGCATATGCAGCTAAGTAGCGCTTGCCGGCTTGTTATGCGATGAGAATGGGCATTACTGGGAATTGCAATGAGTGCGGACACGCAGATGATGTTTGTAGAGGAAAGAAGCAAAGAAAATAAACATATGCACGCTGACTACTCTCAGAAGTAAGAACTAGAGCGCAGCGCCTCTAAGGGCGTCTTACAGCTTGTCGGGATGGCGCGTCGGCTAGGAAGACTGGCGACGGCAAGGCAGCTCTCAGTGACCACAGTACGCAAATGCTCGGTTCGTGAGCCCTTTAGACGGATTGCAATACAAAATAGGAATACTGTTGTGTTGTGTGCCCATATACCGTCCGCACTCCTAACCATTCCGTTGAGTCATGCTCAGAACGGATAGTGTCTCTGAGTGATATCCCCGTTCGGCTGGCATTCTCTCAAAGGTGAGCTGAATGCCTGCACTGTAAAAAATTTCACACCTTTAAAGGGTCCCTGAAATGCTTGCACTATGTTGAGTACAGGACACCAAGCGCCCGTGCCGCGTACCAGACCTCAAAAGTGAACGGAAAATTTACAACACATTTTTAAAAATACCCGCTTTCACACCTGGTGGCGACACGCAGTGCCAGGCTTTCGTGCGAAAATATGGCATTCAGCATCACGTCATGCAACTGAAGTCAGGAGCTGGGGGTTCTCATTGCTTCACAGCGCCAAACTCTTTTTCAGACGGCACGCAGTACTGCGGCAGCAGTGACTCGGCGCGCGCCGCAGCTGGTGGAGGTAGGGCAACACCCTCAAAAGAACTAAATGCCTGCTGGCTCTTCCTTCCCCGCTGAGCTATGTCACGGAAAAGAGGCCTACATAAAGTTTCATGCAGCACATTCCGAAGCTACGAGCGAAACAGGAGTGTTGCAGATGAGGCCAGGAAGGTATACTATGGTTAACTCCATCTATTCAGAGAAGTCGGAGTGGGGGACGACAGAAACGACAATGCGATCAGTTCCGCAAACACGTGACGTTCCTTTGATTACCTCGGGGAAAGCAAAGTCGTGGCACGTTGCGACACGTTTCCGAACACACTTTTTTTCTATACACTGACAGTGCATGTAGAGTCGACGCCTTAAGCTGCGCTTGCGGTTGTGTGTCCGTCGAGGTGATGTGGTAGTGCCTTCATTGGAGACAAGTGCTGCGTGCCCAATTGTCAGATTAAATGCAGATCGGGGCCCAAACACCACGTTTTGAAGTTTCTCTGGGTTGAAGAACAGAACAACTGGATTAGGGCTATACCACGTGGAAATTTCGTTGTCACCGCACTCTGAGGCAAGATGTTTGGAACGTTTTCAATTATAATAGTCTCTTCTGAAAAACAGGATTGACTTGGCGCTACACTTTAGAAAAGTGTCTGTAAACCAGGAAGCTTGTTCCAGTCATAAGCAGTGAATCCAGCACTTTAGGAGATAGCTGTCTTGCCATGCTACAGCTATTTAAACAAAATTAAACTTCCCTCTAGGTTTGCGAACTTCACTCGTGCGAGAGGTCTACCCCATCGCCGAGCTTACAGAGAGCACCACAACTGCGCTGCTTTCACACGGCCACAATCCCAACTAAGTTTCCAGAATGCCCGTCTGGTCTTTCTAAGCCATGCACCTCAAGTGATGTCCTCAAATCGAAGCGATGCCGTCTTGAGTCTGCTACTTTGAAAAAAGCGCTTGAAGAGTCTGCCGAAGTATTCCGCAAAGAGCAAGAAGTGGATGAGATTCTAAACTTGACAGAATATGTAACCGGCAAGATAGATTCTGGCATATTATCTAATGAAATGAATGTCTTATTTACTGCCCATATTGAAGACCAAGCTCCAGAACTTGCAAAAGATAAATGTTTTTACACATGGCTGAAACTTTTTTGCATAAATAAAAGATGTGCTTTCATATCCAATAAATTGAACTCACCTTCTGTATTTATGTTTTAAATATAAAACATAAAAGATACAAAAATATGGAAATTTGAAATTTTTTATGCAATTTATGTTCTTATAGTAGTCATTTGAACTATATTTCTGAGGTATCAAAAGGCAAAGAAGGTGATCAAAATGTTTTAGAAACATCCCCAGGATTCTGGACCATGCGCCTCGAAAAACCGGTCGCGCCATCTCGCGACAGCCGGCGGCGCGGCGGCGCGTAACTCAATGGCGACGAAAAATAAAAATTGATATTTCGTCGCGCATAACAGTTAGAAATTAGCTCTCTCGCCTAGATGTTAAATGCATCTTAAATTTTCATTTAGTCGAGTTTCATCGATGTAGCTTACATATTGCGTTTGCCATGAGCAATGATCTATGACTGCATGGAGCCTATGGCGAGGTCCTGAAAAATACCCCACTTGACTTCAATTTATCGCTCACTACAGCCCTATTTTAAAATATATCGACAAGCTCTAGCAGGTTCAGTAGGGTAATGTCCTACCTTTAAGGAAGTATAAGGTATTTTACATTTCAATGGCGTAAAAGTCTTCCTGCGCTATTTCACTATTGATCATGCATCATCAGCTTTTTCATGAAACGTGTGGCGCCCTCTCTCGGTGCGTTGGAAAGGCACACGTCCCTGCTCGCGGCCGGGCTCGAGTAGCGGAGGCGGCTCGATTCCGGCCGTGCCCTGCTACAGTGTCCCTGCTTTGGTAGGTTGCTTTGGGAGGTTGAGCCTGCCGTACGAATGCGCAGTTTTATAAAAATTGCCCCCATCGGAGGGAGGCTATGGCCATGGGCTGCTACATAAAATGCTACAAGAAAGCGTGTGCCTTCTATGAGGTATATAGAGGAAATTATAAAAAGACTCTTTTGCTTGACAGGTACATTTTTCATTAAGCGCGTACAGTGACCACACCGGCATAGATGATAGTGGAATTGCGTACACAATAACAGTGCAAAGCAATGAAGCTTCTAGGTACTTTCGTTCAAGCAGTGAAATTTGTAATTCCCGGACACTCATACTTAGAGCTCACTCACCGATACTTGCATATGGTTCTTGCACTGTGCATTCAAAATTGTAAAATCGTGTCTTAATGTCTACATTTCAACACTCATGTTATTAGCCTCAATAGCAGAAAGCTCTTCCAATCTTTTGTCGATGTGGTGCAAGTGCACCAAGGATGCGTTGAAGTGAATGTTGCATGTGTTGCACATAAGAGGCGGCAAACCTGATGCTGCGTTTTATGCCAGTAGGTTATTTGTCCAATGTAACAATTAGTAGTGTTGTAGTTCACATTTTTGTCTAGGTTGGTAAAGTGCTTCTCACGATTCGATCGTTCGCCGTCGAGAAGGGGTTTACCATTGCTGTAATCGATGCTTGGTTCGGCAATTCTGTCAAAGATGTACGTGAAGGATGAACCGCTAACGAAGACTTCATAGAGTGGCATGCTGGGAACTATTCTGAAGAGTGTGCCATCAGTTCGGCAAGCCAGTAACTACGCCGTTACCCAGAGCAGCAATCAAGAGTCAAACTCTAGTTAAATGTTCTTGATTATAATTTAAATCTGCTAAGAAATGAACAGAAGTTATTGTCGGATAACACGATGTTTAAAAGATTACTGGTTTTCTCCAGTACGGTGACTCGGCGCTCCACCCAACCCGTTTGTGCAATGCGCCGCTAGCGCGATTCATTAGCGACAGGACGCTACATGCTCGCGGCCCTGAATATGCAGTGAATTTACCGTGTTGCGAATATGTGCAACAATACCCATAAGCACTTTCGCACGAGTGGCGCGAACATATTTTTTTTTTGCTTAAGTTCCAACCTACCGTCGTTTTTTTTTTCTGCAGCTCTCCTATCTACGTTTCGCTGTCCTCTCTCTTTGCTTTTAATTCCACCGGTTGCAGTTCCAGTGCTTGAGGGATATCATAGCAATCGCTGGGCCGGCAACATTTTTAGCTTCCTTTTTGTATTCTCGTCAGTTGTTGTTGCCTCTGAAGCTCTTGGCACACTACTACTTCTTGGATGTGTGACTGCCGGGGAGTTAGCGCGGCTTTTTAAGCGCACAAACCGCGGGAGTCAGAAGAGGGAGCCGTTTCCACGGAACGATCCAGCGACTTTTAAATGTGCCATGCATCTCCATGTTCCTGGTGCTGGCTCCCTTCCCCTGTCGAGCGGACGGAGAGAATTTCAAGCCGTGGAGAGAAGGGGTTGGGGGGCGATGAAAGAACAACTTAAACCGCGAAGAAAAGTTCGGGGAACCTGAAATAGCTTCAAGCCATGAAGAGCCACCGAGAGCCCGGCGATCCTTCCATTGTTATAAACCGGACCCCCCTTCCAACGCGTACACGAGCGCCCGCGCGCTGATGCCGACATCTAGCACGGACGCCTCACCTAGGCTTGCTGGCGTCTCCTGCAGTGTGCATGCGCAGACCGGTTTCGGCTTACGCTAAGAGCGCGGACGCTGAGCGCGTACGCCCAGGAAGGGCCATTTGAGTTGGCGCCTCTAGCCCTTTTTTGGGGTGGGATGACTGTCTTTGAAGTGGCACAGGAGGCCTCCGATAATGATGTCCGGCTTGTGTGTAGTTTGCATCCCTTCCTTTCTGAGAACACTGGCCAAGGTTTCGCAGACACCCTTTACGTACTAACTGCATACGCGTTCTTGCCACCAGCGTGTCCTTAGCATAAGCATATCGAGTTGTTTTCGTTGCATCCTTTTCAGTTTTAGATGATACATCGAGTGAAGAATCTTGGGTATCCATTGCCTAGAAATGTTTTCTTTTGCTGATGATGAGTTTTAATGGCGCACTGGCAACCTCGCACCAAGCGCAATGGGTTGAAGTGTTTTCTTCAACACAATGTTAGGTGGAAGACCATTTTCCGAGCACTTCAACTCAAAGAAACCAAGCGCCAGGCTTCGAGAAAACTTCTACCCATTGGAAATCATTGGGTACACGGCGACACTGCGGAACGAATCACACACCGTCCTCGAGCCGCATGCTCAAAGCGATGTGTCATTGCTGTTGTCGCTGATTTTAAAACAAATATGCAAGAATTGGGAATCGTCTTAACCAAGACTTGCTTGAATTCCACCATTCCCTTAGGGCACAATTTTCAGCACTGTTCCTCCCAAAAAGGCTACGGGAACAAGACGCACAACACGCAGCATCAAACGGATGAAGAACGTGGAGAGGCGGTAACGGAAAGGGCCAAGGATGATTTGAGCAGGTGCATAGGTACGGAGAAATTCTTTTTCAAGAGCTACACGGGCAGCCGGTAGCAGGGTGGTAAGAGGGAGGAAGAAAAGGACAGTGGGGAGGGGTCTCCTGCTGTGCCTTTGCCTGCCTTTCTTGTTTTTTCTCCTTTTACTTTTCCTCGAATCGTGGAGCGCAGTCCATGGTTGCTTTGGATGCGCTATGTTTCTGTTCCCTATGGTGCGAAGCACGAGCTGCACGACATAGTCGGCGCCTCTGCGAAAACGGCCCGGAAAGGTCATGGACGCACTCTTGCCTCCAGGCTGTCACAAAAAAAAACTTACAACCACTAATGTGTCAGTCCTGGCAAAGGGTTTCTCCACACGCAGACAAAAATCTCCCAAAAAAGACATCAGAATTTCTGCAAAAGATTCTTTACTGCCTTCCGCCAAACTAAGGAATTCCACCAGCCTTGTTAAAAGCACAGCGCATGACACAGGTAGACAGTGCCACCAAAATCAATTTCGGACGAGTTAGCGTGGTTACGCCAGTTGCAACTAGGAGTGCTAGCACTTCGGTTTTCAGTGCTGTTTCAGTGTTCGGTTCCGTTGCGCACAGATGCAGCTGATGAAGACGACGATATCCAAAATACAGCGCAAGAGACTGGTATTTTATGACGCAGAATGTTCGGCTGCGGCGGTGTGGCAGTCGACGGCGGCAAAAAAGCGCTCCGCTGCCGCCGACGCCGGCGAATCGCCCGGAAAAACGCTCCATGCGGGCCACGCTTAAAGCCCGGGATACATGCGACGTTTTTTCCGACGATGTTCGCGCGGCAGAAAACGGCGCGGCGGCGCGACGCCCGGCCGGAGATACATGGAGGGAAACAGCGGCAGCCCGCCGCCGCGTATCTCTCAGCGCGAAAGCAATATGATCAACAAGTGGCAAATACCATTGAGCGAGGAGCTCTTTGAGAGCAGCGACGCTGACTCCTTATTCAGAATAACGAAATTGTTCATTTAGACAACACTGTACTGATTGCAGCACGCGTGCATAGATATCTACAAGGTTTTCTGCGCTCGAATGCATGCGGTCGCGTACCTTTCGATGCCCGCTCAGCCGTGGCTACCATCGGCTGCGGTTTTATTCGGCACCTTCGCTTCAGGGAGGAAAAGCGGGCATTTCGATCCAAGATTCTGCCGTGTTCTCCAAAAAAAGTGACATTTCATGTCTCGTGAAGCGTTTATTTTCACGATAACAACATTTTCGTGCAATAAACACAGGAGAGCTCGTCGGCCATGGCGGCCATGTTGGCGGCGGCGGCGGCGGAGGCAGCCAAACCGGAAGAGCGGGCTTTCTGCGCTGCTATTGGCTTGCCCCGGCTGCCGCTTCTGGTCTCTCCGGACGCCGCGCGTCAATATCTGGCGGGGCCAGATCGGCGGCGGCGGGCGTTTTTTTCGAGACCGGGCGTCAAATGCGCGCCGTCGGGCGAAAATCGCCCAAAAAACGCTCCATGTATCCCGGGCTTAACGCAGTAACCAGCAAAACGTATGCGTTCTCGCCGCCTCGGGTTCGAAACTCACTCGCGGCCGTAAAACATTTTCGATTATTTTATTTCAGGTCAAGTAAATTTCAGACATACAAAGAGGCCACGTCGAAATCCAAAATTGAAGCCTCAGTGCTGCAATGAAAAATGCGACCCCGTTAGCCCGCTGTTCTACCAGCTTGTGGAGGCAACGGTTGGTACCAATGCGGCCACTCGATGGAACCGCATCACCGAGTGGCCGTGGCTCTCATTTGCTCACTCACTGAAAAATGCAGCGCGTTGGAAATGTTTTCCTTAAGCCCCATCTCGATGGGCACATCCTAGGCGTACGGCAGAGCGCCTGCGCGCCCAGCCCCGCGCCGCGACGAGGCAACACAAAGCGGACGTCCGACAAACGAACCGTGGCCGCAGCGCTGCGGCCGAACACTGCGAGGCATGCGACCACCGAATGGACGTTGACGGCACTAATGTACTGGAAACCGAAGCTAACCCGCACAGGAGGCTTCTACTTGAGAAGTGGCACATCCAACAGACAGGGAAGAATGTTAATTGCTCCCTGGGGACACTTCCCGCTTCTTACATCCATGGTTTGCAGCCACTGACCCGGATGTCTTCAACACGAGGGCTTAAAAAGCCGAGGTTCGAACCATCCGAGGGTTTGTCGACAGCCCGGCGCCGAGATGCGGCGATTTCCATGTTAATCCCCGTCAGCAGGAAGCGTGCATGGCGAGGCAAGCGGGCGTAGACCGGCGAAGGCAAAGACCGAGCCAGAGGAAAGGAGCCAAGACGTTTTCCCGAAACCGCCCGCCCCCCTTCGCCCGTCTAAGGAAACCACCGCAGTGATAGCGTAGCATAGCGCATGGTCAGCGCGGACGCGGCAAGCAGACGCCGCGTCCGCCGCGACGGCGTCGAAGTCAGAGGATGGGGCATACCAACGGGTCCCGAGAAGCGGGCCTGCTTAACGAAACGCTGAAGCGTGTTCAGAGGCAGCAACGACAGGCTGGCGCCTCTTTCCAGATTTTGCGGGGACGCCTGTCAACAGTCGTCCCGAAGACGAGTAGTCTACTACTCGCAGCGGTAGCGATCGGTTGAATATCGGTAATTGGCGTAAAGCTGGGAGCCGCATGGGAATGTTTTGATGTATTTTCATATGTTTCTCTTTTTACTTTTTAAGGGAGAGAGTTTGAGTAATACTGTGGAAGAATGGGGCGTGGCATGTAAACCTGTTGGCCCAAGCATTTCGAGGGTTCATTCCCGGAATTACATTTTCTTATAGCAATTTAGATGTGCTGTGTATTTCAGGGAGAGGGTTTGAACCTTGCCGAAATTGGAGGGCGTGCCATGAAGTTTTTAAACCAATGATGGGTTAGTTTGCTGTTGATTGGGCGATGCAAGAGGTGGGCCGGGTTTCTAGGTCTTTAAAACCAGGGTCCGGAGCCATGGGAGATCGTTCTGAGCTAGATTTAGATCCCTTGCATCTTCGGCGGTGCCAATGAAGGAAGATTTTCTCTTAGCCAGTTCCATGTAACCGCCATCGCCCCCCCATACACCTTGCCCTCGTCTCCCGCATCCTTTAAGCTCCTCAGGACCTGGCTGTCTCGCTACTGTCTGTCATCAGCTGCAACTGGTTAGCCAGTTCCCTGCGTCCATTGACTTTCTTCTGCTGAAGTTTTGATGTACCACCTGGTCGAGAGAGTCATTGCCAAAACGGTAAGCAACAACCTTCCCAAGCCATTTCTTTAAGCACCTCGGTCCATGTTACGTTTTGTGTTTGTTTGCATGTCCTGATTACACAATTCAGGGCGGTCTGTAGAGCTTGTTGGTAACTTTTTTTTAATTCCTACAGCATGACAAGCGTAGAGCTTACATGCGTGTGCAGTCACTGTGGACTTGGTTTGTGTGGAAGGATTGTCACGGAAATTCAGTGTGGGGTCATCGTTTCGATTAAAGAAGATAGGAGGCTTAGGTAGAATTCGACACAACCACTAGGTTGCGAACCAAACGCGCTCGAGGCCACAAGCACGCTTTGGTGTTTTGGGGAAAGGAAATGGCGCAGTATCTGTCTCGCATATCGGCGGACACCTGAACCGCGCCGTAAGGGAAGGGATAAAGGGGGAGTGAAAGAAGAAAGGAAGAAAGAGGTGCCGTAGTGGAGGGCTCCGGAATAATTTCGACCACCTGGGGATCTTTAACGTGCGCTGACATCGCACAGCACACGGGCGCCTTAGCGTTTTTCCTCCATAAAAACGCAGCCGCCGCGGTCGGGTTCGAACCCGGGAACTCCGGCTCAGTAGTCGAGCGCCCTAACCACTGAGCCACCGCGGCGGGTAATGATCTGGGAACAAGAACAAACAAAGGACGCGTCTTCGTTTGGAGCTATCCACGAGGGCCACGATTAAACATTAATTCTTTCGCATTCCATGATTTCACAAGCAGTCTTCAGTGTCCTCAAAATTTCTTCGTTTTTTTCTGACATATAACTGCGAATTTGTAAAGCTAATACTTGTACATAGTTCCTGACCACTCTCCCTCCTATAGTTTATGGCTATAGTTATTTCATTTCTCTAATCTGCCTGATATCCCTTTATTTGCGCTGCCCCAGCTCAAGTGCTCGCAGCAGGAAAAATCTTTCCCTTCTTTTCTTTTATTATTTGGATAAAATCACCGCTACTACTACTACATAGAATTGCCACCCATCACAGTTAGCATTCAACATTGCACATGCGACACGTGACACGCCGCCGCGGTGGCCGAGTGGTTATGGCGCTCGTCTGCTGGCCCGAAAGATGCGGGTTCGATCCCGGCCTCGGCGGTCGAATTTCGATGCAGGTGAAATTCGAGAGCCCCGTGTACTATGCGTTGTCGATGCATGTTAAAGAACCCCAGGTGGTCGAAATTTCCCAAGCCCTTCACTACGGCGTCTCTCATAGCCTGAGTCGGTTTGGGGCGTTAAACCCTCATAAAACAACGACCATAAAAAATGTACACAACGACCGGTCGTTCATGTTTATAGCATGCAAACAGCTTAAGGCCCTTGCTTACATGGTGCTAATTGCGGTTTACGTAGTGCTCTCATATTTTATTAGGTAAAAAGCAGTACAGGGAGACGTCAGAGCAAATGTATTATTATTCCAAAGGATATGCAAGGCACTGCAGATAATTTAGCGAAGCTTAAAGAGATAACATGCAAAGGTTCGAATAATGCAGAAATACAGCAGGCGCCTTCTGCTGGACATAATATTTCTGAAGTACGCAATTAACAAGTAGCGCTATCTCTCTTGTTATTCATAACTTCAGCTCAACATTTTCAACATAAATGTAGACCAAGTGAGGACTTTATTTACTAATGTACGCATGCCAGTGTTACCGGATACGTTGTCATTCACAAGTAGACATGATGCAAAGCATGCAAGGCGAGCGAATTAAAGAGGAATCGCTCGTGGGCGATGTAAAACGGTATAGCATACCTACTGACAGAGGAGTGAAGCGGCAAGATTTGACACATAAAAAAAAACATGCAGCTGGTTCGCTTTCCCATCTCGAGGAATAAAAATAAGCGCACAACAATATGTTTGGATAGAACAGATGACAACCTAAACCTTGCAAGTGCAGAATATTTGCAGCGCGCGCATTTGTTCCTTCAAGCTTTCCTTAGCATTAGCTGAGCGACTCTGAATACCAGGTGTTACCTGGAAGACGTTTCAAAAATATGCGTTTTGGCTTTAAAATATGGCTTTTACGGCACAGTATTACCAGTGTGAATTGTTTCCGGTGAATTGTTTTAACTATTCAGCTGGTTAACTAGATTTTAATAATTAACTTTTAACAATTGCAGTTAGGCGCTTAGTCGTAATTTTAGACTTGTAGCCGGTAGTTAGTAATAGCCATATAAGTTTTTAGAATTTCCAAAACATGGTTACCTTTTGCCATATGGATCGACAAAATTTGGCTGTTTCGACTAGTTGCGCGCACTGGAAAGGTTTCTTTGCTTGCATGCTTTCGAAAGCGCATGTATTTTGGCGCTAACTGGTTCTTGAAAATTGGCTTTTGAGGAGAGGAAATGACACAGTAACTGTCCCGCCTATCTCGGCGGGCACCCGAATTGCACCGTAAGGGAAGAGATGAAGGAGGGAGTTAAAGAAGAAAGGAACAAATAGGTGCCGTTGTGGAGGGCTCCAGAATAATTTCGACCAACTAGGGATCTTCAAAGTGCAGTGATATTGCACAGCGCATGGGTGCCTTTTGCGTTTCGCCTCCATAGAAGCGCAGCCGCTGCGGTTGAGTGCCAACACGGGTACTCCGGCTCAGCAGATGAGCACCTTAACCACTGAGCCATCGCATGATGTAGCCAAATTTTGTCGAGCCACTGCGATGAGGGTAATCGCGTTTTCGAAATTCTAAAAACTGATACGGATATTAGTAACCTACCTCTAACTGCAACTAGGCGCCTATATAATAGTTAAAAGTTAATATCAGAATTAGTAAACCAGCTTCCTCCCGGTTTACTGCCTGTTAACTACTGGGTAACTACCGGTTAGCTACAGTTTGCGGGCACTGGTATACTATGCCGCAAAATCCATATTTTAAAAGCGAAAGCTTCTCCTGCTTTCGTCGGAGCGATTTCGCCGTCACCTCACGTTTGATCTTGAACGTCCTTGCTGCGCCGCTGCCATAGCAACCCAGCAAGTGACTTCGCCGCGCCGCAAAGCCTAGTCTTCGCCGTCTCTGCGCAGGGGCTCCACAGCCGTGCAGCGGCTGCTGCCTGACCACGTTATCTAGCCGAGTATCAGCTGGATAAAAAAATATTAGCTGTTGCTCAACTACTGCTGAACCTTGTTAGACAGGGAGAGCTGTGATGTATCGTGCAAGCAGACGGGGCTTAGCGTCTGTAGCGTTGAGTGCGTTCCGCACACTGGATGAGCAGTGCGCGCAACCTGCCACCCTGGCAGGTGGCATTTGAATTAATGGCTGATCGCGAGAGGTTGGTCAGGCTGCGGCCTATTGCTGCAGTGCCGCGTCTCTGCCACAACGTTGTCAGCGCTAATGCATGCAGCCCACATCTTTCTCTCACCACCATCACGTACCTCAAAGCGCTATTGAGGCGCCCACTTACACAGGTGGCCAGTTATATGCGCCCTTCCTTTCCACAAAATCACCAAGAAAGTTGTCAACGCCAACACCAATGAACACAATGAACGCCGACGACTTTCGCTTTGTTAGCTGAGCTAATCCGAGAAAGCTTAATTTTGATGATGACTTAGTCTTCTCTGTAACACCTGGTATGTGTTACTGCTGTTATCTGTATAAGAGAGCCCAGAAAAATTCAAACCTTTTTCTTTTGCATTTGTTTATTGATGTTTGAAAAAATGTTGTTAGCTTGCATATAAATAAGCTGCGAGGAATATAAACTTAAGAGGTGTCTTGATCACGTTTTCTTTAGGTTTTTAGGTTTTCATTGACTAAAATGTGTTAGAGAAATTGGTAAAATTGCACAGTAGGAGGCCCCAAAGCGCGGCAGTCAGGGAGACTTTCTATAACAAATTCTCTCCGCAATTGGTATACCGCCAGTTTTCACTCGGACTCACAAAAGGGACGACGAAAGGCGCGAGTGGACTACCTGCGCCGCATACACCGACAGGCACGAAATGCTGTATACGTCGACGCAGCCATGTACCCCAATTCCACGAACGCGGTGGCGGTAGTTTTGGACACCAACTTCAAGGAAATCGCCAGCGCCTCTCTACGCAACTGCTCTCCCACAGTAGCAGAAACGGCCGCAATCGGTTTCGCCATCCAGCACGGCGATACCACGCGAAACGGACTAAAAATTGTTACAGACTCCCAGTCGGCGTGTCGGCTCTTCCTCACTGGCAGACTTCCACACTCCATCGCTCCATTCTGACTACCCCACATGTTAAAAATTCCACATGCAAGCACCAAATCACTTGGGCTCCTGGGCACGAGGGGCTCGAGGGAAACGAGGCCGCGGACAGTCTAGCTCGAGATACACCAACCGAGCGACTAACCTCCCCGACGTCACCCCTCTTCCCTCTATGTACGGCGAACGCCTCCTCCTTCTCCGAACGCAAAGGCAAGTCTATCCCCCACCACACTCGAAGCTAACGGCGGCAGAGGGGAGGGGCTGGCGACAACTACAGACGAACACCTTCCCAAACCTACACAAATACCATATCATGTTTCCCGATAGATACGACGGAATCTGCCCCTGGTGTGGCGGAATTCCAACAACATACCATGTAACATAGGGCTGCTCCGGTAGCAAGTCCCCCGAACTAGACAAACATCAATCCGAGGAACAGTGGGAGTCTGCCCTGCTCAGCTCCGATTTGGTGACCCAGCGTAGCCTGATATCCCAAGCAAGAGCAACTGCGGTGGACATTGGGGTCCTGAAATAAGGACTCCACCCAAAATCTATTTTTTTCCCGCCTCTTTATCCTACCTTTTTATGAATAAATGTTTTCTACTACTACTACTACTACTACCGCCAGTTTTGAACACTCGACTTCCAAACTTAGTGATGATGCCAGAGACAAAGCATTTTTCATAAATATATTTTTTCGCGCTAAGCGGGCAGCCTGAGTCCAGTAAGGTAGATAACGCGGTCAAGATTTTGAGCATACCCTTCAATCCCCAGTAACTTAAGTCCTCTAAGGCACTCATTTCGTCACAAATGGATATGTTAACATTTGCATAAATTACCATTCATGTTCATTGGCTCTTCATTTCGTAGTGACATATCTTTCCTTTGTCTTTTCTTTGGTTCACTTGTGCTTCGTTTTGTCGTTCCTCGGCGTGTGTGAGTTTTCTTGCGCTAAATGTTTCACCATGCCATCTTTTTTTACAGAGCAAGGGATACCTTATAAAATGGAAAGGATATTCCAAGTGGCATTGCTCCGTTGAACCAAGAACCAATCTGAACGGCGCCTGTCTCCGGGAATTTAAGCACCCAAGCAAGCCATCGCCACAACGACTGGAAGCTGCTGCTGAGGAATTAATTTACGCTGTGCAAAAGAAACTTTCCAACAGCCGTCGATCCAGCGGGCGTGTCAAGGTGAACATAGACCTGGACATCTTTAGAGGGGTTTTCAGTAGGAAAGAAAGGCCGCTCGAAAGGGGTTGGATTGTTTGCAATGAGTCAGACTTTTCAAAGCTGAATCTTCTCTTTGGGTGGCATACTCGAGAAACGAAACTTGGCACTGTAGTGGCAATTGAGTTCCCAGTGCGTGTGAAGGCTGCTGTGACACGACAGAAAGCTTGCAAGCTCTTTCCAAACGGCTATTCTGTGGAAAGTCTGCAAATGTTCCTTGTGTCAAAGGTTGTTGCATGCAGAACCTAACCCACAGAAATAGTGAGCCTTCCGCCTTTCACATATATGTTGCCAGCAAACGTTTTGGAACTTTGTTTTTTTTTTCGATATAGTATTGATTCTTGCATTTCAATTTGTGTTGTTTAGAATTTCTTAAAAATGAGTTCGGGAGCTTTGCGCTTAGAGATTTCTGAATTTGCAATTTCATTTACATTGACAAATAAGACAGTTCTGGAAATCTTTAGCAACAAAACGGTTTTGGAGAAATCTTATTTTGAGACAATAACATCTTTTATTCCACTTGGCATGTCCATCCCAGAGAGTTTAAAGGTTGCAGTAGAGACAAGATTTAGAAGCCTCTGCTCCTCGGTAGATACTCAGTAAAGAAAAATTAATGGCCGAGCAAAAGAGGGGTTCCTTAAAAAAGAGCGCCATGTAAAAATTCCCTTCGATAAGGAAAGTTCTGTTCAAAATTCAAATAACAGTATCAAGGACATCATTATTCAAGCTTTACAAGAAGAAGTGAAGCGAATGGAGGGTGTATCAGAACGGTCTCTTTCTGAACTACGCAAGTCCATTCAGGATTTTGAGGCGAAATGCCTTCAGCTGCCAAAAGGAAACAAAAGCCTGTCATCACAGGCAAAAAACTGCCGCTTGCTCAACAACTGCAGAAAAAGGGTCGGGGAAGGTTCGAAAAGCACCGATAGAAGAAAGCTGCATCTGTAGGCAAGCGTGATAGTTCAAGGGCTAGAAGAAATTTTGAAAGCTATGGCTTGGACTTATGCCAGTTGGTTGTAGAAGACCTTCGAGGGCTACTGCACAAAATCACTTTTTCTGACATTGACGGAATCTCCGTGGAGCGAGGAATCAAAAAAGAATACCGCAGTAATGATAAAACTGACTATCGGG
This sequence comes from Amblyomma americanum, assembly GCF_052857255.1. Lineage (NCBI taxonomy): Eukaryota > Metazoa > Arthropoda > Arachnida > Ixodida > Ixodidae > Amblyomma > Amblyomma americanum. The sequence continues at coordinate 28,593,321 of NC_135497.1, read as the reverse complement.
GATCTTTCTTCCCCCGAGATGGCTGTGTAGTCAGCACACGAACAAGCAGGAGAACTCTATCTTTTCTCCTGATTGACAGCAGCCGGAGGCTGCAGAGCCATACCTTACATCGCCTGCTCGCAGTCGTCGAAGTCTCTGAAAACTATTTTCAGATTAGAGAAAGTTTGAAGGATTTGATAGACGAAGTTAACAGTGTTGTGAAAGGGGCAGTGTCAGCTTGGAAGGACAGGAAGTTCCCGTCATAGTCTGTCTGGGCTCAGATCTAAAATTCTTGCTCATGGTTCAAGGATTGCAGTCAGCGTCTTCTAGGCACCCATGTCCTTTCTGTCGTATTAATTTAAAGGAACGAAGCAGAGCTGGGCCAACACAGAGGAGTGTAATAAGCCGCCTCTCTGCGCACTCTAAAAAACATGAGGGAGGACGGCATTGTTGAAGAATTCGGAATGAAAGTCGTTCCCCTATTCAACATTGAACCTGCATTTGTGGTTCCAGACATTTTACACATGCGCATTCGAGTCGTTAATCGCCTGGTTGATGGATTGATTGTCGAAGCAATGGACAAAGACAACCGCGATAAAGTTACGTTAAACACCAAGAGCACTCACGTGGAAGCAATTGTGCAGGCAATTAATAGCTGTGGTGTAAAATTTGAACTGTTGGCAGGACGAAAGAAAAGGAAAACATTTCACCTGTATTCAAGGAGACTCCTGCGAGAACCTGCTCGAAATGCTGCCAGAGAGCTCACTGGAAAACTCAGCCCGGAACAGAAAAAAAAATCATCTCACTTTGGAAAATGCTTAGTCGCATTTTTGATCATTTTGAACATAACACGACCGGCGAAAGCATCGAGCAAGAAATAGCCAAATTCCATAAAACGTACTTAGAACTTGGAGAACGAGGGCATAAGGGTTACGGGGCTGAAAGAATGACGCCATATATGCATATTCTTGTCTGTCATGCCTCAAATAAGCATAAAGAATTCAAGTGTTTGGGGTGGTTTTCGAGCGAAGGCATTGAGAAAAAGAATGATATTCTGAAGCATTTGCATCATGCAAGATCCAATAAATGGAATGTGGCCGCCGATGCGCTGAAGCTGGCAAAACGCCTTGAGAATAGCGCGCACGTCACAACAAGTCGAGCGTACAAAAAACCACGATCGTTCATACTGGGTTGAGGGTAATGATTGAAGAGAGTCGCACAAATAGGGCTCGAAGCGCTCCTGAAATGGAGCGCGAGGATACACCTCCCGCTTGCATCGAGGATATGGACGCGGTTGAACTGCGGACCGAATTGAAAGCTGCTGGCATTTCAACGAAAGTAAAATCAGTTCCCAAACTGCGTGAAATGATTCGCAAAGAAGAGAAAAACGATGTTTTCAGCAGTCGACTTGACTTCTATTAGCCAAAATGGCCTGCAATTAGCAATTGCCTGCTCGCGATGTTCCACAAGTCTGTATGCCTCAGTTTTTATCATTTCTTAGTTTTTTAATGAAATATTCATCAAAAATTTTTGTAGTGCAGTATGTGCACACTTGCAGCTTGAACGGTTTACTATGTCTCTTCACTCAATGCTAAATCTCGCATTCTCGCTGGTACGACTAAACGAGAATGAAATGCTTTGTTTGTGCTTGTGGCGACTTATATGTGCAGTAAATGTTCTTCGTTCTTCGCCATATTTGTGATAATCTTCCTTGATGTGCAATATTTACACGCTGCTATCTGATTCCATGTATGATATGTTTATATTTTTTGTGTCACGCCACGCTGTGTTGTTTGTGTTTTTTTGGGTTTCATCAAGATTAGGCAAATTGTGTTTTATAATTACTGCAGTGCACGCTTGAAATGCCTTCGCAGTGCACCTCTGGCTGCTATGTTCCCTGCGAAACGGCGCGGTTCATGTGGCTGACTCATTGTAGCGCGAATTGTTGCACCTCTCCTTTCCTCACAACCAGCCTAGTGATGTGTGGCGGTTGCAAGTGGTACACGTCTATGTAGAAGGTGTAAAGTTTTGCCATACTTAATATTTACTACCGACACTTTCTCAAGCTGGTTCTGTGCATAAGTGCATTGTGTATTTCTAGCAAACGGTCGAAATGTATCGTTTAGACTTTTTCTGCGCCATGATGTGATGCGATAATAAATGTATTCGGTCATGTCAAGTAAACTGCCGCTTTGATTTTTTGTACGAGTTTTTTTGTAGCGATTATTACGGCAGCATTTCGAGCCTTCAACGTGGCGGCGCCGTGGTGGTGGCGGCACCGCCACCCTGTGGCTGCGTTGACACCCTGTAGATGCGCCGCCACCCCTGTCACGTGGTTGGTCACGTGGTGCGGCTGATCACGTTGTTGGTCACGTGTTTGGTCACGTGACCAAGTTCCACTCGGGCAGCTGTAGCTATCGCGTCACTCCAGGTTTAACCAAAGCTAAACCACCGTTATTTTTTTTTTTTGCAACTTGCACAAAAGGACAGGAACAAAGAATTGAGCAAAACACTCAACAGGTTAGGAATTCGGTAGCTGAAGAAGTTAAACTGAATGTACGCATTGCTAAATTTAATTTTCGCTATTTTCAACTTCACTCCTGACCTAATATGGCCTCCTTTTGGTGATTCTCATTTGCGATGGCATGTTCTATCTGCGGCGCCTCAGCATTCACAGTTGACGGCGAGAGGACCGAATTCCCGGGGTATTCAGCGTCGGTAGTAATCGAGTCACGTCACCATGCTGGTGAGTAACGTCATGTAGATCCGGGCGTCAGGGTACGTTAGTAAATTTCAGCTTTAACATAAGTGATGTGTCTCCACTTGGATCCCAATTTAGATTAGTACGAAAAACAACAGAAGGAACGAAGAGGACCGGGTGGGACGCATTGCTGCCGTTATATGATCTCTAATCGTCCTTTGAACATTTGGTCAGGCAGTGCTTTCAAATACGTGAAAAGGTATGTTTGGCGCATCACAGCTCCAGCTGCCGCTGAGCGAGTTCTTATAAACGTGAAAAAGCAATGCTTGCTTTCCGATCCCTCATATTTATGTCACACCCAAAAATAATTGTGGAATCTCCTTCATCACGCTTTTCCATAAGCCGTATAATATTTCCATGCGTTATGGTGATGGTTTATCGTCCCAAAGCGACTCAGGCTATGAGGAACGCCGTAGTGAAAGACTCCGGAAATTTCGACCAGCTGAGGTTCTTTAACATGCACTGAAATCGAACAGTACACGGACCACTATCATTTCGCCTACATCAAAATCCAAGCGCTCCATAACGATCGCCAAAGTACAACATTGATGACTTGACTACACAACTCCTCATTGCGGCAGCACTATGAGCAGTACTTTTGAACAAAGAAAAGAAATCGCGCTGAAATTAAGAAATTTGGGGAACACTTAGCTCCGCCTTGTTGGTATGATGCTATAGCAGTAACAGGTCTTTTCTGCGGCTTGGTGTCCTCTGCATATTTTGTATTCGAAATTTCAGGCTATTCCGCATGGTCTCATGACGTAACATTTAGCCCGGCGAGCAATGAGCACTCGACCGTATACCAGCCAACAGCCACCCGCTAGGTGCACCTCCCATCTCGGACATGTGACGGCGCTTGGTCATGTCGCCAGGTATCGTAATCTAGTATCTTAACCCCGCTCAGCCACAGCGTTTAATGCCGGGATGCATGAGGCGTTTTTATGGCGTGAGGCCGGCGATTTTCACCCGATGGTGAGCGCCGCCACCAATGTGGACCTACCGATAATTTTCGCACGTCGTCCGACAACGGTTGATGAGGCGGCGGCTGACGCGAGCGAATAGGTGCGCAGAAAGCCCGCTCTTTTCCGATATGACTGCTTGCGCACGTCGCCGTCGACGAGGCCGCCATGGCCGACGAGCACGTGGCGACTTGGGGGGCGGGCATAGAAACGTGACTGTCTTGACGATAAACGATTCATCAAGCATAGCATGTCTTTTTTTTATGGGGACATGAATTACTGTCGTATGAAAATGGGCGCGCGCGTTTCCTCAAGGCCGGTGGAAGAAAACCACGCGCGCAAAAAGCCTGTGTTGTCTCGAGCGTGTGGTTCTCGATATCTGGACATGTTCATGCGGAGTAATGTGATAAAAAAAAATCCGAGGGATCTGGTTGCATGTTACATTCTCGAATTTCCTGTTTACATTATCCCTACGTCATAAGACAGGCCGGTGATCAGCCATGGAACTTAAAAGCTTCACATCCTGAGCCGGCCCTCGCCCTCCTAACCAAGCCAAACTTGCGACAAGCCAAGTGGGAGCTCCGCGTTTTTGCGTCACTGCATGCAATGGACTCTACCGTGGCGCGCGCGCGCACACCCACACACTCAGCCCAACACACACACACACACATGCAGAAAAAGGCAGTGAACTAGGGCGCCAGAAAGTCACGTGCATGCAGGTACAATTCCTATACAAGCGCATCCCGAAAATGGTTACACGTTTAAATGGTATTATTCAATAATTTGTACGCTGAGCAACCTGTCACCATACTTCTGTATAAATGCGGGAAACATGTTGTGTGCAAGCAGCCTAGGTAAAATGATCAGCGCCGTTCGTAAGTAGAAGGCAGCATATTTTCATTTTGCGAAAGCATAGCAGCTCATAAGGAGGAAAATCAGGCGTTGTCCTCCCCAGAGGTTTGGAAAAACCACGTGACCTAATCAGAAAAAGAAAAATTAAGTTTCGTAAATAAAATACTTTCCGAAGTGGGTTCCGCACCCACGAAGGGAACCCGCCGCATTGGCTCAGTGGATAGGGCGCGATGTCAGTGCACGCTAAACATCCCCAGGTGGTCTAAATTACTCCAGAACCCTCCACTACGGCGCCTTTTTCTTCTTTTTTTTTCACTCCCTCCATTTTCCCTTTACCGCGCGGTTCAGGTGTCATCCGATATGAAAGACAGATACTGCGCCATTTCCTTTCTCAAAAAACCAATTTTCAATTTTTACTTTCAAGGTTAGTTTCTAACATTGGTATTGAGGAAAGGAAATGGCGCATTAACTGTCTCACATATATCGGTGGACGCTCGAACCACGCCGTGAGAGGACCGACCTCTGGCCCACTTGAAGGTCAAAACCGTAAGCACCGCGAAATCGTTACGAGGTAGCATAGTGAAGCTTTCGCATCAAAAGTGAAGGAAAATAATGTTGCCGGCCGTGGCAATTGCAATCTAATATCTTAACCACCCGAGCTGCAGCCGGCGGAGGAGAAAGGGAAATGATATCGAGGAGAAATATAAAGGGGAGCGATAGCAAGGAAGCACAGGATCGAGTATTCGGGTGTGGCTAAATCCCCGGTCCGCTTTCGAAGGGGGATGCTATTCACATACCTGGCTTAATATCTCATATAGGCCCTTGAGGCTTGGGTGTTACGCATATTTTTGAAAGTATGGCGGAGTGCTTGGCGTAACGCACTCTGGCACAGGTCAGCCCGGTATTGCACTGCCTCCGGGATTGGCCCGTGGCCTACGGGCTATTGCGCGCGCTTTTCTTCTGTCTCTTTACTCCCATCTTTCACCTCCTACTATCAGCACACAGGCAGCTGGGCGTGGCTCCGCACTGAGCCAGTAAGCAAGCCCGTGCTTTTCCTTTCGTCCTTCGGTCGACAACTCAACTCAACTCGAAAAAAGGAAGCACAGGGGCTCGAGCTGGGTTTGGGTATCGTCGCCTTCATCAACTTCCATTCGGGCGGCGTGAACTGATCAGCTTGGCTGGCCATTGCATTAGAGCAGCACGCCATCGCCGCAGCCGAACACCACGCTGCAAGCTTTCTCCTTCACAGCTCGTCAGTAGACTTAATTGTTGTCAGTAATTTTTTTCCCCGTTGCGAAAAACTTGACAATTATGGTGAGTCAGGTTATAACTGCAACCTCTTTCGAAAAAATAAAAACACTGACGTGTAAACAAATGCGCAACACAAGGTTCTTACTGATGCTTATACGGCCGCTAGTTCTGTTCTGTCACCATTCATCAGATTTTCTGTACAGCAAAACACCATTTACCATGAAGACACAGACCGTCCCACGGGGAGAAGTTGGGTGCAGCGCTAAAAAAATTCTATTCCACGCATTATGCTCTGGACTCACTGAGTGATAGCTGGGCCTTGGCACAATTCTGGAACGTTTAGCCATATCTTGTGTGATGTGCATATATACCGCCAGTAGTTTTTGACAAATGGCCCCTCAAAGTCGGACAAAGACGGGGCGTGTACACCGCTTCAACCCCAACCCGACTTCTTTCTTTTCTTGCACCGCAGTAAAGGAACAGACTAGGGGAGCCGCACAGTCAGCCCGTTTCGAACACGCTGGGTGGAAAAAAAAACAGAAACGCGAAGGGTGCCCCCCTCCCGAGGAGCTTGGCTTGAGGGGAGGACACACAAAGCGGACAATGGGCGAAGCTTACTAGCGTCTCTCTCTCAAACCGGGAGGAAGAATGTAAGAGAAGGAGGAGGAGCTCAACTTCATGCGGCCCGTGGTGGCGGCGTTGTGAACTAGGAGCGGATGAACCAGAATCCTGGCCATGTTTGCAAAATTGTGAACTCCAATAAACTCTACCAAGTCCTTCCACTAACTTGTTTTCTTTGGTTTTTGAGGAAAGGAAATCGCACAGTAACCATCTCACATATCTCAGTGGACACCCGAACCACCCCAAGAAGGAAGTGATAAAGGAGGGAGGGAAAGAGGAAAGAGAAAACAAAATTGAAAGTTGGATTTTGAGGAAAGGCAGGTGGAACACCTGTGGCTCAGTGCTACTAGTGGGGCATGCACAGTAGTGGGTAGAGAGCGAAAGACAGAAATGCCATGTGTCATTACTGCTCCACGTGCTCTCCAGGAATCATGCAAAATTGCTCAACCTGTGGCCAGTAAAGCTTTCACTTTAAAAACAATATTTCATACGCTGGCAACAAAACACTCGGCCGCCGGCGTACAAGTAGTTAACTCCAAGGCTAAACCTGACGACGCACCAATTGCTTGAGCCACCTTTTATCCAGGTGAGACTAAGGCCCTGAACCTCACAGAAGAAACTGTGAAAATTGAAAATTGATTTTTGGGGAAAGGAAATGGCGCTGTATCTTTCTCAAATATTGGCAGACACATGAAACACCCTATAAGGGAAGGGAAAACGGAGGGAGTGAAAAAGGAAAGGATGAAAGAGGAAAGGAAGAAAGAGGTGCTGTAGTGGAGGGCTCCGGAATAATTTCAATCACCTGGGGATCTTTATTGTACACTGACATCGCAAAGCACAGGGGTGCCTTAGCGCTTCGCCTCCATCGAAATGTATTGCAGCTGCCCGGTCTGATTCGAACCACTCATTTAAGTACGGTCTTTACATCACAAACTTCGGTTTTAAATTTCAGCCACTCGCCTTGTCCTCCTCATTGTTGACCAAGGAACCCGTAGCGGTTCCGAAGCGTTGTTCTCGATCTAGGCATTGTCAGCAGCTAAATCTTACGTTTCACTTCCAGAGCGCCCTATACGTCATGCACTACCACGATGCTTGCTACCCACAGCACTTTTCAGCAGTAAAAACTAAGCCCTGTAGTCGGCTGGAACTCCAGAAAGAAGCGACGGATGCACTTCAAAGGACGCCATGCAGCCTACGGCGTCGGCCGATTCTCCGGGCGCCGCTGTCAATCTGATCAAGCGGTGGTTCATATCCTTTCATATGCCACTCCCTGAGATGTCACACAGGTCCAAGAGGATTGAGTAACCATGACGTCAGGGGAACCAGTCGACGCCATTGGCTGGAGGGCCTCTATCGAGAGGCACATGCTGCTTCTTTCTTCAGTTGTATTATACCGGAGTTCGGTTCTCGTACCGTCCACTTAAGTCGATGTTTTGGAGAGGTGAGGTTTCCTCTTGCCTTGAAGCTAACAGCTGAACCTCTTTGTAACGAAGCGGTTTAATACGAAACAACTTATATAACGAAGAAATTATGATTGCACGTGGAAGCTCGGCCATCAGGGGCTATAACGAAGCTACAGCTATAACGAAGTAACCGCCGGAAACTTTCAACTTCGTTGTAAAGAGGTTCAAATGTATTTGGACCGCTGGCATAACGAGATGCACAGCATGGTTTATAACGAAATAATGAATATAACGAAGGAATTACGATTCCCCTCGGGAGCTCCTTCAACAGTGCATATAACGAAGCAACAGCCGTGAACGAACTTTCAGCTTCCTTATAACGAGGTTAAACGAACTACATGGCATAGCTCAAGATGAAGCCCTTTTCGGAAAACAGTACGCACCTTGATCCTGACATCGTCGCCTGAAGTGGCCTGGTCGCCAGCTGCGGGGGTCTGCTGTGTCACCGCGACGGGCGGCGTGCTTGGTGGCGACGGTGGTAGGGCAGCTGCTGCCGGCTGAGTGCCACTCACGGCGGCTGCTGCGGATGCAGGCCGGGGGCTGCTGGAAGCTACCTTGGCGGAACCCGCGGCGGCGGCGGCCCCGTAGCTGGGACGGGAGGCGCTGGGCTGAGCGGTGGGGTGAGCGCTGGGATCCGCGGCCGTGGTCGGGCCGCCGCTGACGGCGCGCGGCTGCGGGCTGGCCGCGGCGCCCTGCTGGAGTGCTTGCGCGAACGAAACCCACGAGGGACCGGCGGGCGACGGAGCAGGAGGTGTGGCTTGGTTGCCACCGCTGGCCGAAGGCACTGCTGCGAGCCGAAAATGCCCATTTAACGCCGGCTCTATATATCGGCTGCGTTTGCGATCATATCGATCGTTACGACACGCATATATACACTGCCGAAAGCAGAAGACTGGACAGGCGTCGCCGGAGCTCCGTTGGTAGAGCACCGGACGCGAAATTCAGAGGTCGTGGGTTTCGGATCCCTCCGGCGGCATGTGGTTGTTTTTCTTCTGCTTTTTAATGAATTATCTTTAAAAAGTTTCGCTTTTTATGGGGGTTTAAGGTCGCAAAGAGACTATTTAAAAAGTCATTGCCATATTAAGCCCCCACTGATGAACACCACAAAATATTTTTTTTTAAATTTCCCTATGCTCCTTGGTTCGGTCACTGTTGGCTTGCGTCATGTATTTCTTAACGAGCCCCTCTCGTCCCTTCCCTTGTCTGCTCAACGGGAAAAAACAGCTGGTATAGAGTACTTAGTCGATGGTTTGATGGAATGCCGTCTGGTCAGGTCAGCAGATTGAATCTTCGGTTTACTGACCATGTGAAAGTGGTCAGCTGACTGCAGTTAACATAGTTGACATGGTCAGTGACCGAAAACTCAGTATACTGTGGTCGAGAGAACAGGTCGGAACAGCCGTCCCAACTCAGACAGCTGTGTAAGCCGATAATGGCATGCTCCGTGACTAAACGCGACTAAACATGCAGCTCCCCCAAACAGCGTCGTATAGCCCTTGCACTGAAGAACTTAGTGCGAGGCAATAGCTGTCGCGCAGGGTCTTAATTTTCAGACAAAAGTGATCAGCCCTCCCCCCACAGCAACGAAGAAGCGGCAAACGACAAACCCCGGCGCGCATTCAATATACTTGAGACACACGCGCACGCTTTTCGTCTAGCTGTATACGTGAGAATAAAAACAATTTTCTAAAACAACAAAAAAAACAACTTGGCTAACCCTGGAATTCAGCGAAAAGCAAGGACGCTTGCAAAGTGCCTCAGGCTCGTCCATGGCAGCGCCTGCATTCACGGCCGTTCTATATTATATACACACATGACATGGCTTAGACGTAGTATCACCCAATGTCAAAGAGCAGAGGTGAACTAAAGGTCATGGGTAAAGGGTCAAGAGCGACGCCATAACTGTACCACGTACGGTCATACACGGCTAACGTGGTTGGGCTGAAGGTCGCCCAAGGTTATTCTCCGGCCTATGCGATGAATGCTTTACCAAACGTGGTGAAACTTTTCGCTTCGTGTTCAACTGCAGTGACTTCTTCAGTTTCATTCCGTTTAGGGCGCAGCTCGCCCGTCCCTGCGTTCCGCATCGTAGTCGCTGTAACATGCTACCTGACAGATGACGTGTTACGGAGTGTGACAGGTGACGTGTTGGCACGTAGTAGCAGAGCGAAGCGCCACCTGACACGGCGAGAGGAATGGACAGCCGGAAGGCGGCTGCTACGGGACGATGCCGGAGGGGGGCTAGCAACGTAACACGACACCTGCCAAGCGGTAGCTGGCGGCTTGCGGAGACCTGGGCTGAACTTTCGAATTACCGTACGTCGAATCAGCCTTCAATTTTTTTCATTTATATATCGGGCGTAAAGAATGCACGTTTCTTGCCGCGGATAACGCTTGCTGTCACGGAGAATGTCAGCACATGCTCGCTGTGGGAAACGCGCTTCCCCAATTCCCTTCCTTTCTTCAAAATCGACGGAGTCCGCAACATCGTGAACGACAATGCCAATGATCACAATGAACGCGACGGTGGCGGCTGAGTGACGTCATAGCTCTCACATGGTTTCTCCTCGGTTCAAGGTCAAACTCGTCAAGCTGTTAAGCCGCCTTGACTTCACCCGGCAGCCCCCCCCCCCCCCCCCAAAAAAAAAACAACAAAAAAAAAACACGCAGTCGCGAGAAATAGCGACCACAATCCGGGGAGAGGTATTTTTTGAAAATTGGCTTTTGAGGAAAGAAAATAACGCAGTAACCGTCTTGCATATCTCGGTGGACACCTGTACCACGCCGGAAGGGAAGGGATAGAAGGAGCGAGTGAAAAAAGAAAGGAAGATAGAGGTGCCGTAGTGGGGTCTCCGAAAAAGTTTTGACCACCAGGAGATATTTAACCTGCACTGACATCGCACAACACTCGAGCGCCTCTGCATTTCGCCTCCATCGAAACGCGGCCGCCGCTGTCGGGTTCGAACCCGGGTACTCCGGAACAGTAGCCGAGCACCCTAATCACTGAGCCACTGTGACGGGTAATGCGGATAGCCCAAGCCAAAAATGCGGCGGTAACAGAGTAATGAAGCAGAAACACGATACCCGAAAGACGCGGGTTCGGTGGCCGCGGCGGTCGAATTTCGATGGAGGCGAAATTCATGAGGCCCGTGTTCTGTGCGATGTCAGCGCACGTTAAAGAACCCCCAGGTGGTCGAAATTTCCGGAACCCTTCACCACAGCGTCCCTCATAGCCTAAATCTCTTTGGGACGTTAAACCCAAATAAACCATAAAGGAATCGTAAATGCGCTGAGGGGACTGGGGTGCGGAGCTGCAGAGAGGTTGCTGTGCACCAAGAAGAACGGGCTAAAACGAGACAGCAGCGGTCGGAAACGTGCCGTGGATCAACTGACCAAGCTGAAGAGCGTTCCACAGCACCCATCCCGTGTCAGGTCAGCAGCATGGACGGAACACACAGGCGCACGGGCGACGCGTGCAGCAGCGCGTGCTCGAGGAGCGTCGAGACGAACAGTGCGCGTGCGCAAGGCGAACGTTCGGCAAGGCATTCACGGCAGGAACGCGCCGCCGGTCACAAATGTGCGGCTCGGCTGGAACCCCTTTTATGGGTCCTCTCAGAAAAAATTAAAAACAAAAGATGACGTGAAGCGAAGCGACGCGATCTTTTGTATTGGGTTATGCGCTTCTCTTGGGTATTTCACATAACCTGTTAGCACTGACGTTCGTAGCATGCCTGGAATTTGGTAATTTTCTTCATTCCGCATACATTCTATCGTATAGCAATGCTACCGCAACATCAAGTATTCCCGAGACTGCAGCATCAATGCAAAACGTTGGTTGTCATAACAAAATAGCCTAATATTAATGATATCTAAAGAGTGCATTGTCCACAACGCAGGTTGGAGCTTGAGCAAGCTGAAGGCTTCGCGATTTCACTAAGCGTGCGGGCTTTGTTCGAACAAAGCAAGGCTATTGTCACAGCCTGAGGGCATCGAGCCCAATACTGGCGTTGCATATGGCGACACTGTACGAACCACGAGGACCGGAGACGCGAAGTCGTACGCAGTCCAAAGGCCACTTCACATAGGAGCGGAAACGCTAGCAATTTGTGCCGCCGCGGCGCACAAAGCCGTTTCGAGCGGTCGCGGCGCATCGAACGGCCAGAGGAAAGAGGTTCAATAAATGTGCAAATTCTTCGATGCAACGCGCCGCTCTATCGCTCTGCTCGCTCATTTGCTTGCACGTGAACCCACCTTAACGCGATTAGAAGGCTGCCGAGGTCGCTTCGGCTCAACCGAACCAGGTTCTTTTTTTCTCTCAAGTCACGGTCACTCACGCTCACGTAAAAACGATGGTGCATAATAGCGAAAACAAACGGGTAACGAAGCTCGTGCATTTCGTTCAGCCTTCTCGCAAAAATATGCTTTAGAACACAATCATCGTAGCCCACGAGGTTAGGCCTAAAGCGACCACTATGTGACGCCAGATGAACAAAGGGATCGAGCACCCAAACGAGACAGCGGCGGAGGCCACAGAACCGGAAGGAAATTCGCTACGCACCTGGAGGTCCAGCAGCTGAGTCGTTTTTCTTCTTGTCTTTGCGCTTTCCTTTCCCCATTTAGAGAGCGGGGCCACAAACACAACTGGCAATCAACGGAACGGACGTCTTGACTGCCTGTCGAGCCCCTAGAGAAAGGCAAAATGGCTGCGCTGTTTCTCTTTTATAGAGGCCTTTTCCGCTCTGCGATTGGCTCATATGCGACGCCACGAGCTGCACGTGTTCCGCCGTCATTGGCTACGCTTGGAGACGTCATGCGCGTGCCGGCGCTTCTGCCTCCATGTACGCATAAAGAAAAAAAGACTGCATGGAACCAAAGGGAATTGTACGATAACGCTTTACCACTGCTCCTTATGGGAACGCAAGGTCCCGGCGCGTCTCGAACACGCGCGCTGAGGAAGTCGAAGACAACAAGTGAAGGGTGACTCCGCTTCGAAACCCAATTATTCCTAGAAGCTACTTTGCTCAGAGGGTGGTGGTGGTAGTGGTTTTATTAAAAATAATAGTAAAAAGGAAGGAAAAGTTTTTTGCTAGCCCCGGCATCTGCCATCGATACTGAAGCACCTGAGCTGGGGCAGCGGAAATAAAGGACAGCAGGCAGAATGAAGAAATGAAATGAAAGAGGTGAGGGGACAGGAAGAGAGGATAGGGGGAGAAGTAATATGTACAAACTATATACACAATAAGAATTCTGTCCAGGTTGTGCGCGTGATTAGTTCATTTTAGAGGAATTAAATGACACACGCGCACATCACTGTGTTGGTTACAACTGGAGTGGGGCGTCCAGTTATTAATCGTTCAATGTAGAACTTGCGGAGCGTTCGGTCACTGCGTGTAACTACCTGACGGAGAACAGACGGGACGTAAAGCCCGTGTGTTCGCTCACGAGTGCGCGCACTGCCCTACGGCCACAATAGCGTCTTGATGGAGTCAGGTAGTATGCCCTGCGCCCTATAGGCCGCGAGCATATCGCGACGAGCATCGGCGAACGCGGCACAGAGAAGGAGCAGGTGTTCTAGTGTTAGCACCGCATCCGTCACACACAACACTCGTCGCGATTCTGTGATGCACCCGTCGTTCCCCGGGCCACTCGCAGCCAATGCGCGCGCGGAGGATCATTGCACGTTTTGACCGTGTAAGTGCGCGACAGCCGGTGACACTGTCGACGCGCTCACCTCCCGCGATGCGTGGGTCGGGGTGCTGCTTTCGGAGATGGTCGTGGATGGCCGCACGCACGTCCTCCAGCGCAAGGGGCAGATCGCTGGCAGGTAGTTGGTGTGCAGCGGTCGCGAGGGCGTCAGCTTCTTCGTTGCCGGCGATGCCGCAGTGACCGGGCACCCACTGTGCACGCACAACACAACCTCTCTGCGCGAGGCGCTCGATGCGCAAGCGAATTTATCGCACTAGTAGGGTACCGCGGCCGTTAGATTGCAGGCGGCTGAGGGCGGCGCGGGAGTCGCACAGCAGAGCACTCCTGGGCGGCGGAGGGCCGATGGTGAGCAGCAGGTCCAGCCCGAGCCGGATCCCCATCAACTCCGCCGTGGTGGAGGAGCCCAGGAAGGCTGCGTGTTGCTGGCTGTGCAGTCGCAGGGCGGAGATGGTGGCCGCAGCAGCAAGGGAGCAGCTGTCGTGGGCCACTGAGCCGTCGGTGTACACGAGGAGATGGTCCTGGAGCTCCTCGTGTATGACGTCTCTGGCCAGCTGCTGCAAAGCACAGAGGGGTGTGCTCCGCTTTCCCGATATGCCAACGATCTCTCGCTGTACCTCCGAGGCAGCAGGCCAGGGCGCGCAGGAGCCGTAGGGGGGGTGGGCCTTGGGTCAATTGCTCATACTCGAGCAGCGCCGCGCCCATTCGTGAGCGCGGCTGCGAGCGCATACACTGCAGCAGCAAGCCTCCGTCCGGTGCGCGGTGAAGCCAAGCGACACTGAAAAATTTTTTTGGGGGGAAAAGAAATGGCGCAGTATCTGTCTCACATATCCGCGGTCCCCTGAACCGCGCCGTAAAAGAAGGGATAAAACATGGACTAAGCGAATCATTGAAGAAAGAGGTGCCGCAGTGGAGGGCTCCGGAATAACTTGGACCAACTGGGGATCTCTAACGTGCACTGACATCGCACAGCACACGGGCGCCAATCTCAGAGTTTATGTCCTGTCGTTGCGGTGGCCATTGCTCTCAAAGGAGGCCCCGATGCGCGATTCGCGGTCACAACCTTAGCACTCGCTCGATAAAGAGAAGCCGCCACACTTTGACGTCCCCCTGAGTGCGAGACGACAAAAAAAAATCAAGTCGGCGACGCTAGCCCAGGCTTAGCTCAGTCGGAATAACTAATACGCGTCTCGCTGGCGATCTCCGACATCGGCGTTTGGTGGTATTGTAAGATTATCGCAGACATCCATGTCTGAGGATATACATTCCCTAAGGTTTCCATGTTGTTGCGATTACAGGATGATAGAGGAAAGTGCACGGGCCTGCCGACGGGCTCCAGCTATGCCTAACCACTGCCGCGTGCAAACAAAGGGCAGTTCAGAGTGTTGTCAGGGAAACTACTGAGAGGAAAATGGTTCGCTGCATCAACTGCGTCCCCAGAAGCGGCAACGGCTGCATCTGCAAAAGATCCTCCTTTTCATCCCTGCTCTTCAATGCCGGAAACAGCTGTGGTGTAGGGCGTTTGGAACACTGTAGTGCTGCGTTTGTATCTAGTGTATCGGCGCCCCTTGGATTGTTACGCTGTTCAATCGAGTAACTATAATTATTTCGGACACCTCAGGGGCTGTTTATATCGAAAAACGCCCGTGTGCTGCACAACATGAGTCCTCGTTGAACAACGCCAACCGATCGAAATTACTGCGTAGCCGTCAATTACGCTGCCTCTTTTGCACTTCTTTATTTTTCGCTTCCTCTTTCGTTCCTTCGCTTACAGCGCGGAGAAGCCACGGAGGAGTGTGTTATCTAACCGTTCCCTTTCCCAGCCTACGCTAACTATACCGACACCCTGCCTGTTCAGAATAGTATAGCGGGGTTATGCGGCCACAGAAGTTACAATCTCCGAGGCACCGTTTGCCAGGGCCACGGGTCACTTTATCGCTCAAGGACATGTGGATGTTCCCTGGTCTGCAACTTTCCTGTTATCCAATATTGCGCCGACAGCAACACCGTTTGCGCAAAGGATAGCCCTCCACAAATCTACAGCTGAAAACACCCACCACACATGCGATCCAGAGAAAAACCAAGAGGGAACAGCACGGCATTCGAAGCTAGGGATGACGGGTAGAATTGAATCTGAACAGTGTTGCGGCTACTGCGAGAGATTCGAAGAAACGCACAGTTTAAAGTGGCGTACTGTAGGTTTAACGAACCGGATGACGGGATACCTCTCGGGAGCGGACGCCCCCGCCGAGGCGCCTCGCCGTACGCGGAGATTACAAACTTTCATCGCGGGCTAAGTTGCACGTATCCCGCTCTTCACCCCGACCTGGACAGGGCGCAAGCCACACTCAGACGCCTACAAACAAAGGCCATTCTTGGCCCCTACCGATTACGTTTAATCACCAACGGTGAATATGACCCTGCATGCCCGCACTGTGGCGACGGGACGCATGCCACACAAGACCATATATTATGGGAATGCGCTAGCAACCCCGCTCCGACGACACTCTTGCCTGCCTCCTCGGCGGATGAATGGGACAAACACTCGACCAGTTCAGGAAAAACAACGCAGCTGGCCCTCATCACGCGAGCTCAAGAGGTCGCCCTCGGCTTGCTGCCACCCTGGGCTCGCGCCTGCCCCAACTAATCCCTTCCATTTTGTGGCAATAAAGTTGTAACCACCACCTTATTGTAGTAGAACCCACGCTTCCAACGGTACCAACGCTTCTAGTTTCGAATGGACGCTGGATTGAAAGCGGGTTGTTCCACCGAGAAGTGAGATGATTCTTGAGTAATAATTATTGCGTTCTTTTTTTTGGGGGGGGGAGGAAATTGTGCATTATCTGTCGCTTATATCGTTGGAAAAATGAACTGCACCGTACGGGAAGAGATAAAGGAGGGAGTGAAAGACGAAAGGAAGAAAGAGGTGCCATAGTGGAGGGCTCCGGAATAATTTCGACCACCTGCGGATCATTAACGTGCACTGACATCGCATAGCGCACGGGCGCCTTAGCGTTTTTCCTCCATAAAAACGATTACTTCACCATTTCCTTTGTGGTGGTAGTAGTTTTTTATAAAATAATATAAAAACGAAGGAACAGATTTTTGCCAGCCCCGGCATCTGCCATCGATACTGAAGCACCTGAGCTGTGGCGGCGGAAATAATGGATAGCAGGCCGAATTGAAAAATGAAATGAAAGAGGTGAGGGGAGAGGAAGAGAGTATAGGGGGACCGTTTCCTATCGTCAAAAACAATTTTTCATAGCGGCATAGGGTCTCAGCACCTTGCGAACTACACGACATTCGAACAGGAACCGTCTGGAAGGGTGTTGCGGCAGCACAATGCTGCGCCATTGGAGTTCCACCCTTATGTAGCGTTCCTAACGTCAAAATTAAAGCAAGAAATCAACACTGCGGCAATGATGTTCCACCATAATCTATTGTTCCTAACATTTAAAACTAAAGAAAACTTCGTCACATGGCGCTTCCTTGAAGCTGGCTTTGCTGTAGTAGGCAGGAGTGTTGGATCAAGCTTCATCTCTTTCCCGAAAACGAGCGGCCGAGTCTGCGAGCTAATTTCGACCACCTGCGGATCTCTAACGTGCACTGACATTGCATAGCACACGGGCGATTTAGCGTTTTTCCTCCAGTGTGCTTTTTCGATGTCAGTGCCCGTTGAAGATCCCCCGGTGGTCGAAATTATTCCGGAGCCCTCCACTGCTCTCTGTGCTCATCTCTGTGCTGATAATAATTTGTTTTGGGGGAAAGGAAATGGCGCAGTATCTGTCGCATAAATCGTTGGACACCTGAACCGCGCCGTAAAAGAAGGGATAAATGAGAGAGTGAAAGGAGAAAGGAAGAAAGAGGTGCCGCAGTGGAGGGCTCCGGAATAATTTCGACCACCTGGAGATCATTAACGTGCACTAACATCGCACAGCACACGGGCGCCTTAGCGTTTCTCCTTCATAAAAACGATTACTTCGCCGTTTCCTTTCTGGTAGTAGTCGTTTTTTTATTACAATAATAGTAAAAAGGAAGGAAAAGATTTTTGCTAGCCCCGACATCTGCCATCGATGCTGAAGCACCTTAGCTGAAGCTGCGGAAATAAAGGATATTTGGAGGAATTGAAAAATGAAATGAAAAAGGTGAGGGGAGAGGAAGAGAGGATAGGGGGACGGTTTCCATTCTAAAATTTTGGATTGAATTGGAAAACGTTTATTATCGTCTTGAGTTATAAATCGGTTTGTTGATCTTGTTAGGTGGCCGTCAGTGGAGGCTGGCGGCGACCTCTTCGGCTCTCGTCACCACCTGTACTTGGGTTTCCAGGTTAGAGCTGAGCAACAAGGTCTCCCACGGGCCCGGGAGCGCGAGCCTCTTGAGCGATATTGGTTGGGGATCTCTCGGACAGTCCCAGAAAATGTGGTCTACGGTGGCTTTGTCGCCGCATTTGCTTCACTCCGATTTATATCTATCCAGGTACACATGGCTTAGGACAGCTGGATTAGGGAGAGTTTTTGTTTGAAGTTGTCTCCACAATACCTCCTGTTCTTTGTTTATGCTTTTATGCGGAGCAGGGAAGGTTAGCCTTTCTAGTCTATAATGCTGAGTAATCTCATGGTAAGTATTAAGACCATCTCTCGTGATTTCGACGTCCGAGTTAGCCTCCACAGCTCGGCCGATAGATTCTCGAGCTTTATCGTGGGCTGCCTCGTTCCCCGGGTTTGACGAGTGAGCCGGTACCCAAACCAATCACACGTCTGTCCTGTCTTCCGGGTAATTCCTGAGAATTCCCAAGGAGATGGGAGATATTCTGCCCTTGGCGAAATTGCCAATGGCTGCTTTTGAATCCCTGGCAATCACTTCTGCTCGCGGGTTTGTCAACGTCAAGGTGATTGCCGCTTCTCCGGCTATTTCTGAAGAAAATTTTTCATAGCGCCATAGCACTATTCGAACAGAAGCGGTCTGTAAGGTTGTTGTGGCAGCCCAATGCTGCGCCATTGGAGTTCCACCCTTATGTAGCGTTCCTAATGTCAAACATAAAGCAAGAAATCAACGCTGCGGACAGGAGTCCCACCATAATCTATCGTTCCTAACATTTTTAAAAAATAAAGAAAAAGTTGCCCCGTGGCGCTTCCTTGAAGGCGGCGTTGCTGTGGTCGGTAGCAGTATTGGACCCAGCGTCGCCTCTTTCCCGAACACGAGGTAACGCCCGTGTGCTGTGAAATTTCATTGCTCGTTAAAGATCACCAGTTGGCCGAAATTATTCCTGGCGGCTGCGTTTTTATGAAGGAAAAACGCTAAGGCGCCCGTGTGCTGTGCGATGTCAGTGCACGTTAAAGATCCCCAGGTGGTCGAAATTATTCCGGAGCCCTCCACTACGGCACCTATTCTCCCTTTTTTCTTTCACGCCCTCCTTTACCCTTCCCTTACGGCGCGGTTCAGGTGTCCAACGATACATGAGACAGATACTGCGCCATTTTCGTTTCCCCCCAAAAACCAATTATTATTATTATTAAATTATTCCGGAGCCCTCCACTACGGGCTTTCTTTCTTGCTTTCTTTTCTCAGTCCCTCCTTTATCCCTTCACTTAAGGAGTGGTTCTGGTTTCCGCCGAGATTTGATACATACTGCACCATTTCCTTTCCCCAGCAGCCAATTTTCAATTTTAATGGATTGGATTGGATTCTAAAACATTTACCCGCCGCGGTGGCTAAGTAGTTAGGGAGCTTGGCTACCGATCCGGAGTTCCCGGGTTCCTTCCCGACCGCGGCGGCTGCGTTTTTATGGAGGCAAAACGCTGAGGCGCCCGTGTGCTGTGCGATGTCAGTGCACGTTAAAGATCCCCAGGTGGTCCAAATTAATCCTGAGCCCTCCACTACGGCACCTCTCTCTTCCTTTCTACTTTCACTCCCTCCTTTATCCCCTCTCTTACGGCGATGTTCGGGTGTCCGCCGATATATGAGACAGATACTGCGCCATTTCATTTCTCCAAAAACCAATTATTATTATTATTATTATTATTATTATTATTATTATTATTATTATTATTATTATTTATATTATTATTATTATTATTATTATTATTATTATTATTATTATTATTATTATTATTATTATTATTATTATTAATATTATTATTATTATTAAAAACATTTATTGCGTCGAGGGCAGATTGCAGGAGACACATACTAGATGGCCGCTAGCCCATGGCTGGCGGCGACCTCATTGACCCGCTCGATTGCCCGTACTTGAATCTTGGGATCCGAGCTGACCAGCACGGCGTCCCATCGCTCGGGAGATTTAACTGTATCAACTCCGCCTGAGGCGAATTATTTGCGCAGTTTCACAGAATGTGGTCGTATGTGGTCCTTTCACCATATTTATGGCAGTTTGGGTCGTACTGGCCAGGGTCCTTGAGGGAAAGCACTGCCGGATTCTGAAGGGAGCGTGTTTGCAGTCGGCGCCAGGTAACTTCCTGCGCTTTTGTTGAAGATCTGTGGGGAGGGGGATATGCGCGCCTCTCCAGCCTAAAGTGATGGGTGGTGTCATGAAATGAGATCAACCCGTCCCTCGTGAAATTCTGGTCGTAGGGCGTCCTCACTGCCCGAATGCGATAGCCCACCCTCTTCGATGACATTATTGCAACCTCCCTCGGCGGAGGAATGGGACAAGCTCTTGGCCAGTTCAAGAAAACAACGCAGCTGGCCATCATCACGCGAACTCGAGAGGCCGCCCCCGAGTGGAGGTCACACTGCCTCGCACCATCCCCAAATAATCCAGGCTTCCATTTTGTGGCAATAAAGTTGTAACCACCACCTTATTGGGGCAGAACGCTACGGCGGTGCCAGCGCTTCTATTTTCGAACGGGCGCTGGTTTGAAAGCGGGTTGCTCCGCCGATAAGTGAGACCATTACTTCGCCGTTTTATTTCTTGAAAACAAATTTTTCGTAGCCCAGCGCTACGGCATCATATCTCATACTTTGCGAACTACACGACATTCGAAAAGAAGTGATTTTGAAGACTGTGGCGGAAGCACAACGCTGCCCTAACGGAGTTTCGTAGTCATCTAGCGTTTCTAACATAAAAAAAAACAAATAAAACGTTGTTTGGTTTGTTTTAAGGTGTCCAACGTCCCAAAACAACTGAGACTATGAGGGACGCCACAGTGAACGGCCTTTGGCAAAAGTATCCAAGAAACTCAGTTTGTTTCTAACACGTGTGGTGGAGCACTTGTGACGTCCTTTCAGCTCTAATTTAGTGCAATGACGACCCTATTCTCACCTTTTGCGGACTTTTTTCGTCTGGTGGTACCCTAAGAGCTTCAATATGACGCTGAAAAGCAAACCCCTTTCCTTAGTTATACACCTCTGGCTAAGAAGACATGTCTGCAGCGAAGCTCTTTGCACGGCCTGTGTGTGTGTGTGTGTGTGTGTGTGTGTGTGTGTGTGTGTGTGTGTGTGTGTGTGTGTGTGTGTGTGTGTGTGTGTGTGTGTGTGTGTGTGTGTGTGTGTGTGTGTGTGTGTGTGTGTGTGTGTGTGTGTGTGTGTGTGTGTGTGTGTGTGTGTGTGTGTGTGTGTGTGTGTGTGTGTGTGTGTGTGTGTGTGTGTGTGTGTGTGTGTGTGTGTGTGTGTGTGTGTGTGTGTGTGTGTGTGTGTGTGTGTGTGTGTGTGTGTGTGTGTGTGTGTGTGTGTGTGTGTGTGTGTGTGTGTGTGTGTGTGTGTGTGTGTGTGTGTGTGTGTGTGTGTGTGTGTGTGTGTGTGTGTGTGTGTGTGTGTGTGTGTGTGTGTGTGTGTGTGTGTGTGTGTGTGTGTGTGTGTGTGTGTGTGTGTGTGTGTGTGTGTGTGTGTGTGTGTGTGTGTGTGTGTGTGTGTGTGTGTGTGTGTGTGTGTGTGTGTGTGTGTGTGTGTGTGTGTGTGTGTGTGTGTGTGTGTGTGTGTGTGTGTGTGTGTGTGTGTGTGTGTGTGTGTGTGTGTGTGTGTGTGTGTGTGTGTGTGTGTGTGTGTGTGTGTGTGTGTGTGTGTGTGTGTGTGTGTGTGTGTGTGTGTGTGTGTGTGTGTGTGTGTGTGTGTGTGTGTGTGTGTGTGTGTGTGTGTGTGTGTGTGTGTGTGTGTGTGTGTGTGTGTGTGTGTTGTGTGTGTGTGTGTGTGTGTGTGTGTGTGTGTGTGTGTGTGTGTGTGTGTGTGTGTGTGTGTGTGTGTGTGTGTGTGTGTGTGTGTGTGTGTGTGTGTGTGTGTGTGTGTGTGTGTGTGTGTGTGTGTGTGTGTGTGTGTGTGTGTGTGTGTGTGTGTGTGTGTGTGTGTGTGTGTGTGTGTGTGTGTGTGTGTGTGTGTGTGTGTGTGTGTGTGTGTGTGTGTGTGTGTGTGTGTGTGTGTGTGTGTGTGTGTGTGTGTGTGTGTGTGTGTGTGTGTGTGTGTGTGTGTGTGTGTGTGTGTGTGTGTGTGTGTGTGTGTGTGTGTGTGTGTGTGTGTGTGTGTGTGTGTGTGTGTGTGTGTGTGTGTGTGTGTGTGTGTGTGTGTGTGTGTGTGTGTGTGTGTGTGTGTGTTCTATCCTCCTCTCTTTGTCTCTCTCGCTCGCTCTTGATCCAGCTCTGGACAGCGTAACTATAGGCTAGCTCCGTGGTTTAATCTCCCTTCCTGATCCTCCTCCATTCCAGTTACATTATACTTATTGCACTGGCAAGTAAGTATAGCCTTCAGTACACCATGGAATGCATTCTGAGCACAGAGATGATGTCAACGCCGCGGTGGGTCAGTGATTATGCGCCAGAAAACTGATCCGGAGTTCCCGGTTTCGAACCCGACCGCGACGGGTGCGTTTTTATTGATGAAACACGCTAAGGCGCCCGTGTGCTGTGCGATCTCAGTGCATGTTAAAGATCCCCAAGGGGTCAAAATTATTCCGGAGTCCTCCACCACGGCACCTCTTTCTTCCTCTCTTCTTTGAATCTCTCCTTTATCCCTTCCCTTACGGCGCGGTTCAGGTGTCCAAAGATATATGAGACAGATACTGCGCCATTTCCTTTCGCCCAAAACCAATTATTATTATTAGCACAGAGATGAGCACAGAGAGTAGTGGAGGGCTCCGGAATAATTTCGGCCACCGGGGGATCTTCAACGGGCACTGACACCGCACAGCACACTGGAGTAAACACGCTAAAGCGCCCGTGTGCTGTGCAATGTCAGTGCACGTTAAAGATCCCCTGGTGGTCGAAATTATTCCGGAGCCCTCCACTACGAAACCTATTTTTTCCTTTCTTCTTTCAATCCCTCCCTTATCCCTTTCCTTAAGGCGTGGTTCAGTTGTTCAACGACATATGAGAGAGATGCTGCGCCATTTCCTTCCCCCAAAACCAATTATTATTATTATTATTATTATTATTATTATTATTATTATTATTATTATTATCGCAGAGATTCTCAAGAATACCTGTAGAGTCAAAAATGGCGTTGCGGTAGATCGCACAACGTACACGAAACATTGTATTTTTCTTGGCTGGATACTGGCCGAGAAAACGAGGATTCAGTAGGAAGAACTAGACTCCTTGAGACAACGCACCTGGCAATACGCTGGTAATTTCCATGCACGGCTGGTACCAAACCTCTGGTCACATTAAAGGACCCCAGGTGGTCGAAATTTTCTCAGCCCTTCACTGTGGCGTCTCTCATAACCTTAGTTACTTTGGCACGTTAAAAACACCCATAAAAAACCATACCTTTGCTTACAATAAATTATAAAAGGACTGAAAGACGTACAAGTGAGATAGTTTCATCTGTCCTCTCGGCAGCACCGAAGCGCAGCTGTGTTTAAGGAGCCGGCTCGATCGCTTCGGCCAAGCACTAGCCAAGCCTAGTACGGAGTTCATATTTCCCGACGTCCCCTAGGTGCATGTTATCAGACGTCAGCGTCTCTTTTCTCTTACGGTAGTGATACTGAGAAGCTCCGTGATTTCGGCTGCTGGCTGTGTCTTGGAAGCAGGCAAACCCTCTCTGCACATAGGCAGGCCTGCGCCAGGATGGCGGGTCGTGCTTCTGGGAGGGCCAGACGGCCGACGGAGAGGCTGTCTTGGTCTCCCGGCTGAGGGCGCTATTCCTCCGGCGCCAAGCAACGTACCCGAACTGTGCGCATGGGGCGACGCGGCCAACGCGGTAGACAGGCGGACGAGGAATCCGTACGACACCCGCAGGAGTCCCGGAGGGAGTAGCGGCGGGCGGATCTGGTATGCCACGGCGTTCTTGTTATTATTAATGCGAAAGCATTAGATGGTTATGTGGCGTGTTTCGTGTCAGCAAAACATTATCCGCACGATTACTTCGTTCTGTGAACATGGATGTGCAAAAGTTTGGTAATGTTAGAGAGTAAGTGATGAGGTCTTGCTGTGGAAAACATTTGGTTGACGAATTGTGATTAGTTAATTAGCTACACTTCGACGACGCGATAGACACGTACGGACGCCGACATAGCACCTGGGCGAGGAAAGTAAATTAAAGTAAAAATAAAACAGAATAAGAACAGCAAAAATAAAAATATTTTAAAATAAAATAAAATAAAAGTACAAATAAAAAGGAAAATAAAAACGGCCGTGGCTTAGCTTGGTTACGCCTGGTGATTGCGAAGCAATAGCGTGTCATTCTCGGATAAGCTGGTAGTGTGGCTGGTGGTAGTCTTGGGTTACGCTAGTGTTACGGCTTACAGAGAATCATCTAAGAGGAAGTCATCCCTCGAATCCGTGTATGCCGACAAGCATTTCCCTCACCAGCGTGCCCATTACAAAATCTTCCAGCATCGATTGGCCGACGGTGCGGTAACACTCCATTTTCTCCGCGTAGTAAGATATGCCCACTCGGTGCTTGCAGTAGCTTTCGTTAAAGTACGGTAGCGTTACGCCGTAATAAATGTTGGGGTTATTGTCCCCGTCCAAAATGCGATACAGTTTCTTCTTCTTCTTCTCCTCAAGTAATATGGCACATACCCACGTGGGGGGATTGGCCAAGGTATAGAGTAGAATGCCAATGAAGCATTTGCGCGGGGAAGGAAACGTCAGAAGACTGAATCAAGATTAAAAAAATTGGAAAAATAAAATGAATTCAAGAGGTATGAGTCATCCGGAATAGAATCAATCTAGCCTTTTTTGGACATTCGAAAGAATTTTGTATATAGCTAACAAGATAATCGATTAGTTGCACTTATGTAATCGTGAAGGTAGCCGCATACACTGCTTAACGGGAATCCCTTGGCACTCGCACCGAACGATAGAAGAACTGTAAGAGACAGAGGCAGTCCTAGTCTCGAGAGAGGAACCTCCAGATATTGCTTTCTCTGAACCGCGAACCGCCGGCAAGAGAGGAGAAAATGATCGATTGATTCAACTTGCCCGCATGATACACAAAGGTTTGTGGCAGCGAACCCGCACCTGCATTAATACAAGTTTAAGTGAGGGATTCGACATCGAAGGAGCGTCATGGACACTTCACAAAGCCTTGACTTACACCACCGGATATTCCATGGGTACTTTAGGTGTTGAAAGTCCACGGTATTGAGCAACGGATCACTCAAAGTCGCTGAAATATGTTAGAACCGCTGGAAACGTGAAGCTGCTAACAGAATGAGGTGAGGGACGGGATATATTACAGGTGCGCTGAGAGGTGACCTTGCCAATAAATCAGCCACCTCGGTAAAATAGACGCCTGAATGCCCAGGTACCCAGACCAAACGGATCTCGCGCACTGTGCTCGGAACAAAAAACCTAAGTGAACGAGTCAAGAAAGATTTTTCCTAATTTTGGAGAGAGACAATAACTGAAAGGCAGTCTGTAAGAATAAGAACCCGTGCGACATGTCTGAGAATTTTGAGAAGAGCCAAACCAATGGCCAAAAACTCTGCGAAGAATATAGGAGTATAATCAGGGATACAAACGGAGTAGCTCCAAGCTAGATCCTGCGAATATATGCCAATCACCGCCTTCTCACAGCTGCCGGAGGCATCAGTGGAGAGACCAGTATGATGTGGAAAATTCTGTAGGTGTTCAGAAAGAAGACCATTTAGGGTATGTGCGGGCATATGCTTCGCATGGGACGGGAAAATAAAGTCGTAATAGAAGACGGGATCAGCCTGCGTGTCAGCAACTCGTTGCAAGGAGATCAGATCAACCTGAAGCGGAGCTAACAGATTCTGCGTGAAACTAGCTTGCGGAAGCTGATAACGTGGCCAGTGATTAGTCAAAAAAGGTGTGGTTGGGATACAAAAATTGGAATACTAACGCCTGGGGCCGGGTCAAAAGACTTGAGGAAAGTACGCACTGTTAGAAGTTGGAAGCGGGAATAGAGGTTGGGGATACGGGCTTCCAGATAAAGGACAGCGTTGGAAGTTGATTTTGGGAGCCCAAGGCATAGCCGTAGGGCACGCCTTTCCAGTAAGGCTAATGACTGCAGCTTGTAGTTCGCTCTACCAGAGAACAAGGGGCAACCAAATTCCAAAATCGGTCTCATATAAGCCTTATAGAGAAACAGTAGCGTGTCACGACGCATGCCAAACTTTTTATTGCCAACTCGGGTCAAACGGCCCAGTGCACGTTCCCCTTTAATAACATTATTCTTAATATGGTGTCGCCAGTCCAAATTTTGGTCATAAGTAACACCTAGGTATTTAACCGACTCCACCTGCGGAATTGGAGTGGAGCGGTAGGCTAGCGAGATGTACATAGGAGCGTCGGGTGGAAATACCAGCACGCCACATTTGGTGACATTAAGTGATAAATTGATTTGGTCCAACCAGACTTCAAGAGCATTCAGATACACCTGCAAATACCCGTAGAGCACATGAATATCCTTTGCTGATGCGAAAAAAGCTATATCATCTGCGTATACATGAACTGTAACGTTAGGATGAATGGGGATGTCCCGAACTAATATGTTGAAAAGCAGCGGAGAAAGAACAGAGCCTTGCGGCACACCTCTTGATTGACCATAGGTATTAGAACAAAAAGATCCGTCTGTACAGAAGAAAAATCTATCTTTTAGAAATTCACAAATCCAGGCGTAGAGGTAATGCGGTGGTTGTAGTTGAGCAAGCTTGTTAATGAGGACTGTGTGCTCCACGCTGTCATAGGCCTTCGCAACGTCAAGCGTCACCAAGGCCGAAACTTCTCTCTGGCGCAAACGAGAGCGCCCAAACGAGAGCGGCGGAGGCCACAGAACCGAAAGCAAATTCGCTACGCACCTGGAGGTCCACCAGCTGAGTCGTTTTTCTTCTTGTCTTTGCGCTTTCCTTTCCCCATTTAGATAGCAGGCCACGAACACAAATGGCAACCACCGGAACGGACGTCTTGCCTGCCTGCCGAGCCACTGCAGAAAGGCAAAAAGGCTGCGTTGTTACTCTTTTATAGTGACCTGTTCCGTTCCGTGATTCGCTCATATGCTTCTCCACGAGCTGCACGTGTTCCGTCGTCCTTGGCTGCGCTTGGAGACGTCATGCGCGTGCCGGCGCTTCTGCCTCCAAGAACGCATAAAGAAAAAAAAACTATGGAACCAAAGGAAATCGTCGTACGATACCGCTTTTCCACAGCCCCTTATGGGAACGCAAAGTCCCGGCGCGTCTCGAACACGCGCGCTGTGGAAGTCGAAGACAACAAGTGGAGGGGGACTCCGCTTCGAAACTCAAGTAGTCCTAGAAGCTGCTTTGCTGAGAGGGTCTAGTTCAGAAAATACAGAGGCGCATACCAAGTTCACGGGCGTAGAAAGTGAGAAAATGGGACGATGCTGCTAGCATTCATTTCCCATTTTGTCCAAGTCCGTGGTTTCAGCTCAGAGATCCACATAAATGAGCCACCAGAATGCGGCAAATAAAGAGCTGTAGCGATTTGTCAACATTTCTGGCTTTTACCTATGTCTCTATGTATTTGTTATTGCATCCGTTTAATTCATTTTATTCCCACGTGCTAGCGTGGATAAGCCCCGGAGTAAGGAGTATGTTTTACTGCCCACATGTGAGGCGACAGTCTGAAAAATCGGATTTGGGGGGAGGGGGGGGGAATGGCTCAATATCTGTCTCACATATCCGCGGAACCCTGAACCGGACCGTAAGAGTAGGTATAAAGCAGGGACTAAGAGAATGAAGGAAGAAACAGGTGCCGTAGTGGAGGGCTCCGGATCAACTCGGACCACCTGCTGATCTCTAACGTGCACTGACATCGCACAGCATACGGGCGCCAAT
Source organism: Amblyomma americanum (assembly GCF_052857255.1). Classification (NCBI taxonomy): domain Eukaryota; kingdom Metazoa; phylum Arthropoda; class Arachnida; order Ixodida; family Ixodidae; genus Amblyomma; species Amblyomma americanum. The sequence continues at coordinate 28,565,523 of NC_135497.1, read as the reverse complement.
CTCAGAGTTTATGTCGAGTCGTTGCGGTGGCCATTGCTCTCGAAGGAGGCCCCGATGCACGGTTCGCCGGTCACAACTGTAGCACTCGCTCGGCAAAGAGGAGCCGCCAAACTTTGACGTCTCCCTTTGTGCGAGGCGAAAAAAAAAACTCAAGTCGGCGACGCTAGCCCATGCTTAGCTCAGCCGGAATATCTGATACGCGTCTCGCTGGCAATCTCCAACGCCGGCGTTTGGTGGTATTGTAAGATCATCGCAGGCATCCATGTCCGAAGTTATACATTCCATAAGCTATCCATGTTGCGATCACAGGTAGAGGAATGTGCACGGGCCTGCCGACGGGCTCCAGCTATGCCTAACCACTGCCGCGTGCAAACAAAGGACAGTTCAGAGGTGTGAGGGGAACTACTGAAAGAAAAATGTGCTTTGCATCAACTGCGACCGTAGGAGCGACGGTGGTTCTGGTGGGGAGCTATCTGTAGAGTCAGTTGTGTGGCGTTTGCAAGACAGCGACAGCACGCGTCACAGCACTCATGTAAGGATGGTGCCGAGCGTGTCTTCGTGATCAGGCGTTAGGTGCCTTAGCCAGAGGACGTGGGAACAAAGCCTGACAGCGACGGCCCCGTTTCGATGTATACGCGAAATTATTTAAAGAACCCTGTGTGTTCGAAGTTACTGCAGTACCCCTCTATACGACGGCCACGTTTGACTTCAACCTGTGTTTAATGCTGGCTATCAAATTCAGGCAAAGCGCCGAGTAGAATGGCAATGCAGTCGCCACGTTTCACTTGATGAGCGCGGACGGCAATTGTAGTTTAAATATTTAGCTTAAACGCTTGTCGTTACCTCGTGTTCGGGAAAGATGCCACGCTGGGTCGAACACTGCTGCCTACCACAGCAACGCCAGCATCAAGGAAGCGCCACGTGACAAAGTTTAGCCGCCGCGGTGGCCCAGTAGTTACGGCGCTCGGCTGCTGACCCGACAGACGCGGGTTCGATCCCGGCCGCGGCGGTCGAATTTAAATGGAGGCGAAATTCTAGATGCCCGTGTACTGTGCGACGTGAGAGCACGCTAAATAACCCCAGGTGGTCGAAATTTCCGGAGCCTTCACTACGGCGTCTCTCATTGTCTGAGTTGTTTTGGGACGTTGAACCCCTCACACCAAACCAAACAACGTTTTCTTCCTTTTTTTGATGTTAGGAACGCTAGATGATCATTGAACTCCGTTACTGCAGCGTTGTGCTGCCGCCACACTCTTCATGGGCGCTTCTGATCGAATTTCGTGTAGTTCGCCAAGCGCTGAGACCCGATGCCGCAGCGCTGGGCTACGAAAAATTGGTTTCGAAGAAAGGAAACGGCGATGTAATTGTCTCGCTTCTTGGTGGAACAATCCGCTTTGCAAACCAGCACCCGCTCGATAATAGAAGCGCTGGTATCACCGTAGCGTGCTGCTACATTAAGGTGGTGGTTACACCTTTATTGCCACAGAATGGAATTGATTAGTTGGGGCTGGTGCGAGGCAGTGTGGCGTCCAGTCGGGGGCGGCCTCTTGAGCTCGCGTGACGATGGCCAGCTGCGTTGTTTTCTTGAACTGGCCAAGAGCTTGTCCCACCATTCCTTCGCCGAGAGAGGTGGCAAGGATGTCATCGAAGAGGGTGGGCTATCGCATTAGGGCAGTGAGCGCGCCCTCCGACCCGAATTTCACGAGGGACAGGTCATCTAATTTCATGACATCACCCATCACTTTAGACTTGACAGGCGCGCTTATGCCCCTCCCCACAAATAGTTAACAAGAGCACAGGAAGTTACCTGCAGCGCCGACTGCAAACACGCTCCCTTCTGAATCCGGCAGTGCTTCCCCTCAAGGACCCCCGGCCAGTACGACCCAAACTGCCATAAATATGGTGCAAGGGCCACATATGACCACATTATGCGAAACTGCGCAAATGATCCGCTTCAAGCGGAGTTGATACAGCTCGCTTCTCCCGAGCGGTGGGACGCCGTGCTGGTAAGGTCGGACCCCAAGATTCAAGGATGGGCATTCCAGCGAGCCAATGAGGTCGCCGCTAGCCATGGGCTAGCGGCCATCTAGTATGTCTCCTGCAATCTGTTCTCGACGCAATAAAAGTTTTACAATCCAATCCATAAAAATTGAAAATTGGCTGTTGGGGAAAGGAAATGGTGCAGTATGTTTCAAATCTCGGCGGAAACCTGAGCCGCGCCGTAAGGGAAGGGACAAAGGAGGGACTGCGAAAAGAAAGCAAGAAGGAAATCCAGTAGTGGAGGGTTCCGGATTTATTTTGACCACCAGGGGACCTTTATATATTACAATTCGTTTTTTGGGGAAAGGAAATGGCTCAGTATCTGTCTCATATATCGTTGGACACCTGAACCGCGCCGTAAGGGAAGGAATAAAGGAGGGAGTGAAAGAAGAAAGGAAGAGGAAGGTGCCATAGTGGAGGGCTCCGAAATAATTTTGACCACCTGGGGATCTTTAACGTGCACTGACATGGCACAGCACACGGGCGCCTCAGCGTTTTTCTTCCATAAAAACGCAGCCGCTGCGGTCGGGTTCGAACCCGGGAACTCCGGATCAGTAGCTTATGATTAAAATTAGAGCCGGAGCTGGAGTTTGTTGTTTCCGATCAAGCCACGTTTGTTGAATGCGTCAACCGTAATGTTAGTGTGAGAACTCCCTACAAACACAACTTCTTTTTGGGAGTGGACAAAGTGAGCTGCTTAATGCCAGTTGCCTTGTGCAGTCGCAAGGATTGATTAAAAGTAGCTTCACCTTCTTCTCTATGGGCCACTTCAGGAACTTGTCAAACAAGCCTTCAATTATATACACACGAAACCAAACATAGACACGGCTAAAGCATAGCCTCGGAACTAACAGGTATCCATAGTGGTAACTAGGCCGGCCATCGTTGCCTGTGAAATAACGCAAACGATCAGACGATTTCCTGCAGAATCCATTCCAGTCATCTATGGTCCATACGTACGGGACGGATTTGCTGAGGACGTCGCTTCTGATGCTGAGAGACGCTACGGCCAGCAGTTCCAGAGATTTCGCCTCGTCCTCTACTGAAGCCGCCTCATTTTAGCTGCTGTCATCTCCGAAAGTGAAGATCCGGCATTTGCCGGCGTGCGTTCTTCACAAACGGCTTTTACGACCCTGTCCTCCAAACGCGACACGTTACGCTCACACCCCTCGCTGTTCTTCTCTTTCATGGTCCGCTGGATGTAAGCCAGCGCATTCCTGATCTCTGCGATGACTTCGCGTTGGTCTTCAGCCAACGCTGCCTCCGCTCCGGTCGTCAGCTCCGAAAACTTGGGCGGCTGTCACTGCGTCGGCAATACTGGTGCGCTGCGATGCAAAGGCGCCACTGGTATCAGGGTGCAGACGGTCCTCGAACGAATCCATCTTCGTGCGCAGGGCAGCATTTTCTTCCAATATTTTGCCAGCGTTCCTTTGACTTCCATAAAGGCGTTCGAAAAGTTGTCCTCTGATGCTTGGTCGCGTGCGCGCGGTGGTTCACAGTCACGCGCCAGATGTTCCGCAATGTCTCGGTGTCGGACACTCTCGCTGCATTCGGGGCATCTCACGACGTGGAACTGGCAGGCGTTGGCGAAGTGCTCCAACATGGCGGATGCGACGACCTCCGCGTCGCAGCCGTGCTCAGCGTTCCAGCAGCGTACCTTGCGGCCGAGGATACTGTCCCTGGTGAAGGCTGACCACACCACGTCTTCTTCCTGGAAGGGCTCCTTGTGAAAGGGGCAGTGGTTGCGTTTGGCACCGGCGCCCTCGGAGCAGGACTGGCAGAGCAGGTGTAGACAGGGTAACATGGCTGCCGATGAAGGAACGAGACCGCAGACTATGCACACTCTAGTTGGTGGGAACGGGTTCACAAAACACGTCGGCCTCCAATCGAAGCCTCTGTCGAAACCGAACACTGTCTGCAGGCTCGTGGGCGCCATCGCTGGAGGCACGCACTCAAGCGTCCTAACATGCAGCGTCTCGGCCACAGTCGGCTGAGGATGCAGTCTGCGTGTGCGACTGTTATCACGTTTCCGCCGTCCTTGTCACACCAGGGTATGGTGTAAAAAGAGAAAACACTAGACTGCGAAGCTTTGCGCGCGGCAGCAGACGGTCAGACGGAATCCCGGCCGGTCTGCACTGCGTTGTCAATATTTCCAAGAAGTTATATTTACCCGGTTTACCTGATGAGAAACGCGACGTTCTTCTGTTGGTCGTTTTCACCTCCTCGCTGGCCACAGCTACTCCCTAAGCAGAATTCTTTTCGTCTATCTGTCTCGAAAATGAACATGGAACAGCTGGCGACACCTGGTGTGTGCTGCGGATATCAAGACACGGCGCGAACTTGGGAATCGAAACTGCATTGAGGAGAACAATGCTTTATCTTAGGACATTGCAACGGAAGAAGGCGCTTGTTGATGTAAATTGCGTGGACAGCGGAGTAAGCCGGTAGAATGGTAAGTTGATTACATATATATTTGTTTGAAAAGTGAGGGCTGCGAATGACCGGAAAGGTTTTCGAAATGCCACTACATTAAACGTATAGTTGTTATTCCGGCGGGTGACGCTCTAAGGGAGTTCAAAAGTGGCGTTCGGTAGGGCTGGGCCAGTAGCGTCAGTTTAGTTCCGGTGTTCCAGCGGGAACCTTGCGTGGTCCAGGCTTCGATTACAAGGCAGTACTAGAGCGCCGCCATAGTGAATTCTTCTGAAGAACTCTGTTCATTACCTCGTGCGTTTCTGACGGCTATGTCTAGGCTTAAAGCCCATCGACGATGAAAGCAACGCATCCGCTGCAGCAGTGGCGAAGTACCCCGCGCTCTTCCAATCAACGTCTCCTGAGCTAAGAGAAATTTTTCTTGCATAAGAATTTGTCCACAGTTTCATGAAACAATGCCACCATTTGTACTAGATTAGGAAACGTGTGCTCCGCGATAAAGCCTAACAAATGATTTGTGGTGGAGCTAGTCGAGGCGAAAACCGGTGCTACAAGTGTACAATAGCGAGGCTGAGCATCCGTCTAGCATGCATGAGGTGAGAGGTTCGATCCCCAGTGTCGCTGGGTACGCAGCTGTGATACAGTGAGTACAAGATTCACCTGGCCTGGTGCTCGGCTTAAACAGGGTGAAATGCTTAGAAAATGGGTCTTTGACCCCACCTTGAGCAAACGAAAATACCTTGTGCCATGGTCGCAGGCAACGTTACTATTAGCTCTACTCGGATGCGACTCAAGAACAAAGCGACAAATGCCCCTCAGAGGAGACCCTCCAGCCAGTGGTGTCGGCCCATTCTCCGCATGACCGTTCCCTTCGGAACTGCCAGCTTGAACTCGGAGGCGGTGGCAGAAGGATGGAAAATAAACAAGGGTAAATCAGATTAACCGCGGCGTCTTGAAAATCGGTCGACGCCATTGGCTGGAGGGCCTCCCTTGACGGGCGTCTGCCGCTTCCTTCTTGAGTTGTATCCGACTATAGCTGGCGTCACTGGCGTCAGGTCCATTCAGCAAACCCTACCTTAATACCCGATCTCGGAGGCCTTGGCTTAGTATAAATGCTACTCGCCTCATGCCCTGAAGTGTGGCTCTAATTGATTGTCTTTCGTCGCTAAAATTATTTTGTACGTATAATTTGACGGTCATAGATATAATACATTGACTTCGCGTTGAGAAGACCTCTTAGTGGAGACTAGTGTTGCTGTTGACTTCGCGTTGAGAAGACCTCTTAGTGGAGACTAGTGTTGCTGCTGTTAACAGCTGTAGAATTCCTGAATGTTTACAAATAACCGAGGTGGCGCTACAATCGCTAGCGGGCTCGCGGTAGGAAAGGGGCCGGGGGCGTCATCGTGGGGTAGACCTGAGCACCAGTTTTTCAAGGCCTGTAGGCGCGTTTTCCGTCTCTGGAAATCACAAAAGTGGTCGATGCTTTTCATGGGTTCCTGCTGCCCTCCCCCCGGCCCTCCTTTTCTAATTCGCCTTTTATCAACATAGGGTCCAAACCTCATAGGGTTGACACGCTCATAGGATGTCAACCCTCTGTAAGACGGCCGCCAAGCCTATCCTTATATCTACTTGCAACCCATACGGAGACGAACACTGTTTCAGGGCTGCAGTGCAAGGACGTCCGTGACTCGAACCATGCGCTGCTATAGCGATCCGCCACCTAACACGGGACAACGGGTTTTTTAACGGCTACACTGTCACCTCTCTGTCCGCAGGTTTCTATCTGTCCGCCCGTCCTCAGCACAAGACAGCTCGAGGAAATAAAAGCTGTGCAAATAGATATGTTCGACTGGGATTCGAACCTGCACCTTTGAGGTGTCAGTGTGGGTATGCAACGCCACGCGTTGGGTCGTTTGCGCAGACGCGAGAAGACAGCGCTGCTGCCACGTTGATCTAGCTAAGCGTTAACGCTTATGCACGGGCACTTCCTCATGTAAGTGTTGCCATTCAATTAGTGCGACTGTACAACACCGCTGCTAAAAACGGACTAATTTCGAGCAGCGAAGTACAAAGGGGATAGCAGGGATTTTTACAAAAGAGAACTTATATGAGAGATAAACTTTTCTTATGATTGCTCACTATCTTCACGAGATAACTGAACGTATTCCTTGACAGCACTGTGCATTTATATCCGTTTAAAATGCGCATGTGTTTTCTTGTGATGCGTACTCCGTAGCGTTCGAGCACCCGTTCTTCAACGCCCTCGTATGTCCTCTTGTAGTACGCAATCACACGTCGTTCTGCACTGGGGGACAGTGCCCGCGTTCTTTCTTTCGCGTGAGCGATTTTTTGTGGGTCTGGTTGGCTTGTCGGGTGCACAAAATGGCTCTAAGTGTGCTTGTGTCAACGCTAGCGTGCTGGTTCCTTGAATCCGCCTGAACGATCTCACCTCGAACGCGTGACACCATTGGGAGGTAAGTGAAATTAAAAAAAAAGAATGGCGCACGATTTAGCACGATTAGGCCACCTACGAATTAAGTCTGCTAGAACTTTGGTTTTCAATTCGATTTAGGTTCCAGGCTCGGTTTTCAATGTCAAGCAGGTGCCTCAGAAAAAGGTGGGAGAAATCGGACTTAGGTTCCGCCTTAAGGATGTGACGCGATAGAGTTAATGGGCTGATGCCCATGTATGTGGAAATGGTCATTCTCTACTTTTAATTCATAGATCGCTAGCAGTCCTTATACCAGTGCCAGCGGAGTGGCGCAGCTGTTAAGCGATGCGCCAGAGCCGTGCGATGGCAGGTGCTGCCACCGGTGAGGTTAGCGCGACCCATGTTTCTCTTCCCGAGCAAACTCAAAGTTTCGTACAGACAAGCGTCGGCGACATTTGAAATTGGGGGTTTCAGTCCTGGCGTACCAAAAAGGTGCTTGCGCCGCGACGCCGATAACAGGCGATAATTCATAGCGGACATATCGTACAGCCTACGTCATCGCTGAATGCTTACAAGCGACGTAACGTCCAAAAGAAGTGCAAATATTGTAAATGCTCGCCAAAGTTGACCAATATAAAGATTCTAGGCAGAAGTCGAACGGTACCTACTGGTAGCGTTTATCAGAATAAAAGGCTGATATATGTATCAGCGACATTTCACTGCGCTTGAAGCGAAAATATAATTTCTCTGGAGACGTACCTAATATTATGGAAATTTTGATATGATGAATCACTGCATGACTGCATATATGTACGTGCGTTCTTTCTGAATAAACAGTTGTGAGTTCACGCCTGTATTGTTCCCTTCATGTGCTGCGTTAAATTTAATTCCATCTTGGCAAAGAAACAAGTGCATAAAGATTTTTTTGCTGACAATGTTCATTGTGTTGTTGCTTGCGTGTGGATGAGATCAAACCAATGAACAGTAGGCATGCATTCCTGCAGTGGGGTAATATAGGCGTAGCACGGATTAGCCAGCAATTTTTTAATCGACCAGGGTCGGCTGCATTAATTATGATTAAGCTGGAGGATAAATGTCACATAACCTCGTACTCCCGTACAGCTTTTCTTCAGAGTTCTCTGCTTTCTGCTGCTGCCCACCCACACCTCGCCGTATTTCACTATTTCGAATGGAACGACAGCCGAAGAAGCGTGTTGGCGTAGTGCTCATGTCACAACGAGGCAAGGCTTTTCGTGGACAGAGATACGAGTCGGTAACCAGGGGCAGATTCATGTGTTACTCTTGGAAATGCTGGTCGCATTTCAACAGCGTATTTCTTGGACTTTTTTTCGTCCACATAATGGGGTCCAGCCGAGATAAGGGGGGGCTCCCTTTCCTCCCATAAATACGCCCCTGTCGGTAACCCCGAAGATGTGCCATATATAGCGCCCACAATCTATACACGAATAAGCCGATAAAGGTGTAAAAACAAAGTAAGCTGTCCTCTAGCGCGCTCACATTTAGGGGCAGGGTATTTTTCCCAAGTTCCGTAGGAGATTTCAGTCACTAAATATACGGAATGCTTACTCTTAGCAACGGTAGTATATTCCTACTGCAAAGCATGGTAACTTGATGCAGTTGGCAAAGGCAGTAGGCATACAAGCGCAGCGGCGGACTGGTCGAATTGCGTTCCTTACAGTTAATTGTCTCGTGCAGTCGCTAGGATCGATGAGAACTAGCTTAACCTTCTTATCCATGGGTCAATTCAGGAATTTGTCGCACAAGCCCTCGAGTATGTAAACACGAGGCCAAACACGGTGGCCGTGAAAACATTGGCCCGGAACTATAAGGTTTCCATGGTGGTAGCTAGGCTGGTCATCGCTGCTTGTGCGGAATGGCGAAGAACGTGCTTGGGAGAGAAATTCATCCCAGTCATATATGGTTCATTCGAACGGAACCTACTTGTCCAGAAAATCACCACCGATGTTCAGGGAAGCGATGATCAGCTGTTCCTCAGCTTTGGCCTCGTCGTCTACTGACGCAGCCTGTTTTCCAGCAGACGCCGCCGAAGCTAAAAATCCGGCATCTCCCAGCGTGCGATCTTCACACAAGGCTTCTACGACCTTGTCCTTCATAAACAGCGCTGTCCGCTCACACTCTGGCATGACTACCTCTTTCATGGACCTCCCGTTTCCAGCCAGTGCGTCCCTGATTTCCGATGCGACTTCGCGCCTGTGTTCAGCTAATGCCGTCTCGGCCAAGGTCTTGAGCCCCAAAACCTTGTTTTCTAGAGCGTCCGTCACTGCACTGGCGATAGTAGTGGACTGAGATTCTACTGTGTTTTAAGTCTCAGGGCGCAGACACTGCTCGAATGAATCCAGCTTCATCCGCAGGGCACCATTCCCTTCCTGTATCTTTCTTAACGCTTCTTTTATTTGCATGAATACGTTGCCAAATTTATCGTCTTGTTCGCGTGCGTGGGACGATAAACAGTCGCGCTCCAGATGTTCCGCAATGTCCTGGTGCAGGACCATCTGGATACACAAGGGGAGATCATGGCGTGGTACTGGTAGGTGTTGGCGAAGTGTTCCAACATGGCGGACGCCACGCACTCGGCATCGCAGCCGTGCTCAGAGTTACAGCGGCGTACCTTTCGGCCGAGAACGTTGCCCCTGCTGATGGTTGTCCACGCCATGTCTTCCTCCTGGAAAGGCTCTTTGTCCAGGGGGCAGTGGCTGCGCTTAGCAGCGGCGCCGTCGTAGCAGGGCTGGCATACGGAGTGACGCCAACTCTGCCGCCAAAGCAGTGACGAGACCGCACACTCTGCTCGAAGGGAAAGGGTTCAAGAAGAACGTGGGCCGCCGATCGAGGCCGGTGCCGAAACCGAACACTACCGGCATGCATGCGGGCGCTATAGCCTGAGGCATGCAGTCAAGTGTCCTCAGAGGGAACATCCGGGAACATTGACATGCGCGCACGCACGACTCCCGGGAGAACACCACTCGACCAGCCACGGACCACCGAGGTAACGTGCGCCAGTCTGTGGATCGGCCCTGTCGTGCTCCTCAGGTCGTCTACTCTCCCAGTGCCCGGGGAACAAATTGTGTTTCTTTTCTCTCTGTGTTAGTGCGCTTTAAATGCAGATTCTGTTGAATTGTAATCTCTCTCGATTCTTAATTTGCATGAGTTGCACTGTATTTGTAAATCACTTTGTATGTGCTCGTACGAATGATTGCGAAATCCTCTGTATCGTCTCTCTGCTGTATAAGCTTTGTTTGGTTTTGTGAACCTTTGGCTCCGACCCATTCTCTGGCTTGCGACCGGCGAAGGCTGGGCACCAAACGACCAACCCCCTCGGCTCTTGGTAGCTGGTCTCCGGCTGAGCTTGGCACATTGAGTCAATGGCATCTCTTTTGGCACCGAGACCGCTACCCCCACACGCTCTAAGGGTGTCTCGGTGCGCACACAAAGGTGCGCGAAGTACTGACACCCAGCAGCACAACTAATCGGCCCAATATTGAGAATATACTGGCAAATTTTTATCACCAGAGTGAAATCAGTCATTCGCAAAATTGGCCCATTTGCCTGCGCTGCTTGGGAAGGGACTAGCTCACGAAGTCTAATCGGCTGACCGAGTTTGCGCGGAGCTTGACTTTGAGTGTCAACCTAGGCGCATGAAGAAATAAAATATAAGTATTGCTGCGACTGGGCGATGAACCCTCGGAGGCCCGAACAGATCAGATTCGCTCGCCACTACACAAGGAGCACTGTGCTATCTCCGCAGCCGATCACGCCTCGTGTCAAAAAACCACACTCACTCATGCTGTCCATTGCACGTCATCGTCTATATCAACTTCCATCTGCGGCGTGAACAGATCAGATCAGCCTAACCTCTTTCAGAGCTTAACCTTAGCCCAATATCACAGCAAAGCAAAACACAACCAGCCAAGCAAAACCTTGAGCCAACCTAGCCAAACACATGCTTTCGCACCTCTACTCGGCTTAACTACGTTTCAAAACCCTATCACTTTTTTAGCATGTGTTGTAGTTGAAAAGACTGGATCCGGACAACGCTGGCCAATGCAAGCGCCAGTGACTGCAAGACAAGGAAACCTCATGTAACGGCCAACTTTATCGACCTTTTTTTATTAGAACTTAATAGATTTCAAGGCACAAGAACAGCAAACAACAATGTAGGCTCCCGCACTCTTCGGACAGCACATGAAAGAACAAAACCAAGGAAATCCTTCGCCTTGCGAGCCTGCAAGAAAACAAAAAGTGCAATTAGTGGCGGCTTGGCTGACTTACGCTAACCTGGAAATTGTTCCGTCGAATTTGAATCAAAGCCAGCCCGAGCCTCTAACAACGAAAACCACCGATTAGTAGTTGCTCATACCAGGCTTGCGGAGCTACAACTGAAAGATACTGATCATACATCTCTTCCAAGAAAATAAATCCGTTATTTCATAGTCTCCGATTTTTTGCGATTGTTTCCGATCACAAAGAAAGATTTTTGATCTCTATGTTCATCACACTGGTATCTATAGAGAATGCTGAAAAACAGTGACAAATGGCATATACAGCGATCTCACAGAACGAACTCCGAGATCCATGCATCCGCTCGAAAAGGCCAATGTCGCCTATATAGGCAAATAGAAAACAACTCACCGCTATGAATTGAAGTCTCACCACTATGCACTATTCATGCAGTGAACACTGATAGCCCCTTTGTAGGACATACTGCGCATCACCATTTAATATCTTGTAGCATTACTTGTCCATGTACCTCAGCGCAAATTGACTGCCCATTTATGCTTAGATTATATTTATTGTTTTTTTTTATTCTTTTACTGCTATAAAGATATTTTCCGCGCTTCTCGCCTTACGATATTTTTGCCACAATACTCTTCCCCATGTAGAGTATGCTCTAAACAGAAAGAAGTAAAAAGGGAGTAAGAAAGGGAAGTAAGCTGTCCTATCCGCTAGGAGGCAGCTTACTCTCTTTCTTACTCCCATATAGGCGTTTGTTTGTGTTTAGAGTGTAGCATGCGAGCTAAAATCTCTTGTTTAAATTAAAGGGCTTCTCGCTCTATCTATCGCAAAGGGACACCCGCGGGGCTTGACAACTAGCTGACGGCTATGCAGTTGAACGTCGCGAAGGCTGCGGTTTTTAAACTTAGATCGCATTTTTGTGCAGCTATGAAATGCTCTCAAGGTGCAGAAAGCCGGTTAAATTCAGTTCAGGTTCTTCTCTGCCTGCAATACATACAGCATATATGAGTATAGCAAGTCGGGGCGCAGGCAGCGAGAAAAAGAGAAAATATCGCCGGACAGTGGTCAATAACATTTTGTTAGGACGACAAAAAAAAGCATATTAGGTGCATATATATTTAACAGAAAATTTTGGTTGTGCGCTCATAGAAGATGCACAGCTGAACTAAGCGCAATTAAACACGTGAAAGGCACACAACACAGGGCAAGCGCTTTGTGTTCATGTTCCTATTCAGTTGCGCATCTGTGATGTGTAGCTTACAATGAACCAACTGTAAGTTCCGATCATAGAATTTGGATCAAAATTCTTTCGTTTTTAATTTCGTCTGGTGGTAAACTTCTAGTTTAGGTAACACAAAATGAATTTATAACCGATTAATTTTTTCCTCGTGGAGGAATTCGATGCAGCGGCCCTAATGTGGGCGGAGCAGCACTTAACAGTTAAGTCGTCTCTCACTACAACAAAACGCATTAAAAAATGTTGCTATACGGCATTCGTAAAGCGGTGATCTTTATCGTCCATCCCATGCATACCACTTCACCTGCGCCTTGAACACACGACAGTGCAACGCCAAGAGGGCCGGGAGAAGATGCCCACTGCGTGTCACGTATATCTTGTCCTCTACGTCTTGCGCACATGTCCAACATTCTTCGACAAAAAAAATTGAAATTTGGGAAAGTGTAAGATTCTGGTATTGAAATATTCAAGGCCCATTCTTCTGATATCTGGAAAAATCTTCCTTTTATACTGTTTCCATTGCTCGCATCGAGCAGTTATGACTGTAATAGAAAACCAATGAGGAACACTTTGGACTTTAGCAAAAACGTTAATAGCAAAAAAAAATGCAAGCCTGCAGGCGTTAGGTTGGGGATATATTGATCGTTGTAGTAGAATTTTACAATATATGAGGAACACTGCGCTCATAATACCCTCCCTATACCCTATATAACACCCTCCCTGCAAATGCCTTTAAACGTTTTCCCGTTCCAGATTGCTTTTCTCCAGAACTGTTGGGTATGACGTCAGTGGTGCGCCTCCAGGCTCACCGTAACCGGAATGCAGGGGCAGCGGAGAACCTCCTCCATTACACGAAGTACATGGAGGCCTGCAGTTCCTGCAGCACCTTGACGGCCTCCACGTATTGGGCAGTGGTCAACACTGTGTCACCGCCGCCCTCAGACGACTGGCTGACCGCGCCGGACGTCTCCAGCTTGCTGGCGATGTGGTGTTTTGCACGGAAGGCGGCCAGGTGCGCGTAGTACACAGGGGCCGGGATGCTCACGCTCCTTGCACATCGGGAGTATGTGTGGCACAGGTAGAAGCTGAGCTTCTGCAGGTCGTCCGCGCTGAACATGGAGTCATCCCACACGACATAGTAGTGGGCCGGCCGGCTGGTGCCCTGCGGGTGCGCCGAGGAGTACACTTATTCACATGCGAGAATTCCAAGGGCCGTGTCATGTTGTGTCGCGTCGTGTCGAGGTATGTGGTGGTGCGGTGTGGTCCTGCTTGTGGTGCGATGTGGTGTGGCGTGGTGTTTGCGGTTTAAATGCGCCATTACGTGGGAAGGACAGTGTTTAAACGCAATATACAAAAACCGGAAGTGCCCATGAGCAACCCATGCACTTGCCCTGCTCCTAATGCCGCATGCACAACATGTTTCCGGCTTTATTTGGCCTTAGATGCCCTCGCGCCAATAAATACAGTGAATAACTATTATTTCCTGGCTGGCTGTCATCAGCGCATTGGTCGGTCATCGTCATCTATGTCGGTGTCCCGACTTCGGGACAGCATAAACACCGAGGCATACAAGCCGACACGACTATTTAAACAAAAATCAATTTTTGACCGTTTTTTAAGACTTAAAAGCCGCTTCCATCTTTTACGTACGAGCTAAACATCAAGCGCTTCTCTTTTCACCCAACCTTCTGCAATCATGTCTCAGTAGACGCCACCTCGAGAATAAAAACCAATGACCATATCCACATGACAGCATCACTGAGCACTCGCCATAGAGGCCCCCCATGCGCAACTTCCGATACCGCTTCCCCAAAGGTGAACGATGACGTCACAGTCACACACAGCGCTCCTGATGGACTCAATGTAAAGCGGAAATCTTCCGTCACAGTTTCGCGCGTAGGTGATCTCGAAAACCATGCTTCCGTTTCCTCAAGATGTGGAAGGCCTACACCGCAGGCGCTCCTGGAATTTGTAGCGCATTAACGACGCGACACGACTTTGGCGATGCCGGCGCCCGGACTATTTCCTCCGCAAATTCATAAACGAAAACACCGCAGACCATTTCTTCCCGCTGACAATCGCAACAAGAGCGGAGAAGAGGACGCCTACCTGGATGCCGAAGTGGCTGCAGAGGAAGAAGTCGAAGTCCAGCGGGTGCGTGACCACCGAGTCTACGGTCGTGCCTGGTGGGACGTTGCGACACTTGCCCACGCCGTCGCGGTCGTTGGCGGGCATGAACCTCGTGTGATGCCGCTTCTGGATCACGATGAAAGTAATTGCTGGCTCGTAGGTCTCGTTGGGAGACAGTTCCTTGCACGCCAGCCGGATGGCGCTCACCTGCGAGATTTGAGAGCGGAAACAAAAAATGTCGGTCAAGGCTGAAAGGCCATTCGAATCATCACGATATCTACCTAGTTCAGAATGTAAACCAAACAATTTGGATGTTCACGAACTATGCTGTCGTATCTTATACAATTGTCGTTTCACAAAGAGTGTACGGCGAAGATCACCGTTTTTTTAAGCAATGCTATTATCGGTTGTACTCTGGTTAAACGAGCCGTTTCAGCTACCGTTCAGTTCAACGGAAGTGCAGCTTTTCCAACTGACGCTTAAATGAATAACAGTCGGCTGCAGTTACTCGGCATACTCCTCTAAATTGAGTTCACGCGGTCCACATTCCGGATCACGTGATCGGTTTGCACATAACTCTGCGCATTGACCACCTAGTTGACTTCACTCAACAAAAATTTCTGTGCAAGCTTGGCGTTTCAGTATACCTGTAGTGAACAACCACACAGAGCCAAAAAAAATTCAGTACAGGAACGTCCGGCTTCACCGCTCAGCCCTTGTTTTACTGGTGCCACTTCGCGGGCTTTTTTTTTCTGGTTACACTAATCCGAATATAGTCGGATACACTCAAGAATGAAGCCGATTTTCTCCGTAAAAGGACCCCCTTCCAGCCAATGGCTTCGGCTTATCATCACGAACCCTCAAGGCTGACAATGCGGTGTGCGCCGTGGCAGTGACAATAGTCTTCCCTGTGAGGGGGGAGACTAACCCCTTTCATCTAGCATTCGCCACGTGGTTACCCAAGCAGGCTCATGAGAATTGGTCTATGCCATTGGCTGCAAGAGAGTCCATTCAGGGTTCTTGAGTTACTGGGTTCTTGAGTTGTATCCGACTATAATGGAAGTTGTAGTTGTACTTATATTAGCCAAGATAGCAAGATGTGGCAGCCGGAAATGCCGCCGACTCGGCCGATGCAGCGGGTCAGTAGACTGGTCCAACTGCGTATCTCCACTGAGCTGAGATCTCAACAGCAGGTGGCGCTGCCTTTTATTACCCGTGCCACACGCGCACTTTCTAGATGTTTGTAGCCTTAAGTTTGCCTATGCCATTATTTTCGGAGCTGGTGCTACACGTCCAGATTTAACGACATTATTATTTATTGGCAGATTTATTGACAATACTGATTCGCAACTAAACAGAGGAGATTACAATCCAATAAATGACGAAATTCAAATGTTTTCTGATAATATTCTGACACCCTCTTTTCAATATAAGTCAGTAGAATATAACCGCGGGTTCAATTTAGAGGCAAGCTCGCCGAAATAGTAGCCAAACATGTCCCGCTTATCACGCTATCAAATCATAAACCTAACACTTGCTTTACAAGAAAGCATCAATGCATGAGAAATAAGAAAAAAAACGGTTGTACAAAAATACAAAGCACGAATGTTCGCCCTGCGCGCCGGGTAAATATAAAACCTACCTAAACCTCTGTTGTTCTGGCCTTTGTGACGAAAATTTTTTTTTTCAAAAAGCCCTTCCTGCGCTACTTAAGAGCAATAAAAGCAAGTCCTTCAAAACAATACGTCCGAACAGTGTCAGTAATGATATATCAATACATGATATTGACAGCACCCCCTACTTCGATGCTGAATGTCCTAAAGCATTTAACTCGTTTTTCGCATATATTTTCACCCAAGAAGATAATCCTAACGTCTCGTATGTACCTGATTTTGGTTACCCGTACATGGCGCCGGTTGACATTACACTTGATGGCTTAGTACACCTGATAAATAACCTAGTACCCTCTTTTTCTGGTGTTGATTAAATCAATTCAAAATACTAAAGAAATGCCATTTCTGTCTCCAAAATCATCTTCCTTCATATCTTTAAGCAGTCATTATCTACAGGTGAGGTTTCCACCGGTTGAAAAATAGGAAAGGTTGTACCGGTTTTCAAAAGTGGCAACAAACACTCGCACGAAAACTGCCCACTTCCACCTTTTTGGACTTTGCCAAAGAATTTTATCGGGTAGAACATTGCCGACAAATATCTAAGCTTTGTGCACTTAAATTACATTCTTTAACTCTGTCATGGGTCCGTAGTTTTCTTTCTAATTGCCAGCAGTACACCGTTGTTAACAAGTATTAATTTCCTGTTTGCGATGTTACATCGGGCGCGGCGCTAGAAGCCTCCTCTGTCCATTACTATTAATAATTTACATTATTAACCTGCCAGCAACAATCTCATCTTAGATACACATATTTGCTGACGTCTGCATTATTCATTGACCAATAAAATTTACTAATGGCCACCTTGAACTTCAATGTCACCTCGATTGCATAAACGACTGGTGTAAAACGTGTCTAATGACTAAACATTTCTAAGTGTAATATAATTACTTTTAGCCAAAAATGCGCAACTTCGAATTTTCCATACCGCAATAATAACGATACATTGGCTCGCAATACGCAGTATAAGCATCTAGGCGTCCATATTTCACCAAACTTTTCTCGGGCTGAACACACATCCACCACTTTCGCTAATGCTTCCCGGTCACTAGTTTTCTTTCGCCGTAACCTGCTATGCACTACCCCTGACATGCGTAAACAAGCCTATATTACTTTTGTAGCACCGCAGCTAGAGTACACTTCATCCATCTGGTCACCTTATCAGAAATATCTAATAGAGAAGTTGGAAGCTGTCCAGAATCGGGCTTGTCGTCTCATTTTGGCAAAATTACAGTTATCAGTCCAGTGCAACCCAACTGAAGATCAAACTTTCGCTCCATGCATCCTTTGCAAATTCGTCGCGAGACTGCCCTTTTATCTATCTTTCACAAATACGTCCATGCCACTGATTCACCGCCAGCACATCTACAACGTCCCTCCTACTTATAACTGCAGCTATGCCGAATTTATGGCAACACACATGATTTCAACTTCTCGTCACTCCCGCGTGCCATTCGTCTCTGGAACGATCTTCCGGACTGCACCGCCCTGCAGGCTAATCAAGACCCCTTTCGCGAACATCTACCCAAACATTTCGTTGATAACGGTTAGCACGTCATTTAAATACTCAGGATTCGTACAACTTCGTTTTCAGCAGCTTGAGACTATTGCCTCTTCGGTTTCGTGATGCGCAGCTTTGCTCATTTATGCCTGATATGTTTTCTTTGGCTTTTGTATAAATCTTCGTGCATTTCTCCTGTTTTTGTTTCATGAAGCAGAGTGGTTTTTTTACTTTTATCCCTGTTAATGAATTGCGATATCTTATCTGAACTCACCTGTTTTTTGTGTGTTTTGCTGTACTTTTAATATGATTTTTGGATTTCTGGCCTATTTCTCACTAACTTCTGTATCGCCCCCTTACACAATGCCTCTCCAGAGGCCTATAAGGTATCTGTATATAAGTAAATAAATAATTTAACTAGTCACGGTGACGATACCGCCTTCAAGGCAGTAAAAAAAAGCCCTGAATATAAACAGTGTTAATGAGAAAGTATAACAGCAATGCCCTTCAAATATAATATAAAAATTATTTTGTAGAAAATGCCACTGTTCTTGCTTGACAAGTGTGTAAAAGTAGAACTCGTGTGTCAGCTCACAGGATAACAGTACATATGAATTCCTATTAAAAATAGTGTTGTTTATGAATAAACGATTATACTCTGGGTAGTGACTTCACACAAAAAAGTTGCATGTCTTTCCGCATGCGGAATGGCGAAAAGAGTATACAGATCTCGGGCGAATGAGGTGTGGCGAACTCAGAAGGTCGCAAACGCCAGTTAGTCTGTCTAATGTCATTAAATACAAGTGTGTGGCACCACGCCAATTGCGTTAAAAATTGATTTACTAAGTAATTAATGACATAAAACTTGACCGTGTGGCACGGGTATAACACCTCGAACTGTCGTTCAGCTCAACGGACGGTCAACTGCACAGCAGTTATAATCGCCCGTGTGTAAGAAGGATGGCAGGCGGAGCGGATACGTACAAAACCGCGCCAGAGGCCTCAGTCTTGGATGTTTACCACCTTTTGAAGAGAAACGATCAAGCTGAGGTCAACTAACGCCGACAAGACGTCTCCAGAAATGAATATCCTGGATGTCCTGAAATTATATCCCTGTGGAGATCAATTCGGTGTCGTTACGTATATGCACAGCTAGTCGGCTTCTCCAAAGACAAAGGTTATCCAATGACACTAGTGACATTGAATGCGGGAAAAACTGTCTTAACAAGATGAGCGTTTAGTGGGCACAGTATAGTAGTAGGCGCAGTTACTTACCTCATAGTTACGGACTTCCAAGAACTGCCCCTCGCTCACTCCGTCCCTGTAGAAGACGATCCGCTCGGGCTTGTGCCTGGTGGCGCGGTGGAAAGCCAGTAGCAATTCTTTGATCATGTCCTTCAGGTCTCTAATGATTTCCACACGCGCCTTAGCCTCGGAGTCTTCAATCTGTACCCGAATGGTGGCGTGAAACTTGGACGGTACAGTGTCTAGGCTTCCGACGCACGCGGCGATGGATGGCCTCACCTTGTCTCCAGGCGATGGGTGCGACACGTCTGCTCCAATGACGATCACGGGCCTATGAAACAGCTTCGGCTTCTCCTGCATCAGGAGACTATTGTTGATACCGCCCATCTTGGCGTTGATCTTCTGGCACAGGTTTTGGATGAGCGCTGCGTTGCACTTTTGGACCACGTTGTTGTCCAAGATGCATTGTGTGCGCAGAGAGAGCTCAGTCTCTGCCACCTGCTTGATCTCAGCGTAGTTCGTGACTTTTGTTATCACTGCCACAACCATCTCCAACTGCGGGTACTGCTTGCGCTGCTCCGTGAGAACGGTCCGCATGGGCTGGCGGTTTGTGTCGAACGTGATGACCGCAAGCGGCTGCGCAATGCGCATGCCCAGTTCTTGGCCGATGCGGATCAGCATCCTGATGAAGTTTTCCAGGGAATCCTTGTGCGCGAAGCGGCTCACGTTGAGAACAATCCACTTTGTCATGGACATCGCCTTGTAGAAGCGCTGCCCTCGGAGATCCCACGTACCGTCGCGCGGCTTGCACATGGTGTTGTTCTCAAATACCAGAGATGGCGGGTCGAGCACTCTGCCCACAACCTGAGTGGGCTCAGTGTTGATCTTGACGCCGAACTCTCGCAGGTACTTGTCCGAGCTGCTGACCATGTCGCGCACAGACTGACGAATCTTCTGGAAGCGCTTGGCTGGCGGCTTGGCCGTGCGCTTGATCATCTCGGCGGCCTGACTCTCGTCGAGCTTCTTCCGACAGTGCTGGCCTTCGGCCAGCTCGCACACCTCCAGAGGAATGTAGACCGGATGCGTCGGGCTGCCACTCTGCACGCAAGGGAAGTTCGGGTACGACAAGCGCCTGTAGCGGCTCTGGAAGTAGTCGGCGACGGAGATCTGACTACCTTCTGATTCAAAATAGATTTCCTTCGCAGGTTCCCTCGTGATCTTGACCACTTTGTACTTGCGCGGGTACGGAAGGTGCGTCACTTTGACACGGAGTCCCTTGAGCTCCCTATTCAGGCGCACGTACTGGTTGTCGCGCAATGACCGGAAGTCTGCGGGCGTCAACACACGACGGCTGTCGCTTAAGAACCTGCACATGAAGTCGACCAGTGGAAGCGACTCGTAGAATGTTGTTGCTGACATGTCGACGTTAAGCATGGGCTTCCATTGGGCGGGTCGAACACTCGTGTAGTAGCCAAACCACACCTCCCGGCCTCCTCCGAGGTCATTGTACTCGTTGGGTTCCGGCGGTCTGAAAAACGAGCGTCCAACCGGTGCAAGGTTGATCGAGGGGCTGTGCCTCAAGACGATGTCTATGGCCTGGAGGACTTCCTGGGGCACAGTTTGTACGCGCTTTTGGAAGACGCCATGCAGGGCGTCCAGATTCACTGTGGCCGCGTACTGGATCTTGATTATAAACTTCTGGGATCTTTGGTCTTCCTCGAGGTCGACTGTGAATGTCCGCTCGCGGAAGTTGAGCTGGCGGCGCGTGTACAGGTTCTTGCGGCCATCGAAAGCCGGGATGCAGTTGGCCAGGTCTTGCCGGTACTTCTTTACTAGGAGCTCGATGACAATCCTGTTGATCTTTGTACTGAGGCATCGGTACTTTTTCTGCTCAGGAACCTTGGTCTCCTTGGCAGTTTCCGAGGAGATGTCGACGTCGTAGTGGTAGACGCTGCCAGTCGGTATCTCGATGCTGAAGTGGTTGGCAAGAAGTTGTATGGTCCGGCCCAGCTGGCCGTGGGCAGGCCGCCGTGGGAAGTGAGAGGGTAGGGTTCGCTCGAGCTCCTGCGCCGTGTTTGGAGGTAATTAGAGCAGAGCATGAACAATTAAGTATGGACGCACTGTTTCGTGTGTTGCGCGTCACATAAGTTTGGCCGAATGGTCTTCGATCTACACTACAGCGCAGGACCGGTTCCGGTGAGTCTTAATGGAAAAAGCCTCCTGCACCCCGTGCATTATAGCGAGCCCTTTAAAGGACAGCGCTTGAACAAGAATATCCTCCAGTGACAATGTTTAAAATGTTTTGTGCAAGCGAAGTTATGTGCAGTCAAAATTTAAATTTCAGCGTCTTCGAGCCTTTCTATATCTTTTCATCACTCTTTTCATGCTCACAGGTCGGCACTGTTCAGCCAGCCCTACCCACTCGGCCCCACCGCCGGCTGCCTATGCGTTCGGGATCCCCCCCCCCCCCTGTAGAATGGGGTCGGGGGGGCTTCCTGAACCGCCGAAGCGACGCTTATTACTGGCAGCGGCCATAGCAGCTGCCTTACTTCTGAATCTAACCGACAGACACATCTGAACAAAAATACGCAGGAGCGCGAGGCGGAGAAATGCGCGGGCGTGAAAAAGTCACTGGAAAGAGCTCGCCAACCTTCGCTCGGGATTGTGGGTTCTGAATATTTGGTTCCGATGTTTATGACGAGAGAACGTAGTGATTGAGCGAGGTTCTGTACCCGGTTGGTCAAAAGTTTCGGGGCCAGAGGGCTTGCTTGTTTCATCGGTATATCATGGCATTTAAGACGCGAATAAAGCTATCAAGGTTCCCAGAGCACAGAACGATACCTCTTCCGCTTTCTACGGATATTCTGAGTCTGGTGGTGTCATGTCTGCCTGATAATACAGCTCAAAAGCAGACCCTTTGGCCTGAGAACTTTTAACCGACCCTGTACTTTCCTTGGATTATATTTCAGAGCCTTGTGCTATTTTTAGCGCATATGACAGGGACGATCGGGACGATTGCAAAATCAAGGAACCGCACTGCGTAGTCGCGGTGTTCATCAAAAGCGCGACCGTAATTACTTGTTCTTTTTCTGCCTTAAATTATTTATACAGTGAACCAAGGCCATGATGGTGCCACAGCTGTAGAAGCATTTCTTGCAAGGTTTCTGAACCACTCAAAGGGAAAATGTAGGCTATTTTGAATATGTTTAGACGTGGTATTGTGTTCCCATTCGCATCACATTTCTTAAGAGTCCCTTCTCTGTGCCTCAAAAACCGTTTTTCAGAATCCTGAGTAGAAGCTCTTTAAAACAGGAAAAACAAAGAACGCCGAAACCAAAACTCGGTTTCTCCCCAAGTATGACGCCGAGATCGAGGCTTGTCGTCATGCATACTGTCACAGAACCTCTCGGTGCGTTGACTGACTAAACTGGAGACTGTAAGCGACAGACCACTGTTTGTGTGAAATGGCCAAAAACAAAGGTCTTATTTTTTTTCTTCTTGACCAATCTCCGAGCAAATATCGACGGGCATGCAGCTGGTGACGTCACATGTCCAAGGTCGCCCACAGAAATGGTCCCGATTGGGGTGAAAAAAATTGGAAAAATTTAATTATTCATGATGAAACAAACCGGCGCCCGGCACCGAAGCTCGGCACAAGGAACTACAGTGGAAATTTCGGCATTCGTGGAGGTCGGAAAGACGCACCAGCCGCTCATTAACAGTGAAAGATGAGCAACATACGGGAATCTTTCTATGAATTGACAATGTGCAGACGCGTAATTTATAAGAATCAACAGCTACAGCCCAAGGAAACATCAGTTTGCCAGAGTGGAAGTTTGGGCTCGAGAGTGCAACATTTCGCTTGGAGTAAAAGCGCATTTAACGCGTGAATAAAAAAGACAATGCACTCACTGCGGTGGCTAAGTGCTTAGTGCGCTCGGCTGCTGACCCGGTGTACGCAGGTTTGAACCCGACCGCGGCGGCTGCGTTTTGATGGAGGCGAAAGGCGCCCGTGTGCTGTTCGATATCAGTGCACGTTAAAGATCCCCAGGAGGTCGAAATTATTCCTCAGCCCTCCACTACGGCACTACTTCGTTTCTTCTTTCACTCCCCCCACCCTTGTCCCTTCCCTTACGGGGGCGGTTGGGGGCACTGCACCATTTCCTTCCGCCCCCCCCTCCCGCCAGAAAAGTTAATGTCGATTAGCCCAATAATAATAATAATAGGAATAATAATAATAATTGCTTTTTGGGATAAGGAAATGATGCACCATCTGTCTCATATATCCCTGCACACCTGAACCGCGCCATAAAAGAAGGGATAGAGGGAGTGAAAGAAGAAAGGAAGAAAGAGGTTCCGTAGTGGAGGGCACCGGAATAATTTCGACCACCTGAGGATCGTTAACCTGCACTGACATCGCACAGCACATGGGCGCCTTAGTGTTTTGACTCCATAAAAACGCAGCTGCCGCGGTCGGGTTCGAACCCGGGAACTCCAGATCAGTAGCAGAGCGCCCTAACCACTGAGCCACCGCGGCCGGTTGGATTAGCCCAGCTAATCCAGGATATACAAAGGGGAAGCGAGACTGAGCTCTCCACTGTCCCGCAGAGCCGGTTGTGCGCCTTTCCTGGTTGTGCGCCTTTCCTTTCGTGAAAATGAATGGTCCATCCCCAGGATTCTGGACCATGCGCCTCGAAAAACCGGTCGCGCCATCTCGCGACAGCCGGCGGTGCGGCGGCGCGTAACTCAATGGCGACGAAAAATAAAAATTGATATTTCGTCGCGCATAACAGTTAGAAATTAGCTCTCTCGCCTAGATGTTAAATGCATCTTAAATTTTCATTTAGTCGAGTTTCATCGATGTAGCTTACATATTGAGTTTGCCATGAGCAATGATCTATGACAGCATGGAGCCTATGGCGAGGTCCTGAAAAATACCCCACTTGACTTCAATTTATCGCTCACTACAGCCCTATTTTAAAATATATCGACAAGCTCTAGCAGGTTCACGTAGGGTAATGTCCTACCTTAAAGGAAGTATAAGGTATTTTACATTTCAATGGCGTAAAAGTCTTCCTGCGCTATTTCACTATTGATCATGCATCATCAGCTTTTTCATGAAACGTGTGGCGCCCTCTCTCGGTGCGTTGGAAAGGCACACGTCCCTGCTCGCGGCCGGGCTCGAGTAGCGGAGGCGGCTCGATTCCGGCCGTGCCCTGCTACAGTGTCCCTGCTTTGGTAGGTTGCTTTTGGAGGTTGAGCCTGCCGTACGAATGCGCAGTTTTATAAAAATTGCCCCCATCGGAGGGAGGCTATGGCCATGGGCTGCTACATAAAATGCTACAAGAAAGCGTGTGCCTTCTATGAGGTATATAGAGGAAATTATAAGAAGACTCTTTGGCTTGACAGGTACATTTTTCATTAAGCGCGTACAGTGACCACACCGGCATAGATGATAGTGGAATTGCGTACACAATAACAGTGCAAAGCAATGAAGCTTCTAGGTACTTTCGTTCAAGCAGTGAAATTTGTAATTCCCGGACGCTCATGCTTAGAGCTCACTCACCGATACTTGCATATGGTTCTTGCACTGTGCATTCAAAATTGTAAAATCGTGTCTTAATGTCTACATTTCAACACTCATGTTATTAGCCTCAATAGCAGAAAGCTCTTCCAATCTTTTGTCGATGTGGTGCAAGTGCAGCAAGGATGCGTTGAAGTGAATGTTGCATGTGTTCACATAAGAGGCGGCAAACCTGATGCTGCGTTTTATGCCAGTAGGTTATTTGTCCAATGTAACAATTAGTAGTGTTGTAGTTCACATTTTGTCTAGGTTGGTAAAGTGCTTCTCACGATTCGATCGTTCGCCGTCGAGAAGGGGTTTACCATTGCTGTAATCGATGCTTGGTTCGGCAATTCTGTCAGAGATGTACGTGAAGGATGAACCGCTAACGAAGACTTCATAGAGTGGCATGCTGGGAACTATTCTGAAGAGTGTGCCATCAGTTCGGCAAGCCAGTAACTACGCCGTTACCCAGAGCAGCAATCAAGAGTCAAACTCTAGTTAAATGTTCTTGATTATAATTTAAATCTGCTAAGAAATGAACACAAGTTATTGTCGGATAACACGATGTTTAAAAGATTACTGGTTTTCTCCAGTACGGTGACTCGGCGCTCCACCCAACCCGTTTGTGCAATGCGCCGCTAGCGCGATTCATTAGCGACAGGCCGCTACATGCTCGCGGCCCTGAATATGCAGTGAATTTACCGTGTTGCGAATATGTGCAACAATACCCATAAGCACTTTCGCACGAGTGGCGCGAACATATTTTTTTTTTTGCATAAGTTCCAACCTACCGTCGTTTTTTTTTTTTCTGCAGCTCTCCTATCTACTTTTCGCTATCCTCTCTCTTTGCTTTTAATTCCACCGGTTGCAGTTCCAGTGCTTGAGGGATTAGATAGCAATCGCTGGGCCGGCAACATTTTTAGCTTCCTTTTTGTATTCTCGTCAGTTGTTGTTGCCTCTGAAGCTCTTGGCACACTACTACTTCTTGGATGTGTGACTCCCGGGGAGTTAGCGCGGCTTTTTAAGCGCACAAACCGCGGGAATCAGAAGAGGGAGCCGTTTCCACGGAACGATCCAGCGACTTTTAAATGTGCCATGCATCTCCATGTTCCTGGTGCTGGCTCCCTTCCCCTGTCGAGCGGACGGAGAGAATTTCAAGCCGTGGAGAGAAGGGGTTGGGGGGCGATGAAAGAACAACTTAAACCGCGAAGAAAAGTTCGGGGAACCTGAAATAGCTTCAAGCCATGAAGAGCCACCGAGAGCCCGGCGATCCTTCCATTGTTATAAACCGGACCCCCCTTCCAACGCGTACACGAGCGCCCGCGCGCTGATGCCGACATCTAGCACGGACGCCTCACCTAGGCTTGCTGGCGTCTCCTGCAGTGTGCATGCGCAGACCGGTTTCGGCTTACGCTAAGAGCGCGGACGCTGAGCGCGTACGCCCAGGAAGGGCCATTCGAGTTGGCGCCTCTAGGCCTTTTTTGGGGTGGGATGACTGTCTTTGAAGTGGCACAGGAGGCCTCCGATAATGATGTCCGGCTTGTGTGTAGTTTGCATCCCTTCCTTTCTGAGAACACTGGCCAAGGTTTCGCAGACATCCTTTACGTACTAACTGCATACGCGTTTTTGCCACCAGCGTGTCCTTAGCATAAGCAAATCGAGTTGTTTTCGTTGCATTCTTTTCAGTTTTAGATGATACATCGAGTGAAGAATCTTGGGTATCCATTGCCTAGAAATGTTTTCTTTTGCTGATGATGAGTTTTAATGGCGCACTGGCAACCTCGCACCAAGCGCAATGGGTTGAAGTGTTTTCTTCAACACAATGTTAGGTGGAAGATCATTTTTCGAGCACTTCAACTCAAAGAAACCAAGCGCCAGGCTTCGAGAAAACTTCTACCCATTGGAAATCAGTGGGTACACGGCGACACTGCGGAACGAATCACACACCGTCCTCGAGCCGCATGCTCAAAGCGATGTGTCATTGCTGTTGTCGCTGATTTTAAAACAAATATGCAAGAATTGGGAATCGTCTTAACCAAGACTTGCTTGAATTCCACCATTCCCTTAGGGCACAATTTTCAGCACTGTTCCTCCCAAAAAGGCTACGGGAACAAGACGCACAACACGCAGCATCAAACGGATGAAGAACGTGGAGAGGCGGTAACGGAAAGGGCCAAGGATGATTTGAGCAGGTGCATAGGTACGGAGAAATTCTTTTTCAAGAGCTACACGGGCAGCCGGTAGCAGGGTGGTAAGAGGGAGGAAGAAAAGGACAGTGGGGAGGGGTCTCCTGCTGTGCCTTTGCCTGCCTTTCTTGTTTTTCTCCTTTTACTTTTCCTCGAATCGTGGAGCGCAGTCCATGGTTGCTTTGGATGCGCTATGTTTCTGTTCCCTATGGTGCGAAGCACGAGCTGCACGACATAGTCGGCGCCTCTGCGAAAACGGCCCGGAAAGGTCATGGACGCACTCTTGCCTCCAGGCTGTCACAAAAAAAAACTTACAACCGCTAATGTGTCAGTCCTGGCAAAGGGTTTCTCCACACGCAGACAAAAATCTCCCAAAAAAGACATCAGAATTTCTGCAAAAGATTCTTTACTGCCTTCCGCCAAACTAAGGAATTCCACCAGCCTTGTTAAAAGCACGGCGCATGGCACAGGTAGACAGTGCCACCAAAATCAATTTCGGACGAGTTAGCGTGGTTACGCCAGTTGCAACTAGGAGTGCTAGCACTTCGGTTTTCAGTGCTGTTTCAGTGTTCGGTTCCGTTGCGCACAGATGCAGCTGATGAAGACGACGATATCCAAAATACAGCGCAAGAGACTGGTATTTTATGACGCAGAATGTTCGGCTGCGGCGGTGTGGCAGTCGACGGCGGCAAAAAAGCGCTCCGCTGCCGCCGACGCCGGCGAATCGCCCGGAAAAACGCTCCATGCGGGCCACGCTTAAAGCCCGGGATACATGCGACGTTTTTTCCGACGATGTTCGCGCGGCAGAAAACGGCGCGGCGGCGCGACGCCCGGCCGGAGATACATGGAGGGAAACAGCGGCAGCCCGCCGCCGCGTATCTCTCAGCGCGAAAGCAATATGATCAACAAGTGGCAAATACCATTGAGCGAGGAGCTCTTTGAGAGCAGCGACGCTGACTCCTTATTCAGAATAACGAAATTGTTCATTTAGACAACACTGTACTGATTGCAGCACGCGTGCATAGATATCTACAAGGTTTTCTGCGCTCGAATGCATGCGGTCGCGTACCTTTCGATGCCCGCTCAGCCGTGGCTACCATCGGCTGCGGTTTTATTCGGCACCTTCGCTTCAGGGAGGAAAAGCGGGCATTTCGATCCAAGATTCGGCCGTGTTCTCCAAAAAAAGTGACATTTCATGTCTCGTGAAGCGTTTATTTTCACGATAACAACATTTTCGTGCAATAAACACAGGAGAGCTCGTCGGCCATGGCGGCCATGTTGGCGGCGGTGGCGGCGGCGGAGGCAGCCAAACCGGAAGAGCGGGCGGTCTCTCCGGACGCCGCGCGTCAATATCTGGCGGGGCCAGATCGGCGGCGGCGGGCGTTTTTTTAGAGACCGGGCGTCAAATGCGCGCCGTCGGGCGAAAATCGCCCAAAAAACGCTCCATGTATCCCGGGCTTAACGCAGTAACCAGCAAAACGTATGCGTTCTCGCCGCCTCGGGTTCGAAACTCACTCGCGGCCGTAAAACATTTTCGATTATTTTATTTCAGGTCAAGTAAATTTCAGACATACAAAGAGGCCACGTCGAAATCCAAAATTGAAGCCTCAGTGCTGCAATGAAAAATGCGACCCCGTTAGCCCGCTGTTCTACCAGCTTGTGGAGGCAACGGTTGGTACCAATGCGGCCACTCGATGGAACCGCATCACCGAGTGGCCGTGGCTCTCATCTGCTCACTCACTGAAAAATGCAGCGCGTTGGAAATGTTTTCCTTAAGCCCCATCTCGATGGGCACATCCTAGGCGTACGGCAGAGCGCCTGCGCGCCCAGCCCCGCGCCGCGACGAGGCAACACAAAGCGGACGTCCGACAAACGAACCGTGGCCGCAGCGCTGCGGCCGAACACTGCGAGGCATGCGACCACCGAATGGACGTTGACGGCACTAATGTACTGGAAACCGAAGCTAACCCGCACAGGAGGCTTCTACTTGAGTCGTGGCACATCCAACAGACAGGGAAGAATGTTAATCGCTCCCTGGGGACACTTCCCGCTTCTTACATCCATGGTTTGCAGCCACTGACCCGGATGTCTTCAACACGAGGGCTTAAAAAGCCGAGGTTCGAACCATCCGAGGGTTTGTCGACAGCCCGGCGCCGAGATGCGGCGATTTCCATGTTAATCCCCGTCAGCAGGAAGCGTGCATGGCGAGGCAAGCGGGCGTAGACCGGCGAAGGCAAAGACCGAGCCAGAGGAAAGGAGCCAAGACGTTTTCCCGAAACCGCCCGCCCCCCTTCGCCCGTCTAAGGAAACCACCGCAGTGATAGCGTAGCATAGCGCATGGTCAGCGCGGATGCGGCAAGCAGACGCCGCGTCTAAGCCGCGACGGCGTCGATGTCAGAGGATGGGGCATACCAACGGGTCCCGAGAAGCGGGCCTGCTTAACGAAACGCTGAAGCGTGTTCAGAGGCAGCAACGACAGGCTGGCGCCTCTTTCCAGATTTTGCGGGGACGCCTGTCAACAGTCGTCCCGAAGACGAGTAGTCTACTACTCGCAGCGGTAGCGATCGGTTGAATATCGGTAATTGGCGTAAAGCTGGGAGCCGCATGGGAATGTTTTGATGTATTTTCATATGTTTCTCGTTTTACTTTTTAAGGGAGAGAGTTTGAGTAATACTGTGGAAGAATGGGGCGTGGCATGCAAACCTGTTGGCCCAAGCATTTCGAGGGTTCATTCCTGGAATTACATTTTCTTATAGCAATTTAGATGTGCTGTGTATTTCAGGGAGAGGGTTTGAACCTTGCCGAAATTGGAGGGCGTGCCATGAAGTTTGTAAACCAATGATGGGTTAGTTTGCTGTTGATTGGGCGATGCAAGAGGTGGGCCGGGTTTCTAGGTCTTTAAAACCAGGGTCCGGAGCCATGGGAGATCGTTCTGAGCTAGATTTAGATCCCTTGCATCTTCGGCGGTGCCAATGAAGGAAGATTTTCTCTTAGCCAGTTCCATGTAACCGCCATCGCCCCCCATACACCTTGCCCTCGTCTCCCGCATCCTTTAAGCTCCTCAGGACCTGGCTGTCTCGCTACTGTCTGTCATCAGCTGCAACTGGTTAGCCAGTTCCCTGCGTCCATTGACTTTCTTCTGCTGAAGTTTTGATGTACCACCTGGTCGAGAGAGTCATTGCCAAAACGGTAAGCAACAACCTTCCCAAGCCATTTCTTTAAGCACCTCGGTCCATGTTACGTTTTGTGTTTGTTTGCATGTCCTGATTACACAATTCAGGGCGGTCTGTAGAGCTTGTTGGTAACTTTTTTTTAATTCCTACAGCATGACAAGCGTAGAGCTTACATGCGTGTGCAGTCACTGTGGACTTGGTTTGTGTGGAAGGATTGTCACGGAAATTCAGTGTGGGGTCATCGTTTCGATTAAAGAAGATAGGAGGCTTAGGTAGAATTCGACACAACCACTAGGTTGCGAACCAAACGCGCTCGAGGCCACAAGCACGCTTTGGTGTTTTGGGGAAAGGAAATGGCGCAGTATCTGTCTCGCATATCGGCGGACACCTGAACCGCGCCGTAAGGGAAGGGATAAAGGGGGAGTGAAAGAAGAAAGGAAGAAAGAGGTGCCGTAGTGGAGGGCTCCGGAATAATTTCGACCACCTGGGGATCTTTAACGTGCGCTGACATCGCACAGCACACGGGCGCCTTAGCGTTTTTCCTCCATAAAAACGCAGCCGCCGCGGTCGGGTTCGAACCCGGGAACTCCGGCTCAGTAGTCGAGCGCCCTAACCACTGAGCCACCGTGGCGGGTAATGATCTGGGAACAAGAACAAACAAAGGACGCGTCTTCGTTTGGAGCTATCCACGAGGGCCACGATTAAACATTAATTCTTTCGCATTCCATGATTTCACAAGCAGTCTTCAGTGTCCTCAAAATTTCTTCGTTTTTTTTCTGACATATAACTGCGAATTTGTAAAGCTAATACTTGTACATAGTTCCTGACCACTCTCCCTCCTATAGTTTATGGCTATAGTTATTTCATTTCTCTAATCTGCCTGATATCTCTTTATTTGCGCTGCCCCAGCTCAAGTGCTCGCAGCAGGAAAAATCTTTCCCTTCTTTTCTTTTATTATTTGGATAAAATCACCGCTACTACTACTACATAGAATTGCCACCCATCACAGTTAGCATTCAACATTGCACATGCGACACGTGACACGCCGCCGCGGTGGCCGAGTGGTTATGGCGCTCGTCTGCTGGCCCGAAAGATGCGGGTTCAATCCCGGCCTCGGCGGTCGAATTTCGATGCAGGTGAAATTCGAGAGCCCCGTGTACTATGCGTTGTCGATGCATGTTAAAGAACCCCAGGTGGTCGAAATTTCCCAAGCCCTTCACTACGGCGTCTCTCATAGCCTGAGTCGGTTTGGGGCGTTAAACCCTCATAAAACAACGACCATAAAAAATGTACACAACGACCGGTCGTTCATGTTTATAGCATGCAAACAGCTTAAGGCCCTTGCTTACATGGTGCTAATTGCGGTTTACGTAGTGCTCTCATATTTTATTAGGTAAAAAGCAGTACAGGGAGACGTCGGAGCAAATGTATTATTATTCCAAAGGATATGCAAGGCACTGCAGATAATTTAGCGAAGCTTAAAGAGATAACATGCAAAGGTTCGAATAATGCAGAAATACAGCAGGCGCCTTCTGCTGGACATAATATTTCTGAAGTACGCAATTAACAAGTAGCGCTATCTCTCTTGTTATTCATAACTTTAGCTCAACATTTTCAACATAAATGTAGACCAAGTGAGGACTTTATTTACTAATGTACGCATGCCAGTGTTACCGGATACGTTGTCATTCACAAGTAGACATGATGCAAAGCATGCAAGGCGAGCGAATTAAAGAGGAATCGCTCGTGGGCGATGTAAAACGGTATAGCATACCTACTGACAGAGGAGTGAAGCGGCAAGATTTGACACATAAAAAAAACATGCAGCTGGTTCGCTTTCCCATCTCGAGGAATAAAAATAAGCGCACAACAATATGTTTGGATAGAACAGATGACAACCTAAACCTTGCAAGTGCAGAATATTTGCAGCGCGCGCATTTGTTTCTTCAAGCTTTCCTTAGCATTAGCTGAGCGACTCTGAATACCAGGTGTTACCTGGAAGACGTTTCAAAAATATGCGTTTTGGCTTTAAAATATGGCTTTTACGGCACAGTATTACCAGTGTGAATTGTTTCCGGTGAATTGTTTTAACTATTCAGCTGGTTAACTAGATTTTAATAATTAACTTTTAACAATTGCAGTTAGGCGCTTAGTCGTAATTTTAGACTTGTAGCCGGTAGTTAGTAATAGCCATATAAGTTTTTAGAATTTCCAAAACATGGTTACCTTTGGCCATATGGATCGACAAAATTTGGCTGTTTCGACTAGTTGCGCGCACTGGAAAGGTTTCTTTGCTTGCATGCTTTCGAAAGCGCATGTATTTTGGCGCTAACTGGTTCTTGAAAATTGGCTTTTGAGGAGAGGAAATGACACAGTAACTGTCCCGCCTATCTCGGCGGGCACCCGAATTGCACCGTAAGGGAAGAGATGAAGGAGGGAGTTAAAGAAGAAAGGAACAAATAGGTGCCGTTGTGGAGGGCTCCAGAATAATTTCGACCAACTAGGGATCTTCAAAGTGCAGTGATATTGCACAGCGCATGGGTGCCTTTTGCGTTTCGCCTCCATAGAAGCGCAGCCGCTGCGGTTGAGTGCCAACACGGGTACTCCGGCTCAGCAGATGAGCACCTTAACCACTGAGCCATCGCATGATGTAGCCAAATTTTGTCGAGCCACTGCGATGAGGGTAATCGCGTTTTCGAAATTCTAAAAACTGATACGGATATTAGTAACCTACCTCTAACTGCAACTAGGCGCCTATATAATAGTTAAAAGGTAATATCAGAATTAGTAAACCAGCTTCCTCCCGGTTTACTGCCTGTTAACTACTGGGTAACTACCGGTTAGCTACAGTTTGCGGGCACTGGTATACTATGCCGCAAAATCCATATTTTAAAAGCGAAAGCTTCTCCTGCTTTCGTCGGAGCGATTTCGCCGTCACCTCACGTTTGATCTTGAACGTCCTTGCTGCGCCGCTGCCATAGCAACCCAGCAAGTGACTTCGCCGCGCCGCAAAACCTAGTCTTCGCCGTCTCTGCGCAGGGGCTCCACAGCCGTGCAGCGGCTGCTGCCTGACCACGTTATCTAGCCGAGTATCAGCTGGATAAAAAAATATTAGCTGTTGCTCAACTACTGCTGAACCTTGTTAGACAGGGAGAGCTGTGATGTATCGTGCAAGCAGACGGGGCTTAGCGTCTGTAGCGTTGAGTGCGTTCCGCACACTGGATGAGCAGTGCGCCCAACCTGCCACCCTGGCAGGTGGCATTTGAATTAATGGCTGATCGCGAGAGGTTGGTCAGGCTGCGGCCTATTGCTGCAGTGCCGCGTGTCTGCCACAACGTTGTCAGCGCTAATGCATGCAGCCCACATCTTTCTCTCACCACCATCACGTACCTCAAAGCGCTATTGAGGCGCCCACTTACACAGGTGGCCAGTTATATGCGCCCTTCCTTTCCACAAAATCACCAAGAAAGTTGTCAACGCCAACACCAATGAACACAATGAACGCCGACGACTTTCGCTTTGTTAGCTGAGCTAATCCGAGAAAGCTTAATTTTGATGATGACTTAGTCTTCTCTGTAACACCTGGTATGTGTTACTGCTGTTATCTGTATAAGAGAGCCCAGAAAAATTCAAACCTTTTTCTTTTGCATTTGTTTATTGATGTTTGAAAAAATGTTGTTAGCTTGCATATAAATAAGCTGCGAGGAATATAAACTTAAGAGGTGTCTTGATCACGTTTTCTTTAGGTTTTTAGGTTTTCATTGACTAAAATGTGTTAGAGAAATTGGTAAAATTGCACAGTAGGAGGCCCCAAAGCGCGGCAGTCAGGGAGACTTCCTATAACAAATTCTCTCCGCAATTGGTATACCGCCAGTTTTCACTCGGACTCACAAAAGGGACGACGAAAGGCGCGAGTGGACTACCTGCGCCGCATACACCGACAGGCACGAAATGCTGTATACGTCGACGCAGCCATGTACCCCAATTCCACGAACGCGGTGGCGGTAGTTTTGGACACCAACTTCAAGGAAATCGCCAGCGCCTCTCTACGCAACTGCTCTCCCACAGTAGCAGAAACGGCCGCAATCGGTCTCGCCATCCAGCACGGCGATACCACGCGAAACGGACTAAAAATTGTTACAGACTCCCAGTCGGCGTGTCGGCTCTTCCTCACTGGCAGACTTCCACACTCCATCGCTCCATTCTGACTACCCCACATGTTAAAAATTCCACATGCAAGCACCAAATCACTTGGGCTCCTGGGCACGAGGGGCTCGAGGGAAACGAGGCCCCGGACAGTCTAGCTCGAGATACACCAACCGAGCGACTAACCTCCCCGACGTCACCCCTCTTCCCTCTATGTACGGCGAACGCCTCCTCCTTCTCCGAACGCAAAGGCAAGTCTATCCCCCACCACACTCGAAGCTAACGGCGGCAGAGGGGAGGGGCTGGCGACAACTACAGACGAACACCTTCCCAAACCTACACAAATACCATATCATGTTTCCCGATAGATACGACGGAATCTGCCCCTGGTGTGGCGGAATTCCAACAACATACCATGTAACATAGGGCTGCTCCGGTAGCAAGTCCCCCGAACTAGACAAACATCAATCCGAGGAACAGTGGGAGTCTGCCCTGCTCAGCTCCGATTTGGTGACCCAGCGTAGCCTGATATCCCAAGCAAGAGCAACTGCGGTGGACATTGGGGTCCTGAAATAAGGACTCCACCCAAAATCTATTTTTTTCCCGCCTCTTTATCCTACCTTTTTATGAATAAATGTTTTCTACTACTACTACTACTACTACCGCCAGTTTTGAACACTCGACTTCCAAACTTAGTGATGATGCCAGAGACAAAGCATTTTTCATAAATATATTTTTTCGCGCTAAGCGGGCAGCCTGAGTCCAGTAAGGTAGATAACGCGGTCAAGATTTTGAGCAAACCCTTCAATCCCCAGTAACTTAAGTCCTCTAAGGCACTCATTTCGTCACAAATGGATATGTTAACATTTGCATAAATTACCATTCATGTTCATTGGCTCTTCATTTCGTAGTGACATATCTTTCCTTTGTCTTTTCTTTGGTTCACTTGTGCTTCGTTTTGTCGTTGCTCGGCGTGTGTGAGTTTTCTTGCGCTAAATGTTTCACCATGCCATCTTTTTTTACAGAGCAAGGGATACCTTATAAAATGGAAAGGATATTCCAAGTGGCATTGCTCCGTTGAACCAAGAACCAATCTGAACGGCGCCTGTCTCCGGGAATTTAAGCACCCAAGCAAGCCATCGCCACAACGACTGGAAGCTGCTGCTGAGGAATTAATTTACCCTGTGCAAAAGAAACTTTCCAACAGCCGTCGATCCAGCGGGCGTGTCAAGGTGAACATAGACCTGGACATCTTTAGAGGGGTTTTCAGTAGGAAAGAAAGGCCGCTCGAAAGGGGTTGGATTGTTTGCAATGAGTCAGACTTTTCAAAGCTGAATCTTCTCTTTGGGTGGCATACTCGAGAAACGAAACTTGGCACTGTAGTGGCAATTGAGTTCCCAGTGCGTGTGAAGGCTGCTGTGACACGACAGAAAGCTTGCAAGCTCTTTCCTAACGGCTATTCTGTGGAAAGTCTGCAAATGTTCCTTGTGTCAAAGGTTGTTGCATGCAGAACCTAACCCACAGAAATAGTGAGCCTTCCGCCTTTCACATATATGTTGCCAGCAAACGTTTTGGAACTTTGTTTTTTTTTTCGATATAGTATTGATTCTTGCATTTCAATTTGTGTTGTTTAGAATTTCTTAAAAATGAGTTCGGGAGCTTTGCGCTTAGAGATTTCTGAATTTGCAATTTCATTTACATTGACAAATAAGACAGTTCTGGAAATCTTTAGCAACAAAACGGTTTTGGAGAAATCTTATTTTGAGACAATAACATCTTTTATTCCACTTGGCATGTCCATCCCAGAGAGTTTAAAGGTTGCAGTAGAGACAAGATTTAGAAGCTTCTGCTCCTCGGTAGATACTCAGTACAGAAAAATTAATGGCCGAGCAAAAGAGGGGTTCCTTAAAAAAGAGCGCCATGTAAAAATTCCCTTCGATAAGGAAAGTTCTGTTCAAAATTCAAATAACAGTATCAAGGACATCATTATTCAAGCTTTACAGGAAGAAGTGAAGCGAATGGAGGGTGTATCAGAACGGTCTCTTTCTGAACTGCGCAAGTCCATTCAGGATTTTGAGGCGAAATGCCTTCAGCTGCCAAAAGGAAACAAAAGCCTGTCATCACAGGCAAAAAACTGCCGCTTGCTCAACAACTGCAGAAAAAGGGTCGGGGAAGGTTCGAAAAGCACCGATAGAAGAAAGCTGCATTCTGTAGGCAGCGTGATAGTTCAAGGGCTAGAAGAAATTTTGGAAAGCTATGGCTTGGACTTATGCCAGTTGGTTGTAGAAGACCTTCGAGGGCTACTGCACAAAATCACTTTTTCTGACATTGACGGAATCTCCGTGGAGCGAGGAATCAAAAAAGAATACCGCAGTAATGGTAAAACTGACTATCGGGATCTTTCTTCCCCCGAGATGGCTGTGTAGTCAGCACACGAACAAGCAGGAGAACTCTATCTTTTCTCCTGATTGACAGCAGCCGGAGGCTGCAGAGCCATACCTTACATCGCCTGCTCGCAGTCGTCGAAGTCTCTGAAAACTATTTTCAGATTAGAGAAAGTTTGAAGGATTTGATAGACGAAGTTAACAGTGTTGTGAAAAGGGGCAGTGTCAGCTTGGAAGGACAGGAAGTTCCCGTCATAGTCTGTCTGGGCTCAGATCTAAAATTCTTGCTCATGGTTCAAGGATTGCAGTCAGCGTCTTCTAGGCACCCATGTCCTTTCTGTCGTATTAATTTAAAGGAACGAAGCAGAGCTGGGCCAAACACAGAGGAGTGTAATAAGCCGCCTCTTCTGCGCACTCTAAAAAACATGAGGGAGGACGGCATTGTTGAAGAATTCGGAATGAAAGTCGTTCCCCTATTCAACATTGAACCTGCATTTGTGGTTCCAGACATTTTACACATGCGCATTCGAGTCGTTAATCGCCTGGTTGATGGATTGATTGTCGAAGCAATGGACAAAGACAACCGCGATAAAGTTACGTTAAACACCAAGAGCACTCACGTGGAAGCAATTGTGCAGGCAATTAATAGCTGTGGTGTAAAATTTGAACTGTGGCAGGACGAAAGAAAAGGAAAACATTTCACCTGTATTCAAGGAGACTCCTGCGAGAACCTGCTCGAAATGCTGCCAGAGAGGCTCACTGGAAAACTCAGCCCGGAAACAGAAAAAAAAATCATCTCACTTTGGAAAATGCTTAGTCGCATTTTTGATCATTTTGAACATAACACGACCGGCGAAAGCATCGAGCAAGAAATAGCCAAATTCCATAAAACGTACTTAGAACTTGGAGAACGAGGGCATAAGGGTTACGGGGCTGAAAGAATGACGCCATATATGCATATTCTTGTCTGTCATGCCTCAAATAAGCATAAAGAATTCAAGTGTTTGGGGTGGTTTTCGAGCGAAGGCATTGAGAAAAAGAATGATATTCTGAAGCATTTGCATCATGCAAGATCCAATAAATGGAATGTGGCCGCCGATGCGCTGAAGCTGGCAAAACGCCTTGAGAATAGCGCGCACGTAACAACAAGTCGAGCGTACAAAAAACACGATCGTTCATACTGGGTTGAGGGTATGATTGAAGAGAGTCGCACAAATAGGGCTCGAAGCGCTCCTGAAATGGAGCGCGAGGATACACCTCCCGCTTGCATCGAGGATATGGACGCGGTTGAACTGCGGACCGAATTGAAAGCTGCTGGCATTTCAACGAAAGTAAAATCAGTTCCCAAACTGCGTGAAATGATTCGCAAAGAAAGAGAAAAACGATGTTTTCAGCAGTCGACTTGACTTCTATTAGCCAAAATGGCCTGCAATTAGCAATTGCCTGCTCGCGATGTTCCACAAGTCTGTATGCCTCAGTTTTTATCATTTCTTAGATTTTAATGAAATATTCATCAAAAATTTTTGTAGTGCAGTATGTGCACACTTGCAGCTTGAACGGTTTACTATGTCTCTTCACTCAATGCTAAATCTCGCATTCTCGCTGGTACGACTAAACGAGAATGAAATGCTTTGTTTGTGCTTGTGGCGACTTATATGTGCAGTAAATGTTCTTCGTTCTTCGCCATATTTGTGATAATCTTCCTTGATGTGCAATATTTACACGCTGTATCTGTATTCATGTATGATATGTTTATATTTTTCTGTCACGCCACGCTGTGTTGTTTTGTGTTTTTTTGGGTTTCATCAAGATTAGGCCAATTGTGTTTTATAATTACTGCAGTGCACGCTTGAAATGCCTTCGCAGTGCACCTCTGGCTGCCTATGTTCCCTGCGAAACGGCGCGGTTCATGTGGCTGACCTCATTGTAGCGCGAATGTTGCACCTCTCCTTTCCTCACAACCAGCCTAGTGATGTGTGGCGGTTGCAAGTGGTACACGTCTATGTAGAAGGTGTAAAGTTTTGCCATACTTAATATTTACTACCGACACTTTCTCAAGCTGGTTCTGTGCATAAGTGCATTGTGTATTTCTAGCAAACGGTCGAAATGTATCGTTTAGACTTTTTCTGCGCCATGATGTGATGCGATAATAAATGTATTCTGTCATGTCAAGTAAACTGCCGCTTTGATTTTTTGTACGAGTTTTTTGTAGCGATTATTACGGCAGCATTTCGAGCCTTCAACGTGGCGGCGCCGTGGTGGTGGCGGCACCGCCACCCTGTGGCTGCGTTGACACCCTGTAGATGCGCCGCCACCCTGTCACGTGGTTGGTCACGTGGTGCGGCTGATCACGTTGTTGGTCACGTGTTTGGTCACGTGACCAAGTTCCACTCGGGCAGCTGTAGCTATCGCGTCACTCCAGGTTTAACCAAAGCTAAACCACCGTTATTTTTTTTTTGCAACTTGCACAAAAGGACAGGAACAAAGAATTGAGCAAAACACTCAACAGGTTAGGAAATTCGGTAGGCTGAAGAAGTTAAACTGAATGTACGCATTGCTAAATTTAATTTTCGCTATTTTCAACTTCACTCCTGAACCTAATATGGCCTCCTTTTGGTGATTCTCATTTGCGATGACATGTTCTATCTGCGGCCGCCTCAGCATTCACAGTTGACGGCGAGAGGACCGAATTCCTGGGGGTATTCAGCGTCGGTCGCAATCGAGTCACGTCACCATGCTGGTGAGTAACGTCATGTAGATCCGGGCGTCAGGGTACGTTAGTAAATTTCAGCTTTAACATAAGTGATGTGTCTCCACTTGGATCCCAATTTAGATCAGTTACGAAAAACAACAGAAGGAACGAAGAGGACCGGGTGGGACGCATTGCTGCCGTTATATGATCTCTAATCGTCTTTGAAACATTTGTCAGGCAGTGCTTTCAAATACGTGAAAAGGTATGTTTGGCGCATCACAGCTCCAGCTGCCGCTGAGCGAGTTCTTATAAACGTGAAAAAGCAATGCTTGCTTTCCGATCCCTCATAGTTATGTCACACCCAAAAATAATTGTGGAATCTCCTTCATCACGCTTTTCCATAAGCCGTATAATATTTCCATGCGTTACGGTTGATGGTTTATCGTCCCAAAGCGACTCAGGCTATGAGGAACGCCGTAGTGAAAGACTCCGGAAATTTCGACCAGCTGAGGTTCTTTAACATGCACTGAAATCGAACAGTACACGGACCACTATCATTTCGCCTACATCAAAATCCAAGCGCTCCATAACGATCGCAAAGTACAACATTGATGACTTGACTACACAACTCCTCATTGCGGCAGCACTATGAGCAGTACTTTTGAACAAAGAAAAGAAATCGCGCTGAAATTAAGAAATTTGGGGAACACTTAGCTCCGCCTTGTTGGTATGATGCTATAGCAGTAACAGGTCTTTTCTGCGGCTTGGTGTCCTCTGCATATTTTGTATTCGAAATTTCAGGCTATTTCGCATGGTCTCATGACGTAACATTTAGCCCGGCGAGCAATGAGCACTCGACCGTATAACCAGCCAACAGCCACCCGCTAGTGCACCTCCCATCTCGGACATGTGACGGCGCTTGGTCATGTCGCCAGGTATCGTAATCTAGTATCTTAACCCCGCTCAGCCACAGCGTTTAATGCCGGGATGCATGAGGCGTTTTTATGGCGTGAGGCCGGCGATTTTCACCCGATGGTGAGCGCCGCCACCAATGTGGACCTACCAGATAATTTTCGCACGTCGTCCGACAACGGTTGATGAGGCGGCGGCTGACGCGAGCGAATAGGTGCGCAGAAAGCCCGTTCTTTTCCGATATGACTGCTTGCGCACGTCGCCGTCGACGAGGCCGCCATGGCCGACGAGCACGTGGCGACTTGGGGGGCGGGCATAGAAACGTGACTGTCTTGAAGATAAACGATTCATCAAGCATAGCATGTCTTTTTTTTATGGGGACATGAATTACTGTCGTATGAAAATGGGCGCGCGCGTTTCCTCAAAGCCGGTGGAAGAAAACCACGCGCGCAAAAAGCCTGTGTTGTCTCGAGCGTGTGGTTCTCGATATCTGGACATGTTCATGCGGAGTAATGTGATAAAAAAAATCCGAGGGATCTGGTTGCATGTTACATTCTCGAATTTCCTGTTTAAATTATCCCTACGTCATAAGACAGGCCGGTGATCAGCCATGGAACTTAAAAGCTTCACATCCTGAGCCGGCCCTCGCCCTCCTAACCAAGCCAAACTTGCGACAAGCCAAGTGGGAGCTCCGCGTTTTTGCGTCACTGCATGCAATGGACTCTACCGTGGCGCGCGCGCGCACACCCACACACTCAGCCCAACACACACACACACACATGCAGAAAAAGGCAGTGAACTAGGGCGCCAGAAAGTCACGTGCATGCAGGTACAATTCCTATACAAGCGCATCCCGAAAATGGTTACACGTTTAAATGGTATTATTCAATAATTTGTACGCTGAGCAACCTGTCACCATACTTCTGTATAAATGCGGGAAACACATGTTGTGTGCAAGCAGCCTAGGTAAAATGATCAGCGCCGTTCGTAAGTAGAAGGCAGCATATTTTCATTTTGCGAAAGCATAGCAGCTCATAAGGAGGAAAATCAGGCGTTGTCCTCCCCAGAGGTTTGGAAAAACCACGTGACCTAATCAGAAAAAGAAAAATTAAGTTTCGTAAATAAAATACTTTCCGAAGTGGGTTCCGCACCCACGAAGGGAACCCGCCGCATTGGCTCAGTGGATAGGGCGCGATGTCAGTGCACGCTAAACATCCCCAGGTGGACTAAATTACTCCAGAACCCTCCACTACGGCACCTTTTTCTTCTTTTTTTTTCACTCCCTCCATTTTCCCTTTACGGCGCGGTTCAGGTGTCAGCCGATATGAAAGACAGATACTGCGCCATTTCCTTTCTCAAAAAACCAATTTTCAATTTTTACTTTCAAGGTTAGTTTCTAACATTGGTATTGAAGAAAGGAAATGGCGCATTAACTGTCTCACATATATCGGTGGACGCTCGAACCACGCCGTGAGAGGACCGACCTCTGGCCCACTTGAAGGTCAAAACCGTAAGCACCGCGAAATCGTTACGAGGTAGCATAGTGAAGCTTTCGCATCAAAAGTGAAGGAAAATAATGTTGCCGGCCGTGGCAATTGCAATCTAATATCTTAACCACCCGAGCTGCAGCCGGCGGAGGAGAAAGGGAAATGATATCGAGGAGAAATATAAAGGGGAGCGATAGCAAGGAAGCACAGGATCGAGTATTCGGGTGTGGCTAAATCCCCGGTCCGCTTTCGAAGGGGGATGCTATTCACATACCTGGCTTAATATCTCATATGGGCCCTTGAGGCTTGGGTGTTACGCATATTTTTGAAAGTATGGCGGAGTGCTTGGCGTAACGCACTCTGGCACAGGTCAGCCCGGTATTGCACTGCCTCCGGGATTGGCCCGTGGCCTACGGGCTATTGCGCGCGCTTTTCTTCTGTCTCTTTACTCCCATCTTTCACCTCCTACTATCAGCACACAGGCAGCTGGGCGTGGCTCCGCACTGAGCCAGTAAGCAAGCCCGTGCTTTTCCTTTCGTCCTTCTGTCGACAACTCAACTCAACTCGAAAAAAGGAAGCACAGGGGCTTGAGCTGGGTTTGGGTATCGTCGCCTTCATCAACTTCCATTCGGGCGGCGTGAACTGATCAGCTTGGCTGGTCATTGCATTAAAGCAGCACGCCATCGCCGCAGCCGAACACCACGCTGCAAGCTTTCTCCTTCACAGCTCGTCAGTAGACTTAATTGTTGTCAGTAATTTTTTTCCCCGTTGCGAAAAACTTGACAATTATGGTGAGTCAGGTTATAACTGCAACCTCTTTCGAAAAAATAAAAACACTGACGTGTAAACAAATGCGCAACACAAGGTTCTTACTGATGCTTATACGGCCGCTAGTTCTGTTCTGTCACCATTCATCAGATTTTCTGTACAGCAAAACACCATTTACCATGAAGACACAGACCGTCCCACGGGGAGAAGTTGGGTGCAGCGCTAAAAAAATTCTATTCCACGCATTATGCTCTGGACTCACTGAGTGATAGCTGGGCCTTGGCACAATTCTGGAACGTTTAGCCATATCTTGTGTGATGTGCATATATACCGCCAGTAGTTTTTGACAAATGGCCCCTCAAAGTCGGACAAAGACGGGGCGTGTACACCGCTTCAACCCCAACCCGACTTCTTTCTTTTCTTGCACCGCAGTAAAGGAAAAGACTAGGGGAGCCGCACAGTCAGCCCGTTTCGAACACGCTGGGTGGAAAAAAAAACAGAAACGCGAAGGGTGCCCCCCTCCCGAGGAGCTTGGCTTGAGGGGAGGACACACAAAGCGGACAATGGGCGAAGCTTACTAGCGTCTCTCTCTCAAACCGGGAGGAAGAATGTAAGAGAAGGAGGAGGAGCTCAACTTCATGCGGCCCGTGGTGGCGGCGTTGTGAACTAGGAGCGGATGAACCAGAATCCTGGCCATGGAAAAACGTAAGGAATGTCAGCAAAAAAAAATTTTTTAGACATATCATGCCATCAGTTGCATAGTGAGGTGGCCCTTATTTTCTACTGACAATGCCATTTATTTCTAAAAGTTTAATTGGAATAATTTGTTTTAGGTGGGAAAATATTTTTGCAATTTCTGTCTCTGCATTCAACCCCAGCATTGGTCGCTGCACGGTGCTCCAAGTGGATGCTCCTCATATTTCGGTTTGAAAGGTCCGCTTACATGTTTATTCACATCTTGTCACTTTAAACTCAAGCATGACGCAAGTTCAGCATGCACCGTTGTGCGGGAGAGAAAGGCTTGATATGGTGAAACTTGTGTATTCTTTTTAATGGTAGCGCTCTTGTAAATTGCCTAGTGAGTTCACCTTCATTTTCTTTATAAAATTTGTTGGGGCACCCAGAGGGCTAATCACAATAGTTTTCTCCACCCATGTAAGCAGATCACAGAGGGACACGGTTAGTATTTGACCTTTGTATGGCGTCTGAATACTTTCTGTTGCTGCCAAGAGCCTCACAGTTCCACCAGTGCTGCCATAAGCACTCTTCCCTTGTGATGTCACGAGAAAGTCCATTTCATTGAAAAATTGAACTCAATTTCACGGTAGCAGAGATTTCGACTCTGATTGGTCAGACCGCAAAGTGTGCTTTCCGGCTCAGTACTGTTTGTGTTGAACAAAAGTCATTGTGCCATGCAGTCACTTAATTTTTACTTTTTGTAAACGTAGCATTCAGCAGGTTTCTGTACTGACAAAGCTGGTGGCATTGAAGCCTAGCATACCATTATATTCCAGCAGTGGAGTGCTGGTCTTGTGTATATTTACAGCCAACAGAAAAATGTGCTGCAGTGAAGAGGAAGCACAGAGCAATGTCGATGTTGAATGCAGGGACACAACTAGCAAAATTGTTTTCTCACTTGAAACAAAAAATGGTCCGATTAAACTTCTAGAAATAAATGCCATTAAAGGGTACAGTGCAACTTTCTGTGGTTCACAATTTAATTAAGATCACCTTATTATGCTATAGACTGCTGAATATATCTCAAAATAAAGCAAATTTTCTCAATATTCGTATTCTTTTGCTGGCATGCCTTACGCTTTTTGCTCTCTGAAACATTTTTATCACCTTCTTTTTCTTTGCCTTCTGGACAGCTTAGAAATATAGCTCCAATAATTGAAGTTACAGTAGTTACTGTAAGCACATAACATTTGATAAAAGATTTCAAATTTTCATATTTTGTACCTTCTTCCATGTTTTATTTAAAACAAAATAAGTTCAATTTACTGCATATGGAAGCGGAATGCCTTTTATTTATATAAAAAAGTTTCATAGTCATGTGTAAGAATGTTATTTTTACAAATTCTTTGCAAGGTTACGTTTGGCTACTGTTTACAAACATGATATGATGGCCAAGACACGAAAAAATTTATTCCACCAAAAAAAAGCTTGGATAATGTTTGTCAATAAGCCTTTTTTTTTATTGAAGATGGTCAAATGCTAAGTCTGGATCAGTTGGCATTGAATGACCCAATGACATTTAAATGCCAACTGTGTGCTGGTTTGAAGGAGCATTTATGATATTTTTGTACCTTAATTAATATTGCAGTGTAAGCAGAATGCAATTTGCACTGCCTGCATAATTGGAATGGTTCCATATCATGCCGTTTACTTTGCTCCTTGTGCGCAAACATATTG
Source organism: Amblyomma americanum (assembly GCF_052857255.1). NCBI lineage: Eukaryota > Metazoa > Arthropoda > Arachnida > Ixodida > Ixodidae > Amblyomma > Amblyomma americanum. The sequence goes on along the minus strand of NC_135497.1, from coordinate 28,520,838 downwards.
CCTTGAAACTAATTTTTGCTGCAGGCATTCACCCCATATGGATACTGCTGCTCCTGAGCAGCATACACAACTGGACCTGTGGAGTAGTATGACTGTGTGAACCCTTGGTAACTTTCTGGGAAAAATTTATGCACTCATTTGGCTGCTTGGTATTTTCAAGTTTCATATGTAATGGCAGATGAAATGTTGTCCTAAGGATGAATGTGGCCATTCGTTAACACCATTTTACAGTAGCGATATTTGCAAAATGATTCATTCTATTTATCTAGTTTGTACTTTTGTTCACTACATGCTGCACGTATGCCTTAAGAAAGAGAATCAGAACCCGTTCCTGAGTAAAAAATTAGCCTGATTTGTTTGTTGTGGATATTAGGATGCCACAGCTAGCATTTGTGATCTCCAAATACACATTTTTATGTGTCTGTATTTTTTCAAGGGTGGGTGCAGAAAGGAAACATCAGCTTGGAACCCCTTGGGGTCGTTATCCAGATCTAGACAATCTCTTAATGTCTGACAGTATTTCAGTCTTGGCAGAACAGAACGCAGGGTAACACGACACAGACAAGACAGATACAATGCTAACAACTGAGGAATTTATTGCCTTGCTCAGAATAAATGCAGAAGCATCATCCAAAATGCAGCGAAGGAAAGTCATGGAATCCTCATTTTGTCACATTTGTTGTGATTATTTATCCAGATATGATAGTCAATTTCTTTTTTTGTTAATGTAAGTGGTGATGTACTTATGCAGGTTAAACAGTTCTTGTGTATGATGTAGGCCTCGTATATCTCTTACATGAGCTAGCTATCAATCATATTTCCTCATAATTCTACTTCGGCGAAATTCTGGAAGGCACAGTCGGACATGTGTCTTGCTACCTTGCTGCCATATCCTGTCTGTATGCAAACATGTTCCATTAGATGAATGTTGACACACGGACCTTACTTCCCAACATGACACTCCGCATAAAGAGGGATATTGTAAACTAAGCCATTGTCACATGCCGTGACTTTGTATCTGTGCTCCATATTACAAAGGGCTGTCTTTGAAACACCTTTTCTGGGCGCGTTGCATACTAAGTGCAGCTACTTTTTGCAAAAACAAATGAAGCCATCGCAAAGAACTTCTGCACGCTGCAAAAGAAGGTGAAGCGCCAAACAGTGAAGAACGAAAAACTTGTGTGAAGCCAACAACTTGACCAAACTAGGGCTGGGTGTGAAGAAGAGTGACTGCCTATGCCTGAATGCCTCCTTTACAGCAAAAACACAAAAGGATAACTGGCCTTTCAATGTAATTGTCTCTGAACATAGATCGTGGCAGCAACCTTTAGGGTGGTATCTGCGAAAATGGCTCTCCTTGCTCACTGTGACAGACCCTTTCCTGGTAAAGAAGTCAGAAATGTCCGCATTCCTCTCGAACAGCTATCCAGAAGAAGTGTCTTCTCTATTGTAATCAAGGACTTATATTACAAGCTGCCACATACCGCCTTGTTTGAGATGGTAACAGAAGGCACTAATTCCATGGAAGCACAATTCCAGAACCAATGCGGATATTTCCTGGAATTGATAAGCATCTATCTGCGTTCTACCTATGTAATGTTTAATGATGATCTGTACACTCAATGGCAAGGAGTATCGACCTGTTCCTACATTGCACTGACTCTCAGCAACCTTCTGCTAGCCTGTCAACATAGCCAACTAAAAGAAGCTTTGCATGCACCAATATGATGACGACGTTCCTGCTTGTGGACGACTTCCAAGTAATCCACAAGCTTCCTGATCCAGGGCAACACAAGAGCATTGTTGACATCTTTAAGACCTTCTTCGATGTTCTTGCCAACTTTGAGCTAACCAAAGAAATGCCAGTGGAGGTACAGCTTCAGTTTCTCGATCTATGGCTATACGTAGGAGAGGCCGACATGTATTGATATTATTTCCCACGGTCGAAAAAAAGGCTGTGGCCGCAGATGCACTGAAAAATGCCCCAAGCAGATTGTATATTGACCGTCAGCAGGAAAGCGTTGAGGACCAACTGACACGGTTACGTGAAGCTGGTTTCCAAGATGACCTCATCTGCAGCCTTGGCTTCAAGATAATGAAAGGAATTTGCCAATCTACCCCAACGAGGCTTCAGAAAGAACAGAAGTTCTCTGTCATGCCATATGTGCACAATGTCAGCCACGCTCTAAAGAAACTGGTCGGGCGGGCTTGTGTGAACTTAGTATGCAACATGCCCAGCAAAGGTGCTTCAAAGACAGCCTAGTGTATGACAAAGCAAAGAGACAAATTCACAGCATGCGGCAGTGGCTTAGTTCACGAGATCCCTCTGTCATGCGGAGCGTCATATGTTAGGACATAAGGTTCGCGTGTGAACATCCGTCTAATGGAACATGTCGGCAACACAGACAGGATATGGCAGCAAGCTAGCAAGACGCGTGTCGGACTAAGTGCATTCCCCACTTTCGACGATGTAAAATTCTGAGGATATATAATCGACAGCTCATGCGCAAAATATACAAAGTGTACATCATACATAAGAAATGTTCAGCCTGCGAAAACACAACATCAGTAATGTTAAGGAAAAAAGAAATGACTATCTGGATAAAAAATGACAGATATGAAAATGACGATTCCATGACTTTCCTTCTCTGTATTTTGGATGATGGCTCCTGTATTTATTGTGAGCAAAGCAATAAATTCCTCATATGTTAATCAGTGCTGTAGCTATGTCTTCTTTGTGTACTGTTACCTGCGCAGTTTTGCTAAGAATCATGCACCAACTGGTCCGGCTGCTTTCCGTGAAGTAGTTTAGTGACCTCATACAAATTTTTCTTGACTGGAGATATGTTACTTAGCATAGTTGCCTGCCTTTCAAGATGTCGCATACTTGGGATAATAATGCATGCTTTGTGTTGCGCTGCAGCGGACCACTGCTATGGAAGGGGTTGCGTTGCTGACTGACACAGATAGTATGTTTTCTGCTGTCACAGTAATGTTACACCTGATTTGTTGTTGGTGCAACTAAAGCATTATGAAGTGCACTATTATCTTCGGTTTTGTTGTCATGGTGTTTTGTGCCATTTGTGGATCCTCTCCTGCAAGGCCAGTGGTTTGCACTAGCTTATAGCAGTTCGTGCAGTATTAATTGCATGGCCTGACAACCTTCATTCCAATTCCTCACAGGTATCTTTTTAGCTAAAATATTGTTTATATAATGCCGTTTGGAGCTATTATCTCCGACACCACAGCAGCCTCTTTGGAATGGTTCAGAGAATAACAGCTGGTGCTTGTTTGCCATATGGGCAGATTTTATTCTTTCTGTTAGGGTTAGCATGCATAACATCACACATGAGCAATATGTGATGAGCAGCAAGTTGTGTTGGCATTTTATAAGGATCATTGAGCAATGTAGGCTGATATGAAATGCTTTACTGTTTTTGTGTAAAATGCAGACTCGCATCATGCATGCCGTTCCCCAAAGAAAATTCTGAGGAGGCTGAGAACCTGTTCATCAAGAGAGGATGACTACTCAGCAGGCTCACCAATGCGTGAACGTTCAAACTCCACAACTGCCATAATGTCGGGATTAGGATGTTTAGCATAAGCTACCTTAAGTTTGCGCACAAGCTTATGCATCTGAACTCTTATTCCTGGCTGTAAGTGCCACGGTCGAAGCCTTCCTCAAGCTGGTTTGTAATGCTGCACAAGTGTGAATTTTTTATTTTGTTTGCACTGTTAAATTAGTAGGTAGATACAAGTGCGATGGAATCTTATTTTTGTGGCACCATAACACTGATAAAAGCAGATATGGTGCAGTTGTTCATGGAAATTATTGCATTAGTGCTCCTTGGATGGCAGTAAGAAATTCGTTGGTAAAGCTTCTTGCATTTTGTTTATGGATGTGTTTTGTTCTGATAACAAAAATTTCCACATTTCTGCGGTATTGTGATTTGCGTATCACTGAATGATTTCCGAAGATGCACACAGCCTGTCTACTGCTATGAAGAGCTCCAGTAGTACAGGTATATTACATTTTGTAGGCATTATAATGGTAAATTTAAAGAACCCTTAAGGAAAGTAATAAAAGTGGGAACAAATTATGAACCCATTGCACGCATATTTCCTGATGAGTGTAGGGGTGTAAGCAGCACCAAAATGCCAATGACTCTGCAGTAATAATGTGTGATTCACCCCAATTCGTTTAGGTCACGTTTTCTCCTTTTCGGGCTGGTTCTTTCGTGAAACAGCAGCGTGAATGATGTATGAAAGGGCAACACTCTCTTCTGGGCCGAATGCAAGGGTGCGAGATATAGATGCCTAAAAACGCCTTTAAAGGTGTTTTATAATTTAGTCATGTTCATTTCCATCCATGTCCATATCCACAGAAGCCCAGATAATCAGTCTCTCTTTGTCTGCTTGTAGCCAAGCTTGTAACTGTGCACTTTCTCTCACTTAGGTGTTCATTTCGGGTGGGGCATAAAGCCTTTATGTAGTCTGTGTGTGCGTTCAGAGAATTGTGGAGCGGAAATGAGATTGGCTTTCAGAAGCATTATTCACAATGAGTGCGCCTAATATAAAGGTACTTCAAGAGTCACAAAAAGTGCCCTAAGGTGTGTATACTGCGGTTGCAAGGGTTAGGAAAAATGAAGGCAGCAGCTAATGCTCCTCTGCATTTTGTCACAGGAGGTGTTAGCTAGGACGACTTTGGCTCTTAAAATATGTAGTCGCCTTTGGTGCAGTGCTTTTTCTATATTCCTTGAGGACGAAAGGGGTAAGGCCGCTATCGGTGATTCTATGGTAAGTCTTCTCATCTCCAGCTGTGCCAGGCTGAGCGCAGTGTACTCATTTTCGTCGCGTAAGTGGGCAGTGGGCAGCGCTGGATATTTGGATGGTGAGGTGCTGGGTTCAAACCCCAGTTTCCGTTGAGTACCAACTGGCTTTCTAATGGGTACAAGATTTCGCCCAGCCTGGTGCTCAGCTCTTCTGGGGCGAGATGATTGGGAAGAGGGCCTAGGACCAAATCGTTGCATTGAAAGGCCAGTGATCTGTTCCGCCGTCAGTCAACCCTAAGTGCGCCTCGTGCAGTAAAAGCTCACTTGTGACCCTTGCTGTCCAAACATTGGTGCCGGTTTGCATGCTGAGCATAAGCATTACGAGGAATTCGGCACAAGCGCCTCTTGTTCACATGACTGCCGCAACGTTGCTCATAGCTTTGAACATTTAAAAAATTGTGTGGCAACATCATTCGTGACGTAACAGAGAGAGAAAGTGATGGAGTGGTTGCAGAGCAGAAAACACTAGGCTGATAGGCGTAGCTGCACTGGCGGGGTACTGTCCCGCATACCTGGCAATGGATAGGCTTGAGGCGGTCATTTTCGAGTAACAGTCTTACCTGCGTATTTGGCAGTTCTAGTTGCCTGGGGGCGAGGTATTAGGGTAGGTCCAAGCAAAGACGGCTGCTGCGGTGTCCCGGTACGCTTTCCTGGGCTCCGTTGAGAAAGGGGAGGGTTCCCGGTTTCGTATGTTGAACTGTTTGTGGGCTCGTTTCTTGGTGTTGCAAGGCTTTGTGCAGGAATTAAATCCAGCAGACATCTCCATTCTTTCTCCTGGGGTATTTTCACTTATAGAAAGGAGGTCCTCTTGAGAGACGTTGGTCCTTTTCCTGTCTCACGAGGCATTCTGGGTCATTGGAACGGTGTTTCCCTGCACAATGAAAGCAGAGTAAGGAGCACCTATGATCCATGTCAGCATGTTCGAGTTGTTTGATGCAGTTACCACATCTTATAAGGGTGTTCGTGGGGCAGAGAAGGCAGTTGTTACAGAATTAGGCTTTCGGACGATGTGGTTCACATTGGAATGGTGAGTGTTCGTATAGCACCTCCCTGGGGAGAGTGCTCCCTGCAAAAGTAATCGCTGTTTTTGAGCTTCCTATCATTCTCGCTGCCAAGATCCTGGCTTCAGGCGATTCATGAGCCTTTCCGAGGGCGTACCCGGTGCAATTCCATGGATCACCCCTGTACAAGAGTTGATGGGGGTGGCGATGCATGCTTTGACAGGGTATTCTTTTTCACTAAGTACTAATTTGGTAATAGAAGCAAGCTTTGCCACCACCAATCTTTCCGGCGTCTCAAGGATGGCTAAATTTTCTTCCGTTCCAACACTCAGGGTAACGCCTCGCGCTTCATCGTGCGTGAGGCGAGCTCTCGCAACGGCTTACTTAGCAATACCACTCATGTAAAGCCCTCACCCAGGAGCCCTAGTCCGCAGTAAATAAATAATCCGTAAGGTGGTCGGAAAGACGAGGACCTTCTCGTGGTCCGATGGCGCCTATATGAGTTTGGGTGGGAGGCCAAGCATTAAAAATCCCTTCTGCTTGCACCGCTGTCCACTCATCGTCCCGCTGCTCGGGAACCTACTGCAGGTGTCCGCAACGGCGCTTCCGGGGACACCCGTAGACGAAGAGCATTGGTTGACACTATTTTCTACGAGGTCACAGTTCTCGCCGGTTGTATTCTATCGTGTTGCAGGCTCAGTGACTTGGGGACGGCTGCTGAGGGGGTCCATGGTGGAGACCATGGTGGAGACCATGGAGCCATGGTGCAAGCCATATGGCTTGCACGCGAGCGTCGACAGAGTACAGAGCTCCAGCGAGCGTTAAGACTAGCTCTTTGTAACGTGGTCAAAAGAAACTGAGCCTGCGCAACGTAGTCGAGGCACTTACCTAACGTGAAGCCTTCCAAGGCGATCCACGATCGAGTTTTTTAGGAGTCGGTCCGGTCCGATATGCTACAGCGAGGGTGGCTGTGCCAAAATGGGAAGCCTTGTCAGCGCCTTAAAATTTTAGCGTGGCCAGCTGGAGTGGGCGCCGTGTCTGGAACGCCAGCGCGAGCTCGAGCCGCGAGGCACGGAGGAGCGAGGCTCGCGTTGGCGTTCCAGACTCGGCGCTCACTCGTTGGCCACGCTAAAAGGCGCTGACAAGGCTTCCCATTTCGGCACAACCACTTAGTGACGGCTGCTGAGGGGGTGCATGGGGGAGACTGGCTTGCACACGGACGTCGACAGAGTACAGAGCACCAGCGAGCGTTAAGATCTACTCTTTGTGTCGTGGTCGGTAGAAAGGTAGCCTGCGCAACGTAGTCGAGGCACTTACCTAACGTGAAGCCTTCCAAGGTGGTCCACGAGCTTCTTCGGAATTGGCCCGGTCCGAAATGATAGAGCGAGGGTGGCTGTAAGCGCCTGTTAGCGTGGCCAGCTGGAGTGGGCGCCGAGTCAGGAACACCAGCGCGAGCTCGAGCCGCGAGGCACGGCGGAGCGAAGCTCGAGCCACGAGCCACCCGATCGTGCCGCCAAGCTGACAGTGAAAGCACAGCGCTTTGGTCAGGCTTTATATGAAACGACGGGGCCCATATGAATCAAAATGCGCTACATCGTGTTGGCAGGTTAGATGGAAAAATAGAGGAGGCGCTGGATGGGGCGCATCACGAGCCTCCTCTATTTTTTTCATGCCCGCTCAACCGCGGGGAACGCCGTGGCGGCGTTCGCGCTACTACGCGAAGCTGCCGAGGAGTGGCGCGCGCAGCCCTGGATGGAGCAGACGACGCGGCAGGAGTTGCACGCAGCGTAAAACGCGACGCGCAATTCTGCTACTGTGTATGGACCTCCTGCATGTTTGTAAACAAACGAGATGGCGCTGCAGTCGCTAGCGAGCTCGTGGTAGGCAAAAGGTCGGGGAGTGGCGTCGCGGATAGGTGTTGAGCGCGGGTTTTCAAGGCTTGTAGGCGCGTTTCCAGTTTCTGCGAATCATAGCAATGGTCGATGCTTCCAACTTAGTAATTTGTCGAAGTACACGAGCTGGCGTTGGCCACGTGTGGCCTATAAAGAGAAATAGTTTGCCACTGTGTATTGTATATATGGTTAGTAGTAAACATGTAGAAAGCGTTCCTGCCGTTTATTTATGCGCTAGGCATTGAATAAAACAAGTTTTGACACTCTGCACTAGCCGGAATGATTTTACTTCGGGACAGTAGTGAGGGGAAGTGCTGGCGTTGTTTCGTCGGAGCACACATGCGCTCATCGTCTGCTGACATACGTACGTGTCGCGCTGCGCGAAAAGTGGGGACAGCGTCGTGTCCCCGATCTCCTGTCTCGCTTAGCGCTGTTTTTAGCCGCATGACCACGCACCAGCCAGGCCGACTTGTCCTCTTGTTAAGCTGGTCGATTTGGTGAAAATTTTTGATTTCTAGAATTATTTTCTTTCCTAGCCCTGAAGTCTAGTTTCGTGACGAAAAATTATAGCAAAATATTGAGTGCAAATTTATAAATTACGCTTTTTAGAAGTGCGGTCGTCAAGAATTGTGAGGTAATTTCTTTGATTTCAGTGCCGCATTTCTTTGACCAAAGCGAAAGCGAAGATGCCATAAACGAGGGAATAAACTTTAAGGTTCGTTTTCTGACCTCTCACATTTTCTGCGACTGGATCACTCACCTTCGTAATTCGCATGAAAATCAATTGATTCAATTTGTCGCAATCTATTCCTGAGACGTTGAGGAGCGTAATAAATCTCTCGATTTTTTTCCCTACAGGTGCAGTATTGTGTTAGTTATTTTTTGTAAGAAACGTTTTCATGTAACTATGCATGCATAAGTACTGATCATATAGAAAAAGAACTAATCGCGTCATCATACAGAACAGGGCTTTATGTACATGCTGGCATAAAAAACTGCGCACTATCTACTCAATTATTTGAGACCTTGGGGGGACTTGACGACGGTGTTAATTATAATTGCCCAGAACTGCATCAGGTATAGCTATAAATAAAAGGAATGACTGAAACTAGCGTAGGAATTTTATATTTGCACCAAGTTTAGTTACATATCGCATGCATGAATAACGAAAACACTTTTCATGCCACGTCCCCTCTCAATCTCGCCACGTGTCTGTTAGTAGCACGCCTGCGGCTGCTTCTTTGCAAACAAGCTTCGCGATCATGTATTACCTCATGAAACATGACACATGCATGATACAATGAAAAAGCATATGGCGTTTAGCACACTTAAGGTACGTGCTATTCTAAGCACACCAACGCGACCGCGCAAGATTGACACAACTTACCAGACTTCTTTCTACTCGAATGAAATAATTACGTCGTCATATCAAGAAACAGTTTCAAGTAAATATTAAATGTCACAAAACGCGCCATTAAAACATGGTGTGCTATTAACAAAAAAAACGCATTCCTTGGGGGCGAGTGAACCTGTCGGCGCCCCGTGCACCCCGGCTCAAGGTGATAAGTACGTGTGCAGCTACATATGTCTTTTTTTCCTTGAGCAATTATCAGCCTATACTATCCTGAAGTTCAGGTGAATGAACGCAGTAACTTGCATGCTATTAAGTGCATTGAGTGGCAGTGCCTATCGACTCCCAGACTTCGCGTTTTACTACCGTGGCCCAATGCCTGTTAGCCAGTTTCCCAATGCGGCATTTATGCGCGAGAAACCTATCGAGGCTAATTTAATATTTTTTATGCTACTACGCGGATCAGCAGTGACGCAGCTGGTCAATATATGCTGCTTCTGCAGTGCACAGGCTTGAAGCAGCCGCCGGTAGCTGCGGCAGCTGCGGTAGGCACGGGCAAGCGGAACCTGTTTTGCCTACCATGCGAGAGTCGCTGCTAACATCAGCGCCACCGCAGTTGTTTTTGTTAAGCCATGTGCACATGCACTTTAATAAAAGCTGCTCATCAAAGAAATTATGAAAGCGGTTGCCCTGCATATATACAGATCGAACGTTGCTGCAGTATCGAGATGAATTCCTCAGTTTTCAACTTTATGGACGCTAATTATTAGTGTGCTTCTTTGCACAAAACACGCATTCTAAGAACAAGTCGTATCTGATCCAATAAATAAGCAGAAACATTAAGGAAGCATTTTTGTGAGCGATGAATTAATGAATGGAAAGAATTTTACTGTCGTACGTAGTTATAAAATAAAACATACATGCGCAAAAAGTTTTCACAGCTTTAACAGCTTTCTAGATTGAGGCTTTGATGTGAGCGGCTTCGGTACGTTGTTCCTGTCAGTCAGTGATAACACATAGTTCACAAAAACAGGCCGGAAAAACTTTGTGCAGATGAGTTTCAATAGCTGGCCGTGGTGATCACTGCAAGCAAGCTCACATTTCAGGGCTCGATGTTCTGCAAGAGCATCAACTTCATTGTTGACTGCAGCTTGCAGGGGTTTTGCTAAAAACCTTCTTTTGTTGAGCAATACCTCGACGTACACATAGTATACTGTAAATTTGTCTATATTTCTTTTCTCGCCATTAGTATGATGTGCTTGAGCAACTCGTTTGTAAATGTCCTTATCTACTCGATTGATTTTTTGTAACTGTTTTAATTTTGTTCTAATTTGATGTTACTGATTGTATTCGTTGTCCTAATTGCCCTCATTGTATGTCTATATGCATGTTTTACTAGATTTGTTTTTCTTTTATTCAACCTCTTTGGCTTTGTTCTTGTATTGTCCTACGTACGTCGCCCCCCCCCCTCCCCTTATGTAATACCCTGTGAAGGGTCCTTAAGAGATCAATAAATTATGATGATGATGATGACTCAGTTAGTTAATGTAGCTAGTACGTTCTTCAGGGCGTACAGAACGTACAAAAACTGCATTGAAGGATAAAGGAGGCCTTCTCTGTCTGACGACGGATCAAACTGTCACTGGGCGCAGATCAGGCTGGTCGAGTAAGAAGAGCAGTGCAGCTGCTGCAATCAATTTTTTGTTGAACAACGCGAGCCAAATAACCTCCTAACATCTCAAGTGCTGCAGTGCCATGGCGCTGGCAGCAACGTTTTCTGTATCCTGAGAAGGTCTTCAATGAGGCTTTTCCCCTCCGGTGGAAAGTCGTTCGCGCGCTGGGTGACTGCAGGTACGTTTGTGTGTATAATTGTTCCGGCCCCGAGCATGCTGGTAGTTGATTGTCTGTCTTGGGGAGGTTTCCCTTTGTGCTGTTTATGTTGTTCGGGATCGTTTGAATGTGTCAGGATTCGAGGAAGCGCGTTTTTGCTAACTTGTTCCGGCACCGAGTATGCTGGTTTCGTCGAAGTTTATTGTATGTCTTAGGAATACTCAGTTACAGGACTGCGCTTTCTTGCATATATAGTTGCGGACGTCGTTTTTGTGTTGCCGAGTTCTTTCTTTTATATATTTTTGGTTTCGCTGATGTAGCTTAATTGCGTCGCAGTCGGCGCAAGGAATTTTGTAGATAATACATTGGGCTCTTTTTCTCCGCGGCCGGCCGATTTTGGGAACACTTGGTATGCAAGCGCAGCAGTACTGTGCTTGTAGGCTTGGGCGCAACCTGGAGACCACCCTTTTCTCAGGACTCGGACGATGGTTTCGCTGGCACTTAGGCAAAAGGCAGAGAGGCGTATTTTTTGTGGTGACGTTGACTGTTATGCGTTGATTTCTCGGCAGTGAGCACAATGCATGTTCCCTCAGAGTCAGCCAGGGAGTGTTCTGCCATCGCGCTCCTTTCCCTGTTAATGAACAGGGCAGAACACTTCGAGGCATATATGAACAAGGCTGACTTCGAGAAAAGTATTGCAAAAATTTGAAAGAAGAAAACACACAAGAAAAAATTTGGTGTCGAGGTGCTCAGCGCTCCTGCCTCGCAATTAACAGGCGTTTATTTTCCAGATGATATAAAAGAGCGTTCCTCTTTGCTGTAGCTATGAATTGGTAATGGCTTAGGACGAGTTGGTCCTTTGCGAAGTAGGCAAAGCCCACGTTTATTCCGCGGCCGCCGAAGCCCCTGCAGCCGGCCGCAACTACGCGCGCGCCCATCCGATAGATGGATGGAAGGTAGGAGCGTCCCCTTTGAAACGGGGCAGTGGTACTTGCCATCATGCTGTTTTTTTATTTATTTTTGTTTAATTCTGCTGTAAGTTGTTAATAAAATTCGCCATTTTCTTTAAAATACGCCTTCCTGCACTTTAAAACGTATGTCACCTCTCTGCTTTTGTGCCACCAATCCTCCAATCGCTTTTTGCTAATTTCCACCGCAGATTTATTTACATGACTATTGTTATCTCTAAACCCTAAGGCCTGAGGAAGAGTGACTGTGCCTGCATCGACATCGGGATGGATACCATCACATTTTAGAATGAGGTGTTCCATTGTTTCTAGAGATTTACCACACACAGCACATGTGTCATCTTCTTCGTTAAATTTCTTTTTGTAGCTGCGCGTTCTAAGACACCCTGACCTAGCTTCAAAGAGGAGGTCACTGCCTCTTGAGTTAACATAAAAAGTTTCCTTCCTGATCTGCCTTTTCCAGCATCGATATAGTTCTACACTATGCTTCTTTTCCATTGAATCTATCCAATTTTTCCATCCAGGGCTGGCAGCGCCGCCCCGCGGAGAAACACGGCGGAGTCGGACAGCGCTTCAGCCTTCGACAAGGCATGGAATCAAGACCTGCTGAACTAGAGACCTGCACACTTGGCACTGCTCCAGCGCGCACCTTCTAGTTTATGCCTTTTGCCGCCAGGCAAGGGCATCTACGGGCAGCGTAGCGCTACAATTAACCTGTTGAACAAGATGGTGTCAGTTATGATGTAAAAGTTTTGTTATTTGTCTACGTTTTGAGTATTCAACATTCATTCATTGCCTTAGCAAAGATGCCTGAAAGTCTCAGGCATGCATGCGCGCAAATAGAATATTCACCGCTAGGATTTAAAGCAATGTCATATTTGCATCGTTCATTACTAGGTTTCCAAATAATAAGAGGACAAATGCGCAGGGAGGCAGTGAGAGGAGACAAATCATTTGTGATAAGCAGACGATGATGATGATAATGACAAACAAAAAAGTCAACCGAGCGTTCTCAACGGCCATAAAGTTAACGAAAGTTGGCGCACGCAGTCCCATAGGACCCCGCCAAGTGTGCAGGTCTCTAGTTCAGTAGGTCTCGCTGTAAAATGGTATGCACTGGCGCACAGCCGCGCCGCGGCGCTGAAGAAACTACCGAAATACAGCGTCACGGGGTGCCCGCTGAAGCAAACACCCGTTTCGTCTGCTTGTCGTCTGCTTTCTGACCTAATAATAATAATAATTGGTTTTTTGGGGAAAGGAAATGGCGCAGTATCTGTCTCATATATCGTTGGACACCTGAACCGTGCCGTAAGGGAAGGGATAAAGGAGGGAGTGAAAGAAGAAAGGAAGAAGAGGTGCCGTAGTGGAGGGCTCCGGAATAATTTCGACCACCTGGGGATCTTTAACGTGCACTGACATCGCACAGCACACGGGCGCCTTAGCGTTTTTCCTCTATAAAAACGCAGCCGCCGCGGTCGGGTTCGAACCCGGGAACTCCGGATCAGTAGTCGAGCGCCCTAACCACTGAGCCACCGCGGCGGGGCTTTCTGACTTGAGGAGAATAATAATAATAATTGGTTTTTGGGGGAAAGGAAATGGCGCAGTATCTGTCTCATATATCGTTGGACACCTGAACCGCGCCGTAAGGGAAGGGATAAAGGAGGGAGTGAAAGACGAAAGGAAGAAGAGGTGCCGTAGTGGAGGGCTCCGGAATAATTTCGACCACCTGGGTATCTTTAACGTGCGCTGACATCGCACAACACACGGGCGCCTTAGCGTTTTTCCTCCATAAAGACGCAGCCGCCGCGGTCGGGTTCGAACCCGGGAACTCCGGATCAGTAGTCGAGCGCCCTAACCACTGAGCCACCGCGGCGGGGCACTTGAGGAGAGAGAAAAAAAGTATTCCTACCCAGATGCGAGCCAGATGCGAGCGCTGGCCCCTCTCTCTCCGCTGCCGGCACCGCGTTGTCCGCGGCTTGTGGCGTCAAACTCAAACGTAGTTTGAGAGCGTTGCGCGACGGATCCTCTGAAACTTCAGGCGGCAGTTTTTCTGTATGTCTCAGCGTACTTTATTCTTAATGGGGCAAATTATTTACGTTACTGCAATGCCTCGTAAGCGCCATGGGATCGGCATGTGTTGATTTTGAGATCAGAGCCTGAGATGAATGAGGATCGAAGCAATGAAAAACAACTAGAACCACCAACCGACTGGTTTTGTAGGGCCCATTGACTAGTGCATATCAGTCCGTCAGTCCCATGGACAAATATGTATTGGTCTATGCGGCGAATATGAATCAGTCGATAAGGTGCACTGGATTCTGTATTGGTCTAGTGCTTTTCATATTCAGCCCATAGACCGATACAGTTAGTACCATAGCCTATAAGACATATCGATTTATATAGTATCGGTTTCTGTTTTGGTCCAGTACAAATGCAGATACAACCCGAAGATAAACTCTAGCACCAATGCTAACGAAGATATAAGACCAATAAATTTCCCTATGTTTTTTTTGTTTGCTAGAGCAGTTTCACGTCAGTGCCAGAAAAGCAATTTGCGCCATGACTATCCCAAGATCTGCAAAGGGGATTTCACCAAGCAATTGCGATCAGCGACCGCCAGGACGCCGAACGGAACTAATCACATTTCTCGCACTCCACTTTGGTGAGAACCGGAAGCTGAAGCAGCAGCAGCACACCACAACGGCGGCAGCAAAAGGGAGGCGGAGAGGCTTCGTTCAGTGCACGAGTAAATTTCACGATGGACAGCCAGCAGCAACTGCTGTATATTGATCGGTTTGGTGCAGCGCACGTAATACAGCCCCTGGGCAAGACTGGTGCCGAGGGTCCCGGTACTGCGACGATGGACCCGACATTTGACGTCGTTTACGAAGCGGATGCGGTCTACCTAAACCTGGACGGCGTCGACGTTGACGATACTACCACGTCCACAAGTCAAGAGCAAGGCACATCACCGGAAGCAAGCAGCGCGTCTAGCGCAGAAGTACCAGAAGACAGACGAGCGCGCCATAACGATGTAGAACGAAAGCGACGAGCCCGGATTAAGAGCGCTTGCGACACCCTCAGAACTCTGGTGCCGAGTTTGGATTGCAGCACGGACGCCGCCACGGTGTTTGAGAGTACTGTGCGGCACATTGAGCACTTAAAGCAAGGAATGTCCCACTAGGAACTTTTAAAGACATCCAAAGAGTTTGTTGCAACCCACTGCCTGTATATTGAGAAATATAGTGAGTGCTGAAATCTACACCATGGTGTGCTGTCCTTTTCAAAAGCTTCCATGCCATTGGGTTTGCTTCTGGGCCACATATTGCAACTTACGTCACTCCCAGCACTCCAAATCCCTGGAAGCTGGCAATAACTCTCCTCCTTATGATGTACAATAGCTATGGGCACTACTATTACTACTTAAACAGAAATGCGCAACAGTGGTCTATGGCGCACAAGGTGCTTCACACAGCAGCGAACGAAATCTTCCGTTCCGTTATATATGTCAAAGGCATCAAAATTTTGACCTCTCTACAGGAGTCTCATAAGTGGGGTAT
The DNA here is from genome assembly GCF_052857255.1 of Amblyomma americanum. Lineage (NCBI taxonomy): Eukaryota > Metazoa > Arthropoda > Arachnida > Ixodida > Ixodidae > Amblyomma > Amblyomma americanum. The sequence continues at coordinate 28,505,404 of NC_135497.1, read as the reverse complement.
ATACAGGGTGTTTCACAAAAGAATACACAATTTTTAAAATAGGCTTTTTGAGTTAGAAGAGCGCTGCTTTTGGCATCATTAGAATACAGTTAAGACATGCTATCCACCAGGCTGGTTAACTAATATTGAACAGTTAACTTTGTAACTTCAATTGTGAGCCTCCTCTGAGAGGCTTGTAGCCCACCGTAAGTAATATCCATGTCAGTTTTTAGAATTTCGAAAATACAGTTACCCTCAGCGCTGTGGCCCAAAAAATTTCGGCTGTTTCGACGAATCACGACCACTGAAGAGATCGTTTTGTCCGCAAAATTCTCGAAAGCGCATGCATTTTGGCGCGATGTAGCCAAACTTTGTCGGGACACAGTGCCGAGGGCTACAGCGTCTTCGAAATCCTAAAAACATATATGGATATTACTTACGGTGGGCCACATGCTTCTCAATAAATAAGGAGCCTAACTATGATAGTTAAAAAGCTATCTGTTCAAGATTAGTTAACCAGCCTGCTTGTTAGCACATTTCAGCTGTTTCCTGATGTACTACACAGCTGACGATGCCATCAAGAAAAAAGCGCTCGTCTAACTCAAAAGGCCTTTTTTTAATTGTGTAAAGTCCTAGGTGAAACGCCCTCTATATTGGACAGAAGTGTGCTCTGTGGATGCATACATGCAGCTAGTATGTTATTGGTGCCCGACTACAGTATGTTTCTTGTGAGCGTGCCTTCATTTCAATGACAGCATATACAATTCTCAGTTTCCATTCTCCTGTGAAAATGTTGGTACCGAGCTGGGCGCTGCCCTGCAGTCCTCACAAATAATTTTTCCTTTTGCACCTTAATATTATGTAAGGTGATTAAACGCATAACTGGAACCAATTTTTTGAACCTTGGCTCATTGGTTACGGTGCTCGGCTGCTGGTTTGAAAGATGCGGGTTCGACCCTGGCCATGGTGGTCGCAGTTCGATAGAGGTTTTCGAAATGCTAGAGGCCCATGCACTGTGCGTTGTCAGTGCAGGTTAAGGAACCACAGGTGGACAAAATTTTCCGGAGCCCTACACCACGGCATTCCTCATAGCCTGAGTCGCTTTGGGACATTAAACCCATAAACATAAACCTTAACAGATTGGAATTGTCTGAAAAAATCACTCGGTTCCAACCGAAATTTCCAAGGATTTTTTAAACCAGCAAGTTCCAAATGGTCTCTTCTGCCAGATGGTACCTCTTGCAAGACGCCCCTGTCCAATACCCCACTACATGTGTCCCCACTAATGAAATTTCCACCACTTTGAAAGCTTTACCCTGGCCTGGTGCTCTTGTTCACAGAGGTGAAATGCTTAAAAAATGGGTCTCTGACCCTGCTTTGTGGAAAGAAAAATGCCTCTTGCTATGGTGCTCTTAGGAAAAAGCTGCCCTTGCGCCATTAAAATTCATCATCCTAACATTATTCCAATATTCAGAGCGACTGGTACACACACTACATGATTTAGAATAACGCAGCATGCTATAAAAAGGAAAATAGCAGACGTAACCTTGAGACAGAGAGCAATGCTAATTAGGGCAAAAATTTGGAAATTAAGAAGAAAATGGACTTGGACGAGCACGAGTTCAAAAAGCTGTCTGGAATACTGTGGCCGCGGCGGATGCGAGTCTTGGAGGGAGAGAACTGGGGTACGTTTTTGTCCTGCAGTGGCGATAAGCCAGCTGTTTCGAGTTGAACCGAGTATGAAAAACCTAGCTACCATCTCGATTTCAACTGTGTGCGCAGAGGACATGTCCACACGAGGTGATGCGCGCACGGCAGCACCGCGCCTGCACAGGTCGGGCCGTCGCAAAATGTGCACTCTTTGAAATAGTGTTTGGTAGATACCAAAAGGCCTATAAGGCCAGTACGCTCACACACCCATAGCTGTCAGCAATCTCATAGGCTACTGGTTTCCTAATTGTTTTGTAGTTTTAATGGTGTATGGGTCTCATTGTGTCTACTGGTTCAGATTTCTGGAGGGTATGGGCAGCAATCTTCCTTGTCCCTCCAGAGTTCAGAAGTTCCAGGAATGGAGAGTTAGGCAGCAGTTTCATGTATACACAATTTAATACACAATGAGAGCAGCAACTCATAATGGAACATCACAAAAACTTTGACTGCAAGTAGAGCTGGGTTGCAAGATTGTGAGCTCCGGCCCATTGGTGCAGTCTCGCCAAACCTAGAGCACCTCAAAAATAAAAAAGCAGATTGTAGTCTGCAAAATAAAAAAAAACATTGATCACAAGGGCAGGACACCGCACCACCTGTACTAACAATTGGTACTTCCAACTGTACAGCAGTGACATGCCACTGATGCATGCATGTAAATTCCTTGGTGCATTAAAAAGATGAAACATCTCCAAAGCCAGGTCTACGCACCACTGGTCTCTCCTGCTGACGGCACCGTATGTTTGCAAGAACTATTCGAAAACTCTGGCAGGCAAATGAGCCTGGAAAAAGCCCTGTCCACTCTACTATGCGCAAGCCACGGTCGTCGATAACGCGCGTGGCTCGGCATGCTTGGCGTACCACGATCTGATACGCGAATACGCGTCGGTATAGTCTCTTGATACGACTTTTAAGCTTGGAACACACCTGTGCCAGCCGATTACACCGGCTATCGACCTCCGAGGCGGCGTGCGCTACCGGCGACCGCCGGCGGGAAGAGAGTCACGTTGGAATCGAAAGTAGAACATCCCCCGAACCTCGACAGCCGGAGTAATCGTCTCGCAGAGGTGCGCCCAAATCTTAAAAAAGGCACAGCAAAACTTTATATGGACGCGTATCCGCGTGAAGGGAGGGAGAGAGGGAGGGGTGGCGGAGCAACACCAACGAGGTAACTGCCGAGCTGTAGCTCGCGCGTCGCAAGAATAAAGCGAGACGCGGTGAACGCTTAGCATCTGGCAGGCCGGCGAAACGGGCGTTACATTGACTCTCGTGATTATGGAAATACAAAATGGGGCAGACAAGACGTACAGGTGAAGTCAAAAGTAAACGGAAAGTGCGAGAGTGTGGGAAACCGTGAGGCAGCGCTTTCTAACGCTGGCTCTGGTAATTCAGTAGCTCGGTTTCCAACAAGCAGCGCGCGCTACGAACCGACCATTATCTGGAACGTTTACGGTCATCACTTTTGACGGCTCGAACGGATGCTTGTTGCTTTTCAAATGAGACACTAAGGATTTCTCCGGCGCTACCTGCAATTTGTTTGATGAGAGATTCGAGCCGTTTGATAATACTCAGCAGCGAGCAATGCCACGACTGTTTGTTTTTGCCGTGAGCGGCGTGCTGTGGAGCACCCGTTTTATTTCTTGTGCTCAGGTCGGAGGATTGATTGCACCGTTTCCTCGAAACGCGATGCCGTCCAGAATACCTGAAGATGAACGGCGCAGCACAATTCGCCTCTCCAATTGAAGGTGTTCCTCAGCACACTATAAGTCGCCGAGTTGGCCGATCGATCGGCGCAGTGAATAGGATTTGCAGGCATATCGAGATGAGGATGCCCGCATTGAAGATGCCCAAAGTTCAGGAAGACCACGATCCACATCGACAGAAGTCTACGAACTCATCGTGGCAGCGGTGGTGGCTGATCCATTCGAGTACGCGAGAAATTCGAGAGACCCTATCTCTGAACATCAGTGTGGCTACAATCCGCCGACGCTTGCATGAAGCAGGACTGAGCGGATGCGTGGTCGCTCAGAAACCCTACTTTACTTAACATATCAGCAGAAGCACGCTCGACTGGGCTTTGCGCGAGCCCATGAAGAATGGTCGGTAGTCGATTGGGGTGAGGTCATATCTATTGATGAGTCTACTGTAATCTCAAGATGGGTCAACAGCGCCGGGTATGGCCCCCGTGCAACTGCCGGTAAGATTTAACCACATTCTCTTAATGATATCACGCTTTGCAATTGCCAGTGCTATATTTTCTACGTGGGTGAATACTTTCATTTCATTTTATTATATTAAAGGTCCCAAAAAAGGGGTTTTACATATGGGGCGGAAAGAATTAAAAGCACAAATTCCCAACAGCAAGAAAGTGTTTTCATTTTTAGTGAAAAGACTTGGGCAAGTGATGATGGCAACGTTGTTTGGAAGGCCGTTCCAGCCTGCGGCTGCACGAAGCAAGAAGGAATCCGAAAAAGTGACGGTGCGTGACCGAGGACAAAAACTTGTAGGTGATGGCTGGTGCGATGAGATATGCGTTCTGGGCGAAGTTTATAAGGTGGGATGTGCATAGGGCTGTGGAACAATTTGTGAAATAAAGACAGGCTGGCAAGGCGACGGCGGAGCGATAAGGGTGATAATCTGGATGCTGTTTTTCTGTGTGCAATGCTCGAGTGGGACTTTGGGAATTTGTTCCAGAGGCCTTTAACTTTGTCTGGACGCTAAGGATCACGTCTGCACGTCAGCAAAACGAGTTTTAGAAGGGCGCTTGCCCACATTTCTAACGATAACGTTTTGTTTTTGTTTGCACGTAGGTATCAGCCCGGGTACGTGCACAATGTGCTTAGCAGTGGTGTCACGGCTGTGAATGTTTGGGGAGCCGTCTGCAGAGATGGACTGGGCCCACTTGTGCAGCTTAGAGCGAAGATTAACGCGGCGTCCTACTACAAATGTCCTTGAGAGCTACCTCGTCCCGTTCGCCCTGGACGGGCCCTTTAAAGATGGCTTTTACTGGATTTAGCAGGACCACAGCCCCGTCCACAAAGCTAAAGTCGTCCAAGACTTTCTAGAAGAGTGAGGAGGTCGACAGCTGCAATGGATGCCAAAGGGCGCGGACTTCAACATTATATAAAATGTGTGGTGATTTCTGAAATCCAACTTGGAATACATGAATTTGGATGCAACAAGCAAAGAAGCATTGTGCCTCGCTGTTGCAGCTTAATGGGACCGCATTAAGCGATGCCGCGAGTTTGTACAATCTGTGTACGATTCTCTGCCCCGACGCATGGAAGCAACCATTCGCGTTAACGGCGGTCTCACACGCTTTTGAACCGCGTTCGCTTTTGCACCTTGTATTTTTTGTTCTTGTGGAACTAACTTGATGAAATTCTTCCTACTAAAAACAATAAGGATTCCCCTTGTTGCGATCGACGTGCTGATCGTGCATTACTACCTGGCCAATTCGAAATGCATGCACTTCGCGTATTTTACTTCAACTGTTACACAGAGCACACAGACTAAACCAGCATCGTGTCGTGTTGATTATTTTGAGCGTATTCGTTCTTACATACGCGAGGGTATATGCGCAACTTACAATAAACAAAATGAAGGCAGCAAAAAACCGAGGGCTGATCTTTGCTGGTCCTCATTTCTTGTGCGGACACTGGGGAAGCCACGATATACCATGTAAACCTAAGAACAAGAAGAAAAAAACGCCCCGCGACACGGCCCTCACGGCAAAAGCATAACTAAACAGTCGTGGCAGTGCTCGCTGCTGAGTACACTCATACGGCGCAAATCGCTCTTCAAATACTTCGCAGGTAGGGCCAAAGAAATCCGTGGTGCCGTATTTGAAAAGCAACAAACATCCGTTCGAGCTTCCAAAAGTGATGGCCGTACGCTCCAGATAAGGGTCGGCTGATACCCAGGAGAAAATGTTTAACTGGGACCAGTTGAAAATCCAACTGGTTTTAACTGGACCAGTTGAAAACCCAACTGGTTTCAGTTGGGCCAGTTACAATCCAAATGGTTCCAGTTAGAAGCCAGCTGGCTGACCAGTTGAAGTCAACAGCTTCCCAGCTGGGAGCCAACTGGCCCAGCTGGGAGCCAACTGGCCCAGTTCTGAGCCAACTGGTTCCAGTTGGTTTGAACTGGAAGTGTCAAGTTTAATATCTTGAATTACTGAAACGTAGTTCTCGAAAATGATGTATTTAGCATTGAGTCGGCATCAATCAATAGCCATGTAGGAGGCTACACCTAATGAGAGGACCAGCCCCTAGGTGTGCATTCAGTTATCGAGTAGAAATCCTAGATCATAACCTATCTGTTATGATTTACTGTCATCAGTAAATTATACACTGATAGGATAGAAGACTTGGCATGCAGCCAACTGAGACAGGTATAACTTGCAGTTCAGTTCAATTCACGTGGAAATAAATGTTCCAGCGAAAAGTGAACCAGCTTTCATTACAAGTGCAATAGTTTTTAACTGCCTTCCCCCCAAAACCAGAATAAGAAAAAAATTCAGTAATTTCCAGTAGGGCACTAAAGCCATACAAATTTGTAGGATTTGACCGACCTTGCAATGAGGTCAAAATTGCACGCAGGCAGCCAGTGCACTGATCACAGGAGCAGGAGAGTATGATGCGAAGCTGGAAAAAAGTGAAAATAAACTACGTGCACCAGTGCTGAATCAAATGTTTTAATATACAAAGGATTTCAGCTACAGGTTTTATAAGGTTTAGCATCCCAACACGACTCAGGCTGTGAGGGACGCCATAGTGAACGACTCCGGATAAATTCGACAATCTGGGGTTCTTTAACGTGCACCGACATTGCACAATACACCGGTCTCTAGCATTTCGCCTCCATCGAAATGCGACCACTGCACCTGGGCCCGTGTGCTGTGTGATGCCAGTGCACGTTAAAGAACCCCAGGTGGTCGAAATTATCCGCAGCCCTCCACTACAGCCGCCTTCATAGCCCGAGTCGCTTTGGGACGTTAAACTCCAAAAAATCAAACAAACATTTCAGAAAGTGAAGAAGGCGCAGCATCAATAAATCATGAGAAAAAAAATGCATAAAACAGCAGGCGGCAGGTACCTTAAGATGAATTATGATTTGTTCAATTATGACCAAGTCAACATGGTGGAAATCAACACAGAAACATGAAAGCCATGAACACAGAACTAATTTTCACATTTTTAGTACCATTAACAAGAAACAAAAAGGACCAAATGTGGAAGCCAACGCACCTAGCCCATTACTTATGGGCACTATTTCTCATATAGGATGCTAGCAAAAATAGATTAAGATTTATTAGAATTATTTACCTAATGTAAACCGAACACAGAAAACCCACGCAATCAGATTCCCCCTTATAAGTTACACAAAGCTGTTGACTGCCCTTTATGTGATGATACTTTAATGCCAACAATAACTCTGAAAGCAACTCAAGATCTGAAACGATTCACAAGATTACAAAAAAAAAATTGCCATGACACTGTACCCACAAGCATGGCACTGCACTTGCATCGATTTCAATGACTTTCAGTGAGCACCACCTCTCAACCTTTGTAATGTGAGTAGTGCCAAATGAAGTAGTTGCTACACAATTTCTGAAAACTGTGAAGGCTTTTTTCTGTGCCACTGCAACCAAAGGACACAATGTTTTGAATTTTTCCACATACATTGTTTGGCAGTCTTACTGCTGTGCAGTCAGTTTTTTCTGGCCCGCTGTACTACTCGCTGTGGAATATGTGGCCAGAGATGCGTACTCTGTCGTACTCCACAACAGGGCCATTGATCTGATCAGGAACCTGTTTCTCAATCAGTGTAGGGAGAGGGCCTTCTACCAATCTTGGCTTCCCAAGAAGGGCTACAGGTTCCTCCTTAGGCATGCCACATTTGAGGAAGGTCTGAACATGCGAGCTTGCAACTGCCTTGCAAGCATTCAGTGTGTGTGCCATCATCACCCGTGTCATATTCTGATGAGGCACACCCTTTGCTGACGTAATAAGGCCCTTCAACCTGCCCATGCTTGCCTCAAAGCAGAAACAAGAATGTGCCCAAAGTGGCCCCTGGAGCACAACACTTTTTGGGATGTGGAGGAACTGGTGAACATTTGACGTCATGTCTTTCTCAGCATAGAGAAACTGCATGCCAACAACAAACTGCACTAGGCAGTCAGTGCTCGTGGCAATGTCACTGCTTGATACACGGTCTTGAATTAGAAGAAAGGTACCCTTCACTAAAAGACTGAAGTGGGTGAGGTAGCGCTCTGGCAATATGCCATCTAGGCACACAAGACTGAAATACAGGAGCCACTGCTGCCATTCGACCGCTTTCCAATATTTTCTCAGCTGCACTGATCGTGGCAGACGTGGAATGCAGTGTGGCGGCTTGATGCGACACAACCGCTCATCAATCTCTTGCAGGAGTTGTGGCGATCCAATGTAGTATGGTGCACCAACACTGGAAAGCCACAACTCCATAACCTGGCGTGTCACACCAAGCAGCACACAATGCATGTAATCGGGGCTGAAGCTCCACACAATGTCGAATGCTGGCAAATTAATTAGTGGAGATGGTCCCTTCACACCACGCTTATGTATACCACTGTCATGCGCTTTCTTCATGTCACTCATGACAGAGTCCTTGGTTCTGTCGGGAAAGGCAGTGGCACTGGTAGGGTACTTGACTGTCCCTGTTGAGTAAATTTTAATGCAAATATAAGTATAAGGCAAATATAAGTAAAGCACATGCATCTATCATCATCACCATCATCATCAGCCTTACTACATCCACTGCAGGGCAAAGGCCTCTCCCCTGCCTGTACAATTAGCCCTGTCCTTTGCCAGCTGCAACCACCCTTTGCCTGCAAACTTCTTAATCTCATCCACCCACCTAAGTTTCTGCCGCCCCCTGCTACGCTTACTATCTCTTGGAATCCACTCCGTTACCCCTAAGGATCAGCGGTTATTTTGCCTTCGCATTACATGCCCTGCCAAAGCCCATTTCTTCCTGTTGATTTCGACTAGGATGTCATTTACCCGTGTTTGTTCCCTCACCCACTCTGCCCGCTTCCGGTCTCTTAACGTTACACCTGTCATTTTTCTTTCCATGGCTCGCTGCATTGTCCAACTCTTTTCGTTAACCTCCACACAGCTCTGATCTGTGTTATGGAAATCAGCATATTAGCAAAGTAAAACAGCTGCAAATCTTTTTCAATTTGTTACTCTATTTATTGCTGGAGAACTTACTGAATTCAGTGATAGTAAGTTTGGCCCAAGTAAGTGTAAACAAAAATTGAAATGCATCACATGCACAGCACAACATGCTGTTGTGATGTGGCCTACAAAAAGAGATTGCCCAAGCCAGAAGTAATGAAATATTATGGGTGCCAGAGTTCACAAAGGCAAAGTGGATAATGGGAGGTGACGACAAGCAGTCGGAGAACTGAAGGATGTGCAGCACTCAGCCTGTTACTACACGAGAGATCCTGCTGGACAGTACACTGTGTTCTTACCTTAAATGGATTTTCCTGGGTGCAAGCACCAGCCGCACCCAAAGTAGCCATTATATTGCACCATATTTTACATGAGTGCACGAGCCGGTGCATCAGCAACACAGTTAAGGCAGTACACCTGCAAGATGAATCAAGCAAACCACATTTGTAGTTTGCAATGAACAATGATCCAGTTCTTCAATATTCAATGTGCAATGCTGTTTCTGTGCTTGATATAGAAAGCTGTCATTCTTATGCAATTTTCTCAGATATTAATAATAAATAAAAGGCATTGGACAAATATTATGCATGGTGGTGTACTTCAATAGTAAATCAACGAAGAATAAATGTGCATTCTGCTTCAAATATTTTATCTCCAATTAGCAAAAACAAAGGCTTTCAAAAAGAAATAAAGCATATAAAGTATTTGAAGGTAATGCTGAAATTTCCTTTCTTGAAGATTAGTTGTAAAACAGGTTGGCTGGCTGCCCTAGCGTCTAACTACTGAAACAAAATATACCGAGTGAACAATATTACTTTTGAGTAGAAAGTCTTGCCATCAACGGTCCATTTCACCCCAGTGTCGCCAAGCACCCTCACCTGCTTTGTTAAGGACATAAGCATGAGAGTCATATCAGGATAGGACTGGCCATACCAAAGCATGGAGATTGCTAGACTTCTGCACCGCAGACTTGGGGGCAGCTCGTTAATTGCCATCTGCACAGGCCAAATTGAATACTTTGAGGAGTTAAACAGTGGACATCCATCGGAATCCCAATTACCATGCCAAAACCCGCAGCGCTTGTCCCAGTTTATCAGGCAGCCAGTTTGTTGACAGTACTTTTCGATTAGGTTGGTAACTTCAGTAACGCTGTCCTTGTATGAGCAAAAATGGTAATATCATCTGCGTAGGCGAGGACGTTTATATGGGATGATTACAGTTGAAAGCCGGAAATAAGATTACTGTTAAATATGGCCAAGCAGAGTGGCTCTATGTAAGTCGCGAACAGTATGGGCGAAAGAGGGCATCCCTGCTTCACTGAAGAATGGACTTCTAGTCGGTATGTCAACTCGCTATTTACAATTAGTCGTGTGCTGTAGTTTGCATAGGCCATTCTCATGTCTTCCGCTACAACGCACCCCACGTTCAAATAATCAAGAATGCAAAAAAGGACGTCATGTGAAACACGATCGAAGGCCTTCGCAGGGTCTAGCTGAATCATTGCAATGCGCTCCCCAAGGGCGTCACAACATTCCAGTATGCTACGTGCAACGTGTATATTCGTCGCGATACTGCGTCGTTTGATGCCACAGGCCTGGTGTGGTCCAACCAATGTTTTGATTGCGCCCTGTAATCTCTTTGCTAAAACTTTCATATATATATATCTTGTAATCTACGTTGGTGAGGCTTATCGGCCGATAAGAGACCATCAACAAGCGCTTCTCCGGATCATGTTTTGGGTATCAGGACAATGTGTGCAGTATTAAAAGAGAGGTGAACTTTTTTCGCTTGTACGCCTCCACGAGCACATTTAGCAGAAAGGAAGCTATTACGCATTTGAATTCTTTGTAGAAATCGACGCATAATCCATCTGGGCCAGGTGCTTTTCCATTCTGCAATTCATCTATTCCGGATTCAATTTCTCCGACACTAATGGGCACCTCAAGGCGCACCTTCACCTCATCCTCGAGTCTTGGCAATAGGGGCAAAAAAAGAACCAGAAATCCTTCATCCATCTCACGATTAGGACCGAGAAGGCCGTTGAAGTGGTTCATTATAACCTTCAGAATAACTTTCGTATCGCTAGAAACATCAGCCCCGTGCCTTATCTGCGTGATTTCTTTCTGGCGAATGTAACGTTATTTGACGGACAATGCTCATTTAGTCGGCGTTTAATCGGTCCACAATTTCTCGGACCGAGAGTGAATGACGGCTCCTTTGTATCTGTCTCTGTCTATTTGTTCAAGCTGGCTATTTACTTCCCTCAACTCTTTCAAGAAATGGCCGGGCTCACAACTTCCCATGCAGGTCAGGAATTTTAACTCCTCATTAAATTCAGTTTCCTTTTCATCTCTTTATGCCTAATAAGACAACTCTTTTATATTGCCTTACGTTACACCCATTCCTTGAAATCTTCCCACTGAACAGCCAAGCTGTCAGGCTGTGTCTCTAGGAGTCTGCGCAGTTCTTTTGTAGTTTCATTTATGAAATCTTCGTCTTCCAACAACTGAGCATTAAATTTCCACAAGTTCCAGTTAAAGGACGTATGTTTTTTTTTCGGCGCCAAAGGTTGAGATTACGAGGCAGTGGTCACTGAATGCAAAGGGTTGAACTTCATAGTTCGTGCAGAGATGTACGAGTTCCGTAAATACATACAGCCTATCCAACCAAGCATGGCTGTCACGCTGGAAGTGTGTATATTGAGGGCTATTACCGTAGGTAAACATTTCACCAATGTCGTCAAAACAATGATCGCGTACAATACTGTTCAATAATTGAGCACTTTTTTCGCGCACCGGCAAGCGCTTCATACGGTTCGCCGCTACACAAACACAGTTAAAATCACCCAACACCAACAGGGTTCTGTCACAAACAAAATAATATTCAACACGATTGAAGAACTCTTGGCGTTCGAATTCTACGTTTGGTGCATACACGCAGATAACTCGCCAACACATATTAGAAAAATTTAAATCAACGACAAGAAGGCTTTTCGTGCGAGCAAGGCAGCAATGTGGGCTAGTTGGTTGTACATTTGGTGTGAATAACGCGCTACACACTAATAAAACGACAACTGGAACGAGGGACACAGGACAAGAAGACGTCCACTGGTACAAGCGAGAACAGACTACAATAATGCCTAGATTGTTGCGCATAAAAATAGCGTACCCGCCCGAGGTGCCAACAGAATGACAAACACAAACACTGAATACTGGACTAAAGTGGGATACCATACGATCAGTAGCTTCCTCACTTTCTATTTTCGTCTCCTGGACAGCCACTATGTCAAGCACGTTGTCAGCAAGTAGACGATTCAGCTGACATTGGCGCCTCCTTGCACAAAGGCCTCTGACGATCAAAATAGCTACGCGCAGAGCTCTATCTAGTTTCATCGCCATGCACTTAGAATGAAAGGTCTTTGGCATACAGTGCCCACTCTACAAAATCGTGAAACATTCTTTAACTCCGTGTGCAGTGTACATAGCCGCTGATCCAGGAATCCGAGTTTTGGGGTCAGGAAACCACACGGATGTCCCTCGCCAGCCTTTCCGGTCCAAGGCACACTGTCTGCTGTGTAATTCCCAAGACAACAAAAGAAAAAAGAAAACACGAAACCACATTGGGCAGATACGGAGGCGGTTTCCCCGTCTGTCGGGATTCGGCAGAGAAGTTCGGCCGGGGCTTCAGCGTCGCGCGTCGAGTCCACGCGGTTTAGGCGGCGGCTCATCCCCACCCACACGAGGCTGCGGCTTCTCGCCGTTGCTCTCCTCATGGGAGAGTTTCCCAGCTGATAGACCAGCAGCTTCCTGGCTGACGTCCATGGCATCGGTGTGGTTGGCCTCCACACTCTCCGGAGATTCGACCGCGGCTTTCGTCGCGCTTTCCGCCTTGCCATCACTTTCTTGCTGAGGTTCAAGACCCGCATCTTCACTAGGCTTGACAGCACTGGTCGTCGTCGCACTCTTTTTCTATAGAGGCGTCAGCGAAGGTGCCTTTGAGCCAACACTTGGCCAGTTGCCCTGGCTGCCTCCTCTGCATCCGCCTCGTTCATCAGCAACTCAGATGAGTCTCCACAGTTCCCGGGGCCAGCAATGCTCAGGCAAGTACGGGCACACTAGCCGTCTTCATAGCAGAACCGTCGGAAGGCACCGCACCGAGGGACCCGACACTCTTTGCGGATATGGCATGTACCTCGACAGCGGAGGCACAACGGAGGCCTGCCCGGTACGACAACCAGCGCTAACTCTCCTCTGACGTTGAGCAGATGCGGCATGTCGTCAAGCTTCACGCCAGCTTTCAACTTCAGTGGGATGAGTCTGTTGGTTGAGCCCTTCTCCCACACGACGTGTACTCGCCAGCGCTCACGGGACACTTCAGAGACTTTTCCGTACGGCGCAAAGGCCGCACGCACGACCTCGTCAGGCACGTTGTAAAGCAGGCAATGCAGCTTCATACGCACGTCTTGGTTTCCAGGGTCAATCACCAGGCAGCGCCGTTCTTTCACACACACGCAGTTCACCGATGCCGGCAATCTTCTTCACTGTTTCGGGTTCCTTGAATGTGACGGCCCAGACACGGGTCATGCGATACGCCCCCCGGGCGACAACGTCCGGGAGCAACGAATGCTGAGCTAACACGTCCCGGAAATCTTCCACGCGATAACGCCGGGCCGTGATATCAGCATGCAAAAAAACTGTATTCAAAACTTAACGCTCTGTAGGCAGCCCTGGTAAAACATCCTGATACGTACTTTCTTGTTCAGAAGACCTGTTTCCGCGGCCAGACGTGGCCGCTGTAGCCGCTACAACGGAGCCCGTCATCGCACGTCCGTCACGCTCGGTGACCGGAAGTCGAATCCTCAACTACTGAGCCACCGCGCCGGGTGTTTTCTGTTAGGCATGCAGATGCAGGGTGTCCAGGCTAACTTCAGCCAAGGGTTAAAGAATAAGATAATTGAGGTAGGCGAGGGAAACCACTTACATACAGCTACCAGCCGGCTTGCCCATCTAGGAAATTTTTGTATTGTTATTAATTATATACCAATTGGGATAATTTTTCTAAATGCGTAAATATTGACCTTAGACGGCAAATGTGAACAGCAAAGTTGGAGGGCAACTTCAGGAACCATGATTCTATTTATTTGTGATAAAGAAAGCCTTACGTGTATCTTTTTTTTTCCGAGCTCCAATGAAAGCCCGCGAAATACAAAAAAGATCACGTTACGAGCGCATACGCGTGCCACGATTGTGCTGCTCTCAATCCTGGCTTGAGTGAACGAAATCAGCTGCTGGCAAGGCGCGAAGACCCCATTGCTCCGGCAGGCTGATGTGTCTACGGTGGTTGCACCGTCACGCTTGCAGACTGGCTCGCGCGGGCCTCGCAACCACCGTCGACACTGCAAGCGTGACGGTGCAACCACCGTAGACATATCAGCCTGCCGGAGCAATGGGGTCTTCGCGCCATACCCGCAGCTGATTTCTTTCACACAAGCCAGGATTGAGAGCAGCGCAATCGTGGCACGCGGATGCGCTCGTAACGTGATCTTTTTTGTATTTCGCGGGCTTTCATTGGAGCTCGGGGGAAAAAAAAGATACACGTAAGGCTTTATTTATCACAAATAAATCGAATGGTGGTTCCTGAAGGTGCTCTCCATCTTTGCTGTTGACATATGCTGTCTAAAGTTATTATTTACGCATTAAAAAAATATCTTAATTCCTGATTAATTATCTGCAAAACGAAAAATTCTCTATGATGCGCAAGCCGGTCGATAGGTGTATGTAAGTTGTTTCCCTGGCCTACCTCAAATGACTTCTTTTATAACCCGTGCCTAAAGTTAGCTTTACGCACTGCATATTGAATAGATTTATATTAAACTACAAAAGCAGCTTGAAAATTTTCTTACTTCAGGAAACTGGCAATTAAGGCTGCGGTGAGGGGAGTTGATAAGGATTCATTGTGAAAAATGGGCGGGAAGGCGGGACACACGTAAACAAAGACTCAACAAAAACGCTGTGGAGCGACTGTTGTCGAGTGTGCCTACTTCCCGCACTTTTTTTCACAAAGAAATTGGCGATTTCAGGCTGGTGTACGTAAGAAAGGTTTTCCTCCGTTTACTTCAGGTCTTCTTTAAGGCAGCACAATTTAGTCTGGCAGCTCTAATTATGGTTTCAAAAATGCTAAGAAAAAAGCGGAATGTACGTTGCTTACGAGGGAGAAAAATACTTTATTGTCAATATTATTAGACACTTCCGCAAAATGTTGCACAACTATTAAACACATGCGATCGAAAAATAGAAGAATAAAATCTTTCATATAAGTTTTTTAGCCACGGCGCCGCTCTGCCCCCCCCCCCCTCCTCCGCACCACGCGACCAACCACGTGACAGCGTATCCACGCCGCTCGTCACGCCGCCCGGCGCCGCCACGCTGACGGCTCAAAATGCTACCGTAATGTAGCTATTGCTACAAAAAAAAAAATCAGTCACTCGAGCGCAGCGTTTGAGGCTAGACCACAGTTCCGATTCAAGATGGAATCCTGGCTGTCTTGCAGACGACTGTGTCCAATACACTGCAATCCCCACGGAATCGTTCAGCATATCCCCAGTACATTCAGAGGCACCGTGAAATCAGTGAAGCGTTTCGGCAATGGAGGAAACGAAAGTTACGGGCGGGCAAAATCTCGATAGTTCGAGCTTCCAGAAGCAATCATTTCACTCCCAAAGAGAATAAGGCGAATAGGCATCATCTTTTCGCACAAAGCTGTTGCTTGCAACAACTACAGTGTCGATGCTGTGAAATCACGAGAACATTGTTACTGTTGAGCAGAGTCAGTGCAAGAAGAGCAGCTAATTTGAGTGCCATGATTGCGCGATCACTCCATGTTGGCGGGTTTCGACCTAAATTTCAAAACCTTTCTCATGTATCTTACAGAAAAAAAAATTAACTGAAGTACAGCTTTTGCGACATACTGTACCGACTTACTTGTCTACAAGTGTCCCGAATTGCTCAGAATACGACATTTGCATAATTGCTGAAACTGAACCATTCGAACAGGCGTGATAAGGAGTGTGGATACAAAGTGAGCATTTCTAGGGACGTACAACGTAAAAACTTTATTAGAACTAACGTACAGCACATGGTACACGGAGGTATATGGGCTTTGCAATTTTCTGTTAGCAATATTGGCTTAAGCAGGTTGAAATACCGTGCACCATACCTGCTAATAGCAATAAAAACGACGCATGGATCTGGCCGCTCTGCCTAAGGAAGAATGGAAAGAATTGTTTAAGGCGAACGATGCTCTGCATGTTGTCATCTGGTGGCCTCTGGCAGTGAATAAAAGAGCGAAAGGGGCGTCTAAGAGAAACTCACGCCCTCATAGAACTGAATAACTCGGCGGCGGCAAAAGCAGTAAGTGCGCTCGGCAGTCATTCAACAGAATGCTGGCCTCTCTCGGTCGCGTTCGGTCTAAAGCTGGAAAGGGACCATCTTGATAAGGCGCCGAAGCAACCACAACAATCTGGAACGATCTGGAAGCATCGACGATTGGCGATGTGCGGTCGCACCCAGCGTCGCCAACGAACTAATTAAGCCTAAGGCCGGTTGCTTCGAGCATGAATTAAAAAGTACAAAGATTTTTGACAATATATTAGAACATACATTCTGTTCTGTAATCATTGTTTCTTTTTTCTCCGCAGCACACTATTGTTGTATGAAATATTCTGCGGTAAAATTATTGCCTGTGAAAGTACTGTCGGGGACAAAAGGATCTGAACCAAGTGCTCCTCAAACGAAGCCGACGGCTGTGGTATTATCCGGCGGCTGGAGTAAACACTTGTGAAGTTTAAATAAAAAAAAAATCTGACATGCATATGGTGAAACCGCGGATTGTTATTGGCGGCCCGGGCCGCCAGCTGCATTCAAACCCGTCCGACGAATGTATAGCTAGGATGTGTATTCGCACGCTCGACGTACATAAAGCAGTCGGCAGTATTACTGCAACAGAGATTGATACAGATAAAAAACTGATCTTTCCTGTTTGTGTGCTTTGTACGCTCAGGGTATTGAATGCCGGTAAGCTGCTTTTCTCTGATACGAGGAGGATTCGTCAACAGTTCGCTGCCACGTGTCTCCGATTCCAGCGGATAAATACCTACAATCCTCCACCAAAGACAGCCACGAAAAAAATGCGCAATCTCATAGGCGTGTTTTGTGCGCGGCAAATATATTCAAGTCCGAGCTTTTCACAAAGCAGCCAATTTTTTTACGACGCGACCTGCTTTACGAAGCCTATTGTAGGACTTCACCTAACTGAGGACTGCAGAATTTGGCGAACAGCTCTATTATTTTCCTCCGTAGCTTTGCACCGATTTGCTTGGACGCCAAGCAAAGGCAAGCGAGACGATAAGAAGCCAAGCCAAAACAATGGAGAAAATTTAGAACGTTATTGGAATAATGATTTCTTCCTCTCCGTCTTCCTCTGTCGAGGTAAGGAAACATTCCTCCTGAGGTGCAAACTACGACGATGAGGCTGGTAAATTTTCTGGGTCAAATTACGAGAACAGGAACGTGGTTTTGGAGACTTATGGGATAGACAGTTGTCTTGTAGTTGACGCAGTCTTCCTGCTTATTAAAATAATAATACACATTTGGCAAGTCTCGCATTTTGAGATTAGGGCGGAGGGGAAGACGACGAAAAGAAGATACAAAAGGCGGCACGTGGACTTCCCTCCGTTTGCACTGAAGACAATTCTCCTACCCCTACTCGCCCGTTCCAAAGGGCTGAGAATATGTAAGTGCGTCACCGAGACGAGTGCCTTTCTTTCCTTCCTGCTACCACACGCAATGGCGCATGCATGTTCGTAGACAGGACACACTGCGTGAATGAAGGTGGCCACTTTTCCCATGTAGGCCGAGTCGGTGCCCGCATCGTGGAAGGCGTCCTCGAGTTTCTTCTGCTCTCGTACATTCGTGGTCAAGAGGAAACTCCGTTCCAGACATATGAAGCTCTGGATGACCGAAAATGAGTCGTGGGTTCAATGTTACTGAGGTGAGTCAGAGTAACATTAGTGTACGGCCCCTTGCTAGAAATAGCGGGGACTGCATTACGGTTCTCTCAAATTGTTTCTTATAGAAGTATCAGGAAGTAAAGTGCGTGTAACGCGTGTATTATAATAGGAGATAATAACATAAGAAACCAAATTCTATTCCAGACGTACGCATCTACCTTTTAAAGGAGATCTCCTATTCTAATTATGATTGTTCAGATGCAGCTTATTTTTGCTTCAAAGGGTGACACAAAGCGCGGGGCCCCGATATGTATATCATGGCAATCTTCCAGTGGGTGATAGCGCGGGATCATGGTCTCAACTGAGTACTGTTTCAACTACCACATCGCCGGTAACGCTCGGCATATTTAAAAAAATAACGGCCTTATCTCTATTGAGTCTTTTCTTACGCTCAGCGCAGTTACTACGACTTATCAATTTTTTTTCACTCATCACCACAAGTTACTTTTCAAATTGTCTGCAATGCTTTCTTTCACCTGTAATCCGTCTTTAGGTAAGAAATTTACCTTTACTAGCACTGCGTGCACATATAATGAAGAAGGAACTTCATATTTACATTCTGTGGGTACAGTGGCAGTAGTGTGTTGCCTTGAGAGCTGTGCCGCTTTTTGAAGCTGAAAGCTTCACTAGGCTACGTAAAGCAGTCGTCGCATAGGCCAGGGAATGACCTTGCATGACCTTCAGCCCAACCACGTTAGCCTTGTATGACATATGTGGTGCAGTTTTGGTGCCGTACCCTTGACCACTGACCTTGAGCAACGGCTTTTGTCATTGAGTGACATTTGGGTTGATCTTTGACCGTAAGGAAATTCTATGTGCCGATGTGAAGCCAAGCGATGACCTCCGATCGGGGTGTCGTAAGACCGTGTGATACCACGTCATAGCCACGTAGTAGTGAGGGTATATAGAACGGCTTTCGCGAGCGTGCAGCGGAGCTGCCATAGACGAGACTCGGGCGCCGAGGAAGCGTCCTCGCTCTTCACTGAATTCCAGGGTTAGCCAAGTTAAGCCACTGAAATTCTTGCATGCAAATCAATCGCTCGTTTTCTGCTCCTAAGGTTGTCCGGAACCAGGTTCTGGTCAGCAGCTTACGCACAGCGGCTGTTGCTGACATCACTGCGCGCCTCTCGGGCCTAGCGCCAGTTTTGATGTACCCAGTGGTCTATGAGCTTTTCATCACAGCGGGTCTGTCGCTTCTTCCACTGCTCCGCAACACTGCTTCACGGCGCCTTCTACTGACGACGAGCGTCAACATTTCCGAAGCAATCTGTGCGGTAATATACTAAACACGCAACTGCGTATGGCGAGTAGGCTTCACCTGTAACGCTAGAAGCCTGTGACAAGCATTCTCTTTTATTATTGACCTTAGTCTTCTTAAGCATTTGCGCCGCAGTTCGCGCAGTGTGGGATGGGTTTCGGTTCTTGGTGAACGTCGAGCACATAGTATAAATAAACTGAAAAAATGCCCATACATTTTGTTTATGGCAGTAGCTTTATGCCAGAGTATTGGGTGGGAGCAACGACTGCTGAACAGCATAATTTACCTCACAGATCTTATGCTCACAGTAGGATCTGGGAAGCCAGGAACGCTATTCAAAATTTTGTAATGAGGCCAAGTGAGCGCAACTCCTTTTTGTTTATTTGGTCGTACGGTGCCACATTTTGATTTTCGCGAAGCTTCACACAGGAATTATAGTTCAAAACAAGATGACATATTGGTTACCTCAACGTTCATTTCATTTATATTGAGCCGCACTCGTCAGTTTTTCAACCGTTGGCTTGCCCACTATATACCGCATCACGAACCAACATTGCTTTGCCGTCTATCGCTCGCTGTTGCCGTTTCAAAAGAATACATGTTTCGGATTTGGATGGCAGACAGCCCTGAATGTGAAGGAAGTGGCTGTGAAGAAGCAATTGCAAATCTCTTTGGTCAGTGCTCTGCTTTCGCCACCAATATACGTACGCTGCGTTGCGCCCTGGGCAGCCTCGATCCTCGCCCTATAACAGTGTATATTGTGCTCGGGCCGTGGCCAATGAAATCGACTGCCCTCACGGCCTACGAGTTACTGTTTTACTCCCTGAGAACGACAGACCTGAGGGACAAGTTGTGACTTTGCCCCTGGCCCCTTCTTTCTTTCCCTTTGCAATCCCCGCATCCCTTTTCCCCAGTGCAGAGTAGACCACCAGAACAACCTTCTGATTAACATCCCTGACTTCCTTTTCCCCTTTATTTCTTTCTCTCTCTATCCCAAGACACACATTAGTTTAAGCCGGCAAAGCATGTAGTTTAAGCCGGGAAAAGTGAAGCGCTGTCAGCTACAAAAATATGACCTTTTAGGCGCTGCAGCTGGAACATGTACTCAAATCTGTTAGAAAAAATACACGATTGTATTCAAGTCTGCTTATGCCTGTCCTTGTCCGCTCTTTCTTCCCCTTTTTTCATTTTTTTTTATTTTCCGCGATTCAGTTACTTTTAGTTATTTAATTATTTATTAGTTGTTCTTTATGTTTTTTATTTGTGTTACTTTATTTCATTACATATCTGTTGCTCAAGACCTGTTGCTTAACGAACTTTTACATTTTTGTTTCATTAACCACACAACTTATGATTATCAGTTCATGCGGACAACTTCAGTCTACAAACTTTCGTCTACAACTTCCGTAAACGCCACTCATGAGCCAAGAAAGGCTTTCGCCTTAAAATATTATTGACGTCCTGACATAAATTGAACTTCGCCTCTCAAGTGAAGAACCTTCGAGCGTCCTATAACACCGATAAAGTCTAGTTCAATGCTGCGTTGCTTTTCCTTAACTTTGATAAACAGGAAGGCGGCGAGAAATCATAACTGGAAGAAAAGCGACTGTTTTAGACTACCTTCTGACGAGTGGTTTTTTCCAGTGGAAAATCTTTAATACAACAAAAATGTCTTCATTGCAATGTACAAGGCGTTGTATTTCTCTATTTTATATCAGGTGCTCTTAATAAAGAGTAGGCCATGTACTCCGGCGGTTGTTTTTGCAAGAGGAGCCGCAACCCTGGCCACATCCCTGGCACAAATGATCGAGTACCACAGCGCCATGGCGGAGTGTTTTTGGACATACGACCGACCTCTTCCTGGGGATGGGTCTGTTGGCCGTCCCGGTTCTAGTCCTCAGGAAGTCGCTGCAGAGGTGCCGAAGCATGTAAGTTACCGATGAGCCCTTGGAGCTTGGTTGCCTGATGGCACACGAATCATAATTGTGAGCTAGCTTTTCTGAATCGCGGTGCAGGCTAATATGAATAAAAGAGAGAGAGGCAGAGCAGCTCGGTGCCGGTTTGCACTCGTATAAAAATTGACTGCACTGCCAAAGCGCTTACTACCACAAAAGGATGCACTGTTCAGTTAGGGTATAATAATATTCTTTTATGAAAGTTAGTTTGTCATTCCTCTGCACTGTTCTGTTAGGACCCTTATTATTATTTATTGAAAATTAATTCGGTATTCATCTGCTTGGTCGATCGCTCTTGCATTGCTGTCAATTCTTTCGTGGCGTAATTAAAACAAATACCATACTTCATTTCAATCCTCTGCTAGCCATCAGTTGAAGAACTACGCACCTGGCTGTGTGGAAAACAGCATTAACCTAGCGCGCACCTCCCTGAATAAAGCAATAAGGTGAATTAACGAACGGCCCGAAAAGCCAATAGCAGTTCATCTTTACTGGCATACACTGATTTAGCGCTGCTGAAAGAGATAGGCCAAGCAAAGCGGATTGACTGCTCAATTACTCCCTGACAAGCGCCATGTTATCTGATTGCATATAGTGCACTTGTTTTTAGTGGAAGCCGGTTTCAAACCGCACCACACATTGAACGGATAGCAGGAGAAAATTGCAAGGAAATACGAAAAATTATTGTGGTCGAAGATACAGCGCCTGCCCGATGTGTCCGTAATCATTTCTTTACTTTTCCGAAGGAGCATATAAGCTTTATGGAAAAAAAGGCCATCAAATTTTTCGAGCGTGTTCACGGAATTCCGCGAACATACAATCTTGAGAATCCCTTTCATGCTCCAGCACGCGCAGTGAGCATTAAGAATAATTTTGAAAGAGTTTCACTTCACTTTTTTTTGCAATCACATGTTGCATGACAATGAAGTAGATGTATTTCTTTCTCGAAAACAAAATACAAAGCTGTAGAAAAGGTTCCACCTGAGAACTCCGTTATTCATGCGATGAAGCGCTAGAATAGAGAATAAACAGCCACCTAGGGATCCCTGTTTATAGATTTATTTAGGGCATGTGGCATGTGTCGGACTTTTTGACGCGACAAGATTAAATTCCCTGTTGAGCGGCAGACCCATTGTCGTCGTAAACGGAGGTGTAAGCGACAAATTCACAAGGAAATCCCTAGAGCTCTCCTTTTGACGTCATCAGAAACCTTCCCTCTGTGGCATGTAGTATTTAAATTACTGACTGCTTGCGAGAGGCTGCTAAGAATGATGAGCCTCCGTGTCGCAGGCACCACCTGTGGCTGTATTTTTGAAACAGCCTCCTGCAAGGGTAGTGGTGCACCGCATAATCGTTTAACCGCCGCGCCCCTTCGTCAGGAGCAGTGTTTGTGCTCCCGGTCATTATGAAAGTGTAGTAGAAAATGATAAGTTTCCCATGTATGGACAATAACACATCTGCGTTCTCGAATCGCACCCGTAAAGGGGTCCGAAACGCATTTTCAGTGGACTTTTTTGCCTGTTGGTTGCATAGAATGAGTTATAGTGATGCTATTAGCATCGATCCTGCTGCGCATACTGCGGTTTTTAATATTTTAATTAGCTCGGAAATACAATTTCGTGGCGCTGACGGTGTCACCATACAGTGGCGTTTTTTATCAGCGGATATGACATCACTTAGTCTTAGCTTGATGATTGGACAAAGAGTAAATATACTGCAAGCTGCGTTAATAACTAGAGATACGTTTTGTCAAGATTTTGCGTTTTATATTACATTAACAAAACCAACTTGTTTGCCTTAGATAAAAGCAAGTAGATGTAAAGCAAGTAAAGCAAAAATACACCACCAGAGGCTCTGCCTACTTTTTGCCTCGAAGCACTTTGCGCCTCTCTGTTAACATCGTACACCTAGCCCTCAACACTTATGGCTACTCTCTGTGTACCTGAGAGTGGCTTTGCGGAATCGATCCGATCGGGCTATTGAACTCTGTAAGCGTTCGTTTCCGTCCCAAGGAAGGATGCGCCCGTTTTACATTTAGCAGGCAGTGTGCTTCGTCAGCTTGTGGAGGATAGCCGGGCGGCGGCGCCAGGTGGCGCCACGTTCCTGTCAACAGCGCGCGCTCCTTGCTCGCCGTGACCAACCAGCGCGTTAGGAGCGACGGGCGATGGTAGGCGGTAAGCAATAGCGGCACGCGCTATGCTAAATGTGTCTGATATCTTGCGCAGGCTGTCACACCATCGCAGTATCTCGCGCTCGATTTCGGTTCCATAAGTAAGGGAACGTCACTGATTAGTGTTCCCTTCTTCGCCGTCGACGTGACGATGAGGCATCGCTGGGTCAGCTGGGCGTTCACATGGTTGTTGTAACCATGCAAACGGTGCTGCCAGCCTTGGCATGATCGAGTTACAGAGAACAGGCAACCATGAAGTGCGAACTTCCGCCACGTGCTCACATAGGCTGTTTTGATTGGTCGCACTAAGGGTTGTCGTTTGGGAGAGTGAAATGGGAATGGGAAGCTGCGCGAAAATCGGGTTGAGGGCAGCTTTTTGTTTGCTTCTACTTTTAAATTTCTTCATTGAATAACTCCCGTTCCTACGCATCGATTCTCGTAATTTTTTTTTTGAGTCGGCATCTGTGTGACATAAAGAATCCATGTAAAGTGTGTAATCGACATCCGTTCAAGCAGTGTTTCGATGCCCCTTTAAGGCAGAGCATAAGTGTCCCCTCCAATTTTTTTCGACAGCACCACTAGGCGCATTTCCTGATTTTGAGGCACACTTATGTGCGTGCTGGTCTGAAGCCTGCTTTGTAGCAGGTGGCCGAACTGCCCACTGCGTTGTGGGACACCTGCCAGCTGTGTACACCTGGGAGGCCTCCAACTGAACGCCTGAGTAAAGGTCTACAAGGTAACTTTCATCAGAGTAAAGTCATTCAGGTGAGAGGCCTTTGGGTTAAAATCCTTTAAGTCAAATGCCTTTAGGCGAAAGGCACTTATGGCACAAAGCCTTTAGGGTGAACTTCTTTATGGTAAATGCCTTCCGGGAGAGGAATTTAGGCAGTAGATAAATGAACAGTGAATCAAGGTCTGTTTTCAATAACACTTCAGTTTGGATACCACAAAGATGAGAGGGAAAAGCCTCAGGGTGCTTGTCTCCCTGAGGTTTTTCCCTCCCTTGTTCACTTTGTGAATACAAGAGACATCTACTTAACCTATCTCTACCATGAAAAAAACGTTTTAAAATCATCCACATTTTTTCCACCAGGTCAAGCTTTCATTGTGAGTGTCATCTGAAACGGGAAACACAACACGCGGAGGCGCCGCACAGTGTCACTGCCAACACAGAGCCCTATACGCCCGTAGAAGCAAAGGAGGCCGAATCTAGTCGTCAGAAAAGAAAACACGGCAAAAGGTACCGCGCAGCCTGCTGTTTCTTCTTATCCTTAATCCTGATGCTTCTAACGTGCCGATGGCGTTTTCCTTAAGCTTCTTTTTTTATAACCACGCTTGCTAGTACTACGTTAACGCAACTAAACTCGCAATGGAACCTAGAGAGCAAGAGAGGCGAAGAACTAGCGATGTTTTTGAGGTTAAAAAAACACATCCTCGTTTTCTAGGAAGCCTGCACGTTGTATGAAAAACATGCGTGTCATAAAGACAGACGCACACGTGACAGCGGACCACGCATCTTCTCGCATCTTCGTGAAAGAATGAAACGTAGGCAAGTTTAACAGCGACCTGCATTGTAAGAGGCGTCTATTTTGCTACCGATGTGGCGGTAGGGCAAGCGACTAGGCATTCAGGACTGATTTCCCCAGGAGTATCCGAGCAATATTTGCACTTTAGGATTTCGCTTTGACAGATACAAATAAAAACATGTTCACATGAGTGGCGGGATGAAAGCCCGCAGCCTATCGAACTGGCTGATCAAGGAATGATATTCTCTGCGGATTACATATTAACTTCTGAATTACTTCAGTAGACGAGGTAATAATTTCAGTCTAATGGGGATCACGAAGTGCCTTCGGTGCAATTTTATCGGTGCGCTTAGCTCTACCGTGGAGCAATGCCGAGCCAACCCGTGCCCACAATGTTCACTTGTACAACACGTAAAAAAAATTCAGGGTGTTTTATGGTGGTTGGGAGCCCTAGCACTTTTTTTAGTCTCTTGTGCTCTGGCATTCGGATCCATTGTTTCCGGACAGAAGTTGTTCGGGTGGCAGTATTGGGTTAATGTACGTATATGCGGAATTCGTCGTTCTATACTACCATTCACAGACCGCGAGCCTGCGAGTCCTCTTACTCCTGCTGATGCAATAGTACAGCAGTTAAGAAATGCGCTTTTTCCCTAAGATGGTAGCTGCTGGCGTTGGTGTGGCTTGTGAGACCAAGGCTGCCCTTTCCGAGGAACCTAGCGAGACGGAGAATTAGCTGCACTGCCATCCGCCTCACTGAGCAGCTCGTTCACAATCCGGTGAGTAGGTTGTTATGCTGTCAAAAGGTGACGTCACCTAGACGGCTCAGTGCTCGCCCACGTGGGCCAGTTAAAGGGGGACGCGGGTCTTAGAAACAGAAAAATAGCCAGAAAATCGATTTTTTTAAAACGTGATTTTCAAAGTCTCCAGCTCATTCTGAATATTTCGCATTTCTAAGTTCAGTGTTTTGCCCGCAAGAACAAGTTAAATTTATGCTGTTGACCAAATTTGAGCCAAAATCTGTGTCAAAATGGAAATTTTCCGGTTTGCGCATTTCTTGTTCCAAGCAAGCTATATACTGCAGCATCTTTATCCGATTGAAAGAGCAGCTTTCTTTCTTTGTATTCCCGCCAAAGAGATCCACGCCTGTTCATTGGCCAAAGAAAAAAAAAACGCTCCAAAAAAGTTCCTTTGCGCAATCATATTCGTTACTTCGTGCATGTAACGTGAGGTCGCTACCCGATTGGCTGAATCAGTCTCCTTCTCCTGAACGACGCGCTCGACCGCACTCGACGCGCGAGAGCGAGCGCCATTTTGTGCAAAATGAGTGCAAAAGGGTGGCCTTAAGTCTACGAGCATCACGGCGCTGGTGTAGAAGCTCGTCAACGGTGTTAAGCTGAGCAATCTGTTGAAGTGCCACGATCGCTGAGATGCGGGGAAGGCAAGCGATAGTTGTCACAGCCTCACGATTAACGGCTTCCAGACGATCCCGTTGAGCCCTGGATAAGAGTTGGAACTGTGCTTGGTAAATGAGGCGGGTTGCAAAACAGCTTTCACCAAATGTTGTGTGACATGGGAGCGAGCGCTGTCGGTTTAGGGAGCTATACCTCTGATTAGGCCCAAAGTCTGCAGCGCATGCTTTTTTGCTAGGGAAAGTCTGGCAGTGGCCGTTCCGTAGTGATTTATCGACAAACCCAGAATATTGTATGTCGAAGATTTTCTAAGCGGAGTTTCAGATAGCTAGAGATGTACTGGCGTCTCAGTGAGTTTACGACGCCCCCAGTTTTTGGCCACTGACGTGAACGCAGTTTTGTTCACGGAAAACTCTAGGCCGACAGAGATAACATAATTGGCGGTACTCTCTAAGGCTTACGGTATGGCCGCCGCTTGAGTTAGCAGGTCATGGTGAGCGCTCCACCCCGTGATATCATCGGTGTACAGTAAGAACTTAACGTCAGGGGCATCGTTTAGGCGCCGTGCAAGGGAAATGAAGGCAATATTGAACAGCGTTGGTGGCAGTAGCGCACCCTGGGGTACACCGCGAACAGAGACTCCTTTATTTCCACGGCAACCCGCTTGCAAATGCTTCACGCAGTAGCCGTCTTCCGCGGATGCTCTCCGCAATCGCTGTGTTCTCATTCCTTGTTAACCCTCCTCCTCGGGGTTTCCGCGGCGAACCTTTTCCGATTGCTTATTCTTCGTCATCATCAGCCTGATTACACCCTCTGCAGGGCAGACACCTCTGCCATGTCTTTCCAATTAACCCTCTCTTTCGCGAGCTGCGACCACCCTATGTCTGCAGACTTCCTATGTAACAATTCCAACATGTGAGGGGTATTTAGTACATCACCCCTGCTTTGCGGGGAACGATGCTGTAACGTTTTGGTGTCTGCTGTCTCTCATTTCTGCTTACGAATCTTATATAAATGTGGTTTACCTTGTAGTAAACCTCAGTTGAAATTCCACGCTTTGTCCTGTGCTTTCTTCTCTTCGTCCCTCGTTGTTTTGCGCTGTTGCAATAAGCACTCAATTGTTTACCACCAAATAGCCCGTCTTTGCCTGCTACATGTGCTTTATTCGAACGCGGATTTGGTGTGGCTCTTCCTAAAGGCTTTCATCCTAAGATATTTGCCGTAAACATCTTCACTGAAAAGGCATTTCAGATATTCGTGCTACTTAATAAGTAGTACTAACTATTGGACACATTTAGTTATCTAGTAGTCCGCTATGACACACAAATGCTTTCCAATTCACAGTACATCACCGCAGCGGTGGCCAAGTGGTTGAGCATCCGCCTCGCATGCGGGAGGTGCGGGGTTCGATCCCCAGTGCCGCCGGGTACCCACCGGTGATACAATGGGTACAAGCTTTCCCCTGGTCTGGTGCTCGGCTTATTTAGGGTGAAATGCTTGGGAAATGCGTCTTCGACCCCAACTTGAGAATTTGAAAAATACCTTGTGCCATGGCGCTCTTTGGCCATCGATGCCCTTGCGCCATAAAAAAACCATAAAAAATCATAGTACATCAGTATTTCTTCGTGCCTTCAAGTTTCTTTCTGCGCTGTTCTGTTGCAGGTTCGGTATTAACACCTACATTCACTCTTGCAACTCTCCGTGAAAAGTGGCATTTTCTTTCCGAAGCTAATAATAATATAAGAATGCATCGCTTTCAGGGATTCACAAGCCCAACCCGCGTTCACTCGTCGAGTAATGTGAACAAAGAAAGCAAAATGTAGGCGGCCAAGAAGAATTTAGCAGACGTTACTCGATGTGCAGAGCGCAAAATATTGTCACCCGGAGAGAATGCGCACGTAAACTGCGATGGTACTATCTGGAGAATACGAGAGTGCTTCTCACA
This sequence comes from Amblyomma americanum, assembly GCF_052857255.1. Lineage (NCBI taxonomy): Eukaryota > Metazoa > Arthropoda > Arachnida > Ixodida > Ixodidae > Amblyomma > Amblyomma americanum. Next base: position 28,477,165 of record NC_135497.1, on the reverse strand, counting down.
GCACTGAATGCTTTCCTGGAGCTTCAAACTACGGGTACCTTCTCCACGGCTCAAAACTCTTTGAATTTCGCGTCTCTATGCAAACATTTTATCGCAATCGCAACATTATTATTTACTTTAGAAGTGCTTAAGTTTAAGATCGAATGACAAATGTCCCTTCATCGTTTTTTATTTCGTTCTCTCTGTGTTACCGGAAAATACATCCTTTCCATGTTTCTAAATACGAACTTTATTCGCTACGCTCGCCTTTGTGCTCTTCAGCCTTGGTACATGACTTCAGCGCAAAGTAATAATGTCGTGGGTTTAAGGATTAACCTGAATTTTGGAAATATTTTGCTCCTTTTCTATATACAAGGTCCTGCGAGCCCAAGATATCAGAATCAACAGCACTTGCATCGAACACTGAAGACCTGAATGGACATTCAAAACAAGAGAGCCTGGAGATAACATGCTGGAGATAACATGGCGATAACATGACCTAAGACAGCTGGTTGACCAGGCACAACAAAGAGCTGAGGCCCCTCCACGTTTCCTTGCGGAGGCGCGGTGCTCATTACGGAATAAAGTATTTAACACTTCCCCACCTTCTCTCAATATAATAAAAAAAAATGTGCGCACGCAGAACAGGCAGGAATAGATATAGTAGGGCAATCTTAAGTCAATAATAGCCCTCTGTACTTCAAGAACTATGGTGCAACCGAACACGTTCAGCAAAGAACGCACAGAGTTGACCTCAAGTGCACAAATTGTGAAAAAAGTACATATCCTGTGAAAGGGCATCAGTACAGATGATAGTTCTGGAGAAGCGCATCCACTCATTGGATGAATCGCTAAGTTTAAGTGAAAATGTACAGAGGAGAGATGTAACCTCAGTAAAATATTCTTTTATTGGATAGACTCACAGCAGTTCTGCTTGAGAGGCATAGCAAAGAAATCCAGTAGGAATTTTCGCGTTGAGTAAGTGGTTTTTGGTGTGTTAAACCACATAAAGCCATAGCAGTGAGAAACGCTAAAGGGAGTCTGTTAAGCGAGTCCTTAACAAAATCATGAAGAAATATACTCCTTCCTTTCACTTTCCAATATGTGTTCACGGTGCTCTCAAATGCTGCAAGGTGTATACCTTCATGGCGGGAAAATTTATTGAGACAATAAATTGATATTTGCAGCTTCATGAAAGAGCGCATGTTAGTGTCACCAGTTCGAATTCCCGCTGTAAATTATTTCTTGTCTTGTAGCCATGTAATAGTGTAGTGTACTTTTTCAACTTGCTCCTATTCCTTCGCTTACCTGGAAGGTCATTCAGCACTCTTCGTATCCGGTAGTACGCTCAATGTTCTGAGAGTGCTTCCTAGTTTAACGCCGTCGCTTAGTTTCCCCCTTTCCTCAATGTTTCGCCTCATTACTTCTCTCCCTTTGACCAGTTCAAAAGAACGGAATTATCCAGACGAGATGAAAGCACAAAATCCTCCGCAGCCTGAGCGGCAGGTTTTGGATCCCAAGGCCTGGCCGAACTTTAAAAATCAAATCTGCATTGACTCGGGCAACCAGTCAGACTAAGCCCCAAAAAAGACGGCAAGAAATGGAGACACATTTGCTGGGGAATGAAATTACGGCAAAGCCCGCTGACTATGAAGTCCCAGCGAAGTGTGTGGACAAAACTCCGACGAAACTTGTGGATCCGGAACGTGCAGAAGGCATGACAAGAAGGTCGGCACTTTTTCGAAAACCAGTAGTGCGTTTCGATGCAAGTTCTTACAAGCGAACTAGGTTTGCGCTGAGGCCGCCTCAATGTGCTGAATAATGATCTGACTGTACCTCATTTGTATATCTGCATCAGTTTTCTTTGTTTTATTTCGTTTGATGAAAGAATGAAATGCAAAGTGCAGTGCGGTTTCTTCCTTACAATATTGACTTTAGAAAATCCATACTTTCATATGAAGGCAATGAATAATGGCTTAGGTATGGACTGAGGATGGCCTTCGGACCGCCTGCATTGTTGTCCCAAATAGAATATGAGAGTTAGCCGGCACTGCTACTTGTTGCGTAGAGCTCGCAAATAGAAAGCAAAGTAATGTACCTGAGTTTTTTCGCAGCTGGCTCTCTCAATACTTATAGCTTCGCAGATGCGAAAACCTGCGCTATGAGGACATAGGCTGGAAAGGCAAAGTTGGCGAAACGTGCGCCTATGCCCTTGCTATTCTGCAACGGCTCGGATGCCTGCAGAATGAATGAGAAAATTTAATCAAGTTCCACTGGAGCCTAACCCATATTAAAGTAGATAGCATTATTTATTTATGTATTCATTGAGGGTACCTACAGTGCCCTGAGGGGCATTATTGTAGGGTTGCTAATGACATTAACTGTGAGCATAGAAAGAACTCAATACAGCAGAATAGAACGTAACAAGTAGCATAAAAAAGTTAAGAACTTCTAATAAAGACAGCAGCATTTTAAATACACCTCGGACACAGAACAAACATAGAGTAAAATGGACCATAAAAAGAATTCAAAGTAATATTGCCCAACACACTCACACACGCACGAACGCACATCAAATATCGGATTATTAGTTTTTCAACAGCGGCCTGGAAATTCCCACTGTCAAATATTTCATTAGTGAGGAGGCTCCAGTCATTTATTTCTTTGCGAAAAAAGAATATTTGAGTGTATAAGTGTATTAGTATGGCAGTTGTACCCTCCAATTTTAAACGTATTGTCCCTTCTAATCGGAAAGTAGTGAGGCTTTCTTAAATAGACACTTTTGTTTATTCCTGTTTTAATATTGAAAATGTCATGCAAAAATTTTATTCTAGGTATTTGATTAGGTGGGATAATTTCCAACCAAGAGATTCCCGAAGTTGAGAGCTTCTAACCTTAAAATAATAATTCCCAGTTACCAACCTTGCTGCCCGCTTCTGAACTCGCTCTAGCTTGTCTTTTAAAATATTTGTGAACGGATCCCAACCTGCGCAAGCATATTCGAGAATTTGTCTGACATTCGTAGTCTACAGTTCTTTTTAGGCAAGGATTTGGATGTTTATAGTTTCTTTGAAAAAGTTTGAGAATGCGGGAAGCTTTGGCAGTTATCGTGTCGACGTGTGCGGTCCAATCCAGCTGTGCTGTAAACGTGATGCCGCGAAACTTTACGCTGTCCGTTGTCTGTACAGCGGTTTGATTTAGATTATAGTTGCCCCATAACTTCTTTTTTTTTATGTAGCGATAGCTGCATTACGATAGCATTTCGAGCCTTCAGCGTGGCGACACCGCCACGTTGTCGCGTGGTTGGTAACTCGGTGTCGAGCAGCTGCAGGCGCCGTGGCTGGTCACGTGGTTCGTCACGCGGTTGATGGCGTGACCAGTCACGGAGTGCGTAACAGCTACTGCTGCCGGCGAAACCGAGCTGCCACAGCTGTGCGCATGCGCCGTGTCAAGTGGGAAGAAGATGAAGAAGGAACACCCAGAGAAACGGAGGGGTGAGACTGACTGCAGTTCAACTGAGCAATGTCCACTCGGCCAGCTGTAGCTATCACGTCACTCCAAGTTTAAGCAGAGCTAAACCATCGCCAATTCTTTGTTTTGTGAACTGCATGAGGTAGCATTTCGTTGTGTTGAGAAACATTTTCCATTTGTCACACTACGCCCATACCTTGCCAAGGTCAGACTGCGACAGAATGATATCATTTGCACTCGCGACAGGGGTGTAAACGACACAGTCATGTTCGTAGAGCCTAATACGGCAGCATGGTCCACTCTGCAAGTCATTTATAAAAACAACAAATAATAATGGCCCAAGAACCGAGCCTTCCCGGCACCCCCGATAAAACCTCAACAGACTGCGAAGTGACACCGTTTTTAATTACCCATTTTTGCAGTGCATATAAATAATCTTGAATCCATCCAAAACGCTTAGAGGGTATACCGAAATATGGTAACCGTGTTTAGAGCAGAGAATGCGAAACCAAGAAAAACCAAGAAAAACCGCGTCAATTTGAAAACCTTATCTATAGCTTTTGCTACATCATGGATGAACTCCGTGAGCTGAGTTGTACAAGACAGGCCCGAACGAAAACTATGTTTAGCGGGAGTGAAAACATTATTCCCAATGATTCGCTTCATAAGACCAGAACATGTTGTATGCTCTAGTGATTTGCAAGAAACAGAGGTGAGGGATACCGGTCGGTTATTACATACATTTGCGCGATCACCATCTTTATGTATTGGTGTTATATTCGCAGGTTTCCAGTCATATCGCAGTTATTTATAATCCAAGGATTTATTGAATGTTGAGGCCAAAAATACAGCTATTTCTATTGCACCTAGCTTCAAAATATGATTAGATATACCGTCTAGACCGTGCGCAGCATGGGTCTTTAGATTAGACAGCAGGGCCATAACATCTGTCTCTGTTATCATATCTTGCATTTCCGGATAATGTGTGAAATCTTGTGTGTCTGGACTGAGATCTTGATCACTGACAAATACTGAATGAAAGTACGCATTAGAAATCTCAGCTTTACTGAAGTAATCTGCTACAACGCTGTTATTATGCACCAAAGACGCGTTTAGAATGATATCTTTTTAGTATTTTAACATGTTTCCATACATGTTTCGGATTACATTTGATTTTTGTGATAAAGGTAATGACGCTTAGCACGTTTCAGTTTTGCCTTAAAGGGACAGCGAGGGGAACGCTTAATTTTTTGTTCAAAAAATGTGGTAGTTCGGCATTTCATGGCTTTGTTGCCGCTTGTCCGGGAGCGAAAGATGCATTTATTTAAAAAAAAATTGATTCGAAGTTGAAAAAGATATTCCCGCTGCTCCGATTCAAACTCGGCTCACCTCTTATTACAACAACGAAAGGAGTGGCGCGAAATGGGACATAAACGCAGACTCCGTGATTTCTGGTGCTAACGGTGCGATCTACCAACAGCCGAAATGAAAGCTACCGCAGGCCGCACGTTGAAAGCATCCATCAGGGGTTGCTAGCGTCGCTTCGTTTACGTTTGCGCCGGCGTCTTGCAATTTTAGGATTGATCCCGTTCCCGGACCCGACAACGAGGTTCTCGCAGAGAACCCCGGCCTGCATTCAGCGACCGCCGCCCCACAGACGGTGCGATGCATTTGAAGGCTGAAGCGGCTGCTGCGGCCGGATATCAACGCCCAAGCGCCGAGAAGCCGGCATTGTCGACAGCAAGTGGGCGAGGAGTTATCGCCCAGCCACCATCACGAATTATAAGTTGAGACTGCACGAGCGAACATAAGTGAATTCTGTAATGATAGTCCTCGTAGATTGTAGTGATGCCCAGCGTCTTGGTACCTTTACTAACGCGCCGAGCAGTGCGTTTGCTAATATGGAGGCTCCTGCCACATTAGCTAGCCATATGCATTTTGATCTTCCTTATCCGAAGAAATGACGGCAAGGTGCATGCAAGCAACGTTTAAAAGCTGGCAGCAGCTGTGTCGCCTAATGTCACGAGCAGATACTCTTAGTGATTTACCGGCGGAACGCTATAGGCTCACGAGGGATATTTGCATTGCTGCGGCAGATAAGCATACCCAGACAGCTTTTTTTTCTTTTCCGGTTGCGGTTGTTTCAGGTGCAGTTGTGTACAGTGCTAACTTCTGTCGAACTCTGAGGAGCTCGAGTGCGTGCTGCCGTGAGATAGACCGCGTCGTCAGCCGGAGGGCTGCATCACGGAGCACCCGGAATTCAGCCTTCTATGGCTCATCATCGCTGTGTCCCTCTTTGCTTACTTCGAGCTACGCGGACAGCGGGAAACTATGAGCGACGATATCCACAAGTCAAGTTCTGTTCTCGTTTGATGCTGGGTTAGGCTGCACACACGGTACAACTAAGCATCCAGAGCATTCATCGCGGAATGTTCTTATCTTCCGCTAGAAGATACTGCAGTTATTTTTTTTAAGCGTAAACGTTTCAGGCTCCACGCACGGTAAAAATGTAAATTTCCGGCGCACTTCATTGCGTACGGAAAACATTACATTCCAGGGCACTCATCCCTGAATGTACTTATTTTACAGTAGATCATAGTGGTGTTATACTGTTATGCCTAAGCGTTTCATGCAACATGCACTGCAAAAAAGTAAATTTCCGGTGCATTGCGTATGAATAAGTCTTGTAGCATACTGTGAATTTATGGCACTATATATGGCTTTATTCATCCGTGGGTGTCGTCGAACTTGCATGCACGTGTGTATCGTCATCACAGTGCATGATTTACTCAGTGGCTTTGTAGTTTTTTCGCAGAAGGTACCGGTACACTACGTACAGGCAGTTTCTTCGGTGGCCCTTGGGTTGCCTGGGGAAAAAAACCACCGCCTCATCTTGCCAGCCTGTGTTGTCGCGAAGATAAGGTTATCATTCACGGCAGACACACCGACAGGGTTTCGATATGTTGAATATTAGGAGGCAAGCACAGCCTATTTATGAGGTTCTTTTAGGTTGGGCTCGATTCCGTGCTCCTAAAGCTAACAACAGAGAAACGTGGTTCTGCTTACATCTCAAGAAAGCTTCGTATTGGGTGGGTTGATAACTGTTCATTGTAACAATTTGAAGGCACCAAAGCAAGTACACATCCCACGATGGAAGACAGCGGGACAGAGCACCACTCGCAGCTGCTTGATTTCACAGAAAACACGTGAATGTGTATCAGCCGTCAGTTGCTCAAAGAACACACTCAGGCATGAGTTCATCATGATCATCAGCCGGACTACGTCCACTGCTGGACAAAGGCTTCTGCCATAATAAGTAGACGTGGCCGGGGTCAGCTACGGCCACCTTATCTCCGCAAACCTCTTAAATTCATCCACACAACTAACTTTGTGGTGATTCCTGCTGTGCTTGCCTTCTCTTGGCATTCAGTTCATTAGTCTTGAGAACCAACGGTTATCTTCTCTTCGCGATATTTGCCGTGCTCTAGCCTATTTCTTCTTAATTTTGACTAGACTCTCATTAGCCCAGGCTTGTTCTCTGACCTACTCTGCCCTCTTCCTGTCCCTCAACGTTAGACCTAATATTTTCCTTTCCATAGCTTGCTGCTTGCTGCGTTGTCCTCAGTTTAAGTTGCACCCTTTTCGTTAGCCTCCATGTTTTTGCGCCATATATGAGTACCAGTAAGATACAGCTGTTATATACCTTTCTATATAAGGATATCGGTAATGTGCCATTAATCATCTGAAGGAACTGGCAAAAAGTGCTCCACCGCAGTCTTATTCTTCTAGTTCTTTCCCTCTCATGATTAAGATCTGTAGTCACTACATTCCCTAAGAAGACGTATTTCCTTACCACATCCAGCACCTCGCTGCCAATTGCAAACTGCTGCTCCGTTGCATGACAGTTGAAAATTACTTGGGTTTTCTGCATGTTAATTTTTAGACCCACCATTCTATTCTGTCTGTCTAACTCATTGATCATGCTTTGCAGTTCACCTCCTTGGTAACTTAGCAAGGCAGTGTCGTCAGCAAACCGCAGATAACTATGCTATTCTCCATTAATTCTTATCCCCATCTGTTCCCGATCCAGGCCTCTGAATGGCTTTTGTAAAGAGTTGGTGACTGGCATTGGCGAGATCATTTCTTCCTGCTTGACACCCTTCCTTATTGGTATTTTATTGCTGACTTTGTGGAGGACTATAGTGACTGGGCAGTTGCTATAGATATCATCCAGTATGTCTACGAATGGCACATCTATAGCTCTATACCGTAATCTTTGTATGACTGTAGAGGTTTCTAATGAGTGAAATGCTTTCTCGTAATCTATAAAAGCCACATATTGCTGCCTATATTATGCGAATTCTTCTGACAATGCTTGAAGTAGATGTGAAAGAAAAGTACGTAGGAAGCGCTTATGAAGGAAAATCATAGTGGCTTCATATGAGCCCTTCTAGAGAGGCACAAAAGAATTCACGTCGCTAACAGACTCACTGAAGCAGGTACTAGTAGCGCACACAGACATGGACAGAAAGAGAAGTGACAAACACAGCGCTGGATTGAAACGAGCTTCATTGAAAACGTAGAGCTATTTACAGACATATTTTGTTTCGCGTAATACAGCTTAAGTGAAAACGTCATACGATATGTGCCGTCCTCTAATATAAACGAAAAAAAGAAACAGATTCAATGAAGCGCGAACCTCGCGAAAACACGTGAGTGAACAATCGTGAACAATCAACCAGGCGATGATCTTCCGAAAAAATCCTGACCGCACAGCTTGGATTTAAGCTTCATTTAATAGACTCGCAGGTTGAGGGAAGCCGGCTGCTCGGGACAGCTCATTAACTGAGCGACTAAAGCAGTGCGTAGAAACGTAAAATAGAAATTAAATAGGTGCCCCACCGCGGTGGCTCAGTGGTTAGGGCGCTCGACTACTGATCCGGAGTTCCCGGGTTCGAACCCGACCGCGGCGGCTGCGTTTTTATGGAGGAAAAACGTTAAGGCGCCCGTGTGCTGTGCGATGTCAGTGCACGTTAAAGATCCCCAGGTGGTCGAAATTATTCCGGAGCCCTCCAGTACGGCACCTCTTCTTCCTTTCTTCTTTCACTCCCTCCTTTATCCCTTCCCTTACGGCGCGGTTCAGGTGTCCAAAGATATATGAGACAGATACTGCGCCATTTCCTTTCCCCAAAAACCCATTATTATTATTATTATTAAATTAAATAGGCTACGCCTAACACAGCGGACAGAACATAGAAACAAAATCTGGTTGCGGTGCCCTACCTGCACAGGATATCCTATAATTTGAAACAGATATGCAAAAAAGTAGATGTGAAAGTTGTCTTTACAAATCCTGAAAAGGTATCCACGCTTTGCAAAATTACGCAAACGTGTGATCTGCGGCGACCCGTATGACGGATAAAACACCAGACTTCATTTGTACCCTGCAGCACGGGGGGGGGGGGGGGGGGGGGAGATTCCGTTATGCTGTGGAAAGTGTTAGGTTGGTGAGACGAAAAGATACAATATACACCAGAAATATACTGAAAATACATTTTAAAGGCACTAATACAATTTATATATTAAAAGTATATTTGCGTCGGCTTAAAAAAGTAGTACTAGTCGGACTCACCGGATGCTACTGATCAATGTTGTCTACAGCAGAACTAATGAATTAACTGGCTATAAGCATCACGACACAGACAATGCCAGAGAATACGGGTTGTCATCAAGTCCATGGCAATGCAATGCCACGTGAAAGGACTTGAGAGGGAAAGATGGCGCCGCACAGGAAGTGTCAACGGTGACTTCATCAAACAGAAACGGCTCCGACAAGGGTGATACTTAAATTTGATTATATATACACCCCATACCCAACCCCGCCCCCCTTCCGAACGGAGATACATTATCTTGCCCGGTGAGGCGCCTTTTGGCTCAAAGACTCTGGGCCCTCAAATTGGCACACAATTGTCGGAGTGGTCGCTTTTGAGTCTGCGGCATATGAAGAATCGAATTGCTAGTCGTAACTTGCATCAAGCATCGGTCAGGAGTCGAAATGTGAACCAAGAAATACATGGGCGTCTAAGGGAGCCGGCCGGCCCTGCCAGTCGGGGTTTTTCGCTGTCATGTTCGGGCCCGGAGGTGCGCATGACGCCTTGGCCGATATAATGCTATTACGCTTTATACACAGAATTTAAATAAGTTAATGCTTTATGGTGGTTTATTGTCCCGATGCGGATCTGGCTATGAGGAACGCCGTAGTGAAGGGCTCTAGAAATTTCGACCAACTGGGGTTCTTTATTATGCGCTAACAGGGTACAGCACACCGGCGTCTAGAATTTTGCCTCCATCGAAATTCGACCGCCGCGGCCGGGATCGGACCTGAGTCTTTCGGGAGAGCTGCCGAGCGCCATAACCTCTATGCCACAGCAGAGGCTAATTTGAAAAAGTGGTGGTTTCCTCTGTGCTACAAGTTACCATAAATAAATGGACGACAGAGTAGGGAGAATTTTCACTGTTCCCGGAAACGTTATTTCGAGGACTAGGTTGTTCCACCGCAGCTTGAACTGTGCTGTAAAATTGCTGCCACGGACAACTGATTTGTTAGAATTGAGGTAGACTTTGCACGATTTAATTTCGTATTTACGAAAGCAAACTTTAAATACATTGCCAACATATATATGCGATTTCCCGAAACGCTATTTCCAGCACCAGGTTGTTAAATGGCAGCTTGCAGTGTGCTGAAAATATGTTTACGGGACAGTTGATTCGTTAGAATTGAAGGATACTTTGGACGAATTAATTTCGTTGTAATGCAGGACGTCTTCCAAGGCGATACGTCGTGAACGACTATCGGTTCTGTCCACGTACAGACCAGAGGGAACCGTTAGTCCAGAGGACGCACGACCACCGGGACGTTTTTCACTTGTCCTCGTCTTCTTCCTTAAGCGTGTCTGCTTGCATTACGTGCAGCACGTAATTAGCTCCCCTATCGCTCACAGCCTTATTGAAATTATACCGCCCACGCCTGCAAAATCACCCCTGTTCTTTCTTCACTGCTACCTTCTCCCAAGTCAGCCAATTAACCTGCTCCCTCACTTCTCAAAACGGCAACCTAATTAGCCGGATCAAACCCCCTACTTATTGCCGGCGATTTTAAATGAGCTCACGTGGACTGGGGCTATCGGCGCACCAATCACAGAGGAACAGTTTTATAGAATGAAACGTTGGTGCTCCACCTGATCATCTTTTATGATTTCAGCTTACCTACGCAAATTGGTAACAGTGTTACTGCCGATACTAGCCCAGACCTCACGCTTGGTATAAACTTGGACCACCTGCAGTGGGAAAGAATGCTTTCCACACTAGGCAGCGATCATCACCTAATTCGAATAACGCTAAACTATATCGCCGATCTCAGCGCAAATTTACCGTTACGCACACTAATTGGGACGCGCTCCACAAATTTAGGCAAGCGCAGACAACACAGGCCAATTCGACCTAGACACCTGGATTATTCAGGTGCAAAAAGACATTCGCCAACACACTCAAACTCTCGACTCTGCCCCAGACACCCCTCTTATTGACAGCAAGCTCGCCCACCTCCTCCAAGCACTGGACAACATAACGCAAAGGTGGAAACTCATAAGCACAATAGGAGGCTAATACTCCTCCCACACGGCAAATTTTTATGTCATTCCAACCGAATGTCATTCGATGCATCGAATGTCATGCGGTCTCCTTTGGTGCTACAGGTAAAAAATAATGCCATTTGAAAATGATGACAGTGACGTTCAGTGGAAAAAATAGTGCACCTGAAAGACATCAGGGCGCATAAAAGATGTTTGAAATTGTTATGTCGTGTTTCAAAAGCGGGTGAGAACATTTATGTGCAATAGTATAAGCTTAAAATATTATTTACGGCGATTGTACAGCATTTTAGCCATAAAAAGCCAAGCCAAGTACAAAGTCGACAACAAATCCGACAAACGTAAACAAACAAAAAGGTTGACGCTGTGGCGCGCGAATATAGTGCCTAGAATCTATCTGCTAGTGTGTCGAGCGGAGCACTCTCCCAATGGAAGAGGGTGGCAGCGCACGATGCATTCCAACTTTGGCCGCGAGCGGCGCTGCTCGTTGTAAAGGTGCCGTTGCTGCCGGACATGCCGCAGTCGCAGCAGTTGCACTGGTCGTGCGCGGTGTGGACTATAGCATTTTGGTCGCATCTACGCATTTTTCTGTTGTTTTGTCCGTGCTGTTCCAGGTGAGGGAAAACCACAGCGACTAATGATGGTAAAGTTGAAGCATTAAGGCAGGGAAATAACCTGTTTTGTGCCGCTCTGTCGGAGTAGCTACCGGTCGAATCCGGTCAAGGCTTCCATGTTACGTGTGACCTCGGACAAAACACGGCTTGCGGAGTGGGAGCGGCTGACCAAAAGACAGGACCGCAAGTTGACTCCAGCGTGTGTTGTCTGCGAGAAAAGTTTTGAAGACTGCCACATCGAGAGACGGTGAACGGTGTTCTCAGCGAGCTCGCCAGAGTAAGACCAAGCCTTATGGCCGATGTCATGCCAGCAGTATTCGACAATTATCCGAAATACCTTCTGCATAAGAAGACATCGAAAAGAATAGTGAGGAACCTGTGTCACCAATCTGCCGCCAAAGGGCAAGCGCGCAGTGCCGGTGCAGGCGTCAGCCATGGACCGTCAAGCACGCTCGACGATGTTTCCGACGAGCCGGCAGCAACAGAGCAGCCGAGTGAGAACTCATGCCCGCAGCAGCAGATTTGTTGTATTGGTATTGAAGATCAGCATCCGTTTGACTCAATTTGTATCCCTGCAACCTGGACCAAAATATCTGAAGCACCTGCTGGCTCAGTAGCCTACGCACGTTATGGAGCGGAGAAAAACAATTTTGCCACTTTGTATATAGAAAGAATGGTAACATTTGCAAGCTTGATGCCAGAACGCAGCCTTGTGGTCCCTACAGTGTATTTTCTCGGAAAAGAAGAAAGCAAGCACGTGCTTACAACAAGCTCTTTTTATCTGTTTTTACTTTATTCCGCATTTGTAAATACGAATCAATGGTACAATCACCAACTTCTTTTGTTCCGCTACAAAGGGAAGCGCAAGCTCATACACACCTGCACTAGTTGTATGAAGCAAGATGTAATTTGCGAATAAAACACATCAATAGTGAGCCCTATTCCAACTGCTTGTGTTGATCGTCGCATGCGATCTTTGAAGACGGAACCCGTGGCGGAAAAGAGCGAGAGTGCCCTGCTTCTCTTTTGCCTATATGCGACGCCATTCCGGGTCTGATGTTCTGCTCGCCATTGAGAATGGGGGCCACGATTCGGTCTTTCCAACTGGACAGAGCTAGCCGAGCGCTCACTCAGCATGAAGGTGCATACAATATCCTTCACACGCGATCGCGATGCGTGGATCGCAATCGACTGGTCCCTAGTCGAATAAACTCTCGATGGGAAGTTTCCATGTAGCAACAACGAGTCCGGACCATACTCGATCGTTCAATCACAACAACGTAATGCGGCCAACGCATCAACTTTCGTTGTTTATTTGAAGTTTGGAGCTTCACCGAACATTAGGCCGTGAATATGACTTCTGCTTAAGTGCTTCCGCGGTTCACCACAAAGAATAAAGGAATAAAAATTTAGCAATCTGGACCTGGTGGTACGTGTCAAACGCTTCGGGGAGCGCTGTTTCAGTCCAGGATTTTCTCCTTTTATTGCCAGGCCGGTAAGATTGTCTGCAGCAAGTTGTGTTTTTATGCAAAAAGTGCTCTTAAAGCGTTCAGAGACAGGCTTTCGTAGTGAAAAGCGCAGCGCACCAACGCCAGACTTGCCGCACATACGCGGCCTCGGCAGCGAACGCGGCGTGGTGGCACCTTAGCGACTGGCAGCGCCACCACGCGGTGGCCGCAGGACGGCATCACTGCAGCGGCCACGCGAGCGCGCCCCTCTGCACACTAGCAACTATATTCTAGACACTATAGCGCGGAGCCGCGCGGAGCGTGGAAATGACTTCCGAAAGGTGATGTGCTCAGTTATATCTAAGTACTTGAAAGCTAAACGAACATGAAACGCCAACCAACAAGAAACACGCAGCGCAAAATGATCGGCGGCAGCGGGAAAGGCCCTGCTTGTCGGCCGCTGCCGTTGGCTGCTGCTGGGACAGAGATTAACAACTATCCACGACAGCTTCTAGTGTCAAGAGGTTCGCACCAAAATTAATATTTCTTTAGCAGAACTAAAGAAATACATTTTCTAACTTTGGCAGTGCGCATACTATTTTTTGCGTCGCTTGTTTATGCTGCGTACCTGGTGCCCAGAGTAAACATTCTGTTCGAGATCGAATGAGAACAAGTTCCCTAAACTCATTCGATGGCGAATGTTATTCCAAACTAATGACATTAACTATTCCCGTGTAGCAGCCGATTAATGCCATTAGGTGCTAATGTCGTTCGATGGGAATGACCTTAAATTTCCCTTGTGGCAGGGGTAATAAACTCAAACTTGCGCAGATTATATCCCAAAGAGAACACTGCAGTGCCACTGTTTGCAAGGCTAATTGGGCTCGGCTTTGTGACGGTCTCCGCGGCAATCTCTAAACAACCCGCGCTTGGAACTTGTTACGGCACATTCTAGACCCCACGCAATCCAAATCCCAGACGCCCCTTAGCATCCGCCGCCTCGCACACAACCATCGACATGACACCGACGCCTTCCTCGCGCAGGTGAATTGCGCCTATACCATACCCGATCTCCCTTGGAAATACCCCGATTATGCTGGCCAACCCCAGCCAGAGCTTGACGCCCTTATTACAGAATCAGAATTTCAAGCCCCCCCCCCCCCCATTGAAGTTATGGAGACGATCAAATTGCCGATGCAGCTATCCGAAATCTTGAGGATGCTTCCATCTCTGACTTAGTCAACTACTTTAACGAATGCTAGGAGGCAGGTACTCTCTCTGCTTCTTGGAAGCACAGAAAAATCATCTTTGTTCCAAAACCTCGCAAGCGTATTACCCTAGAAAACATCCGCCCCATTTCTTACATCTTGTATAGGCAAGGTCTTCGAGCACATAATACAATTTCTAACTGCTTAATCGCTAACCAACGTATTCGGTGGCGGAATCTATGAGAGCCACTGAACCCCCCTGCACACTCAATGAATAAAAAAAAATGTGCCAAGGCTCGCAATCGAGCCAGGGCTTTTGGCGTCTGAGGCAGAGACGCTTCCACTCCGCCACGACGGCTCAAGCGTTAAACCCGAATAAAAGCGCATCTAGTGAATGCACTCTTCGTATGCAGAAGTCGCCGTGCTTTCGCTTTGTATATCCTGGCCTAACAGAGCTAGGCCATCAGCAATTTTTCGGAGACCTCAACTACGGCACCTCGTCCTTCACTCAATCCCTCCTCCATCCCTTCCTTTTAAGGAGCGGTTGAGGTGTCCACCGAGAATTGAGACCGCTACTGCCGCTTTCCTCATAACTAGGGGTTGGGTGGATGGTTGGTTTATTTTTGAGGAAAGGAAAGGCCGCAATATCTGTCTCATATATTGGCGGACACCCGAACAGCGCCATAGGAAATGCGAGGAAGCAGGAATTGAAAGAAGAAAGAGGTGCCCTAGTGAAGGATTCGGAATAATTTTGACCACCTCGTGATCTTGAACAGGCATTGACATCTCACAGCACACGGCCGCCTTTGCGTTTCGGCTCCATAGAAACGCGGCCGCTGCGGTCTAGTTCGAACCTGGGAACTCCGGATCAGTAGTCAAGCGCCCTAACCACTCAGCCACCGCGTAGGCCAGGGTTCCGTGTTGAAAATTGGCTTTTGAGGAAAGTAATTAGATGTCAGTGCACGTTAAGAATCCCCAGGTGGTCGAAATTATGCCGGAACCCTCCACCACGGCACCTCTTTCTCCATTTCTTCTATCAGTCCCTCCTTTATAACTTCCCTTACTGCGTGGTTGAGGTGTCCAACGATATATGAGACATATACTGCGCCATTTCCTTTCCCCCCAAACCAACCAACCAACCAAAGTAAACAGCGCAGTATCTGTCTCCCATATCGGCCGACTCTTTCACTCCCTCATTTATCCCCTCCGTTACGGCGCGGTTGAGGTGTCCAACGATATATGGGACAGATACTGCGCCATATCCTTTCCCCCAAAACCAACAAACCAAAGTAAACAGCTTGTATCTGTCTCACATATCGGCCGACACCTGAACCGCGCAGTAAGGGAAGGAATAAAGGAGGGAGGCAAAGAAGAAAGAAATAAAGAAGTGCCGTAGTAGAGGGCTGACATCGCACAGCACACGGCGCCTCAGCGTTTGCGTCGATGGAGGAGAAACTCTAAGGCGCCCGTCTGCTGTTGGCGAATTCTTATTAACAGTTTGATGCAATGCATGAAGTGCACTGCTGCCGATGGGTGAAAAATTATTTTCTTGCAGCCAGGCTAAAATAAAATAACTAGAGTGCCAACTCAGCCTTGAAATGCTGTAGCGCTGACTGCGACAGCATGAGGTAAGGTATGCGGCATAGAACAGATTTATCAGCGGTGCTGTCGTCGCGTACCTGGTATGGCACAGATTATTTATCTTCGTACTTCAGCACGCGTTCTTGTGGAGTTCGCCTTCTTGTTTTGAACCGCATACTCCTACGAGACCATCATGTTACCTACACTGATCTCTACTAGGTGGCTGGATGCCGCATTCCCGCTTTCCGAAGTGGGTGCAAGCGAAGCCACCGGAAGTTCGGAGGCATTTCCCGGAAGTTCGGCGTCTGCTGTGCATTTCAATGAAAAATGTCGCGTCTTTTCCCCTTCCGTTCTCAGTTTTTCGCGTTGTTTTCGTGTAACGTCTACTGTAATATCTAAATAATAAACGATCTCAACGCGAGAAATGTGTGCATTGTTTGGGGAACCCTGTAATTTCAGAGAAACTAAAGAAAACAGGCATGCATATCTCACTCTGCCGCGGCAAAGGGGTACATGCATTGAACACTATTTTCTGATGTGGTTCTTTTCTTCCGAGCGTAATTAGGACAAGTAGTGGAATGACAATGAGTCTAGGCCATCTTAAAAAGGCAATGGCGCGGAAATTGTGACACTCGGCTCGCTGTACAGCTACCGCTGTTTCTGTTTCGGTTTTTTGGCGGACGATGTCGCTCCTCATCAATGGCAGGTGATGTTTGTCGCTTTAGTGTGTCATTTACCTTCCAGACGTGCTTTTAATCTAACTTTATAGCACAGCCACGTTTAATCCGCACAGCACGAGAGGAACGATTGACGAGAAAGACGAATGCAGCAGCGCATGTGACAAGCGCTGTTAGAAGTCGACTGCACCAAGCATCCCGAATAAAAGCCCATTCAGGCATAATTTGCTACAGTAGAAACAGTACTTGATACACTCCGTCGAAAAAGCAGTACCGACATACTTTTTGGACGCGCTAATGTGAACCACCAGAACACCGACGGCATTTCACCAGATTGTGGCCTCGCCTTCGCTCCGGTTCCGTCTAAACATAATTCGATAAAATGATTACTGCAAAGTCGGCTGACAAATGAAGGTTTCCATCTATTCTTTCTTAATTTTATCCCTCATTGATGGTATAACTTGGGCTTAGAGCGCGACAACGTTCATCACAACAAAGAGCAGAGTTGACGACGCTTGCGCAACGGGACGACACAGAGCTGAGCAGACGAGGCTCCGTACGTACTGTGTGTAGCGTCGTTCTGTCTCCTGCTAGTGCCGTTCCATATCGATGCAATGGACCCTTATTTTTGAAACGTCTTTCCCGAGGACTTTGCTGCTCTCCTCATGCAGTTGACGGCGAAACAGGTAGGCATTGTCATGAAAACTACCTGTTTCCCCCACAGTATGCTCGGCTTTCTTGCGCATCTATCTACGCAGGACGCCCTACTTCAAATTACGCATGACGTGCTTGATGATACCATCCCCCACCACACTGAAGCTATCCTGGCAGTTCACCGCACGAAGGCGTTTGACAGAATTCGACACGATGCCATCTTACGGGAACTGCAGGCGCTACAGGTAGGCCCTTAAACCTAAAACTACTCTCGCGCTTTTGCTCTCGGGCCACGCTGCCTTCCTCCACAGAGATCATATTACCACACCATGAGTCATCAACATCTAGAATGCTCGAGTGCTTTTCACTGGATAGTCATATGAGCTTATACCACTCCGACTCTCGAATGGCGTACCTACAAACAAAATTTTGGGGCCATTTAAAAATCACTGTGGCATGCCAAGTTCCCAATATTGGGGGGTTCTTAGATTTTCGAATTGGAAGTGCTCGATGATTGCTCCACTGGTGACCATATGAGCTTGTAGATGTCACACTATACTAAATCCCATTTATTGATCGGTTTATCTCATATCTATGCTGGCGCATAACGAGTGGTTAAGCCATGCGCCACACTTCCTGCATGTCGCTGTTAAACAAAGCTACAGGTGAGGCTTCGGGGGTCTGCATTGCTCATCCCGAGCTCCCGTAACGTTCATCCGCAGCACTATGGTGGACGGGTGGCAACTGCATTGAATTTATTTCAATTATTTTAAACCACACATACTATGGGAGGCAGGCAGCTCACAACCCGGGGGCAGGTTACCGCGTGCCGAAGTGGCCAGGTTGCCACAGCAACACAAGGTCACGTGTCATCTGTCGACGAATCAATAATTTTACTGGCACCTCAACAGTGGGGAGTTTGTGGTGATGTCACAACACAACATAACCTCTCTTTACCAATCAGGGAAATTCTTGACATACAAACCGGCAATTTTGGTGAGATGACAACTGAAAAGCTATTGCATTAAAATCTTTCGAATGCGCTCCGTGAAAGGTGAGTACATCATCATCATCATCATCATCATCATCACGGGCCTTACTATACCCGCTGGAAGGCAAAGGCCCCTAAATAGTGTCTTCAATTAACCATGTGCTTTTCCAGCTAAGGCCACCTTATCTCCGCCAACCTCTTAATCTCACACACCCACCCAACTTTCCGCCGACCCCTGCTACGCTTCTCTTCTCTTCAACTCCACTCCGTTGCCCTTACGAACAAGTGGCTACGCTGTATCGACATTACACGACCTGCCCAAGCCCATTTCTTTCTCTTAATTTCAGCTAACAAGTCATTAACGCACGTTTATTCCCTCACCCACTCCGCCCGCTTTCGGTCTCGAAATCTTAACGTTACACCTATCATTTTTATTTTCATAGCTCGCTGCACTCTCCTCAAGTTATGATGAAACATTTTCACTAGCCCTCACGTTTCTGGCCCATAGGTGTTTACCAATAAGATACATCTGCTGCGTACTTTTCACTTGAGGCATATTGATTAACTGCCGTTCATGATTTGAGAGAACATGCCATATGCGTTCCACCCCATTGTAATTCTCCTAGGTATTTTCCTTTCACGACCCGGATCACCCGCGACTACCCTCCAGAACTAGACGTATTCTCTCACCATTCGACAACCTCGCTACCAATTGATAACTGCTCTTCCCTTCCGAGACTTTCGCATTTCACATTTTTGAAATGTCAAATGTGAAATGTGCTTTGGCGGTAGTCTATAGCATCCCACTGACTTGTGGACAGGTGTACATCGGTCAGACAGCCCGATGCATTAATGAACGTCTAATGGAGTATAAGCGTTTGCTAAGAACTGGTATCGGGTCACATTTGCCGCATCTTTGCTAGGACTTTGGCAAAGAAGAGCAGAATATTTGTGGAACAAAGCTCCAAGACACTCAGATATTATGTAGAAGCAAAGTTAAGACTGCTGCTGAATTGCTAGAAGCCCATCGGATTAGAAAAAGCGAGAGTTCTTCAGTTAGCACTGCATCTCTTGTCATTCATAAGAATGAAAATACAGTTTTAGATAAGTCTAGAAAGAGTTGAATCGCTTTTGTGCCCTCTATTGTAGTATCCTTGCCCTTGCACATTTCATTTACCTGTCGTTTGTTATATTGTTTTTTGCCTCCCCTCCCACCACGCCTTCCTCCTGGTTAAAAACAATTCAATTAACAGTTGCAAGAATAACCTGTCTCGTGTTATTCTTTACCTGTGTGCTGTGTTGTGTGCGCCTCATCTACTCAATCTCTAATGCTATCGCATTGTACTATTCATTGTAGGTTAATCATCGGCCATGATTTTCGAACAATGTTGTGATTATTCCCCTCGCACAAAATAGCACTGCGTCTTTATCAGATATGCAGCCCCAGTCTGCGAGTGCTTGGGCCAATGCGGAAGCGTAGGTCCTCTATTCTTACTGCCACATTCCATGTGTGCACCCCTGGGCGAAGCAGTCGGATCACTGAACAAAACGTGCGCCTTCTGCCAAGCTTATGATTTAAAAGTTCATTTTCACTAATTGTGGTGTGCATTTCATTATTTCTCTGCTTTTGCTGCCACTTCACAGTTCTATTAAAAAAGTCCGCTCCGAGTCACCTCATGGAAACACGACCGAAAGGTTCAGCAGCCACCGCAAATTCATTCAAGGAACAAGCACCACAAGATATTGCCTCCTGAATTTCAGGTCTGCAAATCAGCCTCGCAGGGGGGGCGCCTGCAGCTTGCAGGCGTTGGTGAGTGACGACACCACGGGTTCCCGAGCATCCGCAGGGACATCCCCGCAGGGGGGTGATGGTGAACAGTGCATCACCACGGACCCGAGCACCCGCGAATAGCCATGCGTGGCATCGCCGTGTCAAGAAAAAGGGGATCCTGGTGGTTGAGCCGATGCCGAGCGTTCGGACCTTTAAGGCCCCTCGGTGGAGGCAACACGTACACCACTTTGGCCCCAGCTTCCTGTAAACAGCACCTTTAGCCTGATCGGACCGGGGGAAATCGTCAGTCGCCTTTTCCTATCCTCCCCTCCATCTTTCACTTTCCTTTCTCTTTCTCAAAACTCTCCTATCTCCTACTCACTTCTTGGTTTTTCCTTCTTTCCTGGCGGTGAGGGTTAACCTTGTGTGACCAATTACCCTTAGTTGCGTCATATTTGGTTATAGCTGAGGTGTACAGCTGGCGTGGGCGGGACTTGCTATCAAGTTCCTGTCCCGTCCCCTTGTTGGACTCTATGGTGGGTGGCTGGCACCATGACCGAATAAATAATTTTTTATGCCCCCCCCCCTTTCAAAACCAGATAACTCTCTCAAGAGAGGGCGGAACGAAGCAGCAGATTTTTTCTGCCAAAAATAAACCGACTCTCACGGAGTTCCATGTCATACACAGTAAATGTGAAGAAAAGCAAGCCAGTATAGTATCCCCATTTCTCGTGTCCAAATGCTTAACCGACACCTTGGGCCCCTACTACAAGGTCTCAAAAATGGCCAGCGGTGACTTACTGCTTGAATTACGTGACAGCATACAATGTTCCAAGCTCTCAAGCATTGCGTCTATAGGGAACATCTCTGTCTCCGTGACTCCCCACCGATCCCTCAACACAGTCCGAGGCGTAATCTCTGAAACTGACTTTATCCATCTGACAGAAGCCGAAATGTTTCAAGGACTATCTGACCAAAATGTAATTGACGTTCACAGAATCAAAATCCGCAGGGACAACAAGGAAATAGATACTAAACACATGGTCCTTACATTTAACACCAGCACCTTGCCCGAAGCTGTCGAAGTTGGTTATATGAACGAATACGACAGACACTACATACCAAATCCCCGCCGATGTTTCAATTGCCAGAAGTTTGGCCACTGCTCACAAAGTTATATAATTGTTTTTTTTTAGGGGAAATGAAATGGCGCAGTATCTGTCTCATAGTTGCCGCGGCCGAAAAACCTGCGCGAAATGCGCTACAAAGGACCCCCATTCTGAGGAACATGACGCAACACTACGCTGCGCAAACTGTGAAGGACACCATGCTGCACACTCCAGGGCGTGTCCTTCCTGGAAAAAGGAAAAGGAGATAATCGCCTTAAAGACCAAAGAAAGCATTTCATTTAGAGAAGTGAGAAGGCGATTTGCCCTCACAAACCAATTCTCCTTCACAGCGAAATCCAGCTTCGCTGATGTGGTGCGCCGGGGCGTAGCACCACACAGCACTCTGGTACCTGTCGAGTCGGCTTCTACCGAGCCGATGGCAGGGCCATCCACGCCCCAGGCAGGGACAGCGAAGGCTGCTCTGCCACCCTCAAAGCAGGGAGCGCCGGTCCATGGGTCGGCATTCCGCAGGACCTCCCCCCGTCTGGAGAGGCCTGAAACTAACACAACCGCGGCCCCTCTGCTGTCCTCCAGCACCTCGGTTGAGGTGATGGATACAACACCCACTCCGCCTCCATTACAGAGGCGGAACAGCTCTCTTGAGCGGAAAAAAGACAGGCCACTAATAACGGGCCCACCACATAAGTAGACCTCGCTTCATTTTCTTTCAAAAACTGAAACATGGCTTTTTAGTTTAGTTGAACTGTAGAGGCCTGTTGAGGAATTACAGTGACATAACAGATATTTTAGGGTCAATGTTTCCCGTAGCCTTATGTCTCCAGAAAACCAATCTAGGTCCACAACTAATGAATCTCCTGTAACATTACAAAAATTTTAGACGCGATCGCGATCAGGCAAATCGACTCTCGGGAGACGTAGCGATTGTCGTTCAAAGCGGCGTCCCTGCTCAAAAAATCAATCACACTTAACACAAAACTTGAGGCAGTTGCAGTTAGCGTCGTTACGTAAAAAACAACAGTATGTTCTCTATATATTCCCCCACACATCACATTAACAATCGAAGATTTAGAAGTCCTGATTGATCAACTGCCGGAGCCATATCTGGAAGTTGGCGATTTTAACGCTCACTGCCCATTTTGGGGAAGCCAACGATGTGACTCAAGGGGACAAATAATTGAATATTCTATCCTCTCAAATAATATCTGTCTTTAAAATACAGAAAAAGCCACTTATTCTTGCCCAACCTCGTCAAAAAATGAGCTTCCTGGATTTAGCTTTTGCATCACCATCGTTTTTTTAATGATTTTAAATGGGATGTTTTAAATGACCCTCTGGGAAGTGATCACCTACATACTATGATCAGCCTCTCATCGTCTACTCCAGTCATCCCCACAAGACCACGCCGCTGGAAACTTCATCTCGCAGACTGGTCACTTTTTACAGCAAGTGCCACACTAGAAAAAGAATTTTGTGAAGATCTCAGCATAGACGAAATTAATGAAAAGTTTACTACATGCATAATACCGGCCGCTACACTAGCCATACCTCAAACAACAGGACACGTACACAAAAAACAAAGTAGGGTGGACATAAGAATGCGCATTGGCAAAAAAACAACACAATAAAGTTTGGGGCTCTCTGCGTCGGTATCCCACTGCGGAGAACTTGATTGCCTTTAAGAGGGCCAAGGCCAGAGCGCGATTCGTCCGAAGAAATGCCGAGAAGTCCTCGTGGCAGAAATATGTGTCCTCAATAAACAGCTCAATAACCTAAAAAAAATGTGGCAAAAGGTTCGTAGATTCAGTAGTGATCATACCCCTTTCACACTTGCTCTATTGACTACACCTGGGACACAAACATTAGTGGAAGAACAGGTCAACATACTGGGAGAGCATTTTGCTGCAGTTTCCAGTTCGTCCAATTACACAAACACGTTCCAGAACTACAAAGCAATAGTAGAAAAACAAAAACTTCCATTTGCAGCAAGTATGCACGAGGACTACAATCAACCCATCACACTCCAGGAATTGAATATGGTTTTATCTTCCGGTAAAAAGACTGCGCCCGGCCCAGAAAATGTGCATTACACTATGCTTGCCCATCTCTCTAAGGCTGCCGTGCAGGCATTGTTGACATTCTTTAACAAAATATGGACAACTGGGAATATACCTGAGGAGTGGAAGAAAGCAATAATTGCACCTTTTCTGAAACCCGGAAAACCACCAACAAGTCCTAACAATTGCATACCGATAGCCCTCACCAGCTGCATTGGTAAATCTTTCGAAAGCATAATAAACATTAGACTGACCTTCGCACTTGAATCTTGTCGACTTTTAGATGGACATCAATGTGGATTTAAGAAAGCATGCTAGACCACTGATCACCTTGTCCGCCCAGAAAACACCATCCGGGAGGCGTTCATCCAAAAACAGCACTGTATCGGGGTCTTCTTCGATTTGGAGAAGGCCTATGATACCACGTGGAAGTTCGGCATCCTCCATGACATAGCAGAGCTAGGGATCCGCGGCAGGATTCTGAACTGCTTGAACGACTTCCTGACTAACCGCACATTCAGAGTCCGTCTAGGAGCAACTCTGTCAATGACATTCACACAAGAGAATGGCGTACCCCAGGGATGCATTTTAAGCACGACACTCTTCATAGTAAAAATTAATTCTTTAGCCAAAGTAATACCCAAATCCGTAATGTATTCAGTTTATGCAGATGACCTACAGATAGCATACACTTCGTCCAGCATAGGGTGCTGCGAGAGAAAAATTCAAATCACACTGAATAAACTGGCTGCTTGGGCAGAGAAAAATGGATTCAAGTTCTCTCCTAAAAAAACAGTACCTGTTCTGCCCTCATTACGACGAGGCCTACAGGTCGATCCCAACCTGTGCTTGAATCAAACCACACTGCCAGTCAAACAAGAACATAAATTTTTAGCCGTCACTTTTGACAAGAAACTTACATTCCTACCACACATTAACAACCTTAAAAAGAAAGCATCCCAAGCCCTCAATGTATTAAATGTACTCTGGCGAAAACGGTGGGGGTCCGATAAAGCATGCCTATTACATATATATCGCTCTTTGGTGCGCTCCAAGCTGGACTACGGGTGCATAGTATATGGTTCAGCAAGAGCATCCTACTTGAAACGACTGGACTCTGTTCATAATCTTGGTCTGCGCCTATCAACTGTATCATATAGAACATCCCCGGTAAATAGTATTTATGTTGAAGCTAATGAGCCCACACTAGAGGATAGAAGACTCACACTTACATGCAAGTACATCCTAAAAACCCTTTCTCTTCCTAAACATCTCTGCTATCCCATTGTTACCAAGTGCCCATCTAGAAGATTATTCAATAAGAAATCACATTTTATTAGGCCACTAATAATGCGCTTCGGAGATAAATGTGAAGAGTTAGCAGTGCTGGACGCCCTACCGAATATTACACAAATACATGAATATCTGCCACGAAGGTACAGCCTTCGTTCGGTGTGTGACTTCACACTGACACACGTAAACAAAGAGGAAATGAAACACGAGCACATACTGCAAGAGTTCTTTGGACTACATGAGAAATATGACACCTACACTGAATTTCACACTGATGGCTCAAAAACAGAAAGTCATGTCGGAAGTGCAGTAATTCAAGGAAAAAGCAAAAAAATGATACGATTGCCACAGTATGCATCGGTATTTACTGCGGAGCGTTATGCCATCCTCGTAGCCGTAGAACAATTAGTAAAACAAAACATAAAAAATAGCATCATTTAAACCGGTTCACTGAGTATGCTCAAAGCGCTGCACCCTACAAATGCTGCTGAACCCGTGATAGGAAAAATCATACATAGCATATGTCGTGTCTGGTAGTTGTTGTCAATGCAGCAAAAGACACGCGATAATTTCACACTGTTTATTTAGTACTAAAGAGTGTGCGACCAGCGTCGACCGAGGCGGAAGCCGAACTGCCGCCCGAACGACAGAGGGGACGGCGCGGTGTCCACACGAGGGAGTGGCTGCACAGAACAAGAGGCCGCGGGGGCCCGCCGTGGGGCGCATTTGCGACGGCGCGCAAAGAGGGGAAGTGGCCCTTAGAAAAGAACACTGGTGACACAGAACAGAACGAAAGAAGGGGACGCAGCACAGGGGACACAACAACATAGTTAAAATCACAAAGCAAAAACATAACATTATATTCTGCTGGTTCCCTAGCCATGTTGGAATTTTAGGTAATGAGAGAGCAGATGCTTGCGCAGCACAAGCTAGAATTGGTTATATAAAACAAGTTAACATACCATAGAGGGGTTTTTCTAAATTACTGCACAGTAAACTGACGAATAAGTGGAAAGTTGCATGGGACGAACAGACTAACACAAACTGCATTCTATAAAACCCGTTTTGGGAGAAGGGAGATAATGTAAACATCAGGAGCGTTTTACAGAAGTTATTTTGTGTCGACTACGCTTTGGACACACACACCTTACACACAACTTCTTACTGACAAAAAAAAGACAAACCTCTCTGCGAAATGTGTGGTGATGAACTCACGGTAAACCACATTTTAATTGTATGCACAAAACTGGAACAACTGAGGAAAAAATATTTCAAAAACATTCTACAATGAATACATCCCACTACACCCCATGTTACTTTTAGGAGATCAAGAACTGGTTGATTTTTCAAGCATTTTTAAGTTTCTCAGAGAAGCTAATGTTTTAAACAAACTTTAGATATAAAAAGCTTAACCTTTAACTAAGCTCTAACCGTGTGTTTGGCGCATCATAGCCTCAGTTGCATTTGCGCCATTAAAATCAATATAACTAACTAACTAACTAGATCAACAAATCAACAAGTTTTAGCCGGGTCCAGCGAAGAAAAGGCAGTTGTAGTACGAAGAATGAAGAACCTGCGCCTGCCAACTCTACTGTACGAAGGTCAACGCTCATACGCCGACCGGCTGTACTATATGACCCCGGCGCGCTCAAGTGAACTGAGATTAAGTTTTTTATATTTGGTTGGAGCTCTAAATCTCAATGCCTGTGATCTCTATTTTACTGTCGTTTCAATATAAATACTATACTTTTTGGCCTTTATCTAAACGAAATGCCTGCAGTTCTATGCAACCCACGCAAAATAGAGCAGTGATCGATTTCTTCAATTCAACTTTGAAAATGTTACATAAAAAGAAAAGATTGACGAAGCGTGCCTGCACCGTAAGAAATGTGTTTTGTTAGGAAACTTGAAAATGCGTTGAAGATAGCTTACTTCCAGGCTTGCAAGGGCATTCAGCGCGTGAACGAAGTCGCCATGCCTGTCACGATTAAGTGGCACTTCGCTAACTCGAATGCAATGAATGAAAGGCGATCACACGCTCTGCTTATCGTATAAGAGGTTTTTTTTCTTTAATATCTTCTATCTGTAGGGTGCGTTAAGCTTAAGAATGTGAGCTTGACTTATACAGGAGTTGTTAGCGGCTTAATAATCAATTTATTACAGATGCAACAAGGACTCCACGTTTAATTTGTCGCACATATTGTGTGCATTTTTCATCCGTTTCTAATCTGTGTGTTTCCGGACTCGGCGAAATTTTTCAGTAGCCTTTAAGTTAATTTATAAAGGTCTTACGATTGTTAAATATCCTCGAATTTTGTCATCTAGCAACTAGCTCCCTTTCCTGAATTCTGAAAAAAAAGACAGTCTACCCCGTTCTCTATGAAACAACGATTAAGACATCGCCTGTTATCTAACAATTTACTTTAAGTTTACTTACCAGGGGTCCACCAAAGGTAGGGAGTTCAATAGAGCCGCACCAATATATTTTTAGTCGCATCACTGATCATTAAGGGGAAAAGTAACCATAAAATGTTCAGCTTTAAAAGCTGGCGCTGATCTGCTACATAATTTCGCGTGCCACCCAAGATTTCTACCTTCGCGCGAGTATGTTTCCATTCCTGCTGTGTTATCTTGGAGTTCGTTTTATATTCATGTTCAGCTCTATGTATTTATTCTCTGTGCGCTCCTGTTCGTGATATTGGATACGGTTGTCTATGTGTTAGAAAGAAATGTTTAAAATAAAATCAATACTTTCTACCAAACATCACTCACGCTTTCTCGTTGAAGGACCTTTTTGAAGTAGGTGGTTGTCAGTGACCTCTTTGTAATTTTTATCATTTTACCCTGGACGGTCCTAACACAGGAAAGTAAATTCGCAAGGAAATGCTAGCTCCTTATTACTGCTGTTTCTCGAAACGTCTTAATGCCACAAACACCCTTCGCCGATTCAGAAGAAGAACCCTACATATTTGAACACTTCCGCAGCATAAAATTCGAGGACTGAGTGATATACAATTCAGTAAAAAAAAAGATGACATTTATTATATATTCAGTCAGTTGATGTTCAAACGGGTCTCCTCTTCTCAGAATGCCTCCGGCAAAGCACAGGTTCTACGCGTTCTTTACCAGCTGTTATTAGGTGCGAATTTGGTTCACGACAGCTGAGAGTTGACGATGCAAGTGAAAACAAAATGCTGGTTCACTGCTCTCCTCCACTCTTTTTTTCTGATTACAAAAATTCAATAGGTCCGGCTTCGCTACTAACTGGATGCTGAGGGCTGCGCCGTAAAAGGTTTTCAGTCAGTAAATCTGATAACTAAGTTCCATGCGGCTACGCTTTTATTTATCAGGAAGGAAATGACAGGTTTGTTGCCGAGAAATCTGTAAGCAATACGCTTCATCCCGGGTGCTGGTATTTTGTAGCGATAGCTACATTACGGTAGCATTTCGAGCCTTCAGCGTGGCTGCGCCCAACACTGTTCGGCGCCGCCACCCTGTGGCTGCACCGCCACGCTCTCACGTGGTTGGTCGCGTGGCCAAGTTACACTCGGCCAGATGTAGCTATCGCGTTACTCCATGTTTAACCAGAGCTAATCCACTGCCATTTTTTTTTTGCAGCACTATGCATACGAAGTGTTTCAACTGATTTTCTGCATTGTTTTAAAAATGAGCATCTTGAGATGAGCGCCTTTTTTGGCATAACATTATCAGCAGTGTAATACATCAGAGTGCAGCTAAGATGGTACATTACCAGGCTAGTTAACAAATATAGAGTAGTTAATATTTAAATCGCCAATTTTAGGCTTCCTTTTTTACTGATTGGTGTAACCGACTGTAAGTAACAGCCATAGTGGATTTTATGTTCTTGAAAACGGGGTACCCACGACGCGGTGGCCGAACAAATTTTGGCTACATTGCTCCAAAATACTTGCTCTTTCGAGAAACTTGCAGGCAAGGCAACCTCTACAAAGCACGTAACTATTCGAATCGTCAAATTTTGTTGACCGCAAAGGTAACAGCATTTAAAAAATTCTAAAAACTGATGTGTGTTACGATGGGCGGCACGAATCTGAACAATTAAGGAGCCTAACTGTAACAGTTGAAAGTTAACTATTCACTATTAGTCAACCAGCATGCTAGTTGGTACATCTTAGTGCTATTCTTATGTACTACACAGGTGGTAATCCTCTGCTGGAAAAGTGGTCGTGTAAATCAAAAAGCATATTTTTAAAAAATTCAGGACGTCTTAAATGAAACGTCCTGTATCCGGAATGAAGGACACAAGGCTGACACTGTATCCATCAAAGAGAGATAGGATGGATACCAACAGAGAGACACCGAGGGTGCTCTTAATTAAGATATTAAAACAATCCCACAACAACCAGTTATGAAAGCCAGTTGGTTCACCATTCTCCCCTCAGTGACGAATCCTGCATTTACTGGGACAAAAAAACACTACCACAGGTGTGACTTTAGCACTAAATAGCCTATGGTGCTGGGACCCTGTTGTGGGTTCTTTGTGGGCATCTTTGCGAAGATTATCTGTACTATGCTACTCCAGCCCATTTTGGCCAAAAAAGGGCAGTCCCTCAGGCCCCCAACTGCACAACATTAGACCAATGCGGGCCGCTCATGTTTGGCCGATGTGGGTTCAATGCGGGTAGCCGTTCAAGTGCCCCCGGAGCGCCCACGTTAACCCCGACGTGAAAAGCTCATAAATATCAACGCTGGTTTGCCGGGAGATTTATATTTTAACCTCTCATCAGAGCGATGGTAGTTGTTTCGTGGCTAGCCCGATTTGGCGTCTCACGGATTCCCCACAGGAAGTCATGTACAATTTTGATTCCCTGTAACAGCCTGAAATGCTCACGTGTGATTCACGATAGCCAACATCGTCTGCGTCTCAGGAATGCCTGTATAGATCGGAAATCGGGTCGATGAGGGTGACAACGTGGGCTGCTGGCGCTAAGCTCAAGTTTGCACTAGTACGGACACTGCACTTTTACCTCATTGACCTGAAGAATTTGCACCCAGTGCAGCGAGCCATACGTGCTGCATAAACCGTCCCTTACAGTCATCAAGTTAGGAGTTACAAGTAAGCTTGCGCACCCACGAAGTGTGGCATAGCTATTCCTGCACATGCGCTGATTGTCGAAAATAGCCGACGGCTTGTGAGGGGAAACAAAAGAATTGCGGGCATTGAAGGGACGTCACGGGTGCTATTTCGCTGTTCAGTGCTTACCTTTGGCAGTGCAGACCGGAGCAGGGGATGATAATTGCTTTAGATAAGCGGGCACCGTCTTGCAGTGCTGACATACGAAAGAACGGCGGATGGAGAAACTTCGCCGAGTAATCTCTATACCGGAATAGGACGGGCCAAGCGGGCGCAAGGGCCATCACACATCGCACAGCCAAGGCGACCAGACTACGGCCGTATTCACCGGTTGCTCTCTGTGCTGCTGTCTCTAAACTACCTTAAATTACGCAAGACTTACTCCCAGCTTTCCTTCCTCCCTGTTTTTATTTATTGTCTGTACTTTCTTATTTCCTACTCTTGAACAAAGCTTTGTGCATGCAGGCAGGAATCAACGAGGGAACATCGTTTCTTTGACGCACCTGCGCTCTCGTCCCCGACGGCCGAAATAGCCTCCGCGCTCACCTATTTGCCAACCGCAGTCGTGGTCCAGTGATTTTGGAGTGTATTTCGGCTGCGAGACTGTTTGGTAATAAACCCACCGCCTGACACCCACCGGTAAAAATGAGCACACGCGTCCATCGGCCTGGCGCCCTGCTTTCATCATGATTGTGCGCTCGGGAAACCTCTTAAACCCCGCTGCACCCCTCGTGGGCCGAGTCCAGCATCGAGCGACCTCGCAGTCTGCTAAAGATGGTGCCCCTCGGGCAACGCGGAACGAAGGCGAGCAAACCCGGGGTGAGCTGCCATTGGGAGCTCTCTTCTGCTCCTTGAGGATAGAGAAGCCCTCTCGCACGGGCTGAGAAGGTGGAGACCTCAGCGTCAGTGATTCTACTCATCTCAGCGCCACGTTGTCTCTACCACGACACACCCCTGCCGGTAAACGGGCACACCATTTCCACTGCAGTTTTGTGACACAACGCACTACTCTCGCCAAACCTTGATCCGCTGGCACACAGCAGCACCTTTCCTTGATGAAAAATCTATCCTTGAGACAACTAAATCCGCTTTTTGTATAACGCCCACAGTGGTCCACTGCTTTTTGTTCATAGCCTGGAGGCATCCTTGCGCTGAAGCAAAAAAAGCGGTAGTTTTGTAGCGACAGCTATATTACGGTAGCATTTCGAGCCTTCAGCGTGGTGGCGCGCCATCCTGTGGCGGCGGGCAACCCAGTGGCGGCGCCGCCACGCTTTCACGTGGTTGGTGACGTGGTGTGGAGCAGCTGCCGCCGGAGCGGCGCCGTGGCTGACCACTTGGTTGTTCACGTGACGAAGTTCGATTCGCCCAGCTGTAGTTTTCGCTTCACTCCAGGTGTAAACAGAGATAAACCATCACAAATGTTTTGCTTTTATTTTTTGCAGTGGGTTTTTGCAATCCACCAGAGGCAGCTGATGTTGAGTATTTACCTACCGCAATGTGCTAGAAGATGCTTTGAGCCTCATCCTTCTTTCCTTTAAATTTATTGTCATCGATATTCATACCTATCCTACTGTTTTAAATGCCAAATGTTAGATGACAGAAAATGAATGCCATGTTTTTCTCTATTCCTGAAACAAATTGTTCATCTTTCATAGCGATGTTTTTAAATGCGCCGTTGTGCTAACGTTACGTGGTTCCTCTGATTGCATTACGACACTGAGCTAGCCCTCTTACAAATGATGTAATCTGTAACCTTGGCACCAACACCCCGGTCGACGTCATTCTGCTGAGTTTTAAAAAAGTATTCGGGAAAGTACCCCACTAACGTCTATTTGTAAAGTTATCATACCTCTCCATAAATGACTGAGTTTTTGAATGGATACGAGACCTTTAAACCAACCTTTACTAATTGGTACACACTAAAGATGCCTCCTGCCCCGTGTCAGCCGTTATCTCAGGCGCGGAAGAAGACACTGCTCGCGCCTCTACTATACTTAATTCATATTAATGATCGTCCATATAACCCTTCCCAAATTATCGTTTTATAAAGAGATGAAGGCGTGATACATAGCTCTATAAGAACATAACCGAAGTTAATGGGGTGAGATCGATCTTCTAACATCCAAAGTTGGTGCCAAACACATGTTACCACATTTTCTCCAAGCTAGAGCGGCAACAACTCTATGCCGACGCCTGAAATTTGAAGGTAAAAAAATTGGCGGTGGTTTAGCTCTGGTTAAGCCTGGAGTGACGCCATAGCTACAGCTGGCCGAGTGGGACTTGGTCACGGGACTAACCACGTGATTAGCCGCGGCGCCGCTCCACCGGGAGCTGCTCCACGCCACGTGACCAACCCTGCGACTGCGTGGCGGCCCAGCCACAGGGTGGCGGCGCCGCCACGCTGAAGGCTCTAAATGCTACCGTAATGTAGCTATCACTACAAGAAGAAAACAACTTTCCTCGCACCTAAGCCGGCCGAAGAAATAAGGACGAAAGCAGGGACAGCCCGCAATCGGCATTTATTTCGACGAATCTGCGCCCGCTCACTTCTCCTCGTCATCGCTGCTCTCACCACTGCCTTCTGATTGCACTTCGGGAAGACGTCCTTTCGTTGGGCTCTTAAAAGGCCCTCCTCTTTGCGGCGCAAGCAAACACTAGGCTGCCCCCGCTAACGGCCAACAATATGTATTTTTGTCGACGCCAAAGTCCCAGCCGCCTTGCTTGTTCGAAGACTGCTCAAGCCAGCATGACGTTTCGCATGAATGACACCTTTTGCCTGGTGCCATAATATCAGTGAAAAACCTCATGTGAAAAACTTGCACTGCCGCGGAATGTACCAAGCCACGGCACGAGGAGAAAACGAGGTCAAATAGGCAGCCAGTGCTTGCGTGTGCTTTTATCGGCATCGGCCACGTACAGTAACGACTAAAAGGCCTTCTTCTATTGGCGTTTCGTGGGGCGCCACCTCAGATCCGCAAGTTTCTAGGGTGCTTAGGAATTACCTTATCTGCGCACCTTTCATGCATACTTCACATAACAATCTCACCAGTGAAGCTAACCACGCCCCCGGGTTTTTACTCCGCATCCTCCCATCAGCGCCTTCTTTTGTTAAACTTTAGGCATATTGCATTTTCATTCGCCCTCAGCTCGAATACGCATGCGCTATCTTAGACACGCACAAGCATAATCACAAAAACTTAACAGCATTCGTCCAGAAGCGTGCTGCGCGCCTTTTCTTTTCTGGTTAAGCGTATACGTGAAGCCCTACTATACTCATAGCGCAAGAAAACCTACAAAACCTTCTAAATAACAGAAATGTCGACCTCATCTTTCTCTTCCATAAAGCATGTCCTAAATTCCCACGTAACCCTGTGATTTTAACAGCACATCGCCACTTGTGCCGCCTCAGCCTTGACAAGACCGTGCACTAACTTCTGCCCCTTCATCAGCCCACAGTTCCTCATTTTTCATAACAGCACCCAAGGACTGGAATGACCTTCCTGATCCTCGTTTTATCGATTGCAATCAAAACCACTCAAGCTGTTTAACTGATCAACTGATTTGTCACTACGAATGGCTATCCCTCATGCAAAACCTCTTGAAATGCCATTTGAGCTTATGAAATAAAAAGAAAACATTACATCAGCCCAGCCGTCTATGTCGAAGTTCTGAACAAATAAGCAAGCGAGTTTGATGATTTATTAAGTGCATCACTAGAGCCGCCGCGGTAGCTCAGTAGTTATCGCACTCAGCTGATGACCCGAGAAACGCCGGTTTGATCCCGGCAGCGGCGGTCGCATCTCGATGGAGGCAATAAGCAAGAGGCATGTCTACTGCGCAATGTCAGCGCACATTAAAGAACCAAAGCTTGCTGAAAATTCCGGAGCCCTTCTCTATGCCTCTCCTCATGGCCTGAGTCACTTTGGCACGTAAGCCATCATAAACAATCACCACAAACCAATAAATTACATTACTGATTTTCGCATTTTGCGCGACAGCGAGAGCCAACGTTGAATAAATTTTGTAGTGGAGTATAGAAGCCTACAATTATAACATGAATCCTCTGTAACAGTAACTTATTATGGTCATGCATTATGGCGGTCAGCCATTTCAATAAACGCATGCCTATTGGGATGCAGACATGCCGGCTTTTTCAGCACCGGAACAACCAACGATGGACCAACAGCGGTTTTCTGCAAGCAGCCCAATTTCTGCTAGCTGAGTTTTGTCCTACACAGAGTGTACATTTGTGTTCCATCAGTTATAATCCCGCTTGAAACATATTTTTCTACCAAACAGAATTGCGAAACATACTGTCTGTAAGACACAGCCGCCGTTGTCTCAGCGTGTCCTCACAAATCTCCGCATTTCTTAGAAGTCTTTAGCGCCCTTAATCCACCCCTCTCACGCCCCCTCGGTTATATGACGTAGTCTTATGTGCGTTTTCTCATTCGACAAAAACGGTTTTATAACCGGCGAATTATTTCCCGAATTGTAACATTTTCAACGTATTTTTGACTTCACGAAAGAATACACGGTGTATGCCAAAACACGTTTTGTTCTCATTCTTTTAATGAAATGCATGTGTTATGCCTCTTGCAATCACTTGTTATTTTCTCTTGTTTTAAACTTTTCCACGTAAAGTGTGGCAAGATAAGGCCTGCGAGTGCCTGTTCACTGTATGTAGGAAAGAATTCCGCATAATTTTATTTCCGACGGACACTTATTTAAGACATTCGCCTATTGTGTAGGAAAGTGGAGGTTAATGAAAAGGGTTCAGCTTAAGTTAAGGACAACGCAGAGAGCTATGGAAATAAAATGACAGATGCAACTTTAAGAGACCGGACCCGGGCAGTGTGGGTGAGGGAACAAACGCGGGTCTCTGACATGCTAGGCCACGTAAGCGGTAGAGCAGCTCAAGAGCCTGGCAGAAACGCTGGCTGCTTTCGAGCTGCACGTGTTTTAACACCAGCTTGGGAATATGAGCCCAATATGATTAAGAAGTGCCGTATGCAAGCTATTAGTGCACATAATACAAACTGAGGTAATTCACTCCTCAGAAGAATATAAAATCATAGATAGGTACCAGCATGGTTTCAGAGAAAGTTGTTTGTCTGGAACACAGCTCGCGTAGTTTCGTCATGACATATATTTGTCAATAAACGCTGGCTTCCAGATTGATACTATGTTTCTAGGCTTCTCCAAGGTAGTTGACCGTGTACCACACCAGCGAGTGCTAAAAAAATGCATAAGTTCTCACCTGCGCACGGACGTGCCTGATTAGAGAAAAGGCTTTAATATCGAGTGCAGATCACCTTTTCTAATAATTATAACTCTGATTTTGGCTCTGTAACGTCTGCTGTACATCACGTTAGTATGACTGGCTCCTTGTTACTCTTAATTTTTATTAATGATTTGCCTGCATGTGTTTCTTCCTGTATTAGACTATTCGCTGATGCTTGTGTGCTGCATGGCAATGCTTTCAGTGGCACTCACAGCTCCGTTTTATAATCTGATCTAATGGCAATAGGTGAATGGCACTCTTCCTGGTTAATGCTTTAAATCTATCTAAAACTAAAACTATATCCTCTACCTATCATGTAAGCTGGTTTCAAAGTTCCTACAGAATTAGCACTGAGCCAGTTGAACTTTTGGACCTCATTTCCAGTCAGATTTGTCCTAGAATCACCACATTATTCTCATGGTTGCAGCAGATAACCGCTCGCTATGCTTTATTAAACGGAATATTCACCATGCTCTTGCTCACTTACACAATTTTGCCTTCACCACTTTGATCTGCCCTGAAATAGAGTACGCATTTGCCATCTGGGATACTGTCCAAACCTACATCACTAATAGCTTAGAATCGTTGCAAAACCATGCGGTACGTTTAACTTAATCCAACTACTCACCCCATGCTAGTGTCACTATATTAATAGCAGGCGCTTATAGTTACAGGAAGTGCCCTCCCTCCGCAAACTGATTTCGCTTCCGGAACTGTCTTCTCGCCTCATGACGATTTCTTTCAGGAATTTTCCTTGCCCTGCTCATCCTTACAAAGTTGAGCGCACCACACGCCACACATCCGTTTCCGCGAAGTCATTCGTTGCACGTGCGATCATAGAATGAAAAATATGCCATCAAATATCGCTACTAAATCTCACACAAATAAATTTAAAGATCTAGACCGCGCTTTGAGTGACAAAGAACTTAGCCCACTTTGCTAATGGTGCCACCCATTCTTTCTCCCCCTTCTTTTAAACGAAGATGCAATTGATCTGATCACTAAAATGCACCCTAAAATTTTGTTGTCATGCATTTTGTTAGTTTTTGCGAGTTACCTGTACTTATCACTGCATCTTGTTGTGGTAATGCTCGCGTTGTAACTTGAAATTTTTCTGCAAAAGTATGTAGAATATTGGGCGTTTATTTTTGTTTTGTTATTACTGTGTGTTTCAGTTTGTTTTTTCTAGTGTTTGTTGTGACTATTATTTTTACTGCCCCCTCTCTCTTTTTAGTTCCCTCAAAAAAGGGCCTTGAAGAAAATTTTTGAATTAGTAAATATATACGCTTTATCATTAAGCTTCTGATGGTAGCCTCTAACTTCACAGCAGTTTTACGAGGGCGAGCTGTTACTGAAGTTGTCTCAACTTGAGTTAAGCCGTGCATGATTTATAAAACTGGCAAAGGGTGATGTGATGATTGTATGGTTGATTTACAATCAAACAAGAAGGAAACAAAGTAGGCGTAGCGTTCTGGGCAGTTGAGGCATGAACCTGCGGCACAGGGACGGCAGAGTGTTGGTCCAGCAGCTGTACAAAGAATGGTAAGCTTAAATCTGAGGTGTATGGATGAGACGGAAAGTTCGCGGCGGGGTGCTGGACTGGTCTGTTTGTTTCCTGAAAATTTCTCATATTGTACGTTGATTTGCTTATATGTTTAAGGGCCTCCATAACGCTGGGCTGGAGTGTCCGATGTAATGTTTTGTGGGCGACTCGTTGCGTTCTTCAGTTCTCCCACGCACGAAAAAATCATAGAAGGAAAGAAACACAAAGTGTTTTCTTAGTGTACTTCTGCCCGTCGGTGAGATCTTCTGTGTGCGCTGTGGGGATTTGAAGCATGTATAACCATCTTGCCCGGCAGATTGTCTTAATCAAATCCGATTGTTTTGGTTTTTGAGGGCTATGGGGGTTTATGAGGAGAATATTTGTTACCTCCACTCCTGGCCATACTAGGGCACAATCTAATCCAAACTAGGATGAGTTTGAGCTCAGCCAGTGCGTCTACTAGATATTCGCGTAGGTTAGCTGTCTGAACGACTCTGCTAGATGCTTGAGAATTTGAGTACGCTGTCCATCCTCGTGTTGTGGGTGCCAACTTCAAACCGTTCTGCAGACCAATTACTTTTGTAGGTGATGAGTGGATGTGACGTGGGGATGAGAACGGGCCCAAAATGTGTGTGAGGACTGTTTATATCAGGGTTAAGATTCCATACGCTGCTGATGGTGATGCAGAAGATGATACCATCATTGTTTTTAAGTTGGGAGAGGTTAAGACACTTGAAAATTTACCTGTGCAATTCAGGCCACATACAACAGCCGCTTGCTTACTACCAACGAGCTGGGATCTCTCGTTACAATAATCATTATAGCTATGGCGCTACGTCTCAGATGAAACGAACAACCATGGCCGTACAACTCGGTTATAACAAACGAATAGGCGCCATGAACTCGCCCCCGCAGTCCAAAAAGCTGCACGTTCCGCCGGTGCATTGGCGAAAGCACGTCTCCCAATTCTCGCGTCAAATATGATGCCGACACCCCTCCCTCCCCTCCCCTCTCCCCCCCCCCCCCAAAAAAAAACAACAACGGCGGATTTGTAACTGCCGTTAACGCCGGCCACGCTTAACCATACAGGATACAAGTTTAATGACTTCGAGCGTGCGTGCGGAATGGGCAAAGCGTCTTAAATGGAAACGTGTGGCTATGGTAACCATGAGAGCGGCAACACCGAAAGGGAAACTACTTGACACAGCGGTGATGAATCGCTGGCGCTATTTGAGAAGTTTAAATACATCTCAAGAGGCGTCTCTTCATGACCCACTTGGTCACGTGCAGTGCATCGCCTGACCAATCAAAACTCCGCCTTCTGCGCTGCTGCCGCTTTCAGGCAGAGCGCAGATGGCAGACAGTCTGAGTCACACTTGTGTATAGCGGTGGAGCTGTGCGCACTAATCAATAGGGTCAGAAACTATGCTGCTGCCTATGATTTTTGAGTGAAGTGCTTGTTCCTGCCTGATTTATAATTCAATGAGGCTCTCTTCTGCGCTAAGGTTGCTTCAAGAGCCTACTAGCTGCGGCGAAGTGTCGCTTTATTTGGAGCCTAATGCGCTGCTCGAGCACAATGTCCTACTCAAGGTTAACGAATACTGCACTTACAGTCAGCGTGGACGTGCGCTGTGGAAGCTTTTTGACTGCATGCTTGCAACTTTGTGCAGGATCGAAACGAGGTTGCCGACCTAACACCCAGCTGCCGTGGACACCTAGAGGAGAGCAGGTATTGGCAGCAGTGGCAGCGCAGCTGGCTACGTTTCTGAGCTTCCATCCCACCTGTTTTTACAGAATCCCGATATTCATTCCTGCGCAAGCCTGTGCCAGAGCAATCAAGAAGGAAATCATCAGCGTCGACGTCAGTACCGACTGGGCGTGAGGAAACTACCTTCGCTCCTACGCAGTGGGACTTTGGTGGCGCCAGGACCGTCGAAGCGAATAAAAGGCACTGTCCGGCACACGCACCGTTCATTGGCAGCAGTGGCAGCGCAGCTGGCTGCATTTCTGAGCTTCCATCTCATCTGTTTTTACAGGTTGGTTTGTCGGCTGTTTCTTATGACATTGCTTGAGCCTCTCTTTTATTCTCTGTTGCTGCTGCCCTTGCGTGTTCTTAACTGATGTTGTATTGAATCGGCACTGTATTAGTGGAGTTACTTTTTTTTTTCTTTTCTCTGTGCTGTCTTCAAAATGACCAAACAAATCAACGATCTGAGGGACGAACTGAGACAGGACATAAAGGCCGCCCGTGAAGCAGTTGAGCGGGATTTACATGCCGATGTGCGAGATCTGCGAGCGGAAATACGTGAAAACTAGAAAACCATGACTCACATGAATGAAGTTTCTGAAGAGCTGAAGAAGGATTGCAGCGACGTTAAGGCAGAAAATGCTGCACTAAGACTAGAGAACGATGAACTGCGTGCTGAGCTTGATGCGATTAAGAAGCGCCTTGCTGACACTGAGTTCCTTCTGACACACGCAGAACAGTATTCGAGAAACAAAAACGTTGAAATCAAGGGCATGGATGCAAAACCCGACGAGGACGTCACTAGCATTGTCCGTGATCTTGGTGAGCTCGCCAGTGTGGCCATTGCCCCTGATGACATTGAGACTTGCCACCGCGCGCCTTCCAAGAATAAACCCATTTGCATTGCTGTTCAGTTCAGTCAGCGCCAAAAGACGGATGCCTTGCTCGAAAAAGCTAGGAAGCTGCGCCTTAAGAATTATGACCTTGAGAATACTTTGCAGTCGCCTGTGTTCAGAAATGAACATCTGTGCCCTACTCTCAAGCGTCTTCTGGGACTGGCTGCGGCCAGAAAACATTCTTTTGGCTGGAATTATGTTTGGTGTCGCAATGGCAAAATCTACGCACAAAAAATATGATGACTCTGAAGTACTGACCATCAAGCAGGAACATTATTTAGAGAGAATCCAATGAGAGGTCTCTTTTTGCCAGCTGAGAATAAAAAAAAACAATGGAGGTGATTATGAAAAACTACGCTCCTTGGAGGGTAGTCGTAAGATCTATAAAATGCTTCTACAACGACGTCGGACGCGTGACATTCTCCCCATTTCATAAAAAAATCTCACTGCATACAGCGGAAACTTCTATAATAAGCCAGAATAGATTGCGACAACGGAAATATAGCACTAACGCCTACCCAAGACAAACGCCTTCATCGCCCATGACAGTACATGTCAGCCATTTACGCCTGCAGACGCTCGAAGTATTTTTCTTCATACTCGGTGCGCTAGAAACTGCATCTATGCCGATATCGCTCTCACGAAACTTTCCAAATGAAACGACATATATTAACACACGTGCCCTCGTACATCTGATAATGACCATAGTTCTTAATGCCAGGCAGATCTACACCACCTCCAGTACGCGTGGTGCGCAGTAGAGCTGAGCCGTCTTTGCGCACGTTTTACGAGTTGGCCGTTTGATAACACCGGGACAGGATATTACTTCTAACCCTCTACGATGGCTTCTTATGTGAGCGACTTTATTGACGCAGCAGAAGTGGACGGCTGTTCATTAAATGATTCCCGCCAGCGCTTGAACTGCATACATTTTAACCTGAGATCGGGCCGGAATAAGGACAGTGACCTCATGGTTTTTTTTAGCATGGCCAATATCAGATTTAATTTAGTGATGTTTTCAGAAACATGGTTTGATTGCGAAGAGGATGTGGTTAAACTACCTGGCTACAAACCTTACTTTGTTAACCGTGTAAGTAAACGCGGTGGCGGTGTATCCATGCTAATTTCTAATGATATCGAGCGCAAATTGCTCCCTGAGTTTTCCTACTCTACTCCTAACTTCGAGGTGCTTGCACTAAAATCGCGGAAATATATATTCTGTACATGTTATCACCTGCCATCCGATGATGTATCTTCGTTTTTCACCTTCATAGATTCACTCTTAGAATTTTTCAATGCTCAAAAATGCCATATAATATTAGGTGGCGATTTCCATATTAATTTTCTTGCCGAAAATCGTACTAAGATGATGTTTGAATCTCTTTTGAACACTCACTCTTGTCAAAATGGGATAACGTCACCTACAAGACTGAGTAAAGGTTCACAAACACTCCTTGATCTTTTTATAACAAACTTTGAAACCAGTCGTACCAAATCTGGTGCCATCAATTACTGTTTAAGCGATCACCTTCCGATTTTCATTTCAGTGTATAATGGGATCCGAGCTATTGCGAAATCTGAGCCGCGTTTGTCTCGCTCGCAAATCAATCCGCTCACTTCATCGAGATTCTCTGATTGCATTGCGGAAGTGAGCTGGAATGATGTGCTCTGTGAACATAACGCTGATATAGCTTATGATACGTTTGTGAAGAAATTGTTGTCATTGTATAAAACGTGCTTTCCCTTGAAAACATGTGCTAGGTCAAACAAAATCTGTAAGCCATGGGTAACGTCTGAACTCCTTCACCTGATAAAAAAGCGTGACCGGCTCTTTCAGAAATTTATCAGCAGCAAATGCCCTGAGGCTCTCAAAGATTTTAAGACCTATAGAAATCATGTCACCAAAGAACTTCGTGCGGCAAGAAATCGTTATCACTATAACCTTCTAACTTCCTCGAATCAGCAATCTGGTGACGTCTGGCGCAGGTTAAACCAAATATTTGGCAAATCTCCAGAGATGCTTACAAAACTAAATAATAATGGCGTAGAAATTTCAGTGGATGACTTAGTTCAAATCAAGAGGAAGAAAAGGACGGGCTTGGGCCGGGTATGTAATGCGAAGGCACGACCACCGCTGGTTCTTAAGGGTAACGGAGAGGGTTCCAAGGGAACGAAAGCGTAGCAGAGGGCGGAAGAAAGTTAGTTGGGCGGATGACATTAAGAAGTGTGTGGGGATACGGTGGCCGCAGCTAGCAAAGTACAGGGCTAATTTGAGAAACATGGGAGTGGCCTTTGCCCTGCAGTGGGTGGTGATGATAAAGATGATGAAGACGCATTCTAAGTATTGTCAATTGTGCCTGTAGATTTATGTATTCAGGAAAGCAAGCTCAGTCCACCTATCCTGAGACATTATAAAACTTATAAGGCACCCAATTCGTCATTCAAATCAGCGTACGTGCTCAAGACATCAGGCTTACATTAAAATTTGAGGCTGTTGCGGTCAGCGTCGACAGCTATAAAACATTACAATATGTTTTGGATATCTTCCCCCACATATCAAGTCAACAGTTCAAGATACAGAAGGCCTGGTCGATAAACTGCCGGAGCTATATCTGTTGGCGATTTTGACGCTCACTCACCGTTTTAGGCAAGCGAACACTGTCACTCTAGGGGCTTAATAATCGAAAATTTTATCCTCGAAAATATTTTGTCTTCTAAATATGAGAAAATCCGCACATTGTTGCCAAATCTCCGCAAGAATGAGCTTCTTCTCATATTCGCATTACCTTATCTTTTTAACGATTTTAAATCGGATCTTTTAGAGACCTGAAAAATGATCACCTACCTACTATCAAAAGGCCCTTATCGTCTAGTTCAGCCTTCGCCATAAGAGCATGGCGGTGGAAAATTCTCCTTGCCGACAGGTGGCTTTTTAGAACAAACACCACAATAGAAAAGAGATTTTTTGAAAAGTTCAGCAATGAGTAAATTAATGGAAAGCTAACTACATGCATAATATTGGCCGCAACATGAGGTACACCAAAAAAAAAAAACTGGACTCGCACAGAAAAAGCACAAAGTAGCGTGCACACAAGAATGCACACTTGAAAAAAAAAGCAGCAAAACAAAGCCTGTGCCTCTCTCCGGTGTTATCGCAGTGCAGAGAACTTATCTTTAATATGGTTAATGCCAGAGCACGGTACGTTAGATGAATTGCAGAGAAAAGCTCCTGGAAGAAACGTGTCCTACATAAATAGTTCGACACCCTGAAAAAAAATGTGAAAAGCTTCCCAAATTCAACTGAGACTATACCCATTTTACATTTCCGTTGTGGTCAACCCCGGTAGACAAACGTCATGACAAGAAAAGGCCAATATATTGGGCGAGCATTTCGCTGAAGTCTCTTGTTCGTCCAACTAGGCGAACACATTCCGGAAGCACACAGCAATAGCGGAAAAACAAAAACTTCCCTTCATAGAAGGCACGTATGAGCACTACAATCAGCTTATGCACTGCAGGTATTAAATAGAGTGTTATCCTCCAGCAACATGACTGCGCCTGGTCCAGACAATGTGCATTACGCTATGTTTGCAGACCTCTACGAAGTTGCCGTTGGAGCACTGTTGAAATTCTTTAATAAAATGTGGGGAACTGGGAAACCACATGAAGCATGCAAAAAAGCAGTTATTCTCAATCATTTCTCAAACCCGGAAAACCACCAAGTCCTATAAATTACAGACCGATAGTCCTCACCAGCCGTGATGCAAAATCAATCGAAAGTGTTGTGAACTTAGAATGACTTTCACATTTGAATCCCACCGACCTTTAGACACTCATTAATGTGGACTTAGCAAAAGCATGTTCAACTACTGATCACTTTGTCCGCCTAGAAAACATCACCCGAGAGGCGTTCATCCACAATTAGCACTGTATAGGGGTATTCTTCGACGTGGAAAAAGCCTATGATACCACCTGGAGGTTCGGCATCCTCTGTGACCTGCTTAAACGACTTCGTCGCTAAACGCACCTTATGAGTCCACCTAGGGAAAACTCTCTCATGACTTTCTCCCTAGAGAACAGCGTACCCAGGGAGGTATTCGAAGCACGACACTGTTCATTGGAAAATTTAATTCCGTAGCTAACATAATCCCCAAGTCCATAATGTATTTGGTTTAATTGTGTAGATAACCTACGAATAGCATGCACTTCCTCCAGCTTATATACCTTGCTGCTTGGGGCAGACAGAAATGAATTTAATTTTTCTTCTGAAAAAGTAGCTGCTACGTTCTCCTTGCGTTGCGGTCTACAGGTCGACCCTGATCGATACCTCAACGAAACGGCACTACAAGAACGGAGATTGTGTGGCGTCCCTTTCGATATCTACCGCACATAAAGCGCCTTAAAAAGAAAGTTTCTAAAGCTCTCAATGTCCTAAAACTGGTTTCCCGAGAACGGTAGGGGTCTGATAAAGTCTTTTGCATATCTCGCTCTCAGTTCGCTCTATGCAGACTACGGGTGCGTAGTATATGGTTTAGCAACAGTATCTTGAAACGATTGGAAACTGTTCCTAATCTTAGTCTGCACTTGTCATCCGGAGCATGCATCCCCGTTAACAAGCCTTTACGCTGATGCTAATGAGTTCACTCTAGAGGATCGAAGAATTGCACTGACATGCACATACATCCTAAAATCCATTCT
This sequence comes from Amblyomma americanum, assembly GCF_052857255.1. NCBI lineage: Eukaryota > Metazoa > Arthropoda > Arachnida > Ixodida > Ixodidae > Amblyomma > Amblyomma americanum. The sequence continues at coordinate 28,433,364 of NC_135497.1, read as the reverse complement.
CTCCCAAAACATCTGTCCCCAAGTGCCCATCAAAAAGGTTATTCAGCAACAAAGCACACTTTATCAGACCATTGGTACTGCGCTTTGAAGATAAATGCGAAGAGTTCGGCGTATCAGACGCTCTACCTAACATTGCATCAAGACAGGACTATTTGCCGCCATGGTACACCCTTTCTGCTGTATGAGACTTCACACTGACACATTTGCAGTGTATCAGTTTACAGTACGTCACCTTGCTATTTTTCTGTTTCTGCCGAGCTTCCGCTGTTTCCTTTTGCTGATAAGATGTAGCTCCTCACCTGAGACTCGTATAATAATGCTGTATTATGAAATATATTGGGATATTTTTTCTGGAATAATTTTCGCCAGTCATGTCGTTTTCGTGGGCCTTCTGTGTTCCTCCCTGGTTAATTGGTCTCCGATATGCGTTTTTCCAAAATATGACCACCGTCTTTTTAGCGCTAGTACTGATTTTTATGCTGAATAAAAAAATATTTTTTTCTGAAATGTACACAAGTTTTTTTTTTTTATTTATTTATTTACAAATACTGCAGGCCCTATTCGGGCCCAAGCAGGAGTGGGTACATACAACAACGTAAATTACCACTGCCAATTAGCAATTAAGAACACAACAAAACATGTACATACATCATTGTAACACTATACGTAACAGAAATAAACATGAACGTACAACAGTGCAATACGTAAACAAAATAACAATGAAAAAGCGTAACGCAAAAGAAACTGCTTTCATTGCGGCAATTTTAGACGTCAAAGAAAAGGTTATTTGAAAGCTGAACGAACGATTCTGTTGTATTAGCGTTAACTACTTCTTCGGGTAATTTATTCCATAGTGAAATTGCATGGGGAAAAAGAGAATATTGATGGATGTTAAGGTTACTAAATGGTTGCTTAATTGTTTTGTTGTGGTTTGTACGAGCAGAGCGCATGGGATGGTACTCAAGTCGGATGGTACTCAAGTGAACCACATAATTTATGAGTACATAGTCATAAATATATGACCTTTCTTCTTTTGCCTGTAAACGCTGTCGTTAAACGCGTGCCACAGAAGGGAATGGCTTACGGTTACCAATGTACTTTTTACGACATGCCACACAAATAATTTTCTCCAAACAGAAAGGTTATGAAATCGCCGTAATGTCACACAGAATGCAGAAGGCGAAAAAGAAATAATTCTACCGATGCTCGTGTCTCGCATTAAAATTGCGTTTTGCAAATGCATCACCGATATGATGTACTTGCAAGTTTCTGAATGCATTTAGGTCCTGGATGAAAGATATGTTCATGCTGGAGCATTCAGGATAGACAGAGAGCAAAATGCGCCTCTGCGGCTGAGATAGTTTAGGGTAGAAAGGAGGAAAACGCAGTCGCTTCAGCACCAACTTAAGCCGACGGAGAAAGCGGTCGCTCGCTGCTAACAAACACATGGCTTCCGCGTGATGTCACGGATGCCACAGTGGAACGCCGGAGCAAGTGGCATTAACCACACTATAGAGGCACGAAGGTTTTCGATACGCCTCCAGCTCGTGAGCATCTTCTAGACCCCTTTGTTCACTGCGGCGCGGCGGATGCATTAAATAGGGGGCTGCATTTCGGCTCCGTAGGAATTCACTCGCTTTCTACGCTGAATACCCAAATGAGTTGTATTTACCTTTATCTTCAGGATGTATGATCCCGGCCACGGCGGTCGAATTTTCATGGAGGCGAAATTCTAGAGGTCCGTGTGCTGTGCGATGTCAGCGCACGTTAAAGAACCCCAGGTGGTCGAAATTTCCGGAGCCCTTCACTACGGAGTTTCTTATAGGCTGAGTCGCTTTGGGACGTTAAACCCCCATAAACCAAACCTTTAGAAAGCGAAGGCAAAAATTGGCGCCAAGGGGATGCAGAGAAGATTAACTTGAAATCTTTTATGTTGTCGCTGAATTATTAAATGTCTTTTGACGCAAGCATGAGCAATACATATAAGGTTGTAGCGTAGAGCGTCGCTTTCTTGCTGGATACGGGTTCACTGTCTAGTTAGCTGGCGGGCGGCCTCGGCGTGCAGAACGAACTGTTCAGCTCCAGCGACAGAGGAATGTGCAACATCTGGCACTAACATTGCGTCGAGCATAGTGGTGGCTTCGTGACCGTGCACCAAACAAAATGCCGTGAAGCGCGTCGTCTCTTCAAGAGCAGGGTTATAGGCGCACGTGACGTGAGGCAAGATCAGGCCCCAGTTCTTATGGTCGGCGTCGACGTAGATAGAAAGCATGTCGGCAATGGTCTTATCGAGCCACTCAGTGAGTCCATTTGTTGAGGATGGTAGGCGGTACTTTTATGGCAACTAGTGCCACTTACCCGCATAACTCCCTGAGTGAGGGCTATGTGAATGGCGTGCCTTTATCAGTTAAAACGACCGCAGGGACGCCGTGAGGGAGGACGATGGTAACGATGAAAAAGTTAGCAATTTCGGCAGCAGTGCCGAAAGGAAGCACTTTCGTCTCACAACACGAGGCGAGGTAGTCGCTGGCAACTATAAAGTACCTGTTGCCCGATGATGATGCCGAAAATGAGCCCATCAAGTCTATGCTGACCTGGTGGAAAGGGATTCGAGGCGGATCAATGCGCTTCAGTTGTCCGGCCGGCTTGAGAGGTGGTGTCTTCCAACGTTGCCAATCGCGGCAAGTCTTGACATAGCGCTGGACACTTGTAGCAAGCATGGGCCAATAAAGCTTCTGACATACCCGTGCCAAGGTTCGAGAAAAGAGGTGGCCGGAAGACAACTCGTCGTGGCATGCGTACAGAACTTCGTCGCGAAGCACCGTTGGAACCACGAGCAGGTACGGAGTGTCCGTGGGGCCGTAGTTTCTCTTGTAGAGGATGCCACTTCGCAAACAGAACGAGGACCGCCCGCGCTTGAGGAAACAAGACTGTGACAAGGCGCGGCCTTTGAGGTACTCTACGAGGGGTCGCAGCTCCGCGTCATCTCTTTGCTGTTGAGCGAGGACGGCGTGGTTAAAGCGCCAAGATAAGCGGGATCGTCTTCTATGTCTGAGCACGGGACCTGTAGTCGGCATCACTGTGTTTGTTGCCGGACTTGTACGCGACGGTAACGTCGAATTCCGTCAACCGGAGGCTCCAACGCGCCAGCCTCCCTGAGGGGTCTTTACAGTTAGCGAGCCAGCAAAGGCAGTGGTGATCGCTTACGATTTGAAACGAGCGACCATACAAGTATGGGTGAAATTTCGTTACCGCCCAAAACACTCATTTTCCGTGGTAGAATAATTCGTTTCAGATCGCAACAGTGAGCGGCTTCCAAAAGCAAACACGCGCTCAACACTATCTCGCCACTCAGCAAAAGCGGCACCCAAACCGATGTTGCTAGCATCGATGTACAGTTCCGCGTCCGCTTCCTCGTCAAAGTGGCCAAGGACGGGTGTAGTTTGGAGGTAATTTTTAAGGTCCTTGAAGGCCTGCTGCTGTTGTTGGGCCAAGATGAATGGTTGCTCGTCCTTTGTTAAGCAAGTTAGAGGCTCGGTTAGTCGGGGGAAGTCTCGCACAAAACGCCTATAATAGGCACAGAGCCCCAAAAGAACGGCGCACCGTACGCTTACCAGTGGGGGTCGTGAACGCAGTGACGGCAGCCGTCTTGTCGGGGTAAATTGGTTTGACAGTCGGTGGCGGGTGCTTGGCTGGAGTTGATCACAACTTAATTGCAGGTAGCACCTATGTAGCGGCTCTATATCTAAAAAACCAGACGGGATCTACAAGGACCAAGCGGACGCTATCACCTGCGATGCGTATCACCTTCGATCCAAGAAGGAGCATGACTGCAAAACCACTGCGCTGCGCGGTCACTATTACCAGAGCATCGTGCTGAGTGCTTCCTGACCCGCCCCCGCCGAATTCCAAGAGGATAAAAGGCGCCGTCAGCGAGCACTGCGCGCAGTCGGTAGCGGGCGCTTGCCCATAGTTTATCACAGCTTTATTGCAGATGGGAGTTGTGTCTTGCACTCTCGGATTTGCCTTTTGCCCTCACCGACTGCGTTTCTGTTTCATCGTTCAATTCTGTGACTTTGTCAGTTCCTTTCAAATGTTCGGAAGCACTGCCCTCCGAAGGCAATTACTTAACCTGTTCTGGTTGCAATAAGGCGTTTCGTTATAAAAAAAATATGTTCAGGAGTTACTGCAAAATCTGCTGCCGGAAGAGGGTTTAGAGCTTACGCCGACTGGCGCTATCTGCATTGTCGTTCTCAGAGCGGTACAGACTCAGAAAATGAAAAGGCGTGTTCGTCAAGAACTCTCGAGCAGGGCTTTGCGAAAATAGAGAGCTTGTTGCCTATTAAGAACGTAATCAGCTCACTTTCTCGCAGATTAGATGAGTTGCTGTTGCTGAAAACTAATGTTGAGCCGCTAGAGGAACCAGTCAAAAGTGTACATGCCTCTATTTCTTTCTTCTTTGGGAACTATGATGAGTTAGTTAAATCCACTGCTGTCCAGCAGACCACAATCTAGAAGCTTCAAGATGAAGCGGTTACACTGAACACCGCAGTGGCGGGCTAAAATAAACAACTACAACACCTTCAGAAAGAGATTAATAACATGGAACAATATAGCAGGCTGCAGAACTTAGAAATACAGAGCTTCTCTCTTAATGTCACCAAGCGTCTGAGGCACTAAAGTGCTTAGCAGAGACGTTGAAAATTGAGTTGACTCAAGTATTGAAGCAGCTCATTGGCTCCCGCAGAAAAAAGAAAAAAGACAATTCTGCAGGTTAGATTCACTTCTGTCGCTTCAAAAGAAAAATGAATGAGTCATCGAAGCCAGATCACGCCCCTAGTTTTTGAAAAAGAGGCAACTACCTGAAATGTACTTTAACGACAACCTCGCCACATCAAACAGGAAACTGTTTTGGGAGGCTATGGAGAAACAAAGGCAAGGCAATAAATTTTAAATTTGTTCTTCCCAATCATGAAAAAAATTTTCTAGGAAGACCGAAGTCACTTCTCATTTTCGAATCCACAATTCTACCGATTTAGATAAACTAGTTTGAATCATGAATTGTCCTTTCTCCTATTGCGCCAAAGGAGGATGCTTTCTGTGTACTTCTTGTAAACATACGTAGCTTGCGAAAACATAGGAATGAATTTTTGGCTGTTGACAACAGTAAGAATACTATTGATGCATTCGTACTTACCAAAATTAACACCCCTTCCACACTTCTCTCTTCTTTTTCTTTACCCAGGTACTCTAGTTTCTCTTTCACACGCTCCACTGGGATAGGCAGCGCCATTCTTGTTTCTGTTCACAGCAGATGGAATGCCAACCCTTTAGAGCCAAATTTTGCTTTGCAGAATACGTTGCATTGCTGATATTATTCTCAAGTTCGGAGGTTACTTTTCTAGGAATTTACAGGCGTCCTTCCCAAAACGTTAATAAATTTCTTTCTTAGCTCGACCATTTTTTGGGCTCCGTACTGCCAAATCATGATATATGCCTTATTGAAGACTTCCTATTGACACCTTGTCTCCATCACTTTCATCTCTTTGCGAATAAATAAATACCTTGGCGAAACACAGTATTTAACCAACGATAAAAGACTACACAAGAGAAGAGTACGTGGGAAAAGTTTTCGTAACTTCTTGTATTGATAACGTCAATATAAGCGCTCCGCTTGCCCAGTCTTTCTCGTCGGTAATTCCATACAAACTTTCAGGTCATTACTTTGTAGGCTCTCGTATCCTTTTTTCTTCTTTAAATAAATCATACCCTAATGAGGAGCGAATTTCATATAGAGACACTGCCACATTCGATGACCTTATAGAACTTTAACTGCGTCTTGTTGCATAAGAACGTTAATTCTTTTAACGTGTACGTCAGATTTGTGCAGCTTATCCATTCCATAACTGCCTTACTACAAAAGGTCAAAGTGATCAAAAAACGCAACCCAAATCTTCCTTCGGTAACAAGTGACGTTCTAAAGGCCATTGAAGAAAAAGACGCCCTTTGGACACGTTGCAAGCGTATTCTCAACAACATACGCTTCAAGGATAATTTCAGGTTGTTGAGAAATAAAGTTACTGCCATGATTCGAGCCTCGAGACGCAACTACTTCAATTCGGCTTTTCGTAACCACCGACATTCTTCACGTAAAATTTGGTCAACTATCAATTGCCCCTCTGGACGAAACCCAAAACAATCTATTAGCGATTCATTTGCTAAATCTTTCAAAGACGCGCCTTCAGCGGCCTCTGAGTTTATTGCATTTTCCGTTCAGGTTTCCAGAAAGTTTCCTTTATTACACTATGAGGTTCCACGGTCTTTATAATGCACAGCTTCTTTAGCTTTTCTCCCCTCTATTACACCCCAGGTCCTTTATAGCATAACTTTTAACTTCAATTCGAAGAACGATGGAGGTATTGACAATATCAGAATGAGTAACTTCCAACGTAATTTTACGAGATTGCAATCGGTACATCTTTTTATGTTGAACAGTTTTATTACTGAATGCTTCATTCCACAAAATTCAAAAGTTGCTATAGTTAAACCGTTACATAAAAGTGGCTCTTTAAAGGTTATTGAATATTACTGTCCTATTTAAATTCTACCTGCGATTGCGAGATTTTCGAGAAGCACCTATTCGTAGTTTGGTACCGTTTTGTTATCATGAATAATATCCTATCACAGGCGCAGTTTGCTCACATTGAAGGTAAAGGAACGATTTTCTTATTAGAAAGTTTACTGATATTTACTCAAGTTTTCATAATAACAAATTCGCATGTGGTCTGTTTTTGGACGCCAGCCAAGCTTTTGATTGTGTTCGCCATGACCTATTGCTAGAGAAACTTGATGTCATAAGGTTTAGAGGTTCGTTTAATGATTTGCTGAAAGACTGTCTTTTTTTCTAATCGGGCTCATGTGTAGAAATAAGCGGGCATCGAAGTTCAGAATCATATTTGTCGGCAGGTGTTCTACGGGGCTCTGTTTTATCGCCTTTGCTTTTCAACTTATTTGTAAATGATTTATCAAATGCTTTAGCAAAATGTTACATTTTTCAATAGGTTAATAAGACACTATTGTTGTCAACAAATGTTTCGCTGTCTGGCCAAGGATGCTCTTAGAGCAGATGCGATGCATGTTATGGACTGATTCTTAATTCTATTTCAAATAATCAACCCAAAACAAAACTCATTTGTTTCCATAATCCCTATAAAAAGCTTTTCTTTGTTGAACCGTTGTTTTTATATTCCTCGCATTGTCTTAGTTGCTATTGCATTTCTAATAATTTTTTAAATAGTGTCATGTACATGGTATACTTTTTCACAGAGATATGTCTTGGAATAGTCATGTTACCGTAGTATGTAACAAGCTTCGTGGCTTATCATGTCTTCTATACAATGTTCGAGATTTATTACGTTTTCAGACTCGCAACCTTATTGCACAATTCCTTCGTTATGGTATCCTCAGATTTGGAGTCACTGTGTATTAACGCTGCTCAAAGACTTGGCGGATGAAATTAAATGCTATACTAAGGAACATCCTTCGATCCCTGGCACACAACATGGACGTTTCACCTGAATACAATTTATTTTTTCTTTTTACAGGTGCCCTCTATTGAAGCCCTCTTCCTTGATGTAGTTATTCCTGCTCACTTTTGGGAGAGTGCATTTTTGGTTCCTTTTATTACTGTTCGTCGTTTTTGACATCATCGTTTTACGGTACCTCGCTGCTACACTCATTATGGCCGCTACACTCGTTACTATTATATACCCAAAATTTTCAGTTATCTGCCTCATTCAACCTTTTCAGTTTCTTCGCTGTCACAATTAAAACTTTTCTTAAAACCCTAATGTCGGTAACTTAAAATGTTTCTTTGTTCTTGTTTACTTTTGGTATTAAGGCCTATCGGGCCGCCGCGGTGGCTCACCAGTTATGGCGCTCGGCTGCTGACCTGAGAGACGCGGGTTCGATCCCGGCCACGGCAGTCGAATTTCGATGGAGACATATTTGATCCAACTGAACAAATTTCAGGTGGCTGCCCAGCGAGGCAATGCAAAGAAAACCCTTTTTCTGCAAATCAAAATTCAACAAACTTTTATCTATGAGTGTACTTTGTGCCGAACTTGACATCAGGTAGCTTCCAACTGTGTGGTAAAGATCCCTATTCTCACACTTGAATTTTTCAGGAATATGAGTGAGACTGCCTGTGGGATTACCTGTAGTGTCTTGCACTGTAGACACAATTTTCATGAACTGGTACAAAGCTGTTTGCAGCGGGGCATATTTGTCTTTTGTTTCTGCAGCTTTATTGGAGAAGAAAAGTATTTTGCATTTCAAGAAATATTCCTACCTCCGTTGCTTATGACTTACGAGTTCTGCAAGGTGTAAAATTGCTGTCGCAGCTACTGATGATTACTGGGCACCGTGGAGCTATTGCATAGAAGTGAATGTGGTCTGTCAAATTCGCATGATGTAATGACATATTCAGAACTTAGTGTGCACTGTTTTCTGCAGGAAACATGCCCAGTTGGGCTATAAATTCGTCTGTGGTCTGTACAGTATCCTTCCGCAACGTAAAGTCTCTATGGCCAGCTTGAAGAATTTCTTGTGAAGACTGCATTTATGGCATTAATAAAATCACCCCGAATTGGATACGCTTTACCACTGTGGTCGCTGACTGCTTCACAGATTCATGCATATAACATACGACAAACTTATGTCAGATTTCGGACATTCTGCGGGCTTTTAATAAACCCATGACACCGAGAGATGTACTTGGTGGTTGTAGTTCTAGCCTGCTTCATGATGGTGGAGAAGGCAATATACCTGCGAATATCTTCAAAAGATCCGCTGGCGAATATCCGGGATGGTTATCTCTCGGCGGATCTATCCCACGGATAACCGTATGCCCAATGATGGACATACCTCGGACATCCGATGAATGCACACTGGTTGATTGGGGTTCACGAAACTCGACGCCGCAATTTTGTCTCTGCGGTCTTAACGCTTCTTCCTTGGACACCTGGGCACTCAGGGGTTGACGGCAATGAGCTGCTGACCAGCCAGCTCGCCCGTGAAACTCTTGTCCAGGCACCACTCATCCCCTGGCCCAGGTACTGCCCCTTCGCGCCATCATCGAAGAGTATTACAGTGCTCTCCGCCTTGATCGTTAACTATCTCTCAGCCGGATCTTTCTGTGCAGGAGGATCACATACTTTCATCGCGATCCTTCCCTACTGCCCTGCCTCTGATGCCAAACCCTCACACCGTTTATTCTTCTGCCCAGTTGTCTGCAACCCGATTTCCTGTCATCAACTAGCCCGCCTCTCTCTATTATTCTTTCCCACTCCTCTCACAATCTCGGAACCTAGCGGGACTGGTTTGGAGCCGTAGGTGGCGACTAACAGGGCCTGCTCGTGCAGCAGGCGTTGATGCCCTAGCTGTACCAGAAGTTTTACAACTAAAGCTCCCTCCATTGGCTGTCTCTTTAAGCCCTGCACTGGTCTCATTATCGAAGCGCGAACTCATCTCTTTATCCTACCAGTGTCGGCAAAACGCCCATATATGCATCACCTGCACGGTTTTACCTGTACAGATGGCGTCGCGATCTTTCATCTCTCTACTGCCCTTTCCTTGACGCCTACCTCTCTATGCAGTTTATTTTCATCCCCTTTCGTCTCAAATCGGGTTTCTTTCCTACCCCTCCCACACTCGCGGCTCGACAGGCCTGGACGACGAACAGCACGACAGCGACGTCTTAGTGCCTAAGTGTTGTGCCTAAATAAAGTCACAGACAACTACTATGAAAAACATGGCGGAGTCTGACAATGCGCTGAACGCTTACGCGATTGTTGAGTGAGGGAACGAATATTAAGCACCGTGGCAACTTCCATTTGTGTGGCAGCGTTCATGTTCAATACATATGGCCTCCAAGACAGCGAGATGCGGCGATGTTCAGCCGGTCTCATCAAACCATGTTTTAACGCCCCGATCAATCAATGAGACTCACCGCAACCTCTCTGTGTGAGACATTTGGCATCATTGCGTAGTCGGAGTGGGAATGGAAGCAGAATTAAAATTGATTGCGGAGTGAAAGGTAATAGACTTAGAACTGAAGCAGGATCACAAACGGAATAGATTGGTGTGTAAAAGAAAAGTACTATTGCATTTCTTACACATCATTTCTTACACATCAGACCAATTGACAGCACCTAATTTTTTTAAATTTAATGATCACAACCAGTAGAAGCCCAGTGACGCAGAATGTGGAGTACCTACTCAGAAAATTTAGCATAGCGAGAAGTAGGAACGAAAATAATTTTAAAAACACATTTATTTCAGATGCCCTCATGGCCCACAGGGCATTGTTGAGGGGAGTGGAACACACATTTAAATAAATTTGTTACAAAAAGAGACAACGCATACAGTGAAAAAAGATTTTAAAAATACTGGGAAATATACATATTTCAAAAACCCGGAACATGAAGTCAGTAAAAAATGACACAAATACTAAGAAACGCTAATTCGCGCAAAGAAAAGTGATATAAATTGTAAACAGCCAGCCACCATTAGTACAAATATTAACGCAGCAAAACTGTGGAAAAAAAAATATACAAGAATGCGCATGATTACGAGGAAGAAGGAATAGAACCAAACCTATGGTAAGCAATAATGTGTTGATAAGTTCTTAAATTCATCAAAGTCATTGGAAAGTGCAATATCCCGTGGTAGGTGGTTCCAGTCAAACAATGTTTTCGAATGAATACATTCATGCAGGATTTTGTTCGGCAGTGTGGAACACCAATATCGCATGGATGATCTGAGCTGGACGAAACATATGTTGGCGGCGTGAGTAATGTATGTTTAAGGGTGGAATTCATGTGGTAAATTTAAAAAAAACAGGCAAAGGCGTGATATTTATTTGCGCAGTGATAGGGGGGTTAGTGAATGTGTTTTTCATTTCTGTGACGCTGGACAAACGATCGTAGTTACGGAAGATGAAACGTGCTCCTCAGTTCTGTACGTCTTCGAGGGCGTCGATAAGAGTGCTAGTGAAAGGGTCCCATACTGAGTTATCATATTCCAATTTGGAGCGGGCAAACGATTTGTACAGAAGAAGTTTAACAGGTGTCGGGACTAAGCAAAAATTTTGTTTCAGATATCCAAGCATGCGGTTAGCGGACGCGATGATAGAAGTGATATGTGCTTTCCAAGTTAGGTTTGACGTTATAATGACGCCGAGGTATCTGTAAGATGTTACCGGTGTTAGCAGGGAAGAACAAATAGTGTAAGGAGCGGGGCACGGATTGACGCGACGCGGAAAACGCATTACTTTGTATTTAGTCTCGTTAAGTGTCATTTTTCATTGCGAACACCAGTCATCCGCAAAAATTCGCGCTGTAGATGTTACGTGGTTAGGCAGGTCATTAAGATATACTAGAAACAGCAAGGGACCGATAACAGAACCTTGTGGGACGCCGGAGGTCACAAGAACCGATGATGAGTTAATGCCGTTAGCGTGCACGTACTGAAACCTATTAGACAAAAAGCATTCAATACATCGTAGTACATTTTGGTCGATGTTAAGTTTACTTAATTTGTGAAGAAGCAAGCTGTGAGCGGCTTTGTCAAATGTCAAATAGATACAGTCAACCTCACTGCCACCAGCAAGTATGAAGTTAATATCATTTGTAAAATTGATTAGCTGTGTTTCACAAGAAAAGTGCTTTCTAAAACCTTGCTGGGTACGAGTGCAAAAAGGATGACTTGCTCGCAACACCCCTTTCTCTGGCCCTTTCAGCGTGGGGATACGGCAGCGAGCTGGAGGTTGTCGTCCGCTAATCTTCGCGGGCATGGCAAATGACGACGCGACTCCTTCCGGCTTCTTGACCCGACCGGGCGGTCTTGCCCGGCGCGTCGGCTGACATCTAAAGAACAGGTGTCGGCGGTGCGTGGGATCTTTCGGCTGGCTACGAAATCATCCTCCCCGCAGTCGGAGCGGACCCGAGGGCATCCTCCTCTTTCCCTGACTCGACACGTGACGAGGGCGCGTCCCTGTGTGCGGTGGTGCGTGTTTGTGCACGATAATGCAAGTTTTAGACCACTCCCACCCTGGCGGAGACGTCTTTAACCTGGGGAATCTAGGGACGGAGAACTGTTGAAAAACTGGATTGCCAGTGCAGTGAATCATGCTCCTCTTGTGTGCTCCTTCTGGATGCTCCAGCATGCTCCATTTTGGGAGGCTCTATTTTGGGATCCTCCATTATGATCCTACCTTAAGATCCTCTCTTCAGAACGCAGTTCATTTTGACCCCTACCTAGGTAAATAAATGTAAATAAACCCTCTCGTAACCTTCCTGCCATCATCAAACTCCTTTAACTCGTCGGCAGTCCTGTCCTGGTGGTGGTGGTGGTGGTGTTCGGAGCAAGGTCGTTCCTGACCTATGGTTCCGTCTAAAGTGACTCCGAACCCCTCATCCAACAACTGGTGGCAGCGGTGGGATTGAAGTGCCATGGCAGCAGTAAGATGAAGCGGGTGACGTGGTGCTGCATCTGCGGGTGAGTGCTCGGTTTTTGCTTTGGACCTTCCAGGCTTCAAATTCTGGGTTAAAAATTTGAACTGCTGTTTTATCGGGTGTATGTCTGTAGCAAAAGGGTAGTAGCTCAGAATCACCATGTGCGAGCAAAACCAATATTTAAAGGCAGCGACCGTGGACCTGACGAGGTTGTCGAGGGCAGAACTGTGGTTTTCATGCGATGAGTTAAAAGTGGATGTGGAGGAAAGCGCAAAAGATTCGGACATTATCCAGGCAATCAAAACGTTTGAAACAGAATTAGAAGATTATTTGGAAATTGCTTGGGGTAACACGCAAAGGTGTGCAAAAAAACAGCAACGCAAAAGAGCTGAAGAAACGGAAAGGCAGAATCAGGAGGCAGAGCTGCAGTAGCGCAAAAAAGTTCTCAAAGAGACTATGAAGAGGCTAGCAGCAGAGCTAGAAAAGCTCCGACCCGAGGCTGAGAATGGGGGGACTTGTAAAGGTATGAAAAGAGTAACAGAGAGGGAAGACCGCATCTTGCAAGCAGAAGAAGAGCGATATTTTCAAGGGGCATTGGCCTGCGGAAAGATCGAGACCACATCGACCTGACAGACAGGCGGTAAGAAAAAAAGAAAAGCGGCCCGAAAGATCACAAGACGCTAGGTTGCGAGACACCCAGCGCACAAGAGCGCAGGGATCGACCAACAGTAACAGAAACTACACATGCCTTGTTAAGCCATTGTACACATGTTAAGCGAATTCAGCACGTGCACTTCAGAAGAATTGGTCCTTCAATTTCCGCACGGGATTCCGGGAAGCGCGCAGGGCGAAGCACAGTCGAGCTTACTTGGTTCGAGAAAAATCGGTAGCTTCTCGACATCGTTTACGCAAAAAGCGTGCAGGCGCAAAAACACGGAGACCGCACACACACAAGACAGGACTGGCGCCAACTTCCAACTAAGTTTATTCATGGAAAAAAATACTTAATAACCGCACGATCAGGCAAAGATAAAAATAGAGCAAAAACAAGCATTGATATATACAAGCAGTGACATAACAAAAGCACACGTGCAAAATGACTAAGCAATGATTATATCGCTGATAATGAAATGTTAAGGAAACTAATGTCATCTGACAACGAGACAAATGGCTTGCTTTTGCAGATATGACCCCTCTGCTTGATGTAATAAGGTTCGATGATTACACGCTCTAATCTTTCTTTAGACCTTGCAATGAATTTAGTATTTTCAAAACCCGGACGACACTTGCAGCTTTTGCAGTGAGTGGCCATGTGGCTGCCATAACCATTTTTTATAGCAGTCTTGTGCTGGCTCACCTTTTCGTTAAAGCACTGGCCTGTCTGGCCAATATATTCCTGACCGCAGCTTAGAGGCACGACGTACACAACGTCAGCCGTACAATCAGTGGCGCGGGTTTGGTGGTTTTTTTTGCACTGCCAGACCATTCATACTTTGTTCAAGGTGCTAATGCGCGACACCTTGCAAGGAGCAGAAAGAACCACATTGACCTTATACCTGCTGGCCACTTTCTTTATATTGTGTGAAAACCGATGAATATGGGGAATTACCACTGTCGGTTGCCTTTCTTTATCCTTCTCTTTTTGGGCCTGATCACCCTTTAATTTCGGCTTGCGCTTCTTAACAAGGTTCTCACTGATACTAGTGATGAGGTGTTTTGGGTACCCTGCTTAGTGAATGCGTTCAGTTTGCGAATCAAAACTCTGTGCCATCTCATGCTCACAAGAGTTTTCCAATGATGCATTCAGGCATGTGGAAACGATTCCACGCTTGATTAGCTTGGAATGTGCACTACCGAAGGGGAGTAGCCCTTTACACGATCTGGGGTTGTAGGACCAACAAACATGTCTGTCCTTCCTAAACACAAGTCTCTGGTCAAGAAACTGCAGGGCATTGCCGCGGGGAACTTCTTGCGTAAAAAGAAGCCCTTTGATTCATTTCTGAAAATGGTGACAATGTTTTCAAAGATGACGCTTAGTTTTGAACCTACGTGATGGGTTAGCAGAATTAGGTAGTCATCCACATATCTGAATACCTTAACACGTTAGAGGTCAATAAAAGTCGGTCACTGACACGTTTGTCAGCATATAATAAATGCCACTCAATATATGTGCAAGGGACAACCCAATACAAACACCACCACGCTGGACATAAAACTGATGGTTGAAAAATATGGCGCCAGTCCTGTTTTGTGTGTGTGCTGTCTCCGTCTTTTTGCGCCTGTACGCTTTTTGCGTAAACCATGGCATGCTACAACCAACAAGCTCAAATCAAAGTCTTGCTGTAGCTTCTCGAGCTAGACGCGGTTCGTCGCCAGGAGTCGGTTCTCGACTTTGCATGCTTTACCAGGACCATTTGAGCGCGTCGAGGGGCGGTAGAGATGACAGGGACGGTCAAGAATAGCGGTTTTTAGTTGCCGTTTGTCACGAGTTGAAAGCAGTACAATAAGTCAGAGCGCGACCCCGGCGGGCGCGTCTGAAAGACTGATCCTTTCAAACCGGGGAAAGTCAGTCAGCCCTCATTCCCGTGTAGCCATTCGAAGTAGCCGTTTTTTATTCCTATTTTTCTTTTTTTTTGGGGGGGGGGGGGTGCGTGAAATCGGGGAGGGAAAGGCTACTTTATTTTAGGCTAACGATTATGGTTGATCGAATATGGTCGTTTTTTTTTCATATAAGTTCGACAACAGCTATCGTGTAATTGAGTTAGAAATTTCCGTGCTGCCAAATGATAAGGACACTCGCAAGAATGCAGTGAGGATAGTTCCCGAGTAGACGATCAACTGCTTGCGGTGGAACCGCTGAGTGCTAGCAAGTTCCTTTGTGTTTGAAATTTTCGAACAGGTTTGCTTTAGTATCTTAAATAGATCCAGACGTGTTAAACTTGGTGGCGATACCAGGCTTGTTGCTACAGTGACAGAAGTATGGCTATTGCGTTGTGGAGGCAAAAAGTAGGTGTATTTGTGCGTATTTGCGTACTTGTGTTTAGCGGCGCCTGGTTAGTTAGCCCATTGGGCATACGAAGATTAACCAAATGAATATTGGCTGCAGAATTTTGTGAACAGCTGTAGCAGCGTTGTGTATGGATGACGGCGACGAGGTGTCACATTGACACAATGAGTTTAAGGGAAGTATCTCGCTAGTACGAGAGTGAGTAAGGTCTGTGATGCGCAGTCGCAACTTTGTGAGTTGAACTGTATTATTGATTCTCAGTATCGAGCGATCAAGCTTCTTTGAGAAAAGCGCGTACATTAAACTGAGTGTGGGCCAAATTTTAAAGACTTTCGATATTCGGGTGGTTTAGGGGGATCAGATCTTTGATGGATAAGGGATGAAGTTTCTATTCAAAATTTGCTGGCTTTGACACTCCACCGCTTATCGTACAACGTGGCAGTCTGTCCTTGGCGACCTCAGATGTGACGGGGACGCTCGCTTTGAGCCTAGATTCGGGCAAAATTTACGAATCATTATTGTCGACCAGGATTTTGTTTGGCATTAGAAGGAAGCCTGCTAGGTCTTGAGTGAATTCCGGGCGCTTGCGCGTGGGGCAGTGCTTTGTTGTTTGGAACGTCCTGTCAATGCTTTCCTTTGTTAGTGGTTTGGTGCTTTCGTTTTGCCTTTGGAGTTGACATTGCAAGCCAGGAAGTCAACGTGGACGCAAGCCAATCTCTTCATGTCCAGCGGTTAGGAACGCTGGCCAGTTGAGATTTTCCGGGCCGTGGAGGTATTGTTACATGCGGGCGCCCGCCCGTCTGTAAATTAGCGGCGCCGTCGGCAAGGCTCACCTGTTGGAAACCAACACAAGCTTCTTCGGGATGGTTCCGAGCCAGGCGATAAGAATCGCTCCCACGTTCCCAACCCGAGTACCGGAGAGCCTCGCCCGGGTGGATTCCGGGAACCAAGTAAGCGAAACGGAGGCGCCACCACAGCGAACCAGCGGCAACTATTGTTCCCAAATGCCCGTGACTAAGCTGAGGGAACTAATGTGGCCTCATTCCTGGTAAAAGACGTTCAGCGTGCCGATACGGCAGCGAGCTGGAGGTCGCCGTGCGCTAATCTTCGCAGGCATGGCAAATGACGAAGCGACTCCTTCCGGCTTCTTGACCCGACTGTGCGATCTTGCCCGGCGCGAGGGCTGACATCTAAAGAACGGGTGTTGGCGGTGCATGGGATCTTTCGGCTGGCTACGAGGTCATCCGCTCAGCAGTTGGAGTGGACCCGCGGGCATCCTCCTCTCTACCTGACTCGACACCCGACGAGGGCTTGTCTCTGTGTGCGGTGGAGCCTGTTTGTACGCGATAATACGTTTTAGGCCACTCCCACCCTGGCGGAGACGTCCTCAGCCTGGGGAATCTAGGGACGGAGAACTATATAAAAGCTGGATGGCGAGAGCAGTGAATCATGCTCCCCTTGTGTGCTCCTTCTGGATGCTTCATCATGCTCTATTTTGGGGTCCTCCATTATGATCCTACCTTGAGATCCTCTCTTCGGAGAGCTGTTCATTTTGATGTCTATCTAGTAAATAAATGTAAATAAACCCTCTCGTAATCTTCCTCCCATCATCCAACTCCTTTAACTCGTCGGCAGCCCTGTCCTGGCGGTGGTGGCGGTGTTCGGAGCAAGCGTCGTTTCTGACCTGTGGTTCCGTCTAGAGCGACTACGAATCCCTCATCCAACACCGTACTGATAGTGTCAGCGTAATAAGCTGACGAATAGCCTGTACTTTCGTTTACTGATGAGTAATGTTCCCATAGTTTTCTAAGCAGTTACCCTAGTAAATACCTCGTAGGCAGCGTTCAGTAAGCTGATCGGTCTGTAATTTACTACGTCCTTGACGTCTCTTTCCATTGTTAATGTGAGCTTTCTTCCAGGATCTCGATACGCTCCAGGTCGTGGGACACTGCCTATACAGAGCGGCTAGTTCTTCTAGCACAACCTCCTCGCTATCCTTCAACGTATCTGCAGTTACCTGATCCTCAGCCGCCGCTTTCCTTCGTTTCATTTCTTGTAAGGCTTTGCTTACTTGCTCTTTCGCTACCAGCGGAATGTACAGTTCATCTGTACCACTGCTTATGTCATGTCATCATTATTTCGGGTACTGAAAAGATCTCTTTAGAGTTCCTCGGCCATTTTTATTCTCTGAAACATATAATAGCCTTGCCCTGTTTGTCAATTTTTGATATATTTGATTTTTTTACTGCCTATAGCCTCAAATTGACAGCTTTTATGCTACATACGGCACATAGAGCATGCCAGCTTCTCTTTGCATTTAACTTTCTCACTCAGTTGCTTCACGTTTACAGATTTCTTTCGTCAGTTAAGTTCCATGTACGTGTCTAACGGTCTCATAACTTGCAGTTTCTAAAATGCATAATTTGCCCTCCTTTCTGAGCGCTTACCACTACCCTAACTACCCCAGCGCTTACTTCTTTTGCACGCTCCGTAATATTTGCAATATTATAATTTTTCGCTTGCAAAGGCCCTCGTCCCTGGTTAAAGAGGTATACCTCTTCTGCAGTACCATTGGGCTGTCCACTGCATTTTCTCTGACCCCTAACTCATAAATGTTATTCTCATTAGCTTCTTCCCCTCTCCAAACCCAGGCCAATTCCAGAAAGCTCCCTCCTTTGGCTGCCTATTAAAGCCCGGCACCGTACTCACCGACGAAGCACAAACTCTCCTCTCTGCCCAACAGGTGTCACCCACATGCCCAATCCAGGCGCCAACCGCCATGAAGCTGTCGCAGAAATGCGCCCTCCCCTCTCAGTTGCCCTCCCAGCGGGCGCGAGTCCTGCCGCAGATACAGAATGGCTGGTGCTGTGCCGGAGCATCCTTTTGTCAGAAATTCCAGCCGATGCAAGAAATCATGCTGTCATGCTGCCACGGGCATAAAGCAAGCCCGAAAGAGAGGAGCCGAGAGTGCAAAGCATTGAAAGGGTCTTCATCGAACGTTACCGAGAGAGCCCCTTCTGATGAAGCCGTAATGCTGTCGGGCTCAGTTCCGAACGCTTGTACTTTAATGTTAAAAGTACTCTGCATATAGCTGTTTCGTGTGCATTGCCGTCAGGTTTCTTCAGCTTGTGTGCCTCTGCGTGGGAGCTGCGCCAACTGCCAGAAGGCTCGACAGCACTACTGTGATGACACATCGCCTATCACTTGTGTGTACCGAGTTTTTTCCCTTAGGAATTGCGGATTCCACTTCTTTGTAGAGCTTTTCGACTATCTCATGCATGAATGCACAACATTCAGCTTGTTGCTTTTATTCAGCATAAGTACGATACTTGCCACTCTGTCGTTAATGCTGCAGAATTCCTCTACCTTGACAGTTATATCTTTATGGAACAGGAGCCCCCATCCAGCTGACTCCTGGCCACTAAAGCACCCAACTGATACCTTAGATTTATTTGACAGAAAGGTATGTGAATGATATAGTCAGTCTAATAGGATGGTCCAGAAGACCCATATTTTTACCAATTACATTTTTGTTGTCAGTTTTCATGTAGTTAAGGAAAGTAACTGCAGTGGTACATCAAAATAGTGAGAACATAACAGATAGAAATATAATAGTACTCATACCTTTGCTTCGTCTGTCGCTTTCTCATTTGTTGTTTTTTGAGGCGGGTGGTGAATGCGCGGTACTATATTGTCGCACTACTACGCAGATCAGAAAAACATGATATCTCTTCTTTCTCCCAGTTGGTGATAGTTCGCTGCAGGAGCCATTCAAATTTGGCTATCAGTATCTTCACTTTTGTGTATTACAAGAGTATTTAGCACTTTAATGAGCAAAAACTGCTACAATATTTTTCTAGTGCAATTCATGGGAAGAACTGCATGCACAAGTGCGTCATGGACACAAGAGAAGTGAGTCTGAATGAGCGTTTGGGCACAGCGGCTGGAGTTGTTCTTCCCGACGTGATATTTCGCACACTAATGTCGCTGTCACATCGGAAACCATACTGTCACTCTAATCAAATGGCATTAGATGCACCTGATGTTATTAGACCTCTTTTGGTGCTGCTCAGTAAAAAAATGTAATTCTGAAACGATAGCAATGATGATCAAAGAAACAAAACTATACAGTCAAGAGCATTAGTGCTCTCAAAAGGTGTTCAAATTGTTCAGTACATATTTAATGCAGGAAAAAATATTTCTGTGCAATATCATAGGTGTAAAATAATATTTCTGGCCATGCTGCAGCCTTTTTGTCACCACAACAATGTAAAAAGTCGACCTAAAATTGCATAAATGTAAACAAACAATATTGCTGACACGGTGGAGAAGCACCAAGCATGAAACTTCGAAAAGTTGTAGTGCACAGTTAGTTTTAAATGTTTGCGAGCTTAACACACGTGGAACGCCAAACAGTAAGAAACGCAGAACCCAAAATATTCTATGGCAGCGGTCAGGGTCGTGCTTCATGCTCTGCCGCTGCCGTCAGTCGCTGCTAAGCTGATAACAGCAATCTACGACAGCCTCCATTGCGAATAGTTTCACAACTATGACATTTTTATACCGCAACTCAATAGTTAAAGCTTTATACCTTCACCAGACCCACAACCTTTTTTGCATTGCTTGTTTCTCGTGCACATCTGGTGTCCACAGTGCACATTCGGTTCGAGCTTGAATACGAATGACTTCCCTAAACTCACTCGGTGGCGAACGTCATTAGAACCGAACCACATAATATGCTCCTGTGTATGAGACGGTTACTGAGGTTAGATGGCAGTGCCATTTGATTCGAAAGAGAGATAAAATTGCCTAGTGTGAGGGCATAAGTTATATAATGAGATTTAAGCGTTATTCTGCAAGTCCCCAACATCACATAGTATAAGTTTAAAAATTATCAACTCTTTGTACGTGCTCTTCATCAGAAAGTTCACTACAGTAGTACATCAAAAAATAGCTCATAGGAGCATGTCTAAAGGTTGATGAACACATTTATTAGGGTGAAAAAACACAATACAGTCACACACATAGCACATTTTTCGTTAAAGTAAATAAAGTTTTTTTAAATTCTGCAGTGCATGTTTCATTGCAACTTGCAACAATCATGACATGAAACATGAAGGAGATTACCAAGGCAATTATGCGTACAGGTTGAACACTGAGCACACAAAAAATTAGCTGATGAAACAAAGAGTTTGACGAAAACTTGTCTGGTCGGGGTGAATCACAAAACTTGACATTCCGGCAAAAAACTTCACATAGAGGACGCCATTGATTTCACCACGCTACGGGCCGCACCAAGTGCGTTAGAATTGAGCTGCCGTGACACTCCTCATGATAGTGTGGGCGGACAAACCGCACTCTCAACCAATGCGACAAGTCTGCAGCCGTGAGTAAATGTCCTTGAATGGTTCATTAATTTCTTCCTCTGTTTTGCTGCCTGCATGAAAAACAAGGTTTAGTCAGCAGTGATCACCTTGCGGCCTGCAATTATATTTAGTGGTGCTAGCAAGTGGGCACGCAATGCAATGCAATATTTTGTTATAGCTGCCATGTCGTTATCTGCTCTCTCGCTAAAACGTGTGTCACAAAAATCACCTAAAACAATGAGGCAACGATCCTGCGGCTTTCTAAACTATACTTGCCTCCATATAATGAAAGCTTTCACAAAATGATATAAGCACCCTTACTTCCCCGTCTTGAAAATGTGCTCCACGAAAAACACGCCCAATGTCACTACACTTGAATTCAGGTATATCGAACTCAAAGCAGATCGCGAAACAGTTTGATATATGATAATTCGATGCATAAAAGCGGCAATAAACATGTGTATCTGTAAACTACAAGCAACAATACACTGCACAAAACTAGTGAGGTGTTTCTAACAGCGACGTGCGGCCCACCAGCATGCGGGAAGTGCACTGCTCCGTAGGCGTTGCTAGGCCTAACCTGCTGCACATCGAAGTCGCAGCAGACGGCGCTTTGCAACAAGCCATTGCCTTTCAGAGGTTGTCTGACCCTCTTAGCAGTAAACGATAAACAGAATATTTTCATCGCAAGAATGGTATAGTTCGTTCCAGCAACACCTTCGCCAACCAGGAGACCGAAGCTTTCTTAGGTTGTCTTAACCGCATGAAAGCGCGGTGATTGAAGAGGCCCATTAGTAGAAGCACCACTCGCCACGCGTTCGATAAATGCGCAAAACAGTGGTACATTTTTGCACGGGGCTTTCAAAGCATTGTCCTAACTGTTCGATATGCAGAATAACGCATTATTTCCTCAATACTGTTTGTTACCTTATTACAAAAGTGCATATGATCGCAACCTCAAGGGTATAAAAAGCAGAGCGAAAAAGTACAGGACGGAGGCCTCACCTGTGAACACTATTTTGCCGGAAGGAAATAGGAGAAGAGTGACGCGGGGGTGCTCTGGGCGGTAGGTCAGTCCCGGAGAAAGTTCAGGCTCGTAACTGAAAAGATAAAGCGCACTCTATTGCTGAACCGCCCCAAACACGAAGACAGGTTTCAATACCAAGCACAATATCATTGAAAATCCTCACTTCTATGCGCTCCGAGAGCGTTGTTGGAACCAATGAAACACTTGCGCACAGCACCTACAAAAACAAAACTACTCAGCCTCTAAAAAGCCCCTTCCCTGTCTGCAAAAAAACTCACCCCTCCTCATCCCCCGTCTAACCATTCCTAAGTATGCCGAGTGCTTCGAAAATGATCCTGGTTACGCAGTCCCGGTGCTTAAATTTAAGTGTATTTGAGAGCCGAGCACAGCCACAGTCAGCCACAATGTTTGACAACCTTATGTTACTTAGCGCCCAGTCTGAACGACATGATTCTATGGAAAAACAGGCCTCATGAAGAAATCGTTTCTGACACGAGCAAAATTTAATTGTGCGATCAATAGTGCAGCACCCGCTACCTCGACGCTAATCACAATCACTGCGGTCTTCCCACCACCGCGCCAAAAACATACAAACGCTAAGCACTGTGGCCGAATTTTCTATCTTGATGAAAATATGACGAAAATGCAAAACCAACACCGCTTTCCATTCCCTTATTCTTATGGAAGTGTTGCGGTGATTTAGTGCAATAAAAATAGTTATTTAGAGAAGAATGAATATTTCGGCACAACAAAGCAATCCGATCATCTAACCACTCGGAGGCTCTTTCACTGCCAATTGGGTGAAACACAATGGAAACAAGAATTTTGAATGGCTGGTTTCAGTACAAACAAAACCATATCCATCTCCGCCACATCTTGTGCGCTAACTGAAATACAAGAATTCGGTCAACCTCGGCTAACACCATCAAACCGCATGCTCGTTCGACAAATCCACCAGTTGTTTCAGTACAAACAAAACCACATCCACCTCCACCACATCTTGCGCGCTAACTGAAATACAACAAGAATTCGGTCAACCTAGGCTAATATAATCAAACCGCATGCTCGTTCGGCAAATCCACCAGTATATCCCCGAATAATTGTTCGCATTTGTTTTCTTGTCTAGTTCAGATGAAAACTCTCTCTCTCTGGAGTGCGTGTGCTAGGGACCACGTAATTTCGGACAGACGAATGACTCAGTTTGCTGGGTCACTTCTTATCCCGCCATATACATGCAGTAACTGCACAGCGCTTGAGCAGGAAGAGAAAGGAGCAACGATTTGCTGTGTAATAAGGAGAGGATATAGAGCTCAGCAAAATACAAGGCAATAGGTCGAATCATGGAAACAATGATGTAAACACCTGTCACCAAAAATATTACGCTTGTTGCGCAACTAGACACTGAGCTGTGCATAGCCATATATTTTACGTGGTTAAGCGATGCGCCACTGACCTGTGATGACAGGTGCTGCCACCGGTCCCGAGTAACCTCTCGCAAGCAATCATTAATTTAACTGCCACCTGAAATGGTGGGCAGTTTGCTCACAATCCGGTGGACGTTGCAATAAGACCGCACAGCCTAGGCGGCCTACCTTGGTTCCTTCTGTGGGCATTGTTCGATGGATTTCTCGCTAATGTTATGCGACGTTAGCGTTAACACAGGCTTTTCTGGACACGGCCTCCTTAATGCCATCGAGTTAAAATCGCATTGATGGTGGCACCAGCTTCTTCACTAGGTAATGTTGATAATACGTTTTTGAGCGTGCAAGATACATAAGTGTTTTGAGGAGGCTGTTGGGACGTTGAAAGGGGAATGGGCAGCTAGGATTAAAGAACTCCAAAGGGACCTGAAGGTAGAACGAGAAGAACGGATTAAGCTAGAAACTCAGGTTGCCGAGTCACTTAAGAGGGAGGAGGCTAATGCCGACCTGTTGGAGCAAATTGTGGACGAGCTGAAAGAGGAACGGGAAAAGCGGGCCAAGCTAGAAGAGCAGGTAGAAGCACTCAGGTCGCGGCCGGCAGGGTACTCCGGTTTGGAGCAGTGTCAGGTGGGGGACGAGGCTCGCCGATCCTACAGTGCTGTAGCGCAGCAGGCTTTGAGTGGGGAAGACAGAGAGGTAAAAATGGGCACGGAGACTCGCGACAGTAGCGTACAGTGGCGGGAAACATTTAGTGCGATCCGGAGGGCAACTGTCGCAGTTAGGAAGCGAACGGTAAGAGCGCAGGAGGATTCTGGTAGTCGGTGACTCAAGCGTAGCGAGGGTTGAGGGAGGTATTTTGACGACAGTGAAGGCAGACAGGCGGGTGCAGGTGGAGGCCCCATCAGGGAAGTGCATGGTAGACGCAATGGCCAAAGCCTAGGAGGTGATGGGGGCAACATGGATGGCAAACACCTTGCCGTTGTCCATGCTGGTCTCAATGATATCCTGAAAGGGAGGAGCCAGAATATCGAGAAGCAGTTAGAAGTGGGGATGCGTAGCCTAAGAGGCCTCTGAGGGTTTGCATGTGGCCATATGCACAATCCCAGAGGTCCAGAGGGAGGCTAGCGAAACGGAAAGGAGGATCGTTGAGGCTAACCGTGTAATTAGGTTAATGAGTCGACGACTAACATACGGGGTAATGGAAGTTAACAGGGAAGTGTACGAGGTCAGGCCCCACCCTTTTGCACAGGATGGCATTCACTACGGTGGTGCCACTGGAAAGAGGGTGGGTGGTAGGATAGGTCACCAGGCAACAACTTTTTTGGGGGGACCCAGAGCTCTGAGGAAACCAGTGTAGAGAAGGAAGAACCAAGATCGAAGGGACAATGGAACCATAGGAGAAGAAATAGACACAAGCGCCAGGGCCAAGTTAATTCAGATATATTTCATTAACATGCAAGGTGGCAGGAATAGACTGAAATGGGAGGAAATAGAACTTAATAGGGTAGATGTGTAGACCAGTTGGTGAGACATGAAGGAGCTAGACACCGCAGCGGACACGGGACAGAGAAAGAAGACGACACCGCCCTGTGTCGTCTTCTTTCTCTGTCCCGTGTCCGCTGCGGTGTCTAGCTCCTTCAGGAAATAGAAGAACAGTTAAGGTGGGAGGAAATAGTGGTATATGGTTTAGTGGAAACACATCTTAGGAGACATGGAGCAATCACCCTGTAACCCAGACTACGCATGGGAATATTGCAATAGAACAGAGGGCACCAGAAAGGGGGGGTGGAATTAGGGCATTCATTCATAAAAGTATGAATTTTCAAAGGGTTAAACTGGGATGCAAGGAACATTTATGGCTAAAAGCAAAAGTGGCAGGGGAGCAAACACTCCTTGGGTTTGTATGCCTGTGGACAGGAGCTAATGCAAAAGAGGAAAAGAGGAAAATGTTAGAATGTATTGCTAGTGACATTGATGAGCTAGAAGGACAGGGCGATATAATTATATTAGGCGACATGAATGCATATACAGAAGACCTGGATGGGTACACGGATTCGA
Source organism: Amblyomma americanum (assembly GCF_052857255.1). NCBI lineage: Eukaryota > Metazoa > Arthropoda > Arachnida > Ixodida > Ixodidae > Amblyomma > Amblyomma americanum. The sequence goes on along the minus strand of NC_135497.1, from coordinate 28,407,970 downwards.
CAGGAAGCATGCTGCTGGATGTGTGTGGCATGCATGATTTTGTTCCATGGAACAATACTGAGAAGTGTGAAGGGCTCATAACATGGGAGGCAGGGAGTTTGCACTCGACGATAGATTATGCACTGATGTCACAGATGATGTATTATAGATTACACGTAATGAGCATAGATGAACATGGTTTCAAAAGTCTAGGCAGTGACCACAAACGTATCAAGTTAAGTTTCAGAAGAGAAACCAATGTAGGACTGAAGCGACATGATCCATCAGAGGGGAATTTTTATTCAGAAAAGCAAGTGGAAGCAGCAGCCAAATAAATTGAGAAAGTAATTTTTGAGGATAATTACAGAATGAACTTATACTAAATGAACTCGAATAATTGAGCTAGAGCTAGCTAAAGTGCGAGTAAAGCAAAAATGGAAAAGGCGCAAACCGAAGGGTCGGTGTGATGAGGAGGTCAAGAGGGCGATATAGAAACGCCAGGAAACGTTCAGGGAACACATATTCCAAGAAGAGAGGGGAACCAGAAGTTGAAGTAGACAAAAAAATGGGATACCTTCATAAAGTTTAGAATGCAAACATCCTATATGATTAATGAGAAAATTAGAAGAAAGGGTGCCCAATGGATGTCAAAAGTAAATAAAAAGGATAGAAAAGCAGCTCAAAATTTCTGGAAACATCTAAATGCAATGAATAACAAGACTAGACTAGAGCAAATGTTTATTGTTACAGATCAGGGTATTTACCTAGAAGGGGATGAACCAATGAAACCCATAGGAACAAGGATGACAGAAAAATTTAAAGAAATGTTGCACATAATTTCTCAAAGCAGAATGAACCAGTTACTGCAATTGCTTCACTTGAGCAAAAAGAGTGGGAAACGGCACAGAAAAAGGTTTCTAGTGGCACGTCAACAGGAGCAGATGGTATTCTGATTATGTTAATAAAGAAGCTAGGGCCAAAAGCCAAGCAAACATTAATACAGGCAGTGAATAAAATGATAGTGGATGGCAAAGTCCCCGATGAATGGCAATTAAGTAGAATGAACATGACATATAAGAGAAAGGGGGACAAAGCTGACTAAGTAACTACCCTCCCATAACAGTGACATCTGTGGTTTACAGAGTGGTGATGCAGATTAGAAAGGAGAGACTGCAGGCTTGGGTGAAGAATGAGGGGGTGCTAGGGGAGCTACAAAATGGGTGCCAGAAACAAAGGAATTGGAGGACAATCTGTTTTCAATGACGCAGTGTATAGAGATTGCTGAAAAGGAACACAGGCCCCTGTGGCTAGCATTTCTGGATATTAGGGGAGCCTACGACAACGTTATTCAAGAGTATTTGTGGGACATACTGGGCACATTGGATGTGGAAGATGGAGTAATTAATCTTTTAAAAGATATATATAAAGGTAACAGAGTGCTTATAAAATGGGGAAAAATGTATCAGGGCCTATAGAGATACAGCGGGGCTTAGGCAAGGATGTCCTCTGTCTCCTTTGTTGTTCATGTTGTACCTGCAAAGGTTACACACCAAGCTAGAGAAGAGAGGACTAGGCTTCAACTTTTCTTTTTTCAAGGAAGGGGAATGAATTAAATAGTCATTACCGGGACTAATATATGCGGATGATATAGTGCTAATGGCTGGCAGCAAGGATGATTTGCAGAAGTTGATAGACATAGGCGGTACACAGGGAGATAGAATAGGTTTCAAGTTTAGTAAGGAAAAATCTGCAGTCATGATATTTAATGATGAGAGCGTCGAGCATAGAATAAAAGAGTTCACGCTAGAAGTAGTGGATGAGTACAAGTATCTTTGGGTGTGGATAAATAACAGTGCTGTGTATCTGACAGAGCATAAAAAATATGTAATGAATAAAGCTACTAGGAATGCAGCTGACATGAAAAAAAGGGCACTGTGGAATTACAATAGGTATGAAGTGGTAAGAGGGATCTGGAAAGGGGTGATGGTTCCTAGCCTGACTTTCGGTAATGCGGTTCTGTGCATGAGACCAGATGTTCAAGCAAGGTTAGAAGTCAAACAATGTAGCGTAGGGAGGCTAGCTTTGGGAGCACATGGCAACACACCAAATCAGGGAATACAGAGTGATATGGGATGGGCGTTGTTTGAGAGCAGAGAAGCTAGCAGTAAGATAGCATTTGAGGAGTGATTGAGAAAAGTGGGGGAAAAGCAGTGGGCTAGGAAAGTTTTCAGATACCTGTACATAAGGAATGTTGACACGAAATAGAGAAAGCCAACTAGAAAATTGGCAAGCAAATATATGGACAGCAGTAGGGGGGGGGGGCAAATCAGCAATTATCGGTTAAGAAAAAGGTTAAAGAAAGAGAGAGAGCTCTGTGGAAAACAGAGATGCTGACGAAATCGGCACTTAGAACATACAGGATCATTAAGCAGGAAGTTGCCAAAGAAAATACCTATTATAATTGTAAGGGAAGCTCTTTGTTGTTTGAGGCCAGGACGCGAGTTTTGCGGACTAAGACATATAGTCAGGTACCACGAGATAGACACGTTGTGTGTTGCGTGCGAAGAGGAGAAGGAAACAGCTGAACACTTGGTACTTTTCTGTAAAGGGCTCCACCCTACAGTGGAGAACAGCGGGGCTTATTTATCCAAGGCATTGGGGTCTAAGGACAGAGAAGAGAAAGTATATTTTAAGTGGATAGAAGTAACCAAGCTAAGGTTATCTGATTGGTGGCTAAAATCATGACAAGCATAAAATTTCATAAGTCATGGATAGGTGGCTTGAGCCACCGTCCGATTTTAATGGTTCAGACTTATCTATCCATCCATCCATGAACGTCCAAACAACTACTCAGTACCACAAAGTGCCTTCTGTTGAATCATGTCTACAGTAACTCACCCTGCACGACAAACAACCTGTAAGAATGTTCCACGAGGAATCTGAGAATATATGGGCGATGCACCTGGTTATGGAGGGTTCATCTGTTCGGTCTGCCACAGTAATGATTGTGGAAACTTGTAGCCATCAGGCTTCACAATGAATATTTCGAGTCGTGCTAAAGTGAACTCTAGTTGTGTTTTGTTCGGACAGCATTATCCATCACTGCGCGAGTTAGTTTTGCTGGTTGTTGGCTACGCTCTCAAGCGCGGAAACCGTGCTTCGTGCAATGGATGAAGTAGTTATTCCTGAAATCAGCCAGCTTTTGTAGCGTTTTCCACAGCTTGAAACAATTAAGAAAATTTAACCCCCTTTTAAAGAATGCCATAATCATCATCATCAGCCTGACTACACCCACTGCAGGGCAAATGCTTCTCCCATGTCTCTCCAATTAACCCTGTCCTTTGCCAGCTGCGCACACACTATGCCTGCAAAGTTCTTAATCTCATCTGCCCAATAACCTTCTGCCGCCCCCTGCTACCAAATTTCAAGAAACTTTCTGGGAAAATAAACTGTGTTAAGTCGGCAAGTACATACGATAGCACTTCCTCTGAGAGCTAAAACTCTTAAGGGCCAAAATTCTCTATTGCAGCATCCTGAAATCTTGAAGGTGCTTCACTGCATTCCTGGAGATGTTATAATGAAGAAACGAGTTTCTTTTCTTAAATGAGCCAAAGTTTGCAGTAATGGGAAGTTCAAACATAGGTTCTACTTTAAAAAAAAAACTGAGAACAAAGCAAAAGGTTAAGCCTCGAAAATCTGAGCACAAATCCTTGTTTGAATAAAAAAATGAGGCAGATCCTCCTGATGCACCGAACAAAATGATGATGCACTGATCAAAATGTTGACGCACTTAACAAAATGCTCTGGAAAAAAACCACTCAGAAGACGGAACACAGCGAAGAGACGAGGAACACACACGACGAATGGACTAGCAACTGCGCTTTATTGAACGAAACAGTCTCACAGGAAAAGGTGGCAAAGCTTGCCCAGCTCAGTCAAACAATCTACATCTAAAGATAAGCTGTGATCCAGCTCCGTTGCGAAAGGAAGCTCAGTTCCTTCTGCACAAGGTAGAAAGAAGGATTCCTGATGCAATCATCCTTTCGCATACTAATGAGGAACGCTTCGAGAATTTCGCGCTCAACTTTTCCCTTGCCTCTGCCAACAATAGTAACATTTGAAAACAGCGTGTAGCAGCCGCATTCCAGGCAATGTCGAGGCAAGTTAGCGCCGTCAGTAGAAGAAAGAGTGTTGTGGTGCTCTCTCAATCTTTTACCGGCCTGTTTGGCCAATGTATACTTTTTCGCAGGCCAGCGGAATTCTGTATACCTCACCTGTGGCACAGGTGACGTAGCGGTTTTCATGCTGCGTTGAACAGACCGGATGATAAGTCCTGCCACATCCAACACGTGAGAACCGGCAGGAGCTTGCAGGGTGCAGAAAACACAACATTAATGCCCTGCTTTCCAGCGACCTTTTTGATGCAATGGGATACTTTATGCACATAAGGCATGACTTCAATATTTCTTCAACTGTCATTCGGTCCACCTCTTAACGTCTTTAACCTTGATCTTTTGCAACAGCATTTCTGACACTGCCCTCAAGAGCTCTTTCCGAAAACCTGCCGCCTCCAAGCGTTCAAACTGGTTATCGACACTTGCCTTCACGCTGTGGTGGCAACTCTTTTGCAATGCATTACGAAAGCAGATCATAGCAATCCCTCTCTTGACAATCTTGGAGTGAGCTAACGAGTACGGTAATAAGAACTTCTTAGTTCTAGACATGAAGCACCAGAAAACATGGTCATCATCACGAAATGTTATTCGAAGTTCTAATAATCTAATCCAGTGGTTAGTGGGTAGTTCATATGTAAAACTAAGGGCACTCGAGCAAGCTTTAGAAGCTGTCAAAATCTGGTTTTCATCCATGTGCAATGAGGCACTGGGCAAAAGATTCAATAGAATCAGGAAATCATCAACATATCTAAAAATTCTGTTCAAACGCTTCTCAAAAAGAATGCCTTGCAATGTGTTGTCAAACTTTGCTATAAATATCTGGCACAATAGTGGTAGTACGCTTGCCAAAATACAGATTCCTTTTTTCTGAACGTACATGACATCCTTAAAATTAACAACAGTGGAAGAAAGTTGTTAACATCTCAAGGAACGTATCCAGAGAAACGCCGCATGCATTTTGAAAGGAAACTTGGCCCTCCTGTTCAATCAGCTCACTCACCGCAACAAATAGATCGCCACGGGGAATGCTGTAAAACAAGTCCTCAGTGTCGTCGCACTGTTGGCTCCAGGGATGCCTTTCTCGAAAATGTCAATCACTGCAGCCGCGCTCGCAACACAGTAACAGTCCTGAACAGTAATGGACTAGATGTCGCTGCAAATACTGGTCCACTAACTTCTGCCAAGTGTCTGCCTCTGTCACAATGGCTCTCAAAGGGTACTCAGCCTTGTGAGTTTTTGCAGCGAAAAGCACCTGGAGTCAATTCCCTTTGCTATTCTTCACCCTTTGAGACAGGTTATCCATGTTGTTGGCCGAAAGTAGTCTCACAGCTGCGCACTTCAATTTTGAGGGGTTGCGCTTCACAGGCTTGAAGTTCTTGTCAACGGCTACCCACGTGTTCTCCCCAAACGCACTCGTGGGAAGAACCAAAACTTTGCCTTCTTTATCCGCCTGAAGAAGTGTCAACTCGGTTTCTGTGAACTCGGTGAAGGTTGTGGTTGTAGAGAATATGGCGGTATACAGAATTCCGCTTACCTGCGAAAAAGTATACATTGGCCAAACAGGCTGGTGTATTAATGAAAGATTAAGAGAGCACCACAACTCTGTCTCCTACTGACGGTGCTAACTTGCCTCGACATTGCCAGGAATGTGGCTGCTACCCGCTCTTTTCAAATGTTAGTATTGCTGGCAGAGGCAAGGGAAACGTTCAGTGCGAAATTCTTGAAGCGTTCCTCATTAGAACGCAAGGAGATGATTGCATCAGCAATCCTTCTATGTACCTTATGCAGAAGGAACTAAGCTTCCTTTTGCAACGGCACTAGATCGCAGCTTATCTTTAGATGTAGGTTGTTTGCCTGAGCTGCGCAAGCTTTGCCACCTTTTTCTGTGAGACTGTTTCCTTCAATAAAGCACAGTTGCTAGTCCAGACGTCGTGCGTGTGCCTCATCTCTTCGCTGTGTTCCTTCTTTTGACTGTTTTTTTTTTCCTGGACATGTACCAACTGACCTAGATTTCAACTCTGCTGCAATGCCTTTTTTTCTTCGCTGGATATCTTGCTAAGTGTGCATGGTCCCGAGAAACAGGCAACGGTTTGTGTCAGCGCAATTGCCATCACTTGCCCAACGCGTACTCTGTCCCATTCCCTCGGGGCGAATTCGGCGCCAAAAGAGCTCGTCGCTTTCTTCGGCTTCCTGGAGCCATCTTCGGGGAATTGGAAGCGGATAGCCAAGATATAGAAATTCGAGTGTTGGAGGCAGGTGAGACTACTGCGTGACTGGCTCCGAGTTTTGTTCTTCACTGAACGTGGTGAACTCCCTGGCGTTTGCTGCCTTCAGGAACACCGACGCTTGGCTGCCCAGGCAACTGAGGCTTACTGGAATCTGGTACGGTGGCACTTGCCTAAAAAAGAACGGCCTAAGGTGCACAGAGGTTCTGTCGCTTATCTCACTGGAACATCAGTTCCCAAAGAAATCGATCACGTCCTACAGAAAGGGCCAAAGTACAGTTTGGAACCAAGTGTCAGCAGCCATGAACTTCTTGCTACTGTACGTCGTGTAGCAGAGAAAGCCGACAAAGATGAGAAGCAGAGCTGCCTTTCTGAATGTATAGACGCCGTTTGCAATGCAGATGGCAAGCAGGAATGACACAGAAACCACATTCTTCACCGAGTTGTGGACTACCTCACAAAAAATGACTTGACACTTCTTCACGTTGACAAAGAAGGCGGGTTTGTGGTTCTTCCCACAAGAGTGTTTGTTGAGAAGGCTTCGGCAGCCGTTCTCAAGAACTTCAAGCCTGCGAAGTGCAACCCCTGGAAATTGAAGTCCGCAGCTGTGAGACTACTGTCGGCCAACAATCTGCATAACCTTTCACAAAGGGTGAAGAATAGCAAAGGGAATCGACTTCAGGTGTTTTTTCTGCAAAAACGCACAAAGCTGACTGCCCTTTGAGAGCCATTGTGACAGAGGCAGGCACTTGGCAGAAGTTAGTGGACGAGTATTTGCAGCGACATCTACAGTACATTACCGTCCAGGACCCTTACTGTGTTGCGAGCGCGGCTGCAGTGATTGACATTTTCGAGAAAGGCATCCCTGGAGCCAACAGTGTGTCGACACTGAGGACTTGTTTTACAGCATTCCTCGTGGCGATCTATTTGTTGCGGTGAGTGAGCTGATTGAATAGCAGGGCCAAGTTTCCTTTCAAAATGCATGCGGCGTTTCATTGGATATGTTCCTTGAGCTGTTAACAATTTATCTTTCTTTCATTGTTGTTGATTTTAAGGATATCATGTATGTTCAGAAAAAAGGAATCTGTATTTTGGCAAGTGTAGCACCAGTATTGTGCAAGATATTTATAGCAAAGTATGACAACACATTGAAAGGCGTTCTTTTTGAGAAACGTGTGAGCAGAATTTTTAGATATGTTGATGATTTCCTGATTCTATTGAATCTTTCGCCCAGTGCCTCATTGCACGTGGACGAAAACCAGATTTTGACAGCTTCTAAAGCTTTCTCGAGTGCCCTTAGTTTTCCATACGAACTACCCACTAACCACTCGATTAGATTTTTAGAACTTCGAATAACATTTCGTGACGATGGCCATGTTTGCTCATGCTTCATGCCTAAATCTAAGAAGTCCTTATTATCATACTCGTTAGCTCACTCCAAGATTGTCAAGAGAGGGATTGCTACGAACTGCTTTCGTAATACAATGCAAAAGAGTTGCCACCACAGCGTGAAGTCAAACGTCGATAACCAGTTTGAACGCTTGGAAGCGGCCGGTTTTCCGAAAGAGCTTTTGAGGGCAGAAACTCTGTTGTAAGAGATCCTGGTTCGAGACGTTAAAATCGTTGACCCAAAGACAGTTGAAAAAAGAAACCTTTCGAAAGCGCTGCGACAGGGGACACCAAGAGAAAGAGATGAAGGACAAGCGCTACTATCAACTGAAGTTTATTGAAAAAATCACAAGGTTAAATAGCTCACACAAGGCAGTCAGCAGCACATGCCCCTACCCCCAAAATGACAAAACAAATCACCGTGTTGAATTAAAATACCGAATTTCACAATCATGGATTACAACAGATGGTGCACTGATGCACATGTCGGAGTTTTTGTAAATATGATATGCCTCAGATAATTCCCTTGTTAGCTGATTGGAATGCCTATACAGAATTTTTGTACTATTGCACAGAGGTACACATGCATTTTTGTCTAGCAGGTTAGAATTTTTAAGTTCGCAGTCTCTGTAATGCAGGGCCAAATTAGAAATAGGAGCCCCCTTTAAAAACAGATTATGTTGGCATAGCCGTGTGTTTATACATTTACCAGTTTGGCCTATATAACTCTTGCCGCATGTGAACGGTACATCATATACCACTCCCTCGGCACAAGGGAATCAGCTAACAATCAGCTAACAAGGAAATTATCTGAGGCATACCATATTCACAAAAACTCCGACATGTGCGTCAGCACACCATCTGTTGTAATCCATGATTGTGAAATTCGGTATCTTAATTCAACACATTGATTCGTTTTGTCCTTTGGGGGGTAGGCTCATGCGCTGCTAGCTGCCTTGTGTGAGCTATTTAACCTTGTGTTTTTTCCAATAAACTTCAGTTGATAGTAGCGCTTGGCCTTCGTGTCTTTCTCTTGGTGTCCCTTGTCGCAGAACTTTCGAAAGTTTTCAAAGGTGTACCAACTAGCTCAATTGTCTATGTTACTCAAATTTATTGAAAAAAGAAATAGTGAAGTCATGCCTTATGTGCATAAAGAATCCCACACCTCCAAAATGTTGCTTGAAAGCAGGGCGTCAATGTTGTGCTTTCTGCACCCTGCAAGCTTTCACGCTTATGCTCACGTGTTGCATGTAGCAGGACTTATCCTCCGGTCTGTTCGACGCACCATGAAAACCGCTACGTCACCTGTGCCACAGTTGTGGTATACAGAATAACGCTGACTTGTGAAAAATTATACATTGGCCAAACAGGCCGGTGTGTTAATGAAAGAATGAGAGAGCACCACAACTCTCTGTCCCCTTTTGACGGCGCTAACTTGCCTCGACATTGCCGGAAATGCGGCTGCTACCCGCTGTTTTCAAATGTTAGTATTGTTGGCAGAGGCAAGGGAAACGTTCAGTGCGAAATTCTCGAAGAGTTCCTCATAAGAATGCAAGAGGATGATCGCATCATCAATCCTTCTATCTACCTTATGCAGAAGGAACTAAGCTTCCTTTCGCTACGGTGCTAGATTACAGCTTATATTTAGATGTAGACTGACTGAACTGCGCAAGCTTTGCAACGTTTTCCTGTGAGACCGTTTCCCTCAATAAAGCACAGTTGTTAGTCCAGTCGTCGTGTGTGTGCCTCGTCTCTTCGCTCTGTTCCGTCTTTTGACTGTTTTTCCTGATCATGTGCCAACTGACCCAGATTTCAACTCTACTACTCGTGTCAAAATGCATCGTGATGTAGAGTTGCTCTAACATGTAATGCTTATATGAACTGGGATAGCACTGCAGTATGTGCCAATAACAGACATGCATTTTTCACGGTTTGTGTTCAGGTTAGTTTGGCTGGTTTCGGATAAAAGCTCATTGTGCATCAGAGCAGGAAAGTAATGAGACCCATAAGCAAAACCACTATGCTCCTAGACCGATGTCCAGAATTGCTGATCCTGACCCGCAGCAGGAGCTTCCAGTGTACGTGCTCTACAGGGAACATATAGTCGAAGTGACCAATGAGTGGACATGTGCACTGTGGTCTGGGCTGAATGACTGCAGACCCAAATGTTCAGGCGTCGGATGCTTTATGGCAACTGAACACTTTTGCTTGTTACGTCATCTTTGCTGAATCTCTTCACTTGCTATTGCATCTGCGACTGAGGCAGAACTGGGAATGTTGCGAAACATATGCCGTGAATGCTTACCATTTATATTCTAGGACGAAAAGCATTTAAAACAGACACCTAGGGCTGCGTTTGGTGTTAAGAAGGTGCATACTTCCGCGCCATTAACTCTTTCCTTACCGCACTTAATCAAGTCGCTAAGTTTGGATGATTGCGCTAAATGGCCCATTCAGCACCACCTGAGCCACTTCGGGGCAAGTAACGCTACTCAGTATGAAGAAAAAATTGTAGTCCTGATGTGAATTATGTTTTTCGTTGGCCATATCAGCGATTATTAAATTTCCCGCGAAACAAGTCAACATGGGGAGATCACGCCGAGCATGGCATTCAAAGTGCCCTTCTTGCCCCTCGCCGACACTGCTCAGCAACGGCCATGTTCTCACCATGGTGTAGCGCTCACACGTGACTTTGTAGACGCGACCGAAGCTTTGTTCTAAAATATGGCGTCCATTTGTCTGATTTCAATCTGGACAAAGGCGACTGCTCCGCCCAGCCTGGGCTATCGAGAGGTGCCCGTCTGTAATTTCCGTTTTCAGCACTGCTGAGGAGATTCGCTGCTCTGAAGGTGCTGTACATTTTGTGAACGATTCCGTACCAGCAGCAGCGTATGAGACCGAGTTTTCACAAAGAATACCTGCAGTTTAACTTTCCACTGCACTCCAGTGCAGCCCAATGAGCTTCGCACGAGAAACTGATAATTCTTTTTTAATTATTGGAAAGGCTGCCATGAAGAGTGCTGTAACACTGAATACTCCTGATTGACATTATACTGACATTACAAAGTACGAAACGCATATCTACATTTTTTCTGCCCCAATTCTAACTGAATATAACATTTTTTTTATGTCTGTGTGAGTGTCTCATGCAATGCCCAACTTTGTTTTCTTTGTAAACTATACATATCCTCTTTTTTTCTTTAGATCATTAAAAAGAGAGCTCAATTAGCTACACTACGAAGTGCTGCAAAAAAAAAGACATTCTTCATATCGACAGACAAATATTCGTTACGCAGACCACGCTGCGAACACCAGTTATCCCGCAGTAAGAAAGACTTAGCGCTATCCCAGCTGGTAGCAGCGGCTCCTGGGTATGTCTATGCCGACACTTAGAGGAATATGCGTCCAAAAGTAAACACGTGGACGGTCATATACTTAATAAAACTATAGACATATGATGCACCGCTAAATCGCCATACAGCACAAGGTGTTCTTAGCTCATTCTTCGAAAATGCGGCGTCAACGGCCATGGTAATGTGCGGCCCAAAACGCCAAATTTTCTGCATTAAAATGACATTACGCGTGACGGTAATCTGTGTAGACAAATCAGCACGTCAGCGCATGCAGCATGTCAACCCGTACAATAAAATAAAACCCGAGCATTTTCAGTAAAGACGAGGACAAAGCATTCTGGAAAAAAAACGACCAAAGTCTGGCAACTGCCGTGGGCAATTCGGCTTTCTATGATCTAGAAAACGGCTCACGTCCTCTCGTAACTTACATTCAATAGTTATGTCGCCTAGAGAAGCTATTCAAGCGGTTAAATTAATTGCCATAGTTCTGCAAAAGCGGTTCTCGTCTTTACTACCTTTGCCACAAATGTTTGTGCCAGTGGCACCAAATAATTGTCTCTAAGGTTAATCTATCGGAGCTTTCACAACTTGTTCAGAGGTTGCCAGCTGCTGCTCCCGGTCCTGATGGTGTCACTACAAACATAACCAAGACTCTCTTTGAGGAGTCTCCCGAGTCCTTATAACACATGGTAAGCTGTTCTATCAAACACGCTTGGATACCTTCCGAGTGGAAGCTGGCCAAGGTGATCCCTTTACTTAAAAATCAGGATGGGGGCTATGATTAGGGTAATATTAGGCCTGTTTAGTTAACATGAAACGTGGTAAAATTAATAGAAAGGGTGTTACTAATTCGGGGTTCAGCCTTCGTGGACCATACAACTCTTCTCAGCCCGTGTAAACTCAGTTTCCGGCTACGATGTTCGATATCGAATGCACATGCTGACCTTGAGAGCCGAATTATCTTTGCTCGTCGTGAACACCTGAACGCTGCTTTTATTACACTAGCAGTCTCCAAAACTTATGACAGCGTAGAACACTCCATCCTAACACATACTTTACAGTCTCTTCAGTTTCCAGATTATTTAGTAGCTTGGTTATCTGCATTTCTCTATAACGGTAAATTCTGTTACGTCCATAATGGTGTTCATTCAAAGTACAAACGACAGGCGTACCGCAAGGAGCTGTCCTATCTCCAGTGCTGTTTAATATTCGGCTGAGCTCCATTACTCTCCATCGCCATGTTCACACTTGCGTCCATGCAGAAGATGCTGCGTTTTTTGAAGCTGCACCTGATATACATTCCCTCTATGATCAGTTGTAATCATATTTGAGCACTCTTGAGCATGGTTGAGCAGCTTGCACCTGAAGTTAAATGTTAACAAGTGCACAGTCTTTGTTTTCCCTCTACAGGATCCTGTAGTGGTCTCTCTTACATGTCAATTACAGCCAATACCTCAGGTTCAATCCCTAAAATATCTAGGAGGCATTTATGATAAGAAACTCGCCTGATGACCCCACATTGACCATGTCGCAGTGAAAGGGGCTTGTACCACGGGCATGTTCCCCAGATTGTGCTGTCACCAGGATAGCATGCGCAGATGCGCTATTAATGATTTGCATATTATACATCAGGCCCATTTCAGAATTCAGATCTGTGTTGTTTTCAGGCTCAGCTACATACAAACTTCGTCCTCTTGTCTTTCTGAGGGGGAAGCGCTTCGAATGTGCCTTGGCCCCCACAAATTTGTGGCTGCCAATGTGGTGCACCTTGAAGTCTGCATTCCTCCTCTCTATTCTAGACTTCACTTTCTAACTGTGCAGACTTACATAGGATTCTAGGAAAAGGCAGGTGTGGGAATATTCTATTCGCGTTGACACTGGTCCTCTTCTCTGCGCCTTCCAGGTTTCACTCCTATTTTTCAAGCAGGTTATGGCAGTAGTACTTGTTCTAGGGAAGCTAGACCCCTAATTATGACAGTAGCAGTCATTACCTATTCTTTACCTTTGTGTTCGTTCCTCGCAGCACATGTTGACGCTCCCACTTAAAACACGTTAAACCTGCTTCCTTCACATTTGAGCCTTGTTCATTTATTATGGGTTTCCAGTCACAGCAGTGTGACAGTAAATGAGATACCTGATGGCCTCGCAAAGCTTCCCTAAGTGGCTCTAGGTTGCCTATCCTCCTGGCTACAGCCTATATCACAGCATCTGGGTTTTGGCGACGTGCGTTATTAAGCGCACAAGACACAGCACTTTTAGCATCGGCGGATTATCAGCGCCTGAGGTATTGTTGGAGCAGGAAAGTTTGCCATTCTTGGCAGCTTAAGTATCAGTGACGAGACCGCGCTACCTTATCTCAACTCTAAATTTCTATCCACACAGGTTTGGTTTGGCGCTATCTCTCTGTGCATTTTGCCACGAGCCTGAATCTTCATTTTTGGCTCTATTGTCGCCGTTTCACCTCTCTGAGAAGAGGGTTGCTGGAGGAGCCCTTGCAGCATATTGGCCTTAGTTTGAGCAGCCCGCTCTAGCTGCCATTTGGCACCACCATACGTGTTTTCAGCCACAAATCTGTTTGTACCGCTGTTCAAAATTTCTTGCTAGTTTCATCAACTGCCATGGCAAGTGTTACAATATTTTCTTTTCCGTGCATTATTACAGTTTGACTTACTTATTCTTTTTTAATACCACTATCTTTTTTATTCCAAACTCTTATCCCTGCTCAGGCTATGCCCTTCTTGAGGTAGAATTCACCAGTGTTGCTTTCCTACGTGCTCTTCTTTTGCCTATATTGAGTACAGGTGAATAGCAACCTCTGCCTCCTAATTCTTGGCCGATCCCCCAGTGAGGGTATGTGCCATCTTTTGAAAGGCTAACAACAACATCCAACATGCACATAAAGTTATTGTCCCGTCTTCAATCTCCTAGTTAACAGGTCCCGTCATTTCGGCATCCAATCTGTCAGCCTATGCCCTATTACTACTATTTTCCCCTCTAAACACTCCTATTCCCAGCAATTCATCGACTGCGTCTTCGCCCCGTAGTGAGTATCTGCAATCTTTATTTGAGGCCAACCAACCAACACGACCACACGCTACCTTGCTGCAGTGTCTCTGACGATCCTTGCTGAAATGACAGAGAAAGCAAGATCTTCAGTGCCTCTAATTAGGGACCTGGAAAACTTGAGATCCAGACTGAAAATGCCTAGCCCACTAAAACAATCCAGCCTTATGCACATCCCATGCAGATGGCAGGAAAGCGACGTAACAGAGAATACTCAAAATCTCTGGTAGCAGAAGAAAAAACAAATGCAACTAAGGCACGATGACTCTGTTATTTTTGCTCTAGTTACGTAGCACATACCCACGACGGGGGTTAGGCCAGGGTTCAGTAAAGAGGGCCAAGAGAAGAAGGTAAACTGGTGCCAGGCTATTGGTTGTTCCTTGGGTAATAAGTCAGAGGTTAATTAAAGTGGAAATTAAAAAATGGGAAACAAGATCACAGAATGTAGTACATTAAAATTTCTGAAAGATTTTTAAATTAGGAAATTTTTGCATACAATTAGCAAGGGAATCTACCAGAAGCTCTTAAGTAATTGTGGAGGTATCAGAAAACTTGATGCAATGCAAAACCTTCGGCTCTCGCACCGAAGGAGAGCAGAAGTGGGACCGACAAAGTAAATCCCAACTTTGTAATGGGAATTTCTTGATGGGTCCTTCTCTGATGCGTGAACCTCCGGCAAGATGGTAGGAATTGTTCCAATATTTCTACTTCCCCACAAGTCATACAAAGGTTTGAGGGAGACTGAGCCCGCATCTACATAAGTAAAGATTTAACCGGGGGATCCTGCACTGCATGAGAGTCATCGCTACCTCACACGGCCGGGATTTACACGCACGAGCCTTCCACGGGTACATGAGATGTAGGCAGTCAGAGGTAAAGAGCAAGGGATCGTTGCACGTGGCTTCTACATACTGAAAAGTGTGAATATGAGACATTCCGAACACAATGAGATTAGGAATGCTACAGGCAACAGGTGCATTCAGGGCTGAGTTTGCCAAGAATTCTGCTGCATCATTTTGAAATATATCACAGTGACCTGGAATCCAAACGAAGCGCACCTCTTTCACACATCACGGAATAAAAGACCTTGTGAGCGGCTAAAAAGAGTGTTCCTTGTGGACACCAGTGCCAACAAAACAGAGAGACAATCTGAGACGAATATCACCTGGGAAACATTGGAGAGAATTTTCAAAGCAGCCAGCCCAAGAGCCATAAACTCCACTAGAAATATGGGCGCGTAATCCGGGACTCGAACTAAAAAGCTCAAAAAAAAAAGATTTTCAAAATACCAACCACTGCCTTCTGGCCAGCCCTAGACGCATCTGTAGCAATCCCAGTGTGACGTGGAAAATTCTCAAGGTGATCAGAGTGGAGACCAGTTAGTGCCCTGGCAGACAGATGCTTCGCATTAGGTGGGAAAATAAAACCAAAACCAATATCCACAGGGGACGTTGCACAAACAACTCTACATACAAATTTCAGATCCACACCAATGTTCGATAATAGGTTCTGAGTAAAAACAACGTGAGGCAGGCTGAAGCTTGGCCAATGGTGAGTGCGGAGGAGAGCTGTGTGGGAGACAAAAATAGGTGTAGCCATACCAGGAGCAGACTCAAATGCCTGCAAAAAAGTCCTGACTGTTGAAAGGTGGAAACGGGAGTTAAGGTCGGGATTACGAGCCTCCAGGTACAGAAATGCGGTAGAAACTGAGTAAGGGCGACCTAGGCAGAGGCGCAGTGCGCACCTTTCTGACAGCAGCAACGGATGAAGCTTATATTTAGGAGATCTAGAAAAGAGCATGCAGCCAAATTCCAAATTAGATGCATTTGTAAAAAGAAGCGTGCCCCGGCGCATGCCAAGAGAGTGAGAGAATGATGAATGGAAAGGCAGGGAGGTTAACAAGGTGACGCCCAGTATGCTACCCTACATGTGGAAAGGGGACCGGAGGGAGAGACAGAAAAAGAAGAGAAGAAAGGGAGATCACTTTTCCACACCGTTGGCCATTACTACAAGGCCAAATTCTTATTACTTGTTCACAGTAGCCTACAGAGTGCATGCTCACCTTTCTCAACAGTAGTCTTGATGTGGGGCCACCATTCCATACTAGCATCATAAGCAATGCCTAGCTACATCAAAGGTTCCACCTGTGGTATGTTGTTCGAGTGATAGTGTAACAAGATATATAAAGGTATGTTGGACTGAAAATTGAAAAACTAGCACGCAACTTTTGCGCACATTTAATACCAAATTAATGTTATCCAGCCAAACCTCGCGTGCACTGAGATAAGCCTGGGGAGAAAGATATAGGGCATGAATGTCTGTTGCAGACGCAAAGAAAGCTGTGTCGTCTGCGTAAACATAAACTGTAACGTCAGGGTGTACAGGACTCTCGCACATCATTATATAGAAAATAAGTGCACAAAACTTTGTGACACACCTCTGGTCTGGGCATAGGTGTCTGAGTTGAAGCAGCCGTCAGTGCAAAGGAACTGCCGTCCTGTTAAAAATTCCTAGATCCACGCATACATGTAGAACGGCGGGTGTATCAATGATAATTTGGTGAGAAGCATAGAATGTTCAACACTGCCGTATGCTTTAGCAATGTCAAGCGTCAATAACGCTTATACTTCGTTGTTGCGCATAGCAAGACGGATTCTGCTCTCTAAATTGACATGGGCAGACTATATTGAGCATCCGCAATGAAAGCCATTCTGGGCAGAGCTCAATGCATGTTTTGATAGGCGACTGTGCAGAAGTATTTCTATGAGCTTTACCAAATTGGATGTTATAGCTATTCTACGAATATTATCAATATGAAAATCTTTCATTGAATCTTTTAGGAGTAATATTATTTTCACCACCTTCCAGGACTGCGGCACCCATGTTTCCAATGATTCATTGACCGGATCGAGGAGTTCGTGAGTGAACTCTTGGGCTAAGATTTTCAGCCCACCGACAGAGTCAGAAGCGAGGTGACGGAACCAGCAAGCCAAGGCAGCAGTCAATAACGAGGCTCCAACGAGGCATTCACGAAATAGATTCAGGACAACCTGCTCGGCTACAGCTCCTCGATATGGGACTGGTTGTGGCTTGAGAACCTCTCTGCTGTGCTTGCGTCTCAGCAGCCGATGTTCTTGTTGCAGCTTCCAGACAGCAATCTCTCGGCGATAACTTTCGACCATATGCGTTACAACAGTCGTAACCATCCTCTGAGTTTTTAACATGATAGGACTAAGGCTCCCATTGCAGAAAACTCACATCAGGGATGTATGTCAGGATTGAAAATAAGTGAAAACAGTACTTGTAATGTAAATTAGAGGTACTTGATTTTAATGCAAAGTAAATGTGCAAAATTTCATTCAGTTTTTGAAAACACGGCCCTTGGGTCGCTAGCCACGCTACGGACTCTGTCACGTTGGACTGTCCATTTGCCTGAGATACAGCGAAGGGTGATGTGTGGTAGTGGTGACTTAATTTGAACCTTTTTAATATTGTAATTAGTGGAACAAACTAGAGACGTGAAACTTGCTTAGATACGAATTAAAGTAAGAATATATGCACAGAATGCAGTGTGGAAGAGTTCAAAGACAAGAATAGGGAAACTGCGTTATCTGTGATGTGTGAATGTGAACAAAGAACAGTAACTGTGTGCAAACAGAAACCGCTGTTAAAGCTGTCGCGTCATACCCTTAAATGCGCAGTTTAAGTGTCTTCCTAATTTTTCTACACTGGACAATCCATGAACACGAAATACCTCTGCGTTTAAGAAAAAAAGTTTTGGTTGGAGACATCTCAGAGACGTATAAGGAACTGACAACTGCTTGCTGCACTCCACTGAAATGGATCTGATCGTTAGGCGCTGCTCCAAAATATTTGCATCAAGAATTCTTTCTAAAAAGGTTTTAACGGAATAAAATTAACAACATGCACACGATCACACACACACAGCACCTAAAAAGCTGCTCAATGCAATAAGATGCTGTACTTTTCATAGATTTCATGGCATTTTAGGACAAGGTAATAGAAAGCAAAACATCGTACCTCGCGAGCCCTCTTCTCGCCAGGATGAGGCCTTCAAGACGTATCAAAAATCCAACGTCACAGGATGCCACAATATTCACAATCTTGAAGTTGAGGAAATGTGCCTGCAATGTTGTCAACAAGCATAGATCGCCGGTCACCAGCAAAATACAAAGCGGTACAGCCACAGTTCTCTCATACTTTAAATGATGGTGAAACTCAAGCTGAAGTTGTCCGGAGTTAAACAATTACAGGATTGCACTCAGGTCTGCTTAAGAGCGCAAATGCGAAAGCCTTTCCCTGTCCTCATTCTCCTTTCATTTTTCATTTTCTGTTTTACGCGACAGCGTATGCAGCTCGTTCGGTCGAAATGCCGTCGGCGTCGTAGTAGTAGTTGTTGTAGTTGTGGGCACCGCCCGTCGGAAATATTCCTTCCCTTGTGGCACGGTTTGTGTCTCCACCGAGTGAGACAGGCGTCATTACACCTCCTTAAATTGTTCAACGGGCAAGGCGTCGTGCCGAATGGGCCGATGGCATTCTGTGGACAGGGCCCTTGGCAACGCTGCAACACAGTGTCGCATCCCACTGTTAAAGACGAAGCTTAAGCGTCCTGCAATTTTTTCTCTATTTTTTGTTTTCATATTTTCTTGTTTTTACTTTTTATTTATTTTTAGTTCTGGGTTATTTCATTACATATGCGTTGCTCGAGAACTGTTGCTTAATCAACTTTTGCACATTTATTTCATTTAAAACACAACTTAAGAGTGACAGTTTTTGCGAAAACTTCCGTCTACACTACAGTTTTTGCGAAAACTTCCGTCTACAACTTCCGTTACTGCTTCTGTCTACAACATCTGTCCACGCCACTCATGAGCCAAGAAAGTCTTTCGCCTTAAAACAGACGCTACCAGCACCCCCGCCGACCAAAATACTATGAGCGGGAACCCGCACAAGCTATGTGTATTACCGGTTGTGAAACGGAATACTGAGATACCTTTAGCGTAGCGTGTGCCTTTAGCATAGCGTAGTGCTTATTGCGAGGCGCCACTGCGCATACGCACATGCAGCCCTGAGGACAGCAGATGGCACCACGTTCTCATAGAGCCCTGAAACCTATCGCTTCGAGACCAATCAGCGCCTGTGCAGTGGAAGGGCATGGTATATTAAGCGGTAGCGGTACACGCTATGCTAAAGGTACAGTCTCGGTCAAAAGTCTTAAGGCCAAAGGTTTTTCGTTTCAGCCGCATAGCAGAGCCATTACAGCACTCTTAAAGACCGAATGACCTTGAAATGCAAGCAGAAGGTTCCTTCTTGCGATAGAGAAGCTTCCTGCTTGATTTATGTTTTGAACGGAGCTACAGCTGAACACTGCTGCCTTAAGACTTTTGACCAAGACTGTACCTTTACGTGCCCATGGCGTTTTCCTTGAAGGGAAATGCAACCGTGGTATCGCACCTTTATTTGCTACTGCTAGCCGCACCGCTCGAAAAAAAAAGTGTCATGGCTGGCATAATGCATGCCTGGTTACTTCTCCTAGAGGCCTGTCAGGTTTACACAACACACTATAATCCAATTAAAGGTGCACCGAGGACAAATTGAAAGCTGCCCTGTTAAGAATATCGTCTAGTTCTGATCATTAAAAGGCCACTCTAACAGGGCACGGAGTATCTATAAGGTAGCAACAAGGCAAAAAATTAAATAGAGGTCTCCCCATCAGCGGCCAATTTCGTACACCCAAGTTTTGGGCGCGGATCCCGGGGGCTGCGCCACATGGCTCATTCACTTGAAAACGATGGCAACCCACCCTTTTCGGTAAAGACATCAAGAGTTTGAATCGACCAGCGGGAAGATTCTCACAACCAATTTTTCCCGCAATTGAAGTGTTTTTTGATACCGAGAAAGTGTCGACACACCCAGAAAGAGCCAAGGAATCAATTGATACTTCAACTAATAATTGCCCGGAGTTCACCTCAGCGTCCCTTCAACCGCGGACTGTGCTCATCACCCTTTGGTACCCATGCAAACAAGCTCTACATGACAAGTTGCGCTAGTAGAAGGCAATTAGGTGCGTTGTGTTTGTTGCTTGACAGCCTGCACTGGAGACAATATCAGATCAAATTTATTAGACTCTCATTACCAGGGTCTATCACTGCTCTTACTCTTCAACACAGAGCAGTCTATTCCTATATTACTATACATACACTGCCTACTCATGCTCCAATGGCCACATGTGCTCACCTGTCTATAAACCTTTATCTGCAAAGGGCTGCAGGATTTTAGCGGAGGGAGGTTAGATCATCATGAGTGCACCCACTACAGTACAAAGGCCTCTCTCATATATCTCCAATTCACCCTGTCCTGAATCTTCAGACCGTTGTGCCTTACATGCGGGCTGAGCAACATTATTTTTCTTTCTTGTTTCTCTGTCTACACTAATATATTGTCCTGAAATAGCTGCGGCCACCCCACCTCCGCAAATTAAGAAACCTCATTCACCCATCTAACCTTCTGCGGCCCTTTGCTACGCTTGCTTCTCTTGGAATCCAGTCTGTTACCCTCAAGGAAAATTGGTTATCTTGCCTTCACATTACATGCCCTCCGAAGGCCATTTCTTCTATCTTTATTTCGACTATCATGTCTAGCCCTTGTTTGATCCCTGACCTACTCTGCCCTGTTCCTGTCTCTTAATGTTACACTTATCGTTTTTCTTTCCACAGCTTACTGGGTTGTCCTTAAGATGACTCCTTCCCGTCAGCCTATATGTTTATGCCCCATAGGTAAGTACTGATAAGACGCAGCTCTTATATGCTCTTCTTCTGAAGGATATTGATGAGCTGCCATTGCTGACCTGAGAGAATCAGCCAAGTACGCTCCACCCCATTCTTATTCTAGTTTTTAACTAGAATAAGAAAGAATAAGAAAGCGCTGTCTTGTGTGTAGCAGTTTCTCTGCACAAAGTAGGTTCCCAGACCACACATTTTCCTGTAGCGCATTTTCTGATGGTGAATTTCTTTAGAGGCGCGGGTACAACTGTAGTTTAGTTAGATATTAGTAAGCCCATTATCCTACTTCTTGTAAAGAAAATGTCCTTACGTCAAAGCCCAGTTTCTGTATGATTCGGGCAAACTTCCTTGAAGCAAGCTTGGCCTTCATTTCACTGCAAAGCAAAAGGCATATATTTACGTATTTGGCTTATGTTAATTTCACATATTAGCATGCAATAAACAACTATTCTATGCCAGTGCTTCAGTCTCCGATCATCACTGAAAAACAAATAACAAATAATTTTTCTCCTCATGCTTCAAGAATGCCAATTCGTTTCTCTTCCAACTCAAAACATTCATCATCGTCATCATGACTACGCCCACTGCAGGGCAAAGAGGCCTCTCCCATGTCTCTCCAATAAACTCTCTTCTTTGCCAGCTGCGCCCACCCTATGCCTGCAAATTTCTTAATATCATCCGCCCACCGAACTTTCTGCCGCCCCTGCTACGCTTGCCTTACCTTGGAAACCACTCCGTTACCCTTAAGGACCAGCGGTTATTTTGCCTTCACATTACATGCCCTGGCCAAGCCCATTTATTCCTCTTGATTTTGACTAGGATGTCATCAACCCGCATTTGTTCCCTCACCCACTCTGCCCACTTCTGGTCTCTTAATGTTACACCCATCATTTTTCTTTCCATGGCTCGCTGCCTTGTCCTTAACTTAAGCTGAACCTTTTTCATTAGCCTCCATGTTTCTGCCCCGTACGTGAGTACCAGTAAGATACAGCTGCTGTACGCTTTTCTCTTGAGGGATATCAGTAAACTGCCATTCATGATCTGAGAGAACCTGTCCTAAGTAGACATATTCCTTTAACAGTTCCAGCACCTCGCTACCAATTGTGAACTGCTGTTCTCTTGAGAGACTGTTGAACATTACTTTGGTTTTCTGCATATTAATTTTTAGACCCACCGTTCTGCTATGCCCGTGTAACTCATTGATCATGCTATGCAGCTCATCTCCTGAGTAACTACGGAAGGTAATGCCATCGGCCAATCGCAAATTAGTCAGGTATTGTCCATTAACTATCATCCCTAACAGTTCTCTATATAGGCCTCGGACCACTTCCTGTAAACACATGGTGAATAGCCTTGGCGAGGTCGTGTCTCCCGGCCTGACATCCTTCCTTGCTAGAATTTTATTCCTCACTTTATGAAGGACTATAGCAGATGTGCAGTTGTTATAGGTATCTTGCAGTATTTTCACATAAGGCTCTTCTACGCCTTGATTTCACAATGCCTGCTGTGGTTTCCACTGAGTCAAATGCTTTCTCGTAATCAATGAACGCTACATATAGGGGTTGGTTATATTCTGAGCATTTCTCCATCACCTGACGTATAGTGTGAACATGGTCCATTGTCGAGTATGCTTTACAAAATCCCGCCTGATCATTTGGTTGACTGAAGTGTAACATTCTCCTGATTCTATTTGCGATTACCTTAGCAAATACCTTGTAGGCAATGGACAGAAAGCTGATCAGTCTGTATTTTTTCAAGTCCTCACAAACAGTCGCAATGGTAGGAAACGGTGGCACCAAAATAAGGAGACTTTCATTATACACGAGATTGTAAAACCGCTTGTTCTTTCTAAGATGCATATTCGTCAAAACAATTGACACTGCCTGTCCACCATTGTAGTTTTCAATAAGCATGTGCAGTTCAATCGGGAAAACATATAATGAGGTCCAGAAACATACTGCACTCCAGTAAGATATCGTGTGGTATCAGAAGTTGAAAGAGACAACAGAAAAAGTTTTGTCATCAGATGAAATTTGTTGTAATGTTTTTGCTCAAACACCATTAGTAATGGCAGAAATGTTTGTAATGAGAACAAAATTTTGCACATTTACTACAGAAATTTACTATAACTGCAGACTGCAGAAAATCCCTATAGAAAAAGTACAGCAGTACAGAAAAATACTACAAAACAAAATTTTGTGGATGCGTCAAAACTGCAAACTATTTTGTCGTCCTTTTGACATGATTCTTTTGTTTTCCGGACTAAGTATTACGCTGCGAAAACCTGTCAGCATGAAAATGGTTGAAGACAGGCTACCAAGCTCATACCTTTAAGGAATATTATTTACTTTATTCACAAGTTTCCCTGAAAGCCTCCTCGCTGTGATATGAAGGATGCTAAACTGCCCTCAAAACAAACAAAAAAGGTGCATCACACTGTCATGCGAGTTGCTGAGTACTATATTCTTTGTGCAATGAAAAAAATGGTCACTCGAAAGCTCTGTGACAAGGAGAGTGCGGGTGCCTGCTTAGCTTCCTTGACACTCCGTATCACTTCGCGGCCAGATGTGTAGGCTGCATAATGTGTACCTGGAACAAGCGCATAGAGATCCCACATAAAGATTCCGGTGCAAGCCTGGAAGTCAACTCCTTTTACAGTGCATGTATTTAGAGCACAGGAAATGAAATGCCGCAAATGAAAGTTTGCGTTATGCTCCCCACACTACGAAGTACCTGGCTTCCAACGCAAGCCACCAGTGTTGCGCACAATGACAAGTGGGCAACCAGCGGAGACAGTTTCGGTATAAAGCAACATGAACATCTGGAATCTGCCAGATTTGTGTGCACCCAGAGCACTAAAATAAAGCTCCATTATCATCAACATACGGATTTTCCCGGTTTAACATCAAATTGCATGTTATGTAGCCAAGGATAACAAATGGCCAAAGGATCCAAAAGTCCAGACATCTGTCCTAAGAATCTTGATGTCCTGACTACATGCCTCTGTCTTGATCAAAGCAACCCTGTGCCTCCTAGTGCAAATACTGCCCTGCACAGTGGCCAGCCAATTCAAGATCTGGCCCCACCAGATGTTTGGAAACGTAGAATATTTTACTTTTTTTCCTTGATGGAAAAGATATGTGGCTCATGAAAGCGTTCGTGCCATCAAAAGCTCATTGCTGTTAGAATGACAGCAGTGGTGCGCGTGTGCATCCCGCAAAACCGAATACCAAAGAATATTGGTTTTTGATTTTCGGCTATCAGATTATTGAAGTTACAGGTCCATTAAGCTACACGTCGAGAGTTTCTGCTCTATGAAATGCGCCATTCAACATCCTTCATTTCTGGCTGGTCCTAGGCAATAAAGAGGTGAAAAAAATTACCGACGGTGCTGTTCTCTCACAGATAATTTTATTGTTTGAGTCCACGCCTTAAACCATAACTGGAAATCGTTAGAGACACATGAAATATCACCGGATGTACATCAATCGAAGTCAATACGTTGAATCCATAGCGGTTCTCTAGTGCCAGCAATCAATAATCGAGTCTACACTCCGCACTATACACTGTCTTTTCAACAGATGCACTCGGGCACCTCACCCAACAGCATTGCAAAATCAAAAAGCATAAGATAGAAGAAAATTCACTGAAAGTTTACCCAGCCGGTAATGCGATTTTCAACGACATCTAGGTTGGTGCGAAATGCTCCTACCATCCCTAGCGTTCAGTAACACTGTGTGGGGAAGGGTGTGGGGAGAGAGTCGTCGTTATGCTACTTGACCAGCAATAGTGTAGGCGTAATCTCTAGGGAATTGTCTTTGTAGAGAGCGTTAGAGTAGATATGAACAGTAACCAGACATGGTGTGGAGCAGTTGTGTTCAGGGGTACGTGCGAAAAGAAAGACGCCACCGACGATGTGATTTCAACGGGCGTGCCACATACAGGTATCACTGCATGCATGAATCACGATTTCATCTCACTCTTTGGCTCCGCTGCACAATATTTTTCCAGATCCGAAGACAAGAGCCATGGCCCTGGGCTCCCCAATGCGCATGACAAGTGCCGGGGTGCGCTTCGGATCGTACTCCGTGTTGGGGGCATGCAGGGCGATCTTCCTCAGGTCCAGCCTGCAGCCCAGGCTTAACGATGCCATAGTGTTCCTGTGAAAAGTTGTAGCTGGGATGACTGACAATTTATGCATCGTTAAACATCACTCCTATTGTTTCAAAACGACACTTGCACAGATTGCGGCAATATGATAAAGGCAATGCGTTCAGAGCCGTATTAATCGTTGGCTTCATCTTGTTCCAATATACTAAGTACCGATAAAACATGTTAAATATGAATTATTCATGAACCAAGTTAATTCGCCTGGAATGACAAGTGCACTTACAAAACCTTTCGCAACAGACAGCTGACGGAAAACGTAATGGACACAAGCTGTTGATCCCAGACAAAAAAAATGACAAAACCGTGTCATATTCACATTTCACTCTTTTTGTTTTCATTTTATATTTTCCTGTTTAATGTTATTTCAGCTTCGTTTTCTATCAATTTTGTGTTCCTTTCGTGTATTTGCCTTGTTCCGCATCCGTTATACCATTATTATGGTTTATTTTTCTCTATATTCCTTAACTTTGATATGCCCTCACACCCAATGCTGTTCGTGGAGAGTGAGGTAGAAAGAAATAAATAAGTATACAAAATACGATAAAACATTTTGGAATTGTGTCCTAACAACAGCTTCTTGTGATGTCATAGCGTTTTTCTGCAGTACTATACTTTTTTCTCTAGTAATGTTCTGTAGTAAATACACAAAATTATGTTGTTGATACAAAATTTTTTTATTTTATTACTATTTTCTTGGCAAAAATGCTGCAGAAAACTTTTGTGACAACAGAAACTATTCTCTTTTTTGACTGGGATACGCTGAAAATCGGAAATCTGAGCTAACAATCCCACGTTTCGACGTTATTAGTATCCACGAGTGATATGTTGCTCGCTAAAAGGTCACTATCTCCAATAGCAATTCTCTCTCGAGCAACGAAGCTTTGCCACAATGACCCATCATTCGTCCAGCAGTAGCATGAACAAGGAAGGGAGTTCGCCTTGAAGTGAATACCTGTCATCCTTTTCATTGGCTAGAAAAGAAGTACCTTCTCTTCAGGGCGAAAACTGCTAAATGCTTGGCATGAGCAGAAACCCTGGTCTCCTGACTGCCTCTTTATTCTGGTAAATGCCGGCTTTAATTTTGTAGGTAGTGTAAGTTTTAAGATGCTGTTTCAAAAGAATCATGACAATTCGTGCCTTTGCCTAATATTTATCTTGTGCATAAACATGTTTTTTAAATAAAAACTAAAGGTAGCACAATAGAAACAGACTGGTCCTTCGAGGATGTTTACAGCTACAAAAAATTTGCAACTGCAAAAGCTCATGCATCACTGCATGAAGCAGATCCTCATTGTTGGAAGACACGTACATTCATCTAGCCAGCACAGAAAAGCAGCAAAATTATTTGTGGACAATAAACAACCCGGGAAAAAAAAGATCAGAAAGCATGTTGGCATAGCTCCAATGTGCGCCTTTTTATAGTTCATCAGGTTCAGCTGACGGTTATTTTCTCAGAGTGAACAGCCCAACATACTTCTTTGTGTGGACTGAGATCTAATTCCTGCTGTTCAGAAAAAGAGCCTGATAAATCTTTTCACCTCATACACTCTCTGGCTTCATCCCACGGGTGTCATTGCTTTCACAGTACAGTTTAATGCGGGAAGGAAGAAGCAGGTTCTTTTTTTGGCAGAACAGCGGTATCAGCAGAAATGACGGTACCAAATATTTGACATTTTTTTAGCATAGCGCATACTGCTACCGCTCACCGCCCACTGCGCTGCACACGTGCCGATTGGTCCCGAAGAGGCAGGCTAGTACGGTGTTGACATGACTGTGGCGCCATCTAGCTTTCTCAGCTCAATTTGCACATCGGCAGTGGCGGCCCGAAGTACGCGGTAGCAGTAAGCGCTATGCTAAAGTTATTTATAGTCAACATAACTTACGAAGACGAAAAATAGCGGCCAAAGCTGTGAGAACATTCACAGGACATTTTAGGAAAGACAAAAAAATTACGGGACACTTTGGCAAATAAAGTGCTGAGAGGCGAAAGCCGACCACTCTGTGACAATCTTCAATATTCCGTGACGACATTTGGTGGATGTGACGTCACACCATTCCCGTGGCTATATCGATACCCAAGTTATACATCTTTCGGAGATCTTGAGTATTAATTATGCTTAATTACACATTTTTCATCTAATTTGACACAAATACGTTTTCCGACTATTCACTATGCCGTGACGACTTCCAGTGGATGTGGCGTCACACCGTTCTCTTGGATATATCGACGTCCGTGCTATTTCGACGCAATTTTGACATTTTTGCCTATAATGAATTAACTAATTATTCTACAGTCATCAAACTTGGCTTCTAGAGAGAGAGAGAGAAATAACATTTATTTGCACGCATCAAAAGGTTGATCGGCATCCGAGGCGCCACTCGGTCCCAAGCCATGTCCTCCCCCTCAGCCGTCGACTGGGATCTCTTGGATCTCAGCAGCAGCAATGGCGAGACGGATAACTTCACGTTGTTTAGTTTCGTCTTCGTTGTGAAGCAGTGCCTCCCAGGACTCATCCATTCTATCAAGTTGTCCAAAACTCGGACATATCCACATCATATGCATCATGTCCACTATGCCCTCGCAACGTTTGCACCTGAGGCTGAAAATCTTCGGATGTCACCTGCTGTAAAGCTGAGGGTTAGGGAATACTCCGGTTTGTAGCTTGCGCCACGCAACCTCTTCGTTTTTGGTTAGCTGCTTACTTGCTTTTGGAAGTAGCGCTCTGCCTAAATTGTAATGATTTAGGATTTGCTGATACGTATTAAGATCGTCATCGAACTGTAGGAGCTCCTCATCGCACAAGGGGGACAGGGTTGTGCACAAGACACCACTGGGATTCCGGAAGGTAGCTAATCCTGGGCCACTACGTGCGCTTTCTCGTTTCCCCTCAACCCTTGGTGCGCGGGTGTCGAAATGAGCGCCACCTGTTCTGCCGGTGGTGGACTACCGGCCGACACTCGTGCAGCTGTGGCTGAAATGCAGCCCGCGTCAAAGTTTCTAATAGCTTATTTGGCTTCTAGGTTTATTTTTTCCTCCTCTATCTGAAGCAACCTTTTTTTCTTTTTTTTCTTCCCGAGATAAACGTGTGACACCCTCTGCGAA
The DNA here is from genome assembly GCF_052857255.1 of Amblyomma americanum. Lineage (NCBI taxonomy): Eukaryota > Metazoa > Arthropoda > Arachnida > Ixodida > Ixodidae > Amblyomma > Amblyomma americanum. The sequence goes on along the minus strand of NC_135497.1, from coordinate 28,379,710 downwards.
CGGACGATATTATGAGCCATTAAAGGCTGTCGCCTTAACCCTTTGATGCCCAAAGCTTTATTTCAATATGGAGCATCACAGAAACTTTAGCATACATATAGGACGGACAAAATATGCGAATTTTGCTGTCAGAAAAAAATCATGTTTATTCATGGCTGCATAATGAGGTGTTGCTCCAGAGCAATATTGGGCATCTGTGGTCCTACTTCACATGGAATGCCTTGAAGCAGTTGCGGCTTGGAAGGAGACATAGGTGCATGCTACACTTTGCACAGTATAGAAAAGTGTAGCCGGATTTGCAGTACTTACACCGGTTCTTCTTTTCACCATACTGAGGCCAGTGATTCATGCCATCATACCTCATGTCCACTGTGGGCCTTGGTGTCACTGGACAATGGATCATCTGTTTTGCAGGCAGAATTCCAAGGCGGCACCTGATCTCCTTTTCAATGGCTTTGACTTCACAAGTGCAAGGGTCTGGGCAATTTGAGCTCGAAAGTTCAGGAGTGACAACTTTCTTTGGACGGACAGCTGAGCACCGTGACGTTTGTACAGCAGTCACCCATTGACAACTGAAACATCAATCATCCAAAAAAATATCTGCATGTACCATCTTTTGGAATTGTGGTCCGTGCGATACAACTCAATGAGCATGTCAGCGAGATCAACACCTCCCATGAAGGCATTATACTCCCTTACGGCAAAAGGGCGTGGAACATCGACGATGTGCTTTTCCTTGCTGTTCCAACGCTTACTAGTGTCGCTTAGTTGGAAGCCAGCATAGGTGGACACAAGGTGGGCAGAGCTGTTATCGAACCATTTGATGATTCCAATATTAGACTCCTCATCCAAGCGAAAATCCACGGAGCCTCTTCCTTGCGCCTTGAGAGCTGCATCAACAGCCAGTGGGCACTTCTCTGTCCTGTCGGCCCTGAAGGTGCCAACACACAGGAATCCTTTGCAACTCAGTTCCTCCACAAGGCGCAGGCTGGTAAACCAGTTATCAAAAAATAACTTATGGCTTTTGTGCTCTGGAAGATCTTTCACCAGATAAATGACTATATCGCCGGAGATGCCGAACCCATGGTCGTGCGCAGTGCCTTTACCTTCATAGATGATGAAGTCGTGCATCATGCCGGAAGAATCTGCCCTCATGAAAACTTTATAACCCCACTTGTGAGGCTTGGATTTCACAGACTGCTTTAGGGGTGACCTCCCCTTGAATGGAATAATTTGTTTGTCAATGCTTTGCCGCTCCTCTGGAGCCACAACCTTCATGTTCTTCTTCAGTCGGTCCACAAGTGCACACCATGAAAAGGCGGTCGTGGCCCTCGGAGTCCCGTGGTACTGCCTGCAAATTGTCATTCATGTGTAGGCACTGATGTATGGCCTCGAAGCGATTCCTCGACATGAGGTCCGCCACAGGCGCAAATCTTGTGCCGCGCTGCCAAAACATCTGGTAATAAGGTACTGTGACTGTCCCTGAAATCAACAATATGGAAAGATACTTCATTTCCTCCTCGGTGATGTTTGCACAGGTGCCTTTCTTCTGGGTAGAATACAGATTTGATTGATAGCGCAATATGTCTACCATATCTTCATCAAAAAACGAACGAAAGTATTCATAAGGGCTTAGCACCTCGTCGGGCGGAGAGGGCAGCTCCCCCTTCCAGTCAGTGTCATCAACGGAAAGGTCTTCTTTCCTCCATGTTCTGTGAACTTTTTCTTTCTTTTTCTTGCGCGGAGCCACCGAGTGGGCACGAGAAGTACCCGGCAAAGCTTCAACATTACCGCCTGACATTCCTTCGTCATCCTCTACGCATGGCTCTTTGTCACGAAGATTGGTCACTATTTCTAGTGGACAGGTTTTCAGCATTTCTCGGATCATAGTCGGGGTCATTCGGGTCGCTGTCGAAGTCAGCGTCGGACAATTTACCGTCCGGAAGAAAGATAAGCTCCTGAATTTCTTCATCAGTAAGCCACTTTTTTTTTTATTTGACATCGCACAAAATATGACCTTATGAGGAACGCGTATCCTATTTGGTAGAATGAACATTCTGCTATTCCTTTGCTTTACCTTCAGCACAGCAAAAACTCCCACAAACGATATCTCCCTACATGTGATGATCATGCCTCCGCATATGCCCGTTGTTGCTCCTGGGCAACACCACTTTTGGCGCGTAAAAGTTTGTCGTATAAATTGCGGAAACACCGTTTAGCCTCCTTGTACAAGACCTTATGAGCTATTCTAAATCTGACAGTTGTCATAGTAGTGCCCTATACCGCCGTAACTGAACAAGTTTACTCACATGTGCGGTCCTTGTGCTGGCACCTGTCAGAACCGTCCAGAAAAACAACAAAGAGCCTGTAAGAGCCTAACTAGGCTTATAATATGCTTAAATAAATAAATAAAATAAAAAGGAGCAGTGCTGCCATCTCTATGTATTTACTTCAAGCTCAAGATGCTCGCTAGTCTTAGTACATTCCACAGATGGCGCCAGCAGTATCGTGCAGCAGGGCACGTTCAAGAAAAAAGTTTTTAGGCTGTTGCTCTTGGGCAACAGTGGGCACCAAATGTCTTCGAGCAAAGTACACGGAGGGTATGAGCACGACGTGTGAACTTTGCGGAGGCGCTGATGAAACCATTGAGCACATCGTGTTGGAATGTGCAGGCCTCCACCCGTCGGTTTCGGATGCACAGGACAATTCCTCAATAGGCCCCATGCCACATGACGCGATCAGCGGTCCCAACAGCCTCGGGGCACTAGCGATGGCACTCGGTTTTCGCCGACCCGACGAGCCACCGCAATGGAAGCTGGTTGAGCGAACCAAGCGACGTTTGGAACATTGGTGGTGGCGCACACGACACGGTCACGCTCCTTGCAGGCTCAGGGGACCAAAACGTGCCATGAGCGTGTGTTAGGTGTTTTTATTCTTTAATTTTATTGCGAAAGCAATACTGCTCGAGGTTTCCGCTCTTGGCCGTCGTCCCGGATAATCCACCATTGACCTTTAGCGTGACCTGTGTAACGTCATACCAGCTGTCCGGTGAATGATGGCCTGACCCGACCACGTGCCCCAAATACCAGACGCTTTGCTGCGCAAACCTGCATTTTGTAGGATTAACTGCGAGTCCAACACTCCTGATAGTTGCCAGCACATAACCCAAATGGTCTAAGTGTTCCTGCCAATTTTCGGAGTAGACGGCCACGTCATCGATGTATGCGCACGCGTAGCCAATGTGCTTTTGTAGGACGCCATTCATTATCCTTTGGAAGGTGGCTGCCGAACTGCGCAGTCCATAAGGCATCACGCGTCACGGAAATAGACCTCTGGGCGTCGCAAACGCGGTGTATTGTTGTGAGTTGTGTTCCACCGCTATTTGCCAATAGCCCCGAGTCATGTCAAGGACAGAAATGAACTTCGCCTTGGCTACCTCGTAAATCAGCTCTGTGATGTTGCTCATTGGGAAACTATCTACTTCTGATATGGCGTTCAGTTGTCGGTAATCAATGCACAGCCTCACACTTCCGTCTTTCTTCGCAACACAGACTATTGGGTGTGCATAGCTACTCTCCACAGGGTAGATTAGACCCTCTTGAAGAAGTTCTCCGATCTGTCGGTCTACCTCATGCCGAAGTGCGACCGGTACACGGTATGGGTAAGCCCTTGTTGGCTTGGCGCCTGGTACCAGTTTTATCTTGTGTTCCCCAACCAAGCACTTCCCCGGCCGTTCGGAGAACACCGTTTCGTATCGGCCTATCACTTCACCGAGCTCCCTGATTTGTTCCTGGGTCAGATGCGTGGACTCATGTAGTGTGGATTCAAAGGTGTAACTCCCACTATGCAATTCTGGAATACCTTTTATATCCCCAAACTCTCCGTCAGACTAAACAATTACGCCTACGTTGTTCACTCTGGCGTAATACTTTCTTAGTCTATTGGCGTGCACCCACCGCTCAGAACCATCTCTGAACTTGACAACATAGCTATCGGGTCGTCTATGCTCTTTAATCGTTGCTGGGCCCACCCATTTAGGTCGCATCTTGTTCTGCTGGTTCGTATCTAACACGAGGGCTTCCTCACCCTGACAGAACCCTTTGGCCCGTGCCCTTAGATTGTATTTCTCCGCATACGCTTTCTGCAGCTGCTTGATTTGGTGATCTACCCTCTCTGCTACTTCAGCCATTTGCTGCCGCAGGTTGATCAGATACTCTGACGTAGCCTTGTTTAGGCCCGTAGGTGGTGTCCAGTTCCCTGTCCATGTCTTTTGAAGGATGCTTAATGGGCCTTGAGGGACGCGCCCATACATAACCTCAAACGGGGACGCTCCCGTGATCTCGTGTGGAACTTCTCGGTAGGCCCACAGCATGCATGGAATAAACCGGTCCCACCCGCGCGCGTGGTCACCTATTATGTGTCTGAGCATCGCCTTGAACGTGCCGTTCCAGCGCTCAATGATGTCATTGCTTTGCGGATGCTCCGGCGTCAAAAACCTCATGTTTATCCCCAAGCGCTGTATGAGTTCACGAGTCAGTGCTGAGGTGAAGTTTGTTCCCTGGTCGCAGCAAATCAGCTGAGGGACACCGAACCGCGCGAAAATGTCGAGAAGCGCTTTACACGTGGCCTTAGCTGTTAGTGAGCGCAGCGGTATCACCTCTGGCCACCTGGAACATAGATCGATAACACATAAAGCGTATCGATGTCCCCGCGATGATACGGGCTCGATAGGTCCAATGCAGTCCAAATAAATCACTTCGAAAGGTTCCCTTGGCCGAGTAAGCGGTGTGATCGGTACCCTATCTGTCGTCTTTCTCCTCGAAAACGTTTGACAAGTATGGCAGGTTTGACAATGCCGTCTGACGTCGGCAGCTAGGCTAGGCCAGAAAAACGCACTGCGGATACGCTGTTTAGTTTTCTTTTCAGAAAAGTGTCCTCCGCAAGGCATATCATGTGAAGAGTTAGCACTTCTTTCCGACGACTCTGTGGGAGTACGAGCTGTCGACACCGTCTGCCATCCAACACTTCCTGGTGAAAGAGTAGTCCTCCTCCTATTTCTATTTTATGCGTTCCGGCCTGCGCCTGTGACCAAGAGTCTGCCAGGGAAGCATCTCCTCTTTGCTCACTGGCGAACGTAGGGTCCGCCATGCTCTCGTCTGTCCGCGGTGGTGCGAGCTGTATACCTTCTGATGCCCCGTTTTCTTCTGCGCTCTCGCTTGGTTCAAATTCCAACTCCCGTGATCAGTTCTGATCATGTTGTGCGATCTCGGTTTCTGCTTGTATTATCCTCACCGCGAGATCAGCGGCTTCTCTTTGCTCTCTTTTGAGTGCCTCGAAAACGTCCGGGGCATCGACCTCTCCAGTTAGCTCATCCGTAACCGCGCATAAAGTGACTAGTTGCGGGCCTGCGCCGCTATCTTCCGTGGGTAAGCCCAGCGGAACATAAAAGAGCTCGGCTGTTACGGTGTGCCCGAACGCACCTCGTAAGCGTACCGTCCCACTTCCCTGCTTCCGGACTTCCTCAGGCACCACTTTTCGTCTCAACACGGTGATGTCTGCGCCTGAATCGAGGCACGCTTTGAGCGGTTGTTCCCCACATACGAGATCCACCCATGTCAGCCGTGATACCAGCGCCAAACCTCTTGTTGCCACCTCAGCTCGCGTTACGGATTCGACCGCGGCTCTCGCTGTCATATTTGCGTCCTGCTGGTGACGACCTAGCTCATTACCAGACCCTACATTGGGCATCTTCTGTGGGTAGTTCCACTGCACGTGACCGAATTTACCACAGCCATAGCATTTTGGCGGTTGCCTGTGCTCGTCCTTGGATCGATTTGCTTGATTCCGTGGCTCCCGCGGCTTTGCCTCATACTTTTTCGGCTCCTCTGCAGCCCTTTGACGGTGCCCACGCCTACTGTCTTCATATTGTTCGGCAAGATGCGCAAGCTCCTTGGGTTTCAACCACTTATCTGTCTCCTGTTGGAGAATGTACTCACGCATTTCGTTCGGCATAGTCTGCTTAGCGCGGTCTGCCACCATTAAGGCCCGAACGTCCTCTAATGTTCTCACTTTCCTACTTTGCAAGTAGTCTCCAAGCGTTACGTCCAATTTGGTGACAAACTGACCCCAGCTTTCGGCATCTTTCCTACAAGTGTAGAACCTGCGCTTGTATTCTTCAGCAGTTAATCTGAGCTCCGCGAGTACTAGCTCCCGAATTTCCTCGAAACTCATTACCATGTCGACCGACTGGTTAGCCACGAGTGCCCGAGTTTTTTCATTCAGGAAGGGCATTATAATTGGCCCCGCGATGTCATTCGGGATCTCGCAGGCCCTTATCATATTTTCGGCGCTTTTGAACCATGCAGGAATGAGGTCTTCCGACTGTGGCATTCGCGCGAGGACTGCCCTTAGATCATCCGCGTGCCGACCCAATTTTTCCCTTCTGCTGCCATTTCCCGAGGTGCTCTGACCTTTCTGAATCAGCGTCTGGAGCTGAATTTTTAGCTTAAGAGCTTCAATCTCGAGCTCCTGCTCCCTCAAGCGCGTGCTACCCTGGCTGCTGTCACACGCCGGGGTGTTAGCACTCTGCCCATCCATAATCGTCACGTTCTCCGTGTCTTCCCCGTCAGAGTCCGTGTCACTAGCGTTTTGACAACCCACGCGCAGCCTCTGTGCTCGGGTAGTGACTGACATCGCGTTCCCGGAGAAAACGGGAAAGGGCCCACCTGTGTTCTGCAGACTTCTTGTTCGTGCTGCGCTGGGTCGGTGTCTGTCTTTCCGTTGTCCACGTTCAGCTGGTGGCGGAAGGGGTGGGAGTCCCACCGGTGCTCACTGCGGTGCCCGTCCCGTCCTCCAGGCCGATGAAGTCGCCAGCCACAGATGCCGCCGAAGTCGCCGCGCTCCGCTCCGCCGGTCCGCTTCCTCGCTGTCAGCGCTGACGTGGAGCCTTGACTCCGAGGCCTCGCACGAGGGTATCGCCTCACTTGGACCTTGGTCCCCGGGGCTTCTCACCAAGATGTTGCGCTCCGTCAACCTTCCGGAAGGTACTGCCTCCAACCTCTCTGCAGGAGGCCGCTCAGACGATCCTGGTCACGGCACCAGTTAAACTTCTCTGCCCTCCTACCGATAGGAACGGCTTTTAGCAGTACGAAGAGTACTTCAGGTCTTCGTCCGGCGACACGTTGCCGGTTGGGGCAGAAATTCCAACTTCTCAAAGCAAAACTTATTTATTAAAGACGGTATTGAAATACAAGGTGGTGATGACAAGGCAGTTTAAAGAAAAGGCTGATAAAAAAAGGCTGTTAAAAACGGCCGAGCTTGAGACTCGGCGCGCTCGTCCCAAGTCGTCGTTTCCCGCGGGTTTTAACCCCTTCGATAATTGGGCGGAGCTTGAGTAATCTAGCTCTCGCCCAATTTGGACCAATAGGAAAGCAATTGCATCGTATGTACTAGTGGGCGGAGCCTAGGGCTCGCCGGTCCGAGCCCAGTGGAATGCGCAGCTTGCTGCATGCGCATTCGATACACCGGTTGCCACGCGTCGGGACAGAAAGGATTAGTGCCCGAGCCCAGTGGAATGCGCAGCTCGCTGCATGCGCATTCGTTCCACCGGTTGCCACGCGTCGGGACAGAAAGGATTAGTGCCGCCTCTCACCCTAAGCGCGGGCGTCACGCCTCGACGTACATTCCTCGATTCCCCCTTTGGGCATGATCGCTCCTGGTAACAGGTGCGGGGGGGGGCGGCATCGGCACCGTGGGCTTCCACTTAAAAACGCGGTTGTCTCAATGCTGCCTACACAGAATTTAGGCTGGTTGCTTTCCCTCAGACACACAAGGTCAATCCTTCCGGTCCAGGATCCGGAGTTTCCAGGTTCGAACACAACCGCGGATGCTGCGTTTCGATGGAGGCGAAAACACTCAGGCGCCCATGCCCTGTGCGATGTCAGTGCACGTTGAAGATCCCCAGGTGGTCGACATTATTCGGAGCCCTTCACTACGGCACCTCTTTACTCCTTCCTTCTCTCAATCCCTCCTTTATCCCTTCCCTTACGGCGCGGTTCAGGTGTCCGCCAATATGTGACAGATACTGCGCCATTTCCTTTCCCCCAAAACCAAATTTTCATAAAACGCCGGACGCCCCACTCCAGTTGTAACCAACACAGTGCTGTGCGCGTCTGTGATTTAATGCCTCTAAAATGAAGTAAACACGCGCAAAACTTGGGACGCATTTCTTATTGTGTAAATAATTTGTACATATTACTTCCCCTATCCTCTCTTCCGGTCCCCTCACCTCTTTCATTTCATTTCTCCATTCTGCGTGCTATCCTTTATTTCCGCTGCCCCAGCTCAGCTGCTTCAGTATTGATGGCAGATGCCGGGGCTAGTAAAAATCTTTTCCTTCCTTTTTACTATTATTTTTAATAAACCACTACCACCACCACAATAAAACGCCGGTGCACTTTGATGCGTTCAGGGGAACGGTAGGTGTGATCCATGCGAGGCCTGCCGTGTAGACCGACGCCGCGGACTGCGGCCGTAAGGTTAAGTTAGTTATTGCGAAAAGGAAATGGCGCAGTATGTGTCTCACATATTGGCGGACACCTTAACCGCGCCATAAAGGAGAGTATAGAGGAGGGACTCCTGAAGAAAGAGCGGCGATGGCGGTGACGAAGCGGGCGGTGCACCCACTCCTCGTCCCCGGTTGCCATCGTAACGGCGCATGCGGACAACTGGCCTCTCCCATATACCATGTAACGGCGCATGCGCACAACTGGCCTCTCGCCTGTACCGCGAAATGCTCGACTGGTAGCCTAGTGTAGCTCCCGCTACAAATTTTGGAGGACGCTTAAGCTTCGCCTTTAAGAGCAGGACGCGACAGCGTGCTACAGCATTGCCAAGTAATCCATGGAATGCCATCGAGTGCGACCCCTTGCCCGGACAATTTAAGGAAAAGAAACATACCTTAGTGGACACCCAAGCCGCGCCGTAAGGCAAGAAAAAATTAAAATAAAATTTTTTAAGGAAAGGAAAGGGCGCCTGTCTCACACATCTCGGTGGACATCGAACCGAGCCATAACGAAAGGAAATTTGAAATGAAAATTGGTTTTAAGGAAAGGAAATTACGCCTCTCTCAAAATTCTCGCTGGACACCCGTACCGCCGTAAGGGAAGGAAAAGACCTTTCCTCACGGCGCGGTTCAGGTGTCCACCGAGATGCGCCATTCGCTCAGGCCAAAGACACTGAAGACACCGGATTTCCTGCTACACCAGCTTTTCTTAAAAAGAACATAACGACTCCTGTGTTCCTCTTTCTCTACTCCAGGGAGGGCTTGCTGATGGAGAACATGCGGCAGAGTCTTGAAGGGGACAAGAGGCAAGTGACTGCTGAAGAGGAGAGCGAGCATCCCCGTCCCCGGGTAACACTTTGTGCACGGGTGCAAATCATCGATCGCTTTTTGCCTTCTGCCCTGCGTTTTCATTGCTTGTGGCGGGATATTGCCGCGAACCTTCCTTCATTCCTTCCTTCCTTCCTTCCTTCCTTCCTTCCTTCCTTCCTACTAGTCTTCCTTCTCAATAACTTTCTGGCGTCGCCACTACGTGACAATATTTGAAGCATGGTGTCTTTCTCCAATTAGAAATTGTGTGTCCAGTGTGCTTCCAGAATTCTTTGTCTCGGCTATGGCAGCAAAAAGCTATAGCTAAAGAAACAAACTAGAATCTGCACTCGTTTACATTGCGAGACTTGACAGCAGGCCCAGTTGTAGGCAGCAGTTCGTGGCGCCAACTGCGGGTACAAAATTCTACCGCTTGGAGCCCTTTGAGAGATATGCCGGTGCCCTACGCAAAGGTTTTGTGTTGCTCACGGTGGTTTCTTGGGTCTATATGATTGTTTTCAAAATTTGGTGACAATGAGGTTTGTGGTAGTGCGATTTATATGGCGGTCGTGTTTAGCAGCTTTTTTTGACGCTTCATTGAGAACGTGCACCCGGCAGCGCTAGCCAATGCCGTTTACGGGTGACAGAACTCCGTGCGTCTGCTGTGCTCCTGTGCAGCTCTGAATGCACCTCGCCAAGCCTTGGCCTCTGATGGGAGAATTAATGCATGCTTGTTGAAGTTTCGAGTGTCCAATTTGTATAAAATATTCGTGTCGATTATTAGGAATGGATAGGAGATAGGCCGCGAATCGAACCATTCGTCTCACTCGTGTTCAACACGAAGCAGAAGGCATTAGTACTTTTAAGCAAGGCTACGGAAAATTTTGACTGCAAAAATCGTAACGAGCGAGCGATGGGATTAGGAAGTTGCTGAAAATTGGAAATCGGCAACGCGTATTTGTTATTTTCGTAGCCTTCTGAAAGGTAATAATATACAGAACCTGCCGCGGCACAGGTATACCTTGGCGAAAAAGATAGCAGCGACGGTGAGGACGCACCCAGCAACGTTTGTGACGCACCAGCATGTTGTCAGGTGTGTTAATAATGTATAGCGAGATGATTGTGCGCATCCTCTTTTTACATTAGCAGACGAGCTTCCTTCCTGTGCCAGTGGAAGAAATCGAGGCAAGGACTCCTTGGCGCTGTGACCCTCCACTATTCGGCCGTGCGGACGCGGCCCTCGAGACCGATTACCCCATCAGTGAGTGGTCACTTTGAGTGGCGTTGTCGGTGTCGGTTTTTTCGAGGGTTTCCTCTGTGTTTGTACTGTGCACCGGCGTATTCTCGTCTGTCACACGTGCGACTTCGTTACGGCGCGCTTGGAGAGACCAGATTCGTGACGTAACAAGGGTGGAAAAGTGGTCGGAAGGGTGCGTGAACAGTGAAAGGACATTAAGGGTCGTATTTTGCAGCGATTAATTTTGGTTTTAGTACATTTGGTCTGGAGCCATTGGACGTAGGCAATGGGAGAAGACTCGTCGGTGATCTTGGCAGAAACACGCCACTTACTTGCACACGCACCCATGTCACACTGGCGGACCGGCCCCGATGAACGACGGGGACGACGCATTTGAACGTGTGATGGGCACCACGGCGTAAGTTACACGGGGTGTTATAGGGAAGACTTTCAAAAGTAACTTCGGCGATTTTCAACACTAGGATTTTTGAGGTAAAAATATGGCTTTCGCGGCATGGTATTGCGAACGCTGGTGGACACCAGAAAAACGGTGAATAATCTTAACTAGTAAGCTGGTTAACTAATTTTTAATAATTAACTTTTTCACTATGAGATTTAGGCGCCTGGTTGCAAATAGAGATCTGTATATCTATCTGGTTGTTAGTAACCGCCATACCAGTTTTTATAATTTAGAAAACGCGATTACCCCTGCCGCTGTGGATTGACAAAATTTGGCTACTTCGAATGTAGTTGCGTGCACTGGAGGGATTGCATTGCCTGCATGCTCTTCAAATGGACAGGTATTTTGGCGTGATGCAGCCAAAATATGTGGGGCCACAGCGCTGAGGGTAATCGCGTTTTCGAAGTTCTAAAAAAACGGCGGTTACTTTCGACCGGCTACAAGTCTCTAAATGCAGCTAGGCTTCTAACTCTGATAGTTAAAAAGTTAATTATTGAAAATTAGTTAACCATTTTACGAGTTAAAATGATTCACCGCTTTCCTGGTGTCCGCCAAGCCTGGCAATACCACGCCCGAAAAAGCCATGTATTTGCCTCAAAAATGCATATTTTTGAAAATAAATCCACCCTGCAACACACGGACTCAGCATGAGGACACAGCATTCGAAACGCGCTGGACGCCCGAAACAAAAAGTACCATTCCTGCACCTCCAAACAAGGCCTGTGATAGCGTCTTCTACCCGCCGTGCGGTGAAACAGCTAAATGAACTATCTATGAAGACATACATGAACTTTCTCTTTGCCACAAAAGCCAGATGCCAGCTCGTGGGCTTGTTTTGTGGTTTTTGGGCAGCCGGCCATTGTTCAGCGCAATCAGACCGGGAGCGCCTGAGTAACGCAAGGGATGGCGGCCAACGGTCGGTTGAACGAACGAAAGAACGAGAGGGCACTATTAGTTACTGTTTTGTCATCAGGGCGGTGGTTTCTAACCATGCAAAAAATAGCGTGCGAAAATGGGCCGCCTATCGGAGAATCGTCTCATGACACCTACTGGAACTAGGGGACTTGTTCTTCGCACTGCGCGGGTCACTGTGTCCCCAGCCGTGTATCTTACTCCGTTATCGGCGCTAATCCTGTCCCGGCAGAGGAACTGGTACCCGGCGCGGTGGCTCAGTGGTTAGGGCACTCGACTACTGATCCGGAGTTCCTGGGTTCGAACCCGACCGCGGTGGCTATGTTTTTTATGGAGGCAAAACGCTAAGGCGCCCGTGTGCTGTGCGATGTCAGTGCACGTTAAAGATTTCAGGTGGTCGAAATTATTCCGGTGCCCTCCACTGCAGCACCTCTTCTTCCTTTCTTCTTTCACTCCCTCCTTTATCCCTTCCCTTACGGCGCGGTTCAGGTGTCAAACGATATATGAGACATACTGCGCCATTTACTTCCCCCAAAAACCAATTGAAAAAAATAAAAAAAGAGGAACTAGTGGTTCAAGTAGTTCAGCTGAACTGGATGCGGAGTGGGTGAACTTGCAGTCAACTTTCTGTGCCATCGCATCAGAGTCTATAGGCCGGTGTTCGGATTAGAGGTGCAGAGTGGTGAAAGAGAATGTCATAAACAGGCGTTTATGACATCCTAGTCGAAATCACGAGGAGGAAATGGGCTTGGGCAGGGCATTTAAACCGAAGGCAAGATAACCGCTGCTCCTTAATGGTAACGGAGTGGATACCAAAAGAAGGCAAGCGTAGCAGGGGGCGGCAGAAGGTTAGCTGGGCTGATGAGATTAAGAAGTTTGTGGGGATATGGTGGCCGCAGCTGTCAGAGGACAGGGTTAATTGGAGAGACATGGGAGAGGCCTTTGCCCTGCAGGGGCCGTTGTCAAGCTGATAATGATAATGAGGGGTGAAGAGAGGGAGCTGGTGAGACTGCGCGGGGTTTCTAGCACCGAGATAGCCCATTCCCTATGACACGGAAACAAAGGCCAGTCTCCTTCCCCTTTTGCCTAGCCTGTGCTGCAGTTCCACAGAAAGTTGACTGCTGGTAAGCGGCAGTGTCACGGCCAAAGCAACTTTGTTTGTGGTTGGTCGCTTGGATCCTCATTGGCTGTTGCGTATACGAAGATTGATGTCGCGACCAAAAGGAATTGGAAATGGAATGAATGGTTAGAGAACATGTCCCCTGGTTTTCCGTTTCTTGTTCCAGATCTGAGCAATTCTCTGGCCGTACTTGAAAGAAATTTTCCTAAATATCCCACCGCCAGGCGCAAGCGTTTCATATGCCAGGGGTTTCAAGGAAGCTTGGTACTAGTTAAAAAAAAAAGAACGGTATCCGGACTAAAGAGAAGGTTTTTTCGACGTAGTAATACCAGTGTTCGCGGACGTTAAAAGAAGCGAATCACGTTAAATATTTAAGTGATTGACTAAATTCTAATAATACAATTTTAGCGATTACCGATAGGCAGCTGATTGCAAGTGAAGATTCTTAGCCGGCCATTAGTGGTAGCCATTCAGTTTTAGGGTTTCTAAACCGCGATTACCCCTCGCCGCTGTTTCTCAGCTAATTTGGGCCATTTCTCGCGCCATTTGAAAACCATACACTGTTGGGAGGGTGCAGAGCGACCATTAAAATCGCAACATTCCGTCACACACCTAAAACGTGACATTCTCTGCCCCGCCAGCGCTGGAGCAGCGAAGTGGTGAGGTGCGAGCTGGCTGAGATTATTGTGTAGTGATCTGGAATGATCGCTTTTGTAGTGTTATTATACCCGGTATTTAGTAGACAGAATAAGATCTGGTTGGTAGAGTTAATACATTACCTCTTTGATTTTGCTTTCTCTCTCCCCTGCACTCATTCGCACACACAGGCGATTTCCGGGCCCTAGGCTGGTCGTTTGCGATGGGCGGGCCGCCGACTACCGCACCGCAAGGCACGCTCATCTGGGTGCTGTACGGAACCCGGATCGACTCGGCCACCAACGTCCTGATGCCGGCTCAGCCTGTACCCGGACACCAGGTTGGTGGTCTAACCCTGGGTCGCTCCAGGCGCACGCTGCAGTCGAGAGCTCTGCATTTGAGATGCCGGTGGAACATCTGGATTGTACTTCCTCCGATTTTCTGTCCTCTTCGGGCTGCCGAGGTCAACCCATGACAATCAGTGCGCATGCGTCCGTTTGGTGGACTCTAAACAAAGACATGCAAGTGCGCTATGGGGCAGCTTACTCCCTCTTTACTCCTTTTTGTTTAAAGGTGAACGTGATGCTTGCTGTAGCCCTCACCTCTGTGCTTTGGTTGGTGTTGAAGGGGGTGCTGCATTGGGCCAGGCTGTATTTGACTTGCAGAGTGTTGACTGGAAGGGGCCTGCTCTTGCGTACCATGCAGTCTTCATTTGGTTGTCCCTGTGGCACCATCGTTTCGGATTGCGCACGTTCACGCCTCATGATATGGCTGCTGCTTTGCTTGCTTTGCAGTTCGTCGTAGTGCAGGTCCCTGCCATGCGAATGCACGGACGTGGCTCTGGTGGTGAAGGCATGGTGCCCCCCTACGCTGTGCCAGGTGCGGCCACTCCTAGCACTTTTTCTCCGAAAGCTGAGGATAGCGCAAAGCGCAACAGAGGAGCAGAAAACTCATATGGCCGTAAAGGGGACAGCAGCTTCAGGTGTTTGAAATGCGGATAAGCTTTGCCTAATTTAAGATCTGATTTCACTTGCTTTTCTGCATTTCGTAGCATTCCTGCTCTTCTGTGCCGCTTGATCAATCCTGCCCTTGCATGCGGCACAGGCAGCCCCTCATTGCACTGTTTTGTACCGCTTTGCGCTTTCCGCACCCTATCTTTGATTTGTGTGCCCGTTACATTGCGTTTGTCCGTTTCTACAAGTTTTTTTTAAGGTCTGTTTCATTTTTTGTGCGGATATTGCCTGTGGGTGAAAAAATTATGACGGGCGATCATACGAACTGACACCCTTGAAGCTCCAACCGCAGGGTGATTTTGTCTTTCGCATCTCCTTTTTTCAACCTCGCTTTCGCTTTTACGACAAATGCTTTGCCTTCTTGCTGGCGCAGCTTATTGCCTTTGCAATGTTTTCGCCTTGCCCATGGCGCCATAGCTGCGCGTCTTTCCTCCTCGCCTCTTCTTGCGCTTTGTAGTAGGATACAACTTATCTGCAGGGAACGCAGAGTTAATTCCAGCGTATAGGAGGGGTGAAGAGGTAGGCTGGCAGTCCCCTTGCTATGATGAGGGGGTGGGCACGTGGCTGGTGCGTGTTGCCTCTGCAGGGTGGAGGGAGGTTTCACACATCAATTCACACGATGCCAGGTTCTTGCGGAATGCTTTTAATATGCAGCTGTATCGCAGTAGTAATAGCCGTGTAAGGTGGACAGCCTGCCATAATGGATGTTGCTTTTTTGTAGAGATAGCAACATTGCGGTAGCATTTCGAGCCTTCAGCGTGGCGGTGGCCACCGCCACTTGATCCCGTGATGCGGAGCAGCTGCCGGCGGAGCGGCGCCGTGGCTGGTCACGTGGTTGGTCATGCGACCAGCCACGTGGTTCGGAGCACCTGCTGCTGCCTTCAGCGCGGCGCCCCGGCGAAACCGAGCTGCAACAGCTATGCGCATTCTCTGTGTCAAGTGGGACGAAGATGAAGAAAGAACGCCCAGAGAAATGGAGTGGCGAAAGGTTGACTTTGCAGTTCAACCAAACAAGTTACACTTGGCCAGCGGTAGCTATTGCATCACTCCAGGTTTAACCAGAAATATATCATCACCATTTTTTTATGAACAACCTTTATTATTTCACCGTGTACTGCGGCAAGCGACGGTACCCATACAAGGAGCGGAGTATGACGACACCATCCACGGTAGTTTAGTGCACAAGAACGGTTGAATAAGCAATCTGCCCTGTACTTTTTTTCTCTACGCGTGTGTGCCACCCAAGCAACCACAGATATCCGTCGGACGTCCGAACTAGATCCGAACGTCCTTTGACGATATTGGACGTCCATCGGACGTATGAACAGAATCCGGTTTCGGACATAATTATCCGTACGTTCATCGGACGTACGACCAGTGTCCGGTATTGTATATCCGCATCAGAGACGAAGCGTACGTCCGAGGTATTTACGGCTGAGTATTTTCCCAGGACATTAGTATGGACGTTTTTTTATTTTTCGCACAAAGAAATTGCGCCTTTCGTGTATGTATATTTTGTATTCGGTTTATCAAGAAAGACTTAGCCCTTAAATAGATTTTATGAATACTATGGGCAAGTTGGCTCGAAATTGCGTTAATTCAAAATGCGTACCTGCTTCCATGCAATTTTTTGCATCAGCTACAGGGTTTGACGCGAATACTTTTGTAAAGTGGACCGATTCCACGATCCTTTCTGTAGTGCAAGGGCCGCCAATGACCCAAAATAATAATAAGGGTGGAAGCAGGTGTTGCGCAATTTTGAAGCATCTCAGTTACTAATTCTAAGTTTATAATGCCTCTACAAATTATCGAAATTGTGCGACATCATATCCACTCCAACAATCCAATCCAATCCAACAGTCAACATTGCGGCACCGTTGTCATTTTGTTGTGTAGCGTGGTGCTACTTTAGATCTTTGGTATTACCGAAGCGTGGTTTTGTTTGGTCGGCGGACAAAAGCGGTGTGGCACTTGAGCAATTCGAAAGACGCAGGAAGCGCCTGAAGCTCTTCTGGAACGCTGGAATGCTGTACTGCGCCGACTTTGGATGAAAGAAGGCTTAGTGTGAATGCCATAGGTGGTATGGCTTAGTGTGAATGCCATAGGTGGTTGCCTATGAAGGTGAGTAGTACACTGCTGGAAAATTACTTTCGGGCAATGCAGAAGGATCATATAGCATTTGTTCGTAAGAGACTGGGGTTGAAAGCACGAGGTGATGGCTTCTTTGTTAGCCGCGAACATCACAATCTTGCCGCGCAAAATGTGTGATATTCTGTGCCAGTTCACTTGCTACCATCGCTATAGATAATCAGATTTAGTGCACTTTTTGCTGAAAACCTTTTCATCATAATCAGTTAAACAGTTTTTTTATACCTCATTCATCTACTACTTTTCATATCATGTTTTATGTCCGTCTCTCATACCCTGAGTCGCTCTGGGTCGTTAAAATGCGATAAACCAAACCAATGAACCAAACCAAACTGCACTACCGCTTTGTACTGAAGCGGAACTCTAATTTGTAATGAAAATAGGCTCCAACTTTATGTAGGCAGTTTTTGCTGTGCATATGCAGTGATCACAGTGCAACGGTCCCTGCGATACTTTGTTTGCTGCACTGTAGCCTTCAAGTGGATGGCCACGTGGTCTGAAGAACGATGTGTGTTTTAGAAGTCATACTGACGCTTCGAAGCCTTTCTTTATTTTTTTAGAGAAAGTCAGGAGTGTGCAAGCATGAATGTAGCATACTTTAGCCCGAACGAAACACGTACGAGTTTATATACGAGCCACTCTTGAGGCGATATGTGTTTCATACCAAACACATAAGAGCTGATGTGTGCTTGCGGGTGTCCCATATCAGTTGATGTTTTTCATATTCTAGTTCATACTAGACCAACTGTCGCATGAACTAGCTCTTACGCAGAATACTACGAATTCGTACTAGAGGCAACGTTGGCATATATTTCATTTATTGCGATGTGAGTGCACATTAAGAACCCCAGGTGGTCGAAATTTCCGGAGCCCTCCACTACCGCGTCTCTCATAGCCTGAGTCGCTTTGGGACGTTAAATCCCCATAAACCATATATAATTTATTGTTCCCTTAAGGGGACACCCACCAGAAAAAAAAACATTTTTGTAAATATTTGTACCAAGTGGCTGAAAGTTTCGCAGAAGAGAGACCTTTGTCAGTTGTTTCTATATGAGGTGTTCCTTCTCGCCTATCTTGCTTGGTTTAATTCTTGCAGTTCATGCAGATGAAATATACCAAAGCTATTGTGCATCTATTCGTCACCAGTATAAATATACAACAGCATTGAAAAATATCCCATTATACCGACTATGATACATTTTATGCTGTGAGAAAAAGAGTGGCTGGCATGAAATTTCCGAATTAATAAAATCATGCTGTTCAGAATGTCTATTTAAAATCATTTTACAGTGATTTTACATATCTGTAAAAAATAATCATTTTACAATAATTGTAAAAGAGTTGAATCCTATCCGCAACTAAGAATTGCAATAAATATAGCACAACTGCATTCCGCTTGCAGTGAAGCATATCCACATCAAATTTCTATGGGATGTAACAAGCATAAGTGCAAGAATGCCGTGCACAAGCACTGAGGTTGCATGAAAAGGATAAAAGCAGGAAAACGCGTTTCAATTTATTCAACGAGACAGTGCAGCATCTGGGGACGTGAGATCAGTAGCTTAATAATAATAATAATTGGTTTTGGGGGAAAGGAAATGGTGCAGTATCTGTCTCATATATCGTTGGACATCTGAACCGCACCGTAAGGGAAGGGATAAAGGAGGGAGTGAAAGAGGAAATGAAGAAAGAGGTGCCGGAGTGGAGGGCTCCGGAATAATTTTGACCACCTGGGGATCTTTAACGTCCACTGACATCGCACAACACACGGGCGCCTTAGCGTTTTACCTCCATAAAAACGCAGCCACCGTGGTAGGGTTCGACCCCGGAAACTCTGGTCCAGTGGCCGAGATCGGTAGCTTCGATATTCTATTTTTTAGAGCTGTGAAAATACTGGAGGACGCGTCGGAAAGAAGAAGGCTTTCTCTGCCGACTTGCAGCGCGGCAATGGTGAGAAACGCCGGTATTAAGATTTGTTACCGTCTTGAAAGTAGTTCAATTCTGCTCATTTTTGGCCACTTGGCGTGCTTATATCAGAGGTTGTGGTAACTCCGCGTTTATATTTGACGTTGGTATTGTTGGACATGGAAGAGGAAGGCTTACACATAATAATGCAAGAAAATACCAAAAATGGTACTTTGAGGAAAAAAATCGATTCTTTAAGTGCATGTCCCGTTGAAGGCCCGAAGGCATTACATAAAGAGGGTACAAAGTCAATATTTCACTGCCAACAGGAATTAAAGAGAAAACGCGTTAGTGAAGGGATAAAAATTTTCCGCCGTTGAAGCAGCGGTGATGTGCTACTCTGCGCTGGGAAAAGCCTGTTTCACATGCAAGCGAAAATGCTAGCGAATCCTGCCATCGCGGCGGGAAAACCTGTTTTGAGTCGTCGTGGCGATGAGCGGCGAGGTTCCAACAAGTTGGAAATTTCCGCTGCGACGCGCCGCACAATTATTCAAGGAAGAGAGGGAGGGAAGGAAGGGAAGAAGGGTGGGCGGGAGGGAGGAAAGGAAGGACGGAAGGAAGGGAAGTAAGGAGAGAAGGAAGAGAGGGAGGGAAGGAAGGAAAAGAGGGGAGGGAGGAATGAAAAACGGAAGAAAGTAGCGACCCCTTTGAAACTGTGTGGAGGCTGTTGCCACTATGCCCGGCTTTATTTTTATTTAACTGTGTCACAGCTGCGTGTTAAAGTTCGCCATTTAAGTATGCTTTCAGTCCTACACTACTAACCTTATGTCACCTCTGCTTTTGAGCCACCAATCTTCCAATCGCGTTTTTTTTAACTTCTATCGCGCTGATTTACTTACGTGACCAATGTTATCTCTAAACTCTAATGCCTCAAGAAGAGTGATTGTGCCTGGATATTTGAGTATAAGGTGTTTGTTTCCACAAATTTACCGCAGAGTGCACATGTGTCTTCTTGATTATGTTTCCTTTTGTAGCTGCGCATTATAAGGCACCCTGACGTAGCTTCAAAGCGCTTCACTACCTCTTGAGTTATCATAGAACGATCACAGTGAATCGCAACGGATCGGAAGAACTTCCGGGACATCCTCCGGGCCTTGGAGGAGGATGTGTTGAACGTTGTCCACATTTATTGAGAGATGGCAGGTAGCTATGGCTGGTGAGACAGTGGAGCGGTCCTTAGACGCTGCTGACTGGGCCAGTTGCGGATAATGTTCTGAGACCCGCGAGCGCTCGAGCTCACGCTTCAGGCTTCAACCTCTTCGTCATCGACGTCGCTACAGGGGCGCACCTTGGGGCTGCTGCCAAATTGTATGGACTTCATCCACGCGCAGGCCCACTGTGTGCTCCGTAAAAGGGTTCCCGCAGTGAAAATCAGCCCCGGAACAGGCAAAGCCAGATGAATGAATGAAGTTCATCTGAGTGATCACGGTTAACGAGCCCAAAAAGACAACGTCGTGCTCAACGCAGCGTTGTCGTTCATTAACCACGAACACGTGCCAACTAGCGCAACTGCTCAGTTTAATGCAATCCGTCTGATGGATGTTTGCCATTTTTGCTTTCCACTCAGGACGGAATTTGGGGAGAAGCAGACCGTTACAGGCGATGTGCGGTCTGTGAAACAACTCGGGGAGGTTTTTCGAGTGACACAAAGCGTGCCATCCCCGGTCAAACATTTCTGCAACTAGTTCCTTCACGGCGGCAACGTGCAGCCCATCGCTACATGACCATCGCCTTCATCATTCACCTCTTGAGCATCATTTTTTTTTTGCATCATCCAACTGAATCACCGGACCTAGCTCTCCTCGATTTTTGTCTGTTGTCCAGAACAAAGGCGAGCATGCGTTGGAAAAACTGCGTAGTTTGAAAATACGTCATCCGCACCGTGGTGCAAAAAAAAAATTTCACGAGTGCTTTCAATAATACATCTGCCTCCTTCAAGGGAGCTGTGATATGTATGGAGGTTATGTAGAGAAGGGAATGATTACGGGTAGTATTTTTCCTGAATAGAAAACTTTCGGCAAAAAACCTCACTAAATGTACGCGGACTTTTGAAGCTTCTCTTTTACTAGCACCAATGTTTTTCCTGTAGCCCGTTCCATTGTTGGTGTTTATCTCAGAATTCTTTTATTAATAATCCTATCCTTTTCTCAGTCTAGCATAAGTGTCTACCTTATGCACGATTCCGGTACCCTGTGCTTCACGGTGTTTTGTCGCCTGCCTTCGAGGTGGCTCAGTGTTTACAGCGCTCGGCTGCAGACCCGAAAGACGCGGATGCGATTCCGGCAGCGGCGGTACAATTTCGATGGATCCTACAGGACCGTGTACTGTACAATATCAGTGTACGTTAAAGAACACCAGGTGGTCAAAATTTCTGGATACGCCGTTTCTCATAGCCTGAGTCGCTTTGGGACATTAAACCCACGTAAAGCAAAGCAAACCAAACCACTTTCCTGCTCGGTAAACTTGTCGCCCATTTAGGACTTAACTGATACCAGTGCGATTGCATGAGTCACGCCGCTGCTTGTTTCTTCAGTTTTCCCGTGGACTGAGTTCGCGCAGTCTGCAGAGCACGCAACGAGCAACCTTGGTCGCGTGGCAACACGTCGAAGCCCCCTGAATGTGTGACACCGACATTTCTTTCCAGGAACGGATCCAGAGGAAAGCGTCGAGGAGGAGAACTGGGACCTGGGTAAGTCCCCTCAACTATTTCTATAGCCGCCTTTATCTTTTGCCCATGCAGTAGGCGATAGGGTTACGCGCAGGTGCTGCCGCTAATGAAGGAAAAGCGGCGTGCACACCCTACAACAGTATTTTTATTTACGCTTGTGTCGAACATGAGAAAGAATTGCTAGCAAAACGCGTGCGCAGGAAGCCAACTTAAAAAGATAAGCTACGCTTCGTAACGACATTCGCAGAGTAAACGTCGACTCACTTGTGAAGAAATGTGGACGCGAATGATATTGCATGGACTGATGTGTTTGTAAAATCACTTACATTTATTGGGCACTTGAGGACAAACTTAACTTGACTTTAATCTGTAAACTACTGAGGCCATTCGCGTTGAAAATAGAGGTTTTATATGCTAGAGAATACCTACAGCCAATTACAGGTGTTGACGCCAGCGATCATCTCCGCAAAGAAAAAGCGGTGCACTCAAGACTGCTTTTTATTTAAATGCGAAAGCATTACTAGTTCAATTACGAGAAAAGCCGGTGGCGTGTGTATGTGTGTACCCTCATATGGCACACAAAATCCTAGCGATGGCAACAAAATTAGGGTGACGTCATCAAGCGGCCTTATGACGCGCACACAAGCTGATCACCACCATTTCAGATATTCACGTACATGTTTGTCTATACACACTCCCCACTAGCTGGCCTCAATGTGGCGCCAGTTCTGCCGACTACGTTAGTGCCAAAATTTTGACGCAACCGTTTGTCGTACTCCGTCCCTGGTAGTGTCATATGATTTCTCGTTGCATATACAAACCGGCTCTGACGGCGCACCAATGTTGCAAGGAGGAGCACCATTGTTACTTTACTTAAGGTATATACCGTCAGTAAAGTTGCGATGGTTCTCTTCCGTGCACCAGCGGTGCGCCGTCAGAGACGGTTTGTTGACTTGAAGGCTCCTTGCACCTGAGGTGCCCCGTACGGTGTAATCACGACTACCAACGGAGGGAATTGACGAGGAAATGGACAGAAGTTTATATACAGGAGATTTACACAATGTACAGCATATTAAAGATGGTGGCAAATGAGACCGAAATGGCTAACAGCAAAATCTTCCCTCCTCGGCATAACCAAAGATGCAGAGCATCTAAACCCAGCCCAGAACGACGCATTGGGGTCCCGCGGTCTCGGTTTTAAACCCTCGGGCACATACAGGAAGCAGGCAAGCCTCGACACGATTGCTGCATTGCTGCGTGCTGCCCCCTTCAACTTTGGCAGTATTCATAACACCTCCCCAAAAGACAAAGTCCAAAAATGTAATCAAATTATCAACAAAATGCGATGCACAGAGCGATCAGCGCAAAAGTGGGTCGCGCCCTACAACTTTGATAGTGCACACGAAACCCTCTCTCAAGGTAACAAAAAAAGCAACGGATCCCGGAGTCCCTTTCTGCACGGGTCAATCCGGCGGCTTCGTAGAAGACCTTTACTTATGACACCCCGTGCGGTGTCCACGCTTAGGACGTTGCGGTAAGCCGGAGAGGTCACTGTCGCGCAATCAGTCTCCCTTTGGGGGACAATCTTTGTTGCGCCCCGTAGCGACCTCTGCTTTCACCGGCGGCTTCCTAAAGGGACGGTGTCGGGTCGAATGAAGCTCTTCGGTTTGCATGCACCAAGGCATTGGCCCTTGCCATCTGACGAACGGTTGACAGCCGGCCACATGGTTGTGCCTGTCCTCCCAACGGCTGCCGGTGTTCGACACTACGGCGCCCATGTAGTTAGCTGCCTGTCACCAGACACTATCTCGATCCAGGCCATTTCTGCGACAGATTTCGATGCCGACTCGTCGACCCCCACAGGTTACATACGTGGTAGTCAAGTTGGAGTCGAGCTTGCGACAGGGGTTTGAAACGACTTCATATGCACCCTCAATTCCCAGTCTTTCGTACCAAAATTGTGATGCAATCGTTCATCGTACAGCGTTCCGGCTAGTGTCATATGTGCGCGTGTGTGGATGGGTGGTGTCATACATCGTCGCTGGATTTCATTGCGGCCGGTTTTGTGTGTGCTCGTGTAATGAACAGCGAACCATTAACGTCTAAAGTTCCGACATTGGAACCACCCGTAGTGAACCGTGGTCGCCCACGCAAACACGCAAACGCCGAAGAAGCGCAAAAGAACTTTAATGCATGTACGAACATTAGGCACGTGAACAGTGCTCCCAGGGACAACAATGCTTTCTCATTCTCACACGCAGGCACTCTTGAGTGTCTCTGCCCAATTTTTTTTGTGGGAGGGAGTGGGGTGGAAATTTCTTTTTTGCTTAGAAGTTCGATGTATGTTGTCCTCGGCATTCCTCTGAGAGGGGGCCACGGCCCTTGCTCAGTGCATGCAGCGTGACCGACGCGCGCGACGCATGCGCAGATATTGCTCCCGGGAATTCTGGCTACATCCCAAGCGGGCATCTATACTTTCAACGGGTCCAGCATCAGTCCCGTCTGACTAGGAGGTGGATGTACAAGGAGCAGGCAGAAGATTACAAGCGCCGCGAATCGTAAGTACATGGATTGGAACGCTCGCCAGCTGGCTATATTTAGAGGGGGCACCTCAGTCGAACAACGATGGTGGCTTTGAGGACAAGTGCTGTTTGGGATCCGCTTGGGTAGATCCGCGCTTCTGCTTCAATTGCACGCACATATAATTTACTGGTAGAGCGCTGCCATTTCAGGGCTGGATTAGAGAAGGAAATACGTTGACGAAACAAAAACCTGTACTCCTTCGCTGCGCTTCGTCGTCGGCGCTCTGTTTTTGTGAGGCATGACGAAATACAGCTATTTAGCAATGTCAGTATTTTACTGAGAGGTGAACAGTTTAATGTTCTCGGGAATAGAGGAGCCACGAGTTCGTGAGACTTTTACAGAAGGCCATGGGCGATTGTCAGGTCACAGCAGTCGTAAATCTCGCACAAACCTGGCAAAAGTGCATGATGGGATAACTGTGAGAACATTGAAACAGGACATTTACTATCTTGCACCTTTTCTGGGAACATTAAGGAATCAAGCTATTTACAAATGTATATATACGGATATTTCAAACATTGCCAGAGAGCAGACAAGGGGAAGGGAAAATAGAAGTTCGTTAAGACGTATACATGACGAAAGCCTGTAGTCGTCGACACCACGAAGCATAGGGGATGTATTGTTTTAAAAAGAATGTCTGGTGTTCATGAATATGAGCTTAATAAAATAAATACTTTTTAATAATTGATTCGAAAGCAGAAGAAACAGCAGCCACATGCCACCGGTGGGATTCGAGGTCGCGGGTTCAGATCCCACCAGCGGCGTGTGGTTGTTTTTATTCTCCTTTCTGATCAGTAATGTTCAAATATTTCCCCTATTGACCTCGCATTTATGAATTATTATTATTTCTATTTCCTTTTTAACTATTAGATTTAGGCGCCCGGTTGCAAATTAGAGATCTGTATGTCTATCTGGTTGTTAGTAACCGCCATGCCAGTTTTTATAATTCAGAAAACGCGATTTCCCTTGCCGCTGTGGATCGAAAAAATTTGGCTACTTCGAATGTAGTTGCGTGCACTGGAGCGGTTGGATTGCCTGCATGCTCTTCAAATGCACAGGTATTTTGGTGTGATGCAGCCAAAATATCTGGGGCCACAGTGCTGAGGGTAATCGCGTTTTCGAAGTTCTAAAAAAAAGGCGGTTACTTTCGACCGGCTACAAGTCTCTAATGGCAGCTAGGCTTCTATCTCTGATAGTTAAAAAGTTAATTATTGAAAATTAGTTAACCATTTTACGAGTTAAAAAGATTCACCGTTTCCTCATGTCCGCCAAGCCTGCAATACCGTGCCGCTTAAGCCATGTATTTGCCTCAAAAATGCTATTTTTGAAAATTATTTAATCTCCCCTGCACCACACGGACACAACATGAGGACACAGCATTCGAAACGCGCTGGACGCCCGAAACAAACATTACCATTCTTGCACCCCCGAACAAGGCCTGTGATAGCGTCTTCTACCCGCCGTGCGGTGAAACAGCTAAACGAACTATCTATGAAGACATACATGAACATTCTCTTTACCACAGAAGCCAGATGCCAGCTCGTGGGCTTGTTTTGTAGTGTTTGGGCAGCCGGCCATTGTTCAGCGCAATCAGACCGGGAGTGCCTGACGAACGCAAGGGATGGCGGCCAACGGTCGGTTGAACGAACGAAAGAACGAGAGGGCACTATGAGTTACTGCTTTGTCATCAAGGCGGTGGTTTCTAACCATGCAAAAAATAACGTGCGAAAATGGGCCGCCTATCAGAGAATCGTCTCATGACACCTACTGGAACTAGGGGACTTGTTCTTCGCACTGCGTGGGTCAATGTGTCCCCAGCCGTGTATCTTACTCCGTGATCGGCGCTTATCCTGTCCCGGCAGAGGAACTGGTACCCGCCGCGGTGGCTCAGTGGTTAGGGCACTCGACTACTAATCCGGAGTTCCCGGGTTCGAACCCGACCGCAGTGGCTGTGTTTTTATGGAGGCAAAATGCTAAGGCGCCCGTGTGCTGTGCGATGTCAGTGCACGTAAAAGATTTCAGGTGGTCGAAATGATTCCGGTGCCCTCCACTACGGCACCTCTTCTTCCTTTTTTCTTTCACTCCCTCCTTTATCCCTTCCCTTACGGCGCGGTTCAGGTGTCCAACGATATATCAGACATACTGTGCCATTTACTCCCCCCAAACTAATTAAAAAATAGAAAAAGAGGAACTGGTGGTTCAAGTAGTTCAGCTGAACTGGATGCGGAGTGGGTGAACTTGCAGTCAACTTTCTGTGCCATCGCATCAGAGGCTATATATAGGCAGGTGTTCGGTTTAGAGGTGCAGAGTGGTGAAAGAGGATGTCATAAACGGGTGTTTATGATGTCCTAGTCGAAATTAAGAGGAAGAAATGGGCTTGGGCAGGGCATGTAAACCGAAGGCAAGATAACCGCTGCTCCTTAATGGTAACGGAATGGATACCAAAAGAAGGCAAGCGTAGCAGGGGGCGGTAGAAGGTTAGCTGGGCTAATGAGATTAAGAAGTTTGTGGGGATATGGTGGCCGCAGTTGTCCGAGGACAGGGTTAATTGGAGAGACATGGGAGAGGCCTTTGCCCTGCAGGGGCCGTAGTCAAGCTGATAATGATAATGAGGGGTGAAGAGAGGGAGCTGGAGAGACTGCGCGGGGTCTCTAGCGCCGAGATAGCCCATTCCCTATGACACGCGAACAAAGGTCAGTCTCCTTTCCCTTTTGCCTAGCCTGTGCTGCAGTTCCACAGAAAGTTGACCGCTGGTAAGCGGCAGTGTCACGGCCAAAGCAACTTTGTTTATGGTTGGTCGCTTGGATCCTCATTGGCTGTTGCGTATACGAAGATTGATGTCGTGACCAAAAGGAATTGGAAATGGAATGAATGATTAGAGAGCATGTCCCCTGGTTTCCCGTTTCTTGTTCCAGATCTGAGCAATTCTCTGGCCGTACTTGAAAGAAATTTTCCGATATATCCCACCGCCAGGCGCAAGCGTTTCATATGCCAGGTGTTTCAAGGAAGCTTGGTACTAGTTAAAAAAAAGAACGGTTTCCGGACTAAAGAGAAGGTTTTTTCGACGTAGTAATACCAGTGTTCGCGGACGTTAAAAACAAGCGAGTCACGTTAAATATTTAGTGATTGACTATTCTAATAATTCAATTTTAGCGATTACCGATAGGCAGCTGATTGCAAGTGAAGATTCTTAGCTGGCCATTAGTGTTAGCCATTCAGGTTTAGGGTTTCTAAACCGCAATTACCCCACGCCGATGTTTCTCAGCTAATTTGGGCCATTTCTCGCGCCATTTGAAAACCATACACTGTTGGGAGGGCGCAGAGCGACCATTAAAATCGCAACATTCCGTCACACACTAAAACCTGACATTCTCTGCCCCGCCAGCGCTGGAGCAGCGGAGTGGTGAGCTGCGAGCTGGCTGAGAATATTGTGTAGTGATCTGGAATGATCGCTTTTGTAGTGTTATTATACCTGGTATTTGGTAGGCAGAATAAGATCTGGCTGGTAGACTTAATACGTAACCTCTTTGATTTTGCTTTCTCTCTCCCCTACACTCATTCACGCACTCAGGCGATTTCCGGGCCCTGGGCTGGTCGTTTGCAATGGGTGGGCCGCCGACCCCCGCACTGCAAGGCACACTCATCTGGGTGCCGTACGGAACCGGATCGACTCGGCCGCCAACGTCCTGATGCCGGCCCAGCCTGTTCCCGGACACCAGGTTGGTGGTCTAACCCTGGGTCGCTCCAGGTGCACGCTGCAGTCGAGAGCTCTGAATTTGAGATGCCGGTGGAACATCTGGATCGTACTTCCTCCGATTTTCTGTCCTTCTCTTCGGGCTGCCGAGGTCAACCCATGTCACTCAGTGCGCATGCGTCCGGTTGGTGGACTCTAAACAAAGACACGCAAGTGCACTATGGGACAGCTTACTCCCTCTTTACTCCTCTTTGTTTAAAGGTGAACGTGATGCTTGCTGTAGCCCTCACCTCTGTGCTTTGGTTGGTGTTGAAGGGGGTGCTGCATTGGGCCAGGCTGTATTTGACTTGCAGAGTGTTTACTGGAAGGGGCCTGCTCTTGCGTACCATGCAGTCTTCAGTTGGTGGTCCCTGTGGCACCATCGTTTCGGATTGCGCACGTTCACGCCTCATGACATGGCTGCTGCTTTGCTTGCTTTGCAGTTCGTCGTAATGCAGGTCCCTGCGATGCGAATGGACGGACGTGGCTCTGGTGGTGAAGGCATGGTGCCCCCCTACGCTGTGTCAGGTGCGGCCACTCCTAGCACTTTTTCTCCGAATGCTGAGGATAGCGCAAAGCGCAACAGAGGAGCAGAAAACTGACATGGCCGTAAAGGGCACAGCAGCTTCAGGTGTTTGAAATGCGGATAAGCTTTGCCTAATTTACGATTTGATTTCAATTTCTTTTCTGCATTTCGTAGCATTCCTGCTCTTCCGTGCCGCTTGATCAATCCCGCCCTTGCATGCGGCCCAGGCAGCCCTCATTGCACTGCTTTGTACCGCTCGTTACATTGCGTTTGTCTGGTTCTACAAGTTTTTTTAAGGTCTGTTCATTTTTGTGCGGATATTGCCTGTGGGTGAAAAAATAAGGACGGGCGATCATACGAACTGACGCCTTGAAGCTGTGACAGAACTCCGTCCGTCTGCTGTGCTCCTGTGCAGCTCTGAATGCACCTCGCCAAGCCTTGGCCTCTGATGGGAGAAAAATGCATGCTTGTCGTTGCAATTTCGAGTGTCCGATTTGTATAAAATATTCGTGTCTTTTCGATTATTAGGAATGGATAGGAGATAGGCCTCGAATCGAACCATTCGTCTCACTCGTGTTCAACACGAAGCAGAAGGCATTAGTACATTTAGGCATGGCTACGGAAAATTTTGACTGCAAAAATCGTAACGAGCGAGCGATGGGATTAGGAAGTTGCTGAAAATTGGAAATCGGCAACGCGTATTTGTTATTTTCGTAGCCTTCTGAAAGGTAATAATATACAGAACCTGCCGCGGCACACGTATACCTTGGCGAAAACGATAGCAGCGACAGTGAGGACGGACCCAGCAACGTTTGTGACGCACCAGCATGTTGTCAGGAGTGTTAATAGTGTATAGCGAGATGATTGTGCGCATCCTCTTTTTACATTAGCAGACGAGCTTCCTTCCTGTGCCAGTGGAAGAAATCGAGGCAAGGATTCCTTGGCGCTGTGACTCTCCACTATTCGGCCGTGCGGACGCGGCCCTCGAGACCGATTACCCCATCAGTGAGTGGTCACTTTGAGTGGCGTTGTCGGTGTCGGTTTTTTCGAGGTTTTCCTCTCTGTTTGTACTGTGCACCGGCGTACCCTCGTCTGTCACGCGTGCGACTTCGTTACGGCTCGCTTGGAGAGACCAGATTTGTGGCTTAACAAGGTGGAAAAGTGGTCGGAAGGGTGCGTGAACAGTGAAAGGACATTAGGGGTCGTATTTTGCAGCGATTAATTTCTGTTTTAGTACATTTGGTCTGGAGCCATTGGACGTAGGCAATGGAGAAGTCTCGTCGGTGATCTTGGCAGAAACACGCCACTTACTCGCACACGCACCCATGTCACACTGGCGGACCGGCACCGATGAACGACGGGGACGATGCATTTGAACGTGTGATAGGCACCACGGCGTAAGTTACACAGAGTGTTATAGGGAAGACTTTAAAAAGTAATTTCGGCGATTTTCAACAATAGGATTTTTGAGGTAAAAATATGGCTTTCGCGGCATGGTATTGCGAACGTTGGTGGACACCAGAAAAACGGTGAATAATCTTAACTAGTAAGCTGGTTAACTAATTTTTAATAATTAACTTTTTCACTATTAGATTTAGGCACCCGGTTGCAAATAGAGATCTGTATATCTATCTGGTTGTTAGTAACCGCCATACCAGTTCTTATAATTTAGAAAACGCGATTACCCTTGCCGCTGTGGATCGACAAAATTTGGCTACTTCGAATGTAGTTGTGTGCACTGGAGGGGTTGCATTGCCTGCATGCTCTTCAAATGCACAGGTATTTTGGTATGATGCAGCCAAAATATGTGGGGCCACAGCGCTGAGGGTAATCGCGTTTCGAAGATCTAAAAAACGGCGGTTACTTTCGACCGGCTTACAATTCTCTAATTGCAGCTAGGCTTCTATCTCTGATAGCTAAAAAGTTAATTATTGAAAATTAGTTAACCATTTTAAGAGTTAAAATAATTCACCGGTTTCCTGGTGTCCGCCAAGCCTGGCAATACCGTGCCCGCAAAAGCCATGTATTTGCCTCAAAAATGCTATTTGTGAAAATTATTTAATCTTCCCTGCAACACATGGACACAGCATGAGGACACAGCATTCGAAACGCGCTGGACGCCCGAAACAAAAAGTACCATTCTTGCACTCCAAACAAGGCCTGTGATAGCGTCTTCTACCCGCCGTGCGGTGAAACAGCTAAATGAACTATCTATGAAGACATACATGAACTTTCTTTTTGCCACAGAAGCCAGATGCCAGCTCGTGGGCTTTGTTTTGTGGTGTTTGGGCAGCCGGCCATTGTTCAGCGCAATCAGACCGGGAGCGCCTGAGTAACGCAAGGGATGGCGGCCAACGGTCGGTTGAACGAACGAAAGAACGAGAGGGCCCTATTAGTTACTGTTTTGTCATCAGGGCGGTGGTTTCTAACCATGCAAAAAATAAAGTGCGAAAATGGGCCGCCTATCGGAGAATCGTCTCATGACACCTACTGGAACTAGGGGACTTGTTCTTCGCATTGCGTGGGTCACTGTGTCCCCACCCGTGTATCTTACTCCGTGATCGGCGCTAATCCTGTCTCGGCAGAGGAACTGGTACCCGCCGCGGTGGCTCAGTGGTTAGGGCACTCGACTACTGATCCGGAGTTCCCGGGTTCGAACCCGACCGCGTGGCTGTGTGTTTATGGAGGCAAAACGCTAAGGCGCCCGTGTGCTGTGCGATGTCAGTGCACGTTAAAGATTTCAGGTGGTCGAAATGATTCCGGTGCCCTCCAATACAGCACCTCTTCTTCCTTGCTTCTTTCACACCCTCCTTTATCCCTTCCCTTACGGCGCGGTTCAGGTGTCCAACGATATATCAGACATACTGTGCCATTTACTTCCCCCAAAAATAAATTTAAAAAATAGAAAAAGAGGAACTGGTGGTTCAAGTAGTTCAGCTGAACTGGATGCGGAGTGGGTGAATTCGCAGTCAACTTTCTGTGCCATCGCATCAGAGGCTATATAGGCAGGTGTTCGGTTTAGAGGTGCAGAGTGGTGAAAGAGGATGTCATAAACGGGTGTTTATGCCGTCCTAGTCGAAATTAAGAGGAAGAAATGGGCTTGGGCAGGGCATGTAAACCGAAGGCAAGATAACCGCTGCTCCTTAATGGTTACGGGGTGGATACCAAAAGAAGGCAAGCGTAGCAGGGGGCGGTAGGTTAGCTGGGCTAATGAGATTAAGAAGTTTGTGGGGATATGGTGGCCGCAGTTGTCCGAGGACAGGGTTAATTGGAGAGACATTGGAGAGGCCTTTGCCCTGCAGGGGCCGTAGTCAAACTGATAATGATAATGAGGGGTGAAGAGAGGGAGCTGGAGAGACTGCGCGGGGTCTCTAGCGCCGAGATAGCCCATTCCCTATGACACGGGAACAAAGGCCAGTCTCCTTCCCCTTTTGCCTAGCCTGTGCTGCAGTTCCACAGAAAGTTGACCGCTGGTAAGCGGCAGTGTCACGGCCAAAGCAACTTTGTTTGTGGTTGGTCGCTTGGATCCTCATTGGCTGTTGCGTATACGAAGATTGATGTCGCGACCAAAAGGAATTGGAAATGGAATGAATGATTAGAGAACATGTCCCCTGGTTTCCCGTTTCTTGTTCCCGATCTGAGCAATTCTCTGGCCGTACTTGAAAGAAATTTTCCGAAATATCCCACCGCCAGGCGCAAGCGTTTCATATGCCAGGTGTTTCAAGGAAGCTTGGTACTAGTTAAAAAAAAAGAACCGTTTCCGGACTAAAGAGAAGGTTTTTTCGACGTAGTAATACCAGTGTTCGCGGACGTTAAAAACAAGCGAGTCACGTTAACTATTTAGTGATTGACTAAATTCTAATAATTCAATTTTAGCGATTACCGATAGGCAGCTGATTGCAAGTGAAGATTCTTAGCCGGCCATTAGTGTTAGCCATTCAGTTTTAGGGTTTCTAAACTGCGATTACCCTCGCCGATGTTTCTCAGCTAATTTGGGCCATTTCTCGCGCCATTTGAAAACCATACACTGTTGGGAGGGCGCAGAGCGACCATTAAAATCGCAACATTCCGTCACACACCTAAAACGTGACATTCTCTGCCCCGCCAGCGCTGGAGCAGCGGAGTGGTGAGCTGCGAGCTGGCTGAGATTATTGTGTAGTGATCTGGAATGATCGCTTTTGTAGTGTTATTATACCCTGTATTTGGTAGGCAGAATAAGATCTGGCTGGTAGACTTAATACGTAACCTCTTTGATTTTGCTTTCTCTCTCCCCTACACTCATTCACGCACACAGGCGATTTCCGGGCCCTGGGCTGGTTGTTTGCGATGGGTGGGCCGCCGACCCTCGCACTGCAAGGCACACTCATCTGGGTGCCGTACGGAACCCGGATCGACTCGGCCACCAACGTCCTGATGCCGGCTCAGCCTGTACCCGGACACCAGGTTGGTGGTCTAACCCTGGGTCGCTCCAGGTGCACGCTGCAGTCGAGAGCTCTGCATTTGAGATGCCGGTGGAACATCTGGATCGTACTTCCTCCGATTTTCTGTCCTTCTCTTCGGGCTGCCGAGGTCAACCCATGACACTCAGTGCGCATGCGTCCGGTTGGTGTACTCTAAACAAAGACACGCAAGTCCGCTATGGGACAGCTTACTCCCTCTTTACTCCTCTTTGTTTAAAGGTGAACGTGATGCTTGCTGTAGCCCTCACCTCTGTGCTTTGGTTGGTGTTGAAGGGGGTGCTGCATTGGGCCAGGCTGTATTTGACTTGCAGAGTGTTTACTGGAAGGGGCCTGCTCTTGCGTACCATGCAGTCTTCATTTGGTTGTCCCTGTGGCACCATCGTTTCGGATTGCGCACGTTCACGCCTCATGACATGGCTGCTGCGTTGCTTGCTTTGCAGTTCGTCGTAATGCAGGTCCCTGCGATGCGAATGAACGGACGTGGCTCTGGTGGTGAAGGCATGGTGCCCCCCTACGCTGTGCCAGGTGCGGCCACTCCTAGCACTTTTTCTCCGAATGCTGAGGATAGCGCAAAGCGCAACAGAGGAGCAGAAACTGACATGGCCGTAAAGGGCGCAGCAGCTTCAGGTGTTTGAAATGCGGATAAGCTTTGCCTAATTCATGATTTGATTTCAATTTCTTTTCTGCATTTCGTAGCATTCCTGCTCTTCTGTGCCGCTTGATCAATCCTGCCCTTGCATGCGGCACAGGCAGCCCCTCATTGCACTGCTTTGTACCGCTTTGCGCTTTCCGCACCCTATCTTTGATTTGTGTGCCCGTTACATTGCGTTTGTCTGGTTCTACAAGTTTTTTTTAAGGTCTGTTTCATTTTTGTGCGGATATTGCCTGTGGGTGAAAAAATAATGACGGGCGGATCATACGAACTGACGCCTTGAAGCTGCGACAGCAGGGTGCTTTTGTCTTTCGCATCTCCTTTTTTCAACCTCGCTTTCGTTTTTACGACAAATGCTTTGCCTTCTTGCTGGCGCAGCTTATTGCCTTTGCAATGTTTTCACCTTGCCCATGGCGCCATAGCTGCGCTTCTTTCCTCCTCGCCTCTTCTTGCGCTTTGTAGTAGGATACAACTTATCTGCAGGGAACGCACAGTTAATTCCAGCGTAGAGGAGGGGTGAAGAGGTAGGCTGGCAGTCCCCTTGCTATGATGAGGGGGTAGGAACGTGGCTGGTGCGTGTTGCCTCTGCAGGGTGGAGGGAGGTTTCACACATCAGTTCACACGATGCCATGCTCTTGCGGAACGCTTTTTACTATGCAGCTATATCACAGTAGTAATAGCCGTGTAAGGTGGACAACCTGCCATAATGGATGTTGCTTTTTTGTAGAGATAGCAACATTGCGGTAGCATTTCGAGCCTTCAGCTTGGCGGCGCGCCACTTGGTCACGTGATGCGGAGCAGCTGCCGGCGGAGCGGCGCCGTGGCTGGTCACGTGGTTGGTCATGCGACCATCCACGTGGTTCGGAGCACCTGCTGCTGCCTTCAGCGCGGCGCCCCGGCGAAACCGAGCTGCAACAGCTGTGCGCATTCCCCGTGTCAAATGGGACGAAGATGAAG
Source organism: Amblyomma americanum (assembly GCF_052857255.1). NCBI lineage: Eukaryota > Metazoa > Arthropoda > Arachnida > Ixodida > Ixodidae > Amblyomma > Amblyomma americanum. The sequence continues at coordinate 28,345,270 of NC_135497.1, read as the reverse complement.
AAAGAACGCCCAGAGAAACGGAGCGGCGAAAGATTGACTTTGCAATTCAACCAAACAAGTTTCACTCGGCCAGCGGTAGCTATCGCATCACTCCAGGTTGAACCAGAGATATATCATCACCATTTTTTTATGAACAACCTTTATTATTTCACCGTGTACTGCGGCAAGCGACGGTACCCATACAAGGAGCGGAGTATAACGACACCATCCACGGTAGTTTAGTGCACAAAACCGGTTGAATAAGCAATCTGCCCTGTACTTTTTTTCTCTATGCGTGTGCGCCACCCAAGCAACCACAGATATCCGTCGGACGTCCAAACTAGATCCGAACGTTCTTTGACGATATTGGACGTCCATCGACGTACGAACAGAATCCGGTTTCGGACATAATTATCTTTACGTTCATCGGACGTACGACCAGTGTCCGGTATTGTATATCCACATGAGAGACGAAGCGTACGTCCGAGGTATGTACGGCTGAGTATTTTCCCAGGACATGAGTACGGACGTTTTTTTATTTTTCGCACAAAAAAATTGCGCCTTTCGTGTATGTATATTTTGTATTCTGTTTATCGAGAAAGACTTAGCCCGGAAATAGATTTTATGAATATTATTGGCAAGTTGGCTCGAAATCGCGTTAATTCAAAATGCGTATCTGCTTCCATGAAGTTTTTTGCATCAGCTACAGGGTTTGACGCGAATACTTTTGTAAACTGGACCGATTCCACGATCCTTTCTGTAGTGCAAGGGCCGCCAATGACCCAAAATACTTAAGGGTGGGAAGCAGGTGTTGCGCAATTTTTAAGCATCTCAGTTACTAATTCTAAGTTATAATACCTCTAGAAATTATCGAAATTGTGCGACATCATATCCACTTCGTTCGTTAAACTTTCAATTGAAAGCATTCGTAAATTCAAAACTCCCGTTAAATACTGCTGCCATCGTCATCACATATGTCAGTTTGCGGTCAGTCCAATCCAACAGTCAACATTGCAGCACCGTTGTCATTTTGTTCTGTAGCGTGGTGCTGCTTTAGATCTTTGTTATTACCGAAGCGTGGTTTTGTTTGGTCGGCGGACAAAAGCAGTGTGGCACTTGAGCAATTCGAAAAACGCAGAAAGCGCCTGAAACTCTTCTGGAACGCTGAAATGCTGTACTGCACCGACTTTGGATGAAAGAAGGCTTAGTGTAAATGCCATATGTTGTAAGGCTTAATGTGAATGCCATAGGTGGTTGCCTATGAAGGTGAATAGTACACTGCTGGAAAATTACTTTCGGGCAATGCAGAAGGGATCATATAGCATTTCTTCGTAAGAGACGGGTTGAAAGCACGAGGTGATGGCTTCTTTGTTAGCCGCGAACATCACAATCTTGCCGCGCAAAATGTGTGATATACTGTGCCAGTTCACTTTCTACCATCGCTATAGATAATCTGATTTAGTGCACTTTTTGCTAAAAACCTTTTGATCATAATCAGTTTCACAGTTTTTTTTATACCTCATTCATCTACTACTTTACATGTCTTGTTTTATGTGTGAAAAATGAGGCTTTTTTACTATTTCCTGTGTGATCTGTTTTCCCGCGGCGACGTGAAGATAGCATTGTTGCTACTGGCTGTGCTCCAAGATTTGTTGAATGCATAAATGCATTTGTACTCCTGTCAAACTGGATTTGGAACAGTTGACATTCAGTACATGAAGTGTCATTCAGCTTCCTTTGGTGTTATCTGGTAAAACAGTGTCATTTTCTATTGATAGCAGTATCAGTAAGAAAACATGCATGATATAAAAGTTATACTACACACCTAAATTTTAATGTCAGTATACTTATTCTTTCTACATTCATTTAAAGGCTATAAATTATGATGTAAAATGATTGCTTGACGACTTGATCTGCAATAGGTGTGCTCTGTAAACACTTCTGTTAATTGGTTGATGTTTCCTTAGGCTGATGCATTTTTGCTCGAGTTTGACAACAGTTATGTTTGTTGCTTTGTCTTTTCAGAAATTCTGTGGGTGGGAAGATTATGGACGTGCTTTCCAAGCTTGTCATATCTGAAGTCAGACATTTTAAGAATATAAGTCACTCTTCTGCTTATGTACATCAACGACAATAAAGTATGCCTGCTGTACATTAAACTTTTCCGTTTTATTGCTTCGCGGGAGTGAAAAAAGCATGTATGCACCATATATGCAAATATTCGAGAAAGATCCGGCAACGGACGTCCGACGGCGATACAAACGTATACCTTTGGACTCCCATCGGACGGCCGATGGACGTACACCGGCTGTTTGCGGATGTTCAGTGGACGTCCGGAACATACGAAACGGACCTCCGTCGGCCGTCCAGTGGATATCTGGTTGCTTGGGCAACCTGCACTTGACATGCATGTAGTAGTAGTAAGTGGTTTTTTAAAGGAGTAATAAAAAGGAAGGAAAAGATTTTCGCTAGCCCCGGCACCTGCCATCGATTCTGAAGCACCTGAGCTGCGGCAGCGGAAATAAAGGATAGCAGACAGAATCGAGACATGAAATGGAAGTGATGAGGGGGCAGGAAGAGATAATACAGGGTTGAGGTAATATACGCAAAAACTATTTTCACAATAACAAATATGTACAGGTTGCGCTCGTGATTAGTTCATGACGAAGCAATAAAAACGCGCACAGCACTATGAAACATGTGGTGCTTCCGTTGCCGCTATTGTGCTGAATTCAATTCTGGCTGTAAATGGATGAAATTAAAAGTAATTTTGTAGCGATAGCTACATTGCGGTAGCATTTCTAGCCATCAGCGTGGCCGTGCCGCCACCCCGTGGCTGCGCCGCCTCGCTGTCACGTGGTGCGGAGCAGCTGCCGGCGGCGCCGTGGCTGATCATGAGGTCCGTAGCCTGGTTGGTCACGTAATCAGCCACGTGGTGTGGAGCAGCTGCTGCTGCCGGCAGCACGGCGCCGTGGCTCTTGTCCGTCACCTGGTTGGTCACGTGACCAGCCACGTGGTGTGTAGCAGCTGCTACTGGCGGCGGCGCGGCGCGCCGGCGAAACCGAGCTGCCACAGCGGTGCGCGTGCGCCGTGTCAACTGGGACGAAGATGAAGAAGGAGCGCTGAGCGGCGAAAGATTAAGCAGTTCAACTCAGCAAGTTCCACTCGGCCTGCTGTAGCTATCACGTCACTCCAGGTTTAACCACAGCTAAACCATCGCCAATTTTTTTCCATGCAGCCATTGCTCTCTACTCGCCTTTGAAGGTTGTGCCCACATTACAAGCAATAAAAGCAGTAATACTGCCACTCTTCACATCGGATCTTGAGGTGGCCCTGGAGTGCCTGGTTAGAGGACTAGAGCCACTGATATTACCTTTTTGGCCCTTCATTACTTTATACTTCTGTAGGTAGGATTCCTGTCCAACTGCCCTCACTTTCGAGCACAAAACAGAACAAGAGCGCTTTTAAATTCACTGCCAATAGCTGGTATTAACGCATGCAGGTACCTCCCGCCTGCGTCGTAATTCGCCTCTGCTTCTCGTTGACGGCATGAGTAAATTTTCACGTGTGCGACGACATGTGCTGTAATTACTCGTGATACCGCCGTCACACTTAACCCTAATCCTCCTTGTCTTGCCAGAGTCCCGGTGAAAACCATTGCAAACACTAGGGCACTGGCACCTTTGGCCTCCAAGAGGCACTTGAGAACAGCATTTATAGCTGCCGACGCCGCAGGCTACAGCATTGCAGCCGTGCCAAAAATTCCTCTACCGAGAAAGCCGCGTGCCGGCCTGATCGTCTTGCTTGACACTCAGTTATGAACGTCTTGGGGTGTCACTATAGCGTCTACGGGGGGGTTCTCTGGACGCTAGGCACCGACGGCAGCAGTAGATGGGGTGATGCTTCGGACCACAGCCATCAGAATGAATTCATGAAGCATTGAAAGGTTGTCAAATCCTACTGAGGAAGCTTCACTGCTGGGTGAAGCATGTGCGCTCTGTTCACGGTATGGCTTGCGGAATGCTTGGGCTACGCATGCATGGTATGGCACGCTTGCTGATTGTGCCAGTTGGTACGTGCTAATTAGTTTTAGCAAAAGGCATGAAATGCAGGACGAGGAACCAAAGACACCGGGTCTCTGTGCCATATTGTTGTTCTTCGCCTCGTGTTCCACGCTGGCCGCTCGGGTGAAGACAACCGTGTTCTATTGCGAGCGCATCCCAGGCATCTTGTCTAGCGCAGTCAGACATGGAGACGCTCTGCAGGAGCAGGATAGGAGTATCGTGTGACCGGTGTGATATTACGCTAGTCTAGAAGCCTCGGGGGTGACGATCAGCCAACTGGCCGCAGATTAGCGCTTTTGCGGTCATGTCGACTGGGACACTGCAGCATCTAGTGAGCGATGCTCATTGCACACTCACGTTGTTCCAGCCCCCGGTGCATTTCCGCAAGGCCACTATGGCGAGCAGATCCATTACCCTCCTGCGGCGGCTGGCCAGAGTTGGAGGCGGCCAAGTGTGGACATAGCGTACATTCAGCCACCCACCACCAGCTACCAGGCGCCGCTCTTCTCGATCCCGAATGCTCCGCCACCTTTCGAGAACACCGGGATGGCCCCACTCGAAGAGCAGCTTGCACCCGAGGAACAGGTTAGTGCAAATGGTGTCCTTTCGAGGCGCCCATTGACACTGTCCGTGATTGTCGCACCTCCCGCGAAATGAGTGTTAGACAGACCAACTGGGTCGCCCCGATGCTCAGCTTCATTACTTAACGTGATGGCAGCTCTGTTATTTTGTTTTTCTGGCTCGTATTTGCGGCGCCGCAGTATTTATTCATTAAGGCCTCATTTACGGCTGCCTGGACCACGATATATTCCAATACATCGGTCCAAAATACAAGTCTAATTTTAAGCAGAAGTTTCTTGCTATTCTGTGTCCATGCGATTAGTATAAGTCGTAATCCTCCAAAAACAAAATGATGTCTCCAATCCTAGCAAAGGTTGCCGATGCCCTGGACTGTATGCATTGGCATGGGTGCACCTAAAGACAAACTGGTGTACATACTGCCCGACTCCGATGCGAAGCAGTGACGGCGACAGTTATAGTATCACCTTGTCCTGTTACTTCAGAGCGCCGCATCTGCTGACCAAAGAGAGGATGGGAATTGGAGCAATGAAGGCAGAGTAACATTGTAGGAATAGTAAATGAAAAGAGTAATAAACATTATTTGTCGCTATCGTGTCCGGTGCTGCCACTCGATGACGTTCCCTGGTGAATGTGTACAGCGACATTCACTGCTAGCCTAATTAGCGTTCTTCTATGCCAGAGCACAGTATACCAGGGACAAGAAGACGCACCAGACGCGTTGTAAACTGATCGTTCAGTGCAGAAGACAGCTCCATGCACCTCTCTACGCTGTTTACCAGTCTACGGGTAACACTGACTGGAAGACCAATGCCAAGTGTTTGGTTTGATTTTTACAAAGTTAGCACACTTCTTAAACCAGAACTATGCGAGATTTTTTGGCTACAGTCGAACCAGGATTATCCTATTCAAAGAGGATTGCGGAATAGTTCGATATATCATTAACTCAATATATAAAATATGAAATAGACCCCCGCAGGGGCATCTGCATGCAGCTGTTGGTGAGTTGCGACACCACGTAGTCCTGAGCATCCGCAGGAACATCCCCGCAAGGGTATGATGCTGAGCAGTGCGTCACCACGGACCCGAGCACCCGCGTTTAGCTCTGCGTGGAATCGCCTTGTCCGGGGAAAAGGGGATCCTGGTGGTGGAGCCGATGCCAAGCGTTTGGACCTTTAAGGGTGCTCGGCGGAGGCAACGCACCACTTTGGCCCCAGCTTCCCGTAGACGGCACCTCTATCCTGACACGGCCGAGGGAAATTGGCAGTCGCCTTTTCCTATCCTCCGCATCCGTTTTTCACTTTCCTATTTTCTTTCTCACTACTGTCCGGTCCCCTCGTTTCTCTATTTTTCCTTTTTCATTGGCAGTCAGGGTTAACCATGTGTGGTGGACCAACCTGAGTTATGCCATAACCAGTTATAGTTGCGGTGTACAGCTGGCATGGGCAGGACGTGCTTGCAACTTCCTGCCCTGCCTCCGTGTTGGTCTCCACGGTGGGCGGCTGCTACGGCAGCCGAATAAAAGCATTTTTTATGGATTCTTTTTCTTCTACAAATGATCGCCCTCACAAACGAGGGCAGACCAATGTCACTGTGCAGTTCCTGCAAAAAAGAAATCTTCCCCAGATACCACGTTGTACGTGGTGAGTTAGCGGAAAACAAGAATCATCTCTCCTTTTTCGTTTCTAAATCTCTCACAGAATCATTGGGCCTTGGCTACAAGGTAATGAAGCTGGCCAATGGTGATGTACTCCTCCAGATCAAAGACAAAAAACAGTATTCCAAGCTCTCAGACATAGTAACCTTTGGCGAATTACCTGTTTTCATATTGCGCATAAATTCGTCAACAATGTCAAAGGCGTGATTTCAGAACAAGACCTTCTCACCCTGACTGAAGCAGAAATGCTGGATGGTCTCAAGGACCCGAATGTCCCTAATTTACAGCTCTTAAAATTAGAAAAGATGACAAGGAAATTCCAAAAAAGCACTTAGTTCTTACCAACAAATCCCTGATACCATAGAAGTAGGTTATATTGTCACGAAGTGGTGACTGCAATGCGGGGAGCAGAATGGCAGCGAAAATGGTGTCTAAACAAAACTCTTTATTTCGCCTGACTTGCACCCACAATGGACTGAATGACTCGGCGGCGGCTTAGCAGCCAGCGTGCTCGGCAGCCGTCGAACAGAATTTTTTGCAACGTTTAGTAGCGCTTTGCAACTTTTATACCCGTCATGTGGGCGCCTCCACAGAGTATGCAGGCTGGGGTGCATGTCGGGGTGTCCTCTTGGGGGTGCGGGATTCCGCATCTTGAACAGTTGTGCGCACGCTGAAGGGTACACACATCCGCGCGATGCCCTGGTTTTCTACAGTTTGTGCAAGCGTGCAGGTGTCCTCTACAAAAAGTGCAGCTGTGGAGTCCGCCTCCGTAGAAGATGGTTCGGGGCACCGGACCCGCAGGGAAGGTGATGAGGATCGAACGGGTCTGTCCCATGCGGCGTGCATCAATGATGAGGACGCCAGGTTTGCCCGTGTTGAGGTCTTCCAGAATCTTTGCTGGGGATTCTTCCCAGTGGGCGTTAGTGATTGTTCCTCTTACTGCACCATCCGTGGGGGGGGGGGGGGCGGTGTAGGCGGTGACGGCGTAGGCTTGGGTTCGAATGGAGATTTGTTTGATGGCGTCGGTTTGATGGGGAGTACTCATCGTTCAGGTGTTGTTTAGGGGGTGTATACACAAGTTTGTGGCGTCTGGGGTTTGGAGGTCCTTGGCTGCAGTTATCAGGGCCTGGCGAAGCTGGCGCGGTTGAAGGTCGTGTAAGTTAAGTCCTGCGTTTGAACGAAACACTATCTTATAGGCATCCTCAGGCAGCCGCGGCTGGCGTTACGACCTTTGCGCCGCGAGGCGCGTCGCGCGCAGCTGGGATGCTTGGTGTACGGAATCTGCGAATCTGCAGGTCGTGAGCCGGTGGTGGCGTTCGCCTGCTCCTGGATTTTCGGTGCTCCTTTCTGACGGGCGGGTAAGCTCAGGATATGGTTCCAGTCCCTGGGATCATAGTCCTTTGGGTTGATGGTCTCTCCGATCACTTGGACCTCCACACTGTCGATGTATGGGAGGTCGAAGCGGCTTAGACTTAGCGCATGGTGGCCCGAGGCCTAATGCGGCAGCTGATCGGCAAAGGGCGGTTTTCGGCCCGTGGGCCCACTTAGGGGGGACCGACGGCCACCAAATTTTAACAGATTGTAGCGCCCACATTTATTTGTTTTTTTTTGTTGGGGGGGGGGATTTAACGTCCCAAAGTGACTAAGGCTATGAGAGACGCCGTAGTGAAGGGCTCCGGGAATTTTGACCACCTGGGGTTCTTTGACGTGTACTGACATCGCACAGTACACGGGTCTCTAGAATTTCGCCTCCATCGAAATTTGACCGCCGCGGCCGGGATCGAACCCGCGTCTTTCGGGCCAGCAGCCGAGCGCCATAACCACTCAGCCACCGCGGCGGCTCTGCGCCCAAATTTATGAACGGTGTAGTGAAGAGATGGGCACTGCTTGGATCGAAATTCGGACGAAATCGCCGTGTTTGTACAGAGCAGGTGCGAAGCGCAATCGCACTCGCCGGCCCCCTAGAGGTCTCCCACACCCGAGGTCAAATTATAGAAGATTTTATTCTAAGCAATGATATTTGTCTGTTGAACTATGATAAAACCACGTCCTGCTCTTCAATCTCAGGGAAAATAAGCTGCTTAGATTTGTATTTTAGTTCACAGGCTGCGTTTAGCGACTTTAAGTGTGATGTAATTGACAATGCATATGGCAGCGATCACCTCCCCGTAACAATCAGTTTATCAATCCCAACAAAACCGCGACGTTGCAAGCTTCCTTTAGCATACTGGCAACTGTTTAGAGCAAAAGCCACATTACAAAAAATAGTTTTAGAAAATGTTGATATCAATGAGATAAATGAAAAGTAGATTGTTTGTTAGCCGCCGCACACTTGGCTATTCCTAAGTCTTCGGGAATGGTACTGCAAAATCGCAAAGTGTGGTGGACACAAGATTCTAATGATGCAAAACAAGCAACAGAATAAAGCCTTTGATATTTTTGCAGGTACCCCACAAAAGAGAACCTCGTAAATTATAAAAAGGCAAGAGCTAAAGCTCAGTACATTCATCCGTCATAATGTCAAAAAAGCATCATGGCAGAGTTATGTCTCATCCATAAGCAGTCAAATCACATAAAAAATGTGGGAGCAGGTAAGAAAATTAAATGGTAGCTTCTCACCATTCACACTGCCACTTTTGACAACATCATGTACACAAACAAGTACAAGGGAACAGGCAGACATGCTAACGGAGCACTTCGTTGCAGGTACATTATACCCCGTAATTTAAAAAAATACAAAAATATAGCCAAAAAACAAAAGCCCCCACAAATCGAGGAGCTAACGAACAATACAATAGATTATTTTCGCTCCAGGACAATCAATAAAGTACTCTCTGCTGGCAAAAAAAACTTCTCCAGGACCAGACCAAATACACTATGAAATGCTGGCCAATCTTACCCAGCCCGCCGTAGAGGCACTTGTTTAACAAAGTTTGTGTATGAAGGAAAATACCTGAAGTCTGGAAAAAAGCAACCTCCCCAAGCAGTTATATACCCATGGCCCTTACCAGTTGCTTCACCAAATCCTTTGAAAGTGCCCTGAATACAAGGTTAACTTTTGTCCTTCAATGCTGTCAACTTGTTGACAGCCACCAGTGCGATTTTAAAAACGTATGCCGCACTACACATCACCTAGTTCGTCTTGAAAATACTGTCCAAGAAGGTTTTGTTTATGAATAGCACTGTCTTGCTCTATTTTTCGATTTAGAGACGGCATGCGACACGGCCTGGAGGTTCGGGATTCTTCAAGACCTTGCCGAGCTTGGCATCCGAGGCAGAATGTTGAACTGCCTAAAAGATTTCTTATCTAACTGTTCATGCCATTTGTGCCTAGATACAACCCTTTCGAGGAATTTCATTCAGGAAAAGAGCACCTCAGGGTATATTTTATGTACAAGTCTCTTTGTTGAAAAAATTAACTCTTGTTAGAATGATCCTAAGGTCCGTTTTGTATTCAGTCTATGTGGATGACCTTCAGATAGCTTGCACATCTTCACATGTACCAACGTATGTGAAAGGCAAACACAATTAACAATAAATAAATTGGCAACACGGGCAGACAGAAATGGTTTCCGGTTTTCTCTACAGAAATTGGCCGTGTTTTTTCTCACTCAAACGAGGTGTACCGGCAGATCCCACCCTACACCTAAACTAAATAGTGAAAAATGAACATAACTTTCCAAGCATAACATTTGACGGAAAGCTCACTTTCCCACCTCATATAAATGTGTTGGAAAAGAAAGCCTCTTGATCCCTGGAGATACTTGAAGTGGTCTTGAAAACACTGGGGTGCGAACAGGGCATGTCTCTTACAAATTTACCACTCTGTAGTACGCTCTACAGTGGATTATGGATGTAAAGTGCAAAGGCATACATAGCCAGCTAATGGAGTGGCTTATGAGGCTTCAGCCCCCTCCAGTATTCTTTCATACTGTCATGCACAGTGGACCAAAACAGCCCCTGGTTCCAGAAATCATGCTGGATTTTGTCTACAATGCCTGCATCATGGGTCATATACTTACGACTTCTACAATTGCTCATTACAAGGGCCCGTTACGTGGAAAAAAAATTTCAACAGATTTTGTTGGAAGGGTCGAGATTAATTTCATATATCTCCGTTCATCCTTCCGTCAACAAACAAACGCGATCAGACGCGTTCGTGCCGCTGGTGTTTAGCATCGTTCGCTTTGACGCGATCCGGGAATTTTGTGGTCGCCCACGGCGCCCGCGAATCGCGGTGAGGTAACGCAAACATGCTGAACACCAGCCCTAAAAGTCAGGCGCGCGTTTGTTAGGCGAGGTTAAAAAAAACAGGAAACTTTGGCTCCAAACACGCATCTTACCCTTGATTTATGTACGCTCGCGCTATCACCAAGTCCACACAGACCCCTCCTCTACCCTCTGCCACCACCCCAAAGTCACTCTCGATGATATCTCTTTCCTCTGCCCGGCGGATCCTCCCCCGCGGGGCCTGGAGCGCCTTACCACTTGGGAGGCTCGGAAGACCCTACTGCGCTCCGAGGACCAGGCCAAGCAAGCCATCGCCACAGGCCGGACTGCCAGCGTCATGAGCCTCCGGGACATGAACGTTTGTGTGCAGTGAAGCCATGAAGGCGCCCAAGGACCTAAGTGTTCTAAACTCCCTTGTGTCCACTGAAGTTTTATACACCACCACTGCCCCAGGACAGTGATGAATGTGTAATGGGAACATTTAAGCTATAGCTTGCAGAACACAACGCCTTGGCGCTCTGCCAAGTTCGCTGAGCGCGCCGAACCGCGCCCCTGCCCCCTCTCACAGCCCCTAAGCAGGAGCTCTCTTCGAAAGATAAGTGGTGATGTTATTGGGGCGCGCTTCCAAGATCTGCACCAAAAAAAAAGTTTTTCTCATACCGCAGACCTGCAAAACGAGTAGTATTGTAGTATTGGCATTATTGGTTGCCTGTTTTCCCGCAGGCTGCCGCCCAGCAGTCCGAGGGCGCTGGAGTCTACGCCGAAGGAGGGGCTCTGTGTGACGCTCCCCTTGAGAGCTTTGCGATCATGGGTAAGTGATCGCCCAGGGAACAAGAATCGTTCATTCCCTGGTTTTGCATTTGCGAGAATCGATCGACAGATTAATGAATCAATCAGTACAACAGTTGTAATTAACAAATCAATAAATCAGTTGAAGAATCTATCTATGAATCACTCGATCAATCAATGTATTTGAAAGAGGTGATGGATCTATAAATCGTTCAGCAGAAAAATTGTATATGGCCTAGCAAAGCTATTACCAGGGCAGTTGGTTGATCATTATGCAAAGGAATGCGCTAAAACCGACACAAGATGAAAAATACACACACACGACCAAGCACAAACTAACAACTGTTTATTCCTTACGGAAGATGCGTTCATATACGCAACGTCAGTTTTTTTTTAAATGCAACCTTCCCATCATCAAACACGTGACCATCACCACGACACAGCATCTGCACTTATCATGTCAATATCGGTTTTTGTAAGTGCAATAGAAGGAGTGCTTACACACGTTCCATTTTCCGCCTTTTCGATTAAAAATGCTTCGACTATCTCTTTTTCAATCCTATCTTTCTCTTTACCTACAATTGTAGTCCTGGGGAAAATTGGTTCGCATTTCTTCTTACAGCTGCTGGAATGTTGCGCCAGATTCCCGGGGTGGTTAATTTTGTCGCAGTCATTATGCTCTAGATGTCTCGAGTTGACACATCTACCTGATTGCCCAATGTATTGTTTTCCGCATGATATTGGTATTTTATAGATGATGTCTTTCTGCCATGGTATGAATCTTTCCCTATGGGCAATGTCACATTCCTTGCGCTTTTCACTCCTTCCTTTCGCATTCACCTTGTTGCAGAGGCGTATTAGCTTTTTTGGTGTGCTAAATACAACTTTCACTTGGTGTTTGTTCGCCACTTTCTTCAATCCGTGCGATGCCTTATGAATATACGGTATTTATTCCATAAGGAATAAACAGTTGTTAGTTTGCGCTTGTGTCATGTGTGTGTGTTTGTCTTCTTGTGTCGCTTTTAGCGCATTCCTTCGCTTTATGGCCTAGCTCTGTTTGGCCAGCATGTACGTAGCGAAATCGCGGCAATATCTGGTTCACAAGAGTTAATATATGAAACCTGTGCATTCATTAGGTGCGCCGTCGTGGCGGAGTGGTAGCGTCTCCGCCTCAAATGCCAAAGGCCCTCGTTCGTTTTTATTATTCAGTGAATGTGCGGGGGTTTCAGTGGCTCCCGCCACCGACCACGTCGTTGGTCACGTGGTGTGGAGCAGCTGCCTGCACCGCGGCTGGTCACGTGGTTCGTCACGTGGTGTGTCACGTGGTACGGTGCGGCCATGGTGGGAATGCGAGCACGGCGAAATTGCGAGTTCGTGGCCGAAGTAGCTTTTGCTGCAAAACTGATAATTTATTAATAATCAGTAAGGCAATATGATTAATCGATGAATTGATCCCTCAATGTAAGGCAGTATGAGGAATCGATGAATTGATCCCTCAATGTTTGGGCCCATGATGCGGCCCTAAACCGTTTTATTCGGTCGGTTTTACTGCCTCTCTCAGCCCTCGCCACCTATTCGTGATGGATAACCCTCCTGTTTGAAGGCCCATGAAAGTTAAGTGGCCCACCTTATTCGCCACCAGGCTCAGATACAAGAGATATCGTTTGCTCACGTGCCATTGGGAAAGGATAAAAGACTCGACATGGTGTCTTGTAGTTGACTGCGCATACAGGACAGGGAGTTTCTTCGAAAGCGCGAATTCTGCGCATGTGACCTGCAATGGCTACAACCGCAGCTGCAGAATACAGGCATGTGAAAGTTGGACTGTAATTTCTCAGCTCTGCTTTGTGGCATATTGCGTTAGCATCTTGTTTCAGACGTGGGGGACAAAAGCTGAATAGCATTCGGTGCTTGCGACTTCTTCACACAGTCAGCAACTCCAGCCTACAATTTTTTTTACCGTTTAACTCAAAATAATCAGCATAATAATCGACCCACCCCCAAACGCTGCAATACTAGCGAGGATATTCATCGCAGCAGGCGCAGAACATCCTCACCGGATTGCGCTCAAGGGCAGCGGCGCAGGTGAGGTACCGTGAAGTGCACGGGAACCATACTCAGGTATCTGGTGGATGAATGGAGTGATGAACAGTCCTGTAAGGGGCACACGGAAGCGCCCACTTGCTGTAGCCACCGCAGCCCTGCATGGTTTATTTAATTCCTGTCCTGCGTCGCAACCAGCCGTCGTGAACATAAATGTGTCTGACTGTTCTTCAGGTTAGGCTTTACAAATAGATCATTCAAATCTCACTTTGAAGCGGGCTTGCCTCCGTACGAACTTGTCCATACAGATTTTTTTTTTCTCCTGCAAACATCGCCAGCTGAGCAGCTCAGGGAGCACACCGTCTCCAAGTCGGGAGTCTCGACCCCAGTGGGCCCGCCACTCAGAGCCGACAGCTGGGGTTGGCAGTCGGCCGTGCTGCCGGAGCCAGCATCCAATGACAAGCATGTGCCGCCACCCCCGGCCAGCAGCGACGGCAGCTGCCCAGCCAGCTCAGAGGACCCCGGAGGTTCGGGTATGTGAACTGTGTCTTCAGCGGGGCTCGCGTGGTTTTGTCAGGTTAATTGTTTCGCTAAGCCATATTTCAATATCTTCAGACTACACTCAGGGACAGCTTCCTGTGGCAGTGGAAGCTATGAGCGTGCACCACTAGCTCTCAGGCCTGTGTCTTTGGGTCTTGCCCGCGTGAGTACGGGCAGTGCGCTCATGGAAGCCAGTGTCTCAGGCTCGTAGCTACCACTGCATAGCCACAGAAAGCTGTCCCAGAGTACAGAATGCATTTTCAGGCTAGGCTAGTGCAAAGGGAAGAAAATAAAAACCAATGAACATATTTGTAACTGAGGAAAGAAAATACAAAAATGGCCGCTTCCATATCCTAGGTGCTCTTGCCATATTTTCTGGAGTGTAGTCCGCGGGGTGTACATGTATTGAAAGCTTAAATTTCGCGCAATGTGAACCATTTATGGGTGTGGACTATATATACGTGAAGATTTTTTAAGATCTTTTGAGCCAAAGAAGCCTAGAATGGCTGTCAGATAGAAAAAGAAAGTCACATGACTGCGCCTGCAGCTTTGTACCATGCTAAATCACATTGTGACAATTAGCTTCGAGTGCTTGGTTTAGTGAGCACATGCGCAAAACGCTGGTGAATATAAATAAATGAATAAATATTGAACTCTTAAAGGTAGAAGCCACACCAAGGGCGGCGCAGTCCGTGAACAGTTACAATGGCATAAAAAACTGTTGAATAGACTTCACAGCAGCATTCAAGCTCAGTATAGTCAAGCATGCGCAAGGACTAAAGACAATGTGAGCAGCAGCGAAAGAAGTTGACTTCGATGGTATAAGTACAGATGTGGACTGTAACAGAGATGTAGGATTCTGAAGACGAAGACCCTGATGAGTGATTTGTAGAATAAAACAGGCTTAGTTTTTTTATTTATTCCGACAGCCCCTGAGAAAGTCATTTTGACAGGTTTGAAAACTGATCTCTAGTTGGTCTTATGAAAGGCGCAGAGTTTTACTCCTTGACAATGGAAGTTTTGTGTACCTGTTGTACACTACTTGCAAAAAATCTAATAAAACTTATTTTCAGCCAAAATTCCTTCCTACGGACTATACACCAGGTACAGGCTATCTAAGCAAAAACCTTTTATTTTAAGCTGAAATTTTCCTTGCAGACTAGGTGCAAACTCTAGCCTGGAAAATGCGCTACTTAAAAGTAGCTATTGCACAAAGAGAAACATGGGTGCGCAAGTGAAACATTGGGTGCAACTGTTGTAGAAATGCATAATATTCTGACCGATTGTGCCGTAGATGTTTTACTAAATACCGCAACTTTTCTTTCAGATCGAGCTCCTGTAGAACCCGATGTAATATCTAGACAGTCAGCATTGTTTTCCCTCTTCTTCATTTTCGTCTTTTTACAAGCTTCGTTGGATAACTTGCACAACCTGTACTCTTTCCTGTGTGGTCATTTATGTGGTGTACGCTTACGGAGAAGTGGGTGCTCTTCATTATCCAGCTGAGTTTAGAGTTTCATTGTTATTCAAGGGAGTTCTGCAGTGCGGACGCAAAAGTTTTGCTGTGAGTATTTAACAAGCTAGCTCTACAATCCATTCCTACATTAGAAACCTTCCAGCGAAACCAGCTTTGTGTTTGACCAGTTTTTCTTTACCTGAAGGCACACTGAACTACCCGACTAGCAGTTGAGCTTGATACGAGTACATTGCAAAACAGCAGCTGTACTTCTCGGAGTGCTGCCATTAATTGAACAGGAATTGCCATATACTATTTGGTGGCAGTGAGCAATGTTGAGACAGCTGGCCCGTTTGCCATTGAAGTTCCTCCCTTCCCCCCATCTTTTATTTGCGCAATTACCACCGATGCCTTCGGGCATCTGGCATTGATGGGTATGATCAATTTGTTGATGCCTGTAGTTTGAGCACTAAAAAGTTTACCGCTGTGATTTGTGTGAGCAGCTCTGAGACTGTTTTCAGCGCAAATGATCAGTGTGCCAGTGAGGAGCTGCCAAGGGTTACCTTCGTATTCAGATTGCGGTCCGCATTTTAGCGTGGGTTGTTTGATGTGTCGCTGTGACATTACTGACTGATGTGGAGATGGGTTAAGTGCGGTGCACTCTCTTATTTGAACATGAGGAATGCAGCTGCAAATTGGCCAAGTATATGCTTGCTGAGCTTGTTTCTGTGATTCAAACTATTTGACATCAAATGGTTCTTAAAGGCTACGGAATGGCACTGGGCGAGACGACAAAACAGTGATATGACAGCTTTGTCTTGCCTTACTCTGAGACATCCCATTGTGCCATTGTGCTTGCAAAACATGTCAACCAGTTGGCATAGTTGAGGATATGTCAACTTTTTCTTCTCGGGCGCAATACCAAACAAATTGACTACCATTAGCCAAGTCAAAGGCAAACATTCTGAGAAGCTTCAAGAATGCATGCACATATTTTTTTCACTGATGGTTCCTAGAGGATCACTGCTTGCAACGACGTTTATTATACTCCCAGCCATTAGGTCAAATTCTCTTGCACTTGAGTGGCGACATGCTCTTGGTCCTGCCAATGATGAAGGGACCTGTATGCAGTTCAAAACATCTCGAAATTTTTACCTTTAACTTGGTCAGTGGTGGTCAGTTTGTTCAAACTAGTTTGTGGTATTGCTTTGACGTGTCAAATACCGTAAATCTGCACACTTTCGCCTTCCCTTAAAGGCGGTTCCCAAGTGTGCCGAAGAAGATACGGTGGCTGCATTCCTGCTGGGCGAATGGATCAAGGTGGAGCGTGCCGGCCAGGGCAACTACTACGACCCTGCAAAGGCGCGCAGCGGTCGCCGAGGTGTCTGAGGGACCGCATCACCAACGGGCTCCGTTCCTCCACGTGGCCTCACGACGGTCTTTTCCCCGCACAACCAATGCTGCTTCTCATCTGAAATGCTGCGCTGAGGAAATTTGCAACACTGCTGCATGCTCACACTTCATTACGGCCGACTTTCACACTCTCCTTTACGACCTAGTCATAGCATCCAGTGTTTCATGAATTTTTGTTACTGAACAACCTGTTGAAGTTCTTCTGCGAGCATCTGGGGGTGTCAAGATTTTAAAGCGCCTGAAAAACTCATGAAGCCTGTGCAACTAAGGAACATTAGAAACTTTGTGCGTTGTCTGCCCCTTTTCGTGGTGACGGCGCTCTTATGCCGCAGTGGTGCTGGGCGCATCTCTGACTGTGTCCTAACCTCCTGGTTTCAAGAATGCCCCGTACAGGAGCCGCCAGCATTAATGGCCGACTCGCAAAGCCCTGATCTTGTCGCATCAACCCACTGTGATAACCCAGCAACTGCCAATTTGTACCTGGAATCCCGGAAACCTGGACTCCCGGACTGTGCATGATTTCTCTGAGAGCTTTTATCTTGCGCATTTACCGTGATATTGCTTCTAGAAAAGATTCTCTGCTTACTTTTGACAGGTAGGCTACCAGTATGGCACACAAAATGCGCGTACAGCGGAATATCTGCATCATTACTAGTCATGCCATCTTGGTCTGTGATAGTCATCCTAGCACTGCCAAGTCATTGGCTATTTTGGAGGGACCAAGAAACCAGCTCCAGCCTGGTGATCGCTGTATTGGTGCCGCTTGTCAAGCCCAGATGACTGGTAGGTGGCAGGTCGCTGTGCACAGGTACCTTACACTGGGTGTCGTTTCGGGAATGCTTTCCTAGATTTCTTACCACTTCAGTGCCTTATAGGAGGCAAACATTGCGCTCGATTTGTGCCATCATATCAAACTTTGGCCTGTGCTGATCTCGCATGAACCCTGTCAACTTCTGGTTTGTGCAGATCTTACGTGAACAGTTCGAAGCGTCAGCTTGTCACAGGCCTAGCTTCACAAGAGTGCATGCTGAGCCCCCATTGATTAATGCGGTGCTATGGTTGTTGATCTCTAATTCACTTTTGTGCGTTAAGCGCAGGACCACTACTGTGGCCACAAGGTTCAAACCAAACACGCCGCGTTCTGATTCAGTTTCAGGAATGGCTACTCATGGGTATCTACAAGCGGCTATGAGGGGACATGCGTTTGTGTGCTTTGTAAGTTCTCAGAGGTTGTGGGTGGTAGGCAGGGCTGCAGAGATTGCTGCTGGGTGAAATAGCCTTAAAATTTCCACTGGAAATTAAAATTGGGGCTTGCAAGATGCCCCTACTACAGGCCATTGAGTGAACGGCAAGTTTGCCTTGATTCCTCATCGCGCTTGCAAGCAAATGGTCTTTCAAAGCGTCGTGATTATAGTAAAGTATAATAGTGCAAGATTGTCACCACTGGTTGAGTTTAACTGATGTGAGGTACAGCAGTCCCTGAGAGGAAAGAAAATCTCCAGGTGTTTGCGTACCAAGTCCTGGTGGGTTGTGTCAAATTGCGTTTATATTTTAATCTTCTGAAACCTTTGTTTCATTCAGGCGAGTGTCCCAGGTGGATGGCGTTTTCTCGCAAATTAACCATTGGCACTATAGACTGCTTCCAGATTCTGTTGGAAGTTTTTTTTTCGTATTTGCGTTTAAATTAAACCTTGGTGGCCTTGCTTTCATATTTTTGTGCCTTTTACGCTCGCAAGCGAATGAGTCAAGTTCCTCCAAAACGTCGCGTTTATCGTAGAGTACAAACAAAATTGGAGGTCATATTTCTATACAGCCACCACTAGGGTTTCGCTAATGTGAGATGTGATAATTGCTGAGTGCAAAAAAATTCATCTTGTTCGTGTACAAAGTTCGGTGATTTGGTGTCGCAAGTTTCGTTTATTTTGTATTTATCTATAGTTTCCAGGTGAGTGACTCGGTGATCTCTGTGATTAAGGGTCGCTTCAGGACTGCTTGGTGCTTTAATATTTATCGCATCTTTTTGTGTTATTTCCTTTTTTTTTGGCACTGAGCTAAAGCATCTGGTTTTATGTTTCTTCTTTCTTGGAATAAAGATTTACGCTGCGTTACCAAAGCTTCACTTGTTGCCGAATTCTTTGAGATTTTTCGTTTCGCAGGTGTAGCTTGCGTCGCAGTCAGAGCAAAGAAAATTCCTTGCGCTGACTGCGACGCAAGCTACATCGCGAAGCTAAAAATCTCAAAAAAGAATTCCGTAACATAAAAACGACGTCCGCAGCTTCGCAAAAGAGTGCAATCCTTTAGCCGAACATTCCGAGGACTCGGACCATAGAATCAACTTCGAAGAAACCCGCATCCTCGGAAGCGAAACAAGTTACCACAAAAGCTCCTTCTCGAATCCTGGCACATCCAAATCACCCCGAACAACATCAACCGCACAAAAAGAATCCTGCCCAGGGACTTGGCTCTTCAACTCAACGAAAAAAAGTCGCCATTGACCACCTCCCCACAGTGTGACAACGTGACTAACAATTTAACCCCCCTTCCTCCCCCTCCCCCACGGCTTTCGAAACACAACTTTCGTTCCTTTGACCCCCTCGTCCCCTCAATACTTGAAGACGCTAGCTACTGCCCTAAGTCACCCCTGATGAAGGAGCCAAGTCGGCTTCGAAACGTTGGATTAAAATTAAAATTTTTGGTTGGAGATGTGCAGTTTATAAGTGTTCAAACCCACCCAGACAGGCAAATCTGTCAAAATGTTTTGTTTCAAGTTTTCAACCTTGGGAGAAGACGCAATGGAAGAAGACACGGCTTGTGGAAGGTGAAGACGCATGGCGAGACGTTTTTCACGTGGCGTCTCCGGTACGCGCTTAGCTCTCCGCGC
Source organism: Amblyomma americanum (assembly GCF_052857255.1). Classification (NCBI taxonomy): domain Eukaryota; kingdom Metazoa; phylum Arthropoda; class Arachnida; order Ixodida; family Ixodidae; genus Amblyomma; species Amblyomma americanum. Next base: position 28,325,639 of record NC_135497.1, on the reverse strand, counting down.
TTCATTTTTCCGTAGGCCGTCAGCCTCACGCCAGGCTTTGAGTTTGGGGTTGGTAGAAGAAGCAGCTTCCCGTAGGCTCGAAGATTCCGCTTGCTACACACGCGGGCACCATCCACGTCATCTTCATCCACTGCGCCTTCTCCCAAGGCGAACGGTTGCAGCGCCGTGCCATGGGGGCTGCCATCTTAGATCACGTGATGAGGCCGCCATTACACGCCTCCTGCTTGCTCGGCGCGCGCCTCTCCGCTTCTATTTCACTGTAGCGCTACGGCTGCTGCGTCTGGTGGCGATCGGCTCCAACAGGCAGTGTTTCGGCTAATACGGCCGTAAAGGAGTGGGAAGACGACACTGTGGTTTGGCCAAGGCTTCGAAGGACATGTGAGAGCCCTAATTTAAACACTTGAGGCGTGAAAACGTGATCGGACTGCATATCGCGGTGAGTCGCGCAGCTCTCCGCCTCTTCGAGCCAACGCATGGATCGCCTGAATGCCTGTCTTTTGCATCCGCTGAAGGTTTTGCTGAATTTTTTTTATTGTTATTACTTAACACGGCAAGTTTAATGCTCCTGCGGCGGCGCAGGTCGTAGTCGTAATATATGCATGCAGACATGGCTCTTAAACGCTTACATGCACATCTTACGCGTTTATGTACAGTCGTGAGCAAAAGTGGCATAAACACGCAGCCGGTGGCGGAGCTCGGAAAACTAGGGTGCCTCGATGCCCGCTCTCCGCTTTCAGGGTGAGGACACCGCCCGCGACGGCAACATGTTGGGTCACACACTCCCGTTCGGTTGCATACAGCGCAATGCGGCGGCGGGCCGTTCGGAAGAGAAAACTGCCACTACCGCGTGAAAATCCGCGTACCTGGTGTTCCAACAAGAAAGGGTGGTACCAGAGATGTTTCAAACTGCGAATCGGAGTTAGTTAAGGTAAAATATGTCATGTTTTGCAGCTCATCTGCTGAGAAATTCGGCGCCTTGCGAACATTCCTTACATTCTCACACCGGTGTAACATTTCCCGCACTATCTGTACACCCGGATACTCTACATCTAGATTGCTTTTCCAACAGTCAGAATTGCTTATTTAGAGCTGGAGTTTGATAATCACCAAACACTGCCTCTCGGGCAGTTCTATTGAGAATATCAAGCTTTCCTGTCAACGACAGTTTCGAGGATGTTTGGGCATTAACTTGCTCCTCTGTTGCTACTGCGACAAATCAGTGGCAGTATATAAGAGATAAATACATGAAAGCACAACAACTGTCACAAGATTTTGGCATACACTGCCCACCTCGTGTTTGGGGTGTTGTTGAAACAGACCAGTGAACTTTGTGGGAGACTCACTGTTGAATGGCAGCACAAAATTGACTCACATTATTTTATAATTTGTCTTGCTGTCAAAAAATGTGTGAAACGATCACCTTTGTTGAATCCGCTATTGCGTGGTTTTCTCTCGTAGTCTACAATTAACTTGTGCGTGTGTATGATCCAATTTGCACAAGAGCGTGATAGAAACCACTGCTTATTTGCGATGAAATTTTGACTTCAGTTTTGGGAGAGAGCATGCGTGACGAATTACACTGTCGTCAAGAAGAGGCGCCTTATTTTTGGTATCACTTTTCAGTAAATTTCTACGGGGGAAAATATGCTACTTTGGTTGCCGTCACATATAGCCACGCGATAAGTAAAATTCGTCACGCGTGCTTCTGGTCAGGCATGTCCTGGAGCTTACTTTTTTTTCTCTTTATTGATGACAGCTGCGGGGATGACACCTTGCCTGCCGCGCGTCTTTCTCCTCAACATGAGTCAAATCCTCTCCTCCGGTCCCTTCACGTCTTTCAATTCAATTCTCCACTCTGTCTGCTATCCATTATTTCCGCTGCCCCAGCTCAGGTGCTTCCGTATCGATGGCAGATGCCGGGGTTAGCAGAAATCTTTTCCTTCCTATTTATTATTTTAACAAATCCACTTACTACAACTAGCCCGGACCAGTACCTAATGAGAGGTCTACTGCCTTGGCCAGCGACTATGGAGTAAGGCGGTAAGCCAGCGTCTTTTGGCAACTGGAGCAGACAATTCCGCTGAAGCGAGAAAGGCGGCCTTTGTTGCTCCGACTCCCCTTAGTTGAGTTTGGCGTGAATAGTGGCATTGAAATGAAGCCGTAATATAGAGTTGAATTTTTCAGGTTTCTTTGGGAATCGGTCGCTTTTATTGTTTTTCATTTATGCTTTGAACAGAATGAAAAACTAACGTTTTTGTATACTTAGCAACTGAAGTTTTTTGTTGCTATGTTGCCTTATTCAATTACAAATTTCACTGAGCCGTTTATTTTTTATTTCTTTCGAAGAAAAACCAATAAAAACGACAGATGTCTTGCTGAATAATCAGCAAGGTCTCGCATCGTACTATCAATCAACTTCTATTCAAAACTATTCAGTGGGAAACTCTGACGATGTGCATAATTTTATTGCGGAACAAGCCTTTAGCAAACGAGAAAATGTGAACGTCTTGTTTCAGACATGTCCTCAGTTGTCCGTCCCAGAAGAATGTGGCGACGGATCGTTTGGAAAAGAAATTTCCCTTCACTGCTTGGAATCCCTTTCATATGGAGGAGTAATAAGACAAAGTGATCCCAGTTAATGTTGGACAAGCAGGTGTTAACCACACAAAAAATAGTTATGTTCGGCAGATTATTCTCCGCGCTGCTGGCATACCTGAGAGTCTTGGGATCTATTAAACAGTTTTTACGTTAGAACAGTAAACTTAGCATAATCCAGCAGCATTCGGCGACCCTGATACTGTAAATTATCACTACGAAGGACGCGCCAATAACCGCAGGCTCTTTTTCAGTGTAGCCAGTGAGTGGGGAACGCAGCGGCCAGTAATACCCTTTCGATCGGCGGGCATTCACAGCGACTGCTTCATGCAAAAAAAACATTCAAAACTGACAGAACATTGCTGCCACGAGTGAAACAACCACGTATCGTCAATTTCCAGTTCATTCGCATCATTGCAGTCGCCACGCAACCGCACAAAAACTACGCCACATGCATAGCGCGCTGTATACGCGACCGGCGCGTGTGACCCAACGTGTGACCCAACGTGTGACCCAAGGTGAGAGCTAAACGAACAAGGAACACGCAGCCCAAAATGATCGGGGGTCGCGGGAAAGGCCCTGCTTGTTGGCCGCTGCCGTTGGCTGCTGCTGGGACCGAGAGTAACAACTATCCACGACAGCTTCTAGTGTGAAGAGGTTCGCACCAAAATTAACATTTCTTTAGCATAACTAAAGAAATACAATTTCTAACTTTAACAGTGCGCGTGCTATTTTTGTGTCGCGTGTTTCTGCTGCGTATCTGGTGTCCAGGGTACACATTCGGTTCGAGATCGAATGCGAATGAGTTCCCCAAACTCATTCGATGGCGAATGTCATTCCAACCTAATGACATTAAGTATTCCCACTCTACCCGCGCTTGGCATACCCGCGCGACATAAGGAAGTTTAATATGGAGAGAATCGAGCATGCTATAAAGAACGGAGGTAGCCTAAAAACAGTGAAGAGGAAACTAGGCATAGGTAAAAACCAGATGTATGCATTAAGAGACAAGCAGGGGAATGTCATTAGCAATATGGATAAGATAGTTAACGTAGCTGAAGAGTTCTATGCAGACCTGTACAGTAGCCAATGTAATCAGAGCGCTAATGAGAAAGACAGCAGTGCACAGCAATGCGTCATCCCGCCAGTAACGAAAGATGAAGTAAAGAAACCCTTAGAAGCAATGAAAAGGGGAAAATCAGCTGGGGAGGATCAGGTAACAGCAGATCTGTTGAAGGATGGAGGGGACATCGTGCTAGAAAAACTAGCCACCCTGTATACGCAATGCCTTATGACCTCGACTGTACCAGAAGCTTGGAAGAATGCAAACATTATCTTAATTCATAAGAAGGGAGACGCCAAGGACTTGAAAAATTACAGGCCGATCAGCTTACTATTCGTTGCCTACAAAGTACTTACTAAGGTAATCGCTGATAGAGTCAGGGCAACGTTAGACTTTAATCAACCAAATGATCAGGCAGGCTTTCGTAAAGGATATTCCACAATAGATCATATTCACGCTATCAATCAGGTGATAGAGAAATGCGCAGAATATAACCAACCTCTATATATAGCTTTCATTGATTACGAGAAAGCATTCGACTCAGTGGAAACCTCAGCAGTCATACAGGCATTGCGTAATCAGGGGGTAGAAGAGCCTTATGTCAAAATACTGGAAGATATATATAGCAACTGCACAGCTACTATAGTCCTCCATAAAGTCAGCAATAAAATTCCAATAAGAAAGGGCGTCAGGCAAGGAGACACGATCTCGCCAATGCTGTTCACCGCATGTTTGCAGGAGGTATTTCGAGGCCTGAATAGGGAACAGTTGGGAATAAGAATAAATGGAGAATACCTAAATAATCTGCGATTTGCTGATGACATTGCCTTGCTGAGTCACTCAGGAGGTGAACTGCATATCATGATCAACGAGTTAGACAGGCAGAGCAGATCGATGGGTCTAAAAATTAACATGCAGAAAACCAAGATAATGTTCAACAGCCTAGAAAGGGAACAACATTTCACAATTGGCAGCGAGAGCCTAGAAATTGTGCCGGAATACGTCTACTTAGGGCAGGTAGTGACAGCTGATCCTGATCATGAGAGGGAGATAACTAGAAGGATAAGAATGGGGTGGAGCGCATATGGCAAATTCTCGCAGATCATGAGTGGCAGTTTACCAATTTCCCTCAAGAGGAAAGTGTACAACAGCATGATCTTACCGGTACTCACCTACGGGGCAGAAACGTGGAGGCTAACGAAAAGAGTTCAGCGTAAGTTAAGGACAACGCAGCGAGCCATGGAAAGAAAAATGATAGGTGTAACGTTAAGAGATCGGAAGCGGGCAGAGTGGGTGAGGGAACAAACACGGGTTAATGACATCCTAGTCGAAATCAAGAGAAAGAAATGGGCTTGGGCAGGGCATGTAATGCGAAGGCAGGATAACCGCTGGTCTTTAAGGGTAACGGAATGGGTTCCAAGAGAAAGTAAGAGTAGCAGGGGGCGGCAGAAGGTTAGGTGGGCGGATGAGATTAAGAAGTTTGCAGGCAAAGGGTGGATGCAGCTGGCAAAGGATAGGGTTAATTGGAAAGACATATGGGAGAGGCCTTTGCCCTGCAGTGGGTGTAGTAAGGCTGATGATGATGATGATGATGATGATGATGACCCGCGCTTGGCACCTGTTACGGCACATGCTAGACCCCACGCAATACAAATCCCAGACGCGCCTTAGGATTCGCCGCCTCGCACACAACCATCGACAGGACACCGACGCCTTCCTCGCGCAGGTCAAATGCACCTTCACCACCCCCCCCCCCCGTCTCCCTTGGAAATACCCCGATTATGCGGGGCCCACCCCAGCCCGAGCTTGACGCCCTTATTGCAGAATCAGAATTTCGCGCCGCCCTGTTGAAATTGCGGAATACCGCTCCCGGAGACGATAAAATTACCAATGCAGCTATCCGAAATCTTTCATCTCTGACTTAGTCAACTACTTTAACGAATGTTAGGAGGCGGGTACTCTCCCTGCCTCCTGAGAACATAGAAAATTCATCTTTGTTCCAAAACCCCACAAGCGTATCACCCTAGAAAACATCCGCCCCATTTCTCTTACATCCTGTCTAGGCAAGGTCTTCGAGTACATGATTTGTGCTCGGCTAACAACTTTCATAGAAGACAACCACCTTCTTCCCCCCCCCCCTATTATGCTCGGCTCTCGTGCGCATATATCTGCGCAGGACGCCCTACTTCAAATTACGCAAGACGTGCTTGATGATACCATCCCCCACCACACTAAAGCTATCCTGGCAGTTGACCTCACCAAGGCATTTGACAGAATTCGACGCGATGCCGTTTTACGGGAACTGCAGGCGCTACAGGTAGGCCCTAAAACATAAAACTACTCTCGCGCCTTTCTCTCTGGCCGCACTGCCTTCCTGCACATAGATCAGATTACCACATCCTTTTATACACTCGGAGAGCTCGGAACCCCTCAAGGCGCGGTCCTTTCTCCCCTTTCCTTTAATGTTGCTCTCATCCCCCTAGCTCACAAACCGGCTGTAATCCCACACCTAAAGCATACCCTGTACGCTGATGATATTACCACATGGACCGCTCATGGCTCTGACGGGGAAATCGAGGAAACTGTTCAGTTAGCAGCAGACACCATCTTCTCTCACGCGTCATCCACCGGGCTCGAATGTTCCCCCTCTAAGTCCGCATTCTTCCTAATTAGCCGCATTCTATACGCAACCCCATATCTGAAATTGAACCGCACTGAAACCGAACACGTGAACGCCATGATCCGCCTTGGGACTAAGGCAGCCCTAAACCTACCTCGTAGCACTAGCACAGCCAAACTCCTTGAACTATTCATGCATAACGCCATTCAGGAACAAGTTGAGGCGCACCTTCAGACACAGTACTTCTATAGACTTGCCACGAGCGCCACTGGCCGCCATATACTCTCCTCTCTTCGCATCAACATGCCAAGTTAATGCTTATTGTCATCCCTCGACACATCCATACACCTCTTGTTGTGAAAGCCCTTCCTTGAAACGTCCATCCCCAGTATCATATCCTTCGCCACGTAGTTCGCGCTAATGCCCTCCTTAAGTATTACGGGCAAGCCCACAATGCAGTTTTGGTAGACGCCGCATGTATAGCGCACAAAGCGGTAGCAATTGCCTACAATCAAACCTACCCCACCCCTAACTCACCGTCTTCCCTCGGGCTCTATATCCGAGAAGGCAGAGGAGACCGCTATTGCCCTAGCTCTTATTCACATTCGTACGCCCCAATACATCTTCAGCGACTCCAATACGGCTCTGTCCAACTTTGCGAGGGGCAGGACTCACACCCTGCCTGGCAATTGTTGAAAACCCCTACCGAAAATTTACGGCGCAGGGTAGAGCTCCAGTGGGTGCCGGCTCACTCCGGTAACTCTGGAAACGAGGCTGCCGGTAGAGGTTTGATTTGCCATCCTCAGGACAGTCTCGATCCAAGATTCTCGAGGGAGCGGGTGCACACCTTTGCGGAGCTCACGCAAATACACTGTTTGGACCGTCGTACTTACCCCTCTCCAAACCCCTCTCTTACGCGCTCCAAACAGATCCTCTTCAGATCTCTCCAGACCCGCTCTCTGTCATGCTCTCAGCTTTTATCCCACTGTTCTGGCACATCCCCTGCATGCTTTATATGCTGTGACCTTCACGCCACACTCTCCCACATCCTTTTCGGCTGCCCTGCTGACTCTCCACCACAGGGACAGCACGCCATCTCGAGCTGGGAGGCCTGGGAGGTCATGCTCATGTCTGCAGACCCGACTTTGCAGCTTGCTGCGGTGACTCGGGCTGCTGACGCCATGTCCCGACATGACCTACTTGATGCAGTGCAGGACCGCGCAGTGGCCCAGGGATCCAGCAGGGTCTACAACTCCCTTGCCAAATAAAGTTTTTCTGTCTGTCTATCATTAAGCGCCAGCCGCCGATGGTTCGAGAGCCAAAGGCCGGATTGCAAAGTATTCATGAAACCACACTTTAACTGCATTGCCAACATGTCATTTCCTGAAACGCTAATTCAAGAACAGTTCAACGGCAGCTTTAAGTGTCTTGCAATGTATACTTTGAACGAATTTATTTCGTATTTACGAATGTATACTGTAAAGACATTGGCAACATGTGTTTTCCCGAAACGCGAATTCGAGCAATAAATGTTCAACGACAGCTTGAAGTGTGCTGCAAATATGTTTACTCGGACAGCTCTTTCATTAGAACAGAACTATACTTTTGACGAATTAATGCCGTATTTGCGACAGTACACTTTAAATACATAGCCAACATGTCATTTCCCGAAACGCGATTTCGAGCAATAAATGTTCAACCGCAGTTTGAAGTGTGCTGCAATTATGTTTACGCAGAGAGCAGATTAGTTAGAAGTGAAGTATACATTGGACGAATTAAGGTCGTATTTGTGAAATTATACTTTCATTACATTACCAACACGCAAAGGCCATTTCCTGAAATGCGATTTCAAGCACTAGATGGTTCTACAGCAGCTAAAAATGTGCTTCATACCGTTAACAAGGACGGCCAGTTTATTAAAACTGAAGAATACTTCAGACTAAATAATTTCATATTTACGAGAGTACACTTTTAATATAATTACAAGATACTAAAACCGCATATATTTTTTTCACGTATTTGAAACGCACGTTCTCGAAGCATGCTTTAAGCGACTTATTATTGGAAAATATTAAAAATACATATCGAATACCATGCATAAAATTTTAGGAACCTATTTCCGGCATAGTTTTAGTGTATTCGTGAATACAAAATATGTTTAAAATGCATTATAAATAACCCGCCGTATATTACAAACGCGTTATTTTTCGCTAAAGGAAGATAATGGGTATAAGCAACAGTCAGATAACAAGAAAGATTCTGGAGGCAAATGCCATCAAACAGAAAAGGGACTTGTGCGTCAGCGCAGCGCCGGTCTTGCTCCATGAGAAAGAACTTTTGTTCCTGCCGGCAGCGTAGGGTTACGCAAACAGAACATCAAGTTACGTGGGGTGCTTTGCGTAATTATTTCTGCAGGTTTCCTTAATGGTGCCTCAATAATGTTTTTTTATGCTTTCTTAGGTTCGAAACGTTTTTACATTTAACGTTTACATTCTGACAACAGAAGCCCTTATACAGTTTAACCCAGTTTATCCTAGGCTGATTCCATCCTGTTCTGGTTGATTGTTTAGGCGTGTTCACGCAAGTGTTATCTCGCGGTTCGCGCTTCACTGATTCTGTTTTTTTTTGTTGATAGTAGAGGACGGCACATGTCGCATGATGTTTTGACTTTGACTGCATCACGCGAAACAAAATATGTCTATAAATATACCAATGTTTTTCAATAAAGCTCAGTTGTAAGCCAGCGCTGTGTTCGTCACTTCCCTGTCTGTTCATATCTGTTTGCGCTACTCGCACCTGCTTCGATGGATTGCAAAGTACTTCAACAAAGGACTATACTGGTTCCATGTTTCTTACAAATCGTGTTTCATCATCATTTCCTTACGCTAAAGAAGTCTATACATTTGGCTTTCAAGACTACTCACATTCCATTTCCCCAGGCATGATGCGTGTATTCTTCAGTGTCGACCTCGTCATGCGCGGTCTCTGCGCACAGAGGTTTGCCGCTGTGTGGAGCATCCGACCAAAAGGCATAAGACATTATGCGCCATGAGCGGACGAGCACAACCTTTGGAGCCCTCACAAGGTTCGCACAGATGCTGATCTGTTCTAGAGAGCTAAAGGAGGCGTAACTGAACATCATTGTGCTACCAAAATCTAAAGAAAAACAGTTTACTGAAAACAGTACTTTTTATTTTTATTCTAGTGCTTACACATTTCACGCTAACACCACGATAACATTAATCGTGGATGCGTGAGATATTCGCAACTACATAAAAACTGTAAAGTATCTCTTATCGCAGTATCTGATAGCCAGTTTTGTTGCTGAACGCTAGATAAGCTATTCTACGTGCCACGAGAGGGGTTTCAAATCATTATCATCGCGACGATAAATACGCTCCATGCAAAACCATGTCCGCGGCTACAGATCTGAAATCAGCCCCTTTAGGTGCAAGCAGCGGCCATTTATTCCTTAAAACGTCGTAGTTCTACGCGTCCGTGAGGCTCTCTGCCGCCCTCTGCTACCTGTGCCTTCTCTTGAAATACACTTGTTTACCGTAAGAGGTCACTGAATAGTTTCCCTGTGAGTAGCACTCTTCTCCCATGTCGGTCCCTTCTGATCTATTTAAGCTTGGATGTCTACTGTTCATCTTTCGTTCAAAGTCCCCTGAGCTCTTTTCTTCTCTCCTAGTTTTATCACTATGATATTATTTTCCAAGTGTGGCCACATTAGTCGATTTAACAAACATTTTGTTAGCCCCTGTGATTTTGCTTCATACACGAATACTGGTGAAAAAAAATTGATCCGGATGTCAATTTAGCGAAAAAAACGTTTTCTTTTGAACGCCGCAAAAGATGCATCAAGCTTACAATATTGCAATAAGGCGTCAATAAACGATGGTTAGTATTGTATTGTTGATTGAATGACGTTTTAAACTTTGTTTTTAGGACACAGAAATGTATTGCATAATAAGAGACAGCCATCATCAAAGGCAGACGCGGTTTGTTTTTATGTTCAGACTGCCTTTGTGGCTCCAGGTATTAGTCGGGAAACTATGAGCTATGAAAGAGCAGGCATTCAAGCTGCAGACGTTGTTAAATTTCTTAGTGTCTAGGTTTACAAAGTATACCTTGGGTCTTGGATGCTAGCCACGTGACCATGTCCATAGGGAGAGTAGCTCATGTCTTAGGTAAATTTTATTAGTACTTACTATTAGTCGTTAAACTAGGTAATTACCATGACTTTCCTTTGCCTTAAGCTCTTTATCTCAACACTTTATTAGTTATAACTTTGTTTTAATGCACTATTACTCATTCTGTCTTCCAAAACCAAACATAAAGAGATAAACACGTTTCAGGTGAATTTTACCGCGCACTTGTAAACTTGTCCCCTCCAACACGGAATTACTAGACGCAGAGTATTCAGTTTTGAAAAAAAACTCCTTTCCGCGTTTGAAATTCACTGAAAAAATGCTTCGTCTAGCCCTTCTTGCCTTACTTAACCATTTTTATGGAGAAGCAAATAACATAACTACCATTCGCAACTACATGGTGAAAGATTTTTCTGCCGCTTAAGATTCACTATACATTACGAAGCTAATATATATATTGGGCATGGGAGAGCGGCTACCATGCGGTCGCTAAGTTCTCCATTCTGCTTTCTTGTGCAGATTGCTGTCTACGGCTTCCCGTTCTCACCGACTGACACGTGTTATGCATCGATATCTGCTTGGGAATTTGGCCTGGCTCTGCGACTACCAACAGCTGACAACGGGCCTTATCTGAGCACAGTAGACGTCATCACCTTCACGTCCGAATCTCGTGGAACATCGACGCATCCGTCAGCGGCAGCACTGCGCCGCCCCTATTTAGGCAACTGGCATCTACGAGGCGCTTCCAGTGGGCATGGAAGAGCGGCTACCATGCGGTCGCTAAGTTCTCCATTCTGCTTTCTTGTGCAGATTGCTGTCTACGGCTTCCCGTTCTCACCGACTGACACGTGTTATGCATCGATATCTGCTTGGGAATTTGGCCTGGATCTGCGACTACCAACAGCTGACAACGGGCCTTATCTGAGCACAGTAGACGTCATCACCTTCTCGTCCGAGTCTCGTGGAACATCGACGCATCCGTCAGCGGCAGCACTGCGCCGCCCCTATTTAGGCAACTGGCATCTACGAGGCGCTTCCAGTGGGCATGGGAGAGCGGCTACCATGCGGTCGCTAAGTTCTCCATTCTGCTTTCTTGTGCAGATTGCTGTCTACGGCTTCCCGTTCTCACCGACTGACACGTGTTATGCATCGATATCTGCTTGGGAATTTGGCCTGGATCTGCGACTACCAACAGCTGACAACGGGCCTTATCTGAGCACAGTAGACGTCATCACCTTCTCGTCCGAGTCTCGTGGAACATCGACGCATCCGTCAGCGGCAGCACTGCGCCGCCCCTATTTAGGCAACTGGCATCTACGAGGCGCTTCCAGTGGGCATGGGAGAGCGGCTACCATGCGGTCGCTAAGTTCTCCATTCTGCTTTCTTGTGCAGATTGCTGTCTACGGCTTCCCGTTCTCACCGACTGACACGTGTTATGCATCGATATCTGCTTGGGAATTTGGCCTGGATCTGCGACTACCAACAGCTGACAACGGGCCTTATCTGAGCACAGTAGACGTCATCACCTTCTCGTCCGAGTCTCGTGGAACATCGGCGCATCCGTCAGCGGCAGCACTGCGCCGCCCCTATTTAGGCAACTGGCATCTACGAGGCGCTTCCAGTGGGCATGGGAGAGCGGCTACCATGCGGTCGCTAAGTTCTCCATTCTGCTTTCTTGTGCAGGTTAGTCAACCTGAATCGCTATTTTGCAAACGTGCAAGCAATGTATGTTTGCTGCTCTTCCCTTGCCCACAAGTGCTTGCTGCCACCTTGAATGATTGTGTATCCACTACAATGTTGCTGTTACTTTCCGGCGATGTAGAACTAAATCCTGGTCCTAACAAGGATGGGGACCGTCAGCATGGTGAAGTTATGGCCGCGATAGCTGCTTTATCGTCCAAGTTTGATACACGACATGAAGAAATGATGAATGCCATTGCTGAACTCAAGGTTAACCAGGAAGCGCTGTCCGGCACTGTTTCAGACCTTTCTAATAGGATGACGGCTATGAAAGCCGCGGTTGAGTGTCTCGAAAACACGCCTTCTAGTATCGATCTTACTGCAGCAGTCCAAGAGGCTGTTTCAAATGAGAGCGTTGCGCTCGCAACCAGACTGGACGAACTGGAGGACCAGTCAAGACGCGACAACTTAATATTCTATGGCATCTCTGACAATTCGTCAGAAACGTGGGCACAATCGGAAGCCCAGATCCAACACTTTCTTTCCAAATGTCTCAATCTGAATTCCTCGGAAGTCGCGATTCACAGAGCTCGTAGGTTAGGCAGCTTTGGAAATGTCAAAACACGACCTGTTATTGCTAAGTTTGCGTCCTATAAAACTCGCGAATATATACTTTCACAAAAATCAAAGTTTAAAGAAGAAGGCGTTTCTATCGGTGAAGATTTTTGTAAAGCTACCCCTAAATCGCCGAAAGCCCTTAATGATTTCGGCAAGGCTAGCGGCCAACTCTATTCCTTACGCCACAACAAATTGATCATAGGTAAAAAATGCTACGCTTATTGTGCAGCTACTGCGAAATCGGACCAGCCAGGAGTGCAATTACCCAAAAAGAGACATCACACCACCAGGTTCACCCACCACACATTCAAGCTCAGCATAGCTATATCATGATCAAACGCAAACAGACTGCGTATCGCTTCTTTTCACTAATGTCCGAAGTGTCATCAACAAACGTACATCACTATCGTCACATATCGATGCATGCTCGGCTGATATTGTTGTGCTCACCGAAACTTGGCTCTCAGCAAAAATAAAGAACAGCGAAATACTAGACTGCGAAAAAACATATAAGTTTTACAGATACGACCACGACTTCCGATCAGGCGGAGGTGTACTGATTGCCGTGAGCTCTGCTATCAATTCCTTTGCTATCTCTATTGATTCCCCACTAGAAATCGCTTGTATCCATGTTAGCTTTCCAACGGGTGACCTTATCTTTTGCGCTTGTTATAGATCCCCATCCTCACCTACAACCTTTCGCGTCGACCTTCATGATGCCCTGAACAAATTAATTGTTCGACACCCGAAATCACACTTATTCCTACTGGGTGATTTTAACTTCCCAAACATAGTGTGGCGAAACTGTATTCCCTCCCTTAAGCAGCCATCCTCCGAGTGCACTAATTTTTTTGACACCTGCGCCGATTTTAATCTAACCCAGCTAATTAACAAACCCACACGTACCACCAGCACATCGTCTAATATTTCAGACCTCTGTTTTACTACAGCTCCAGATTTGGTCTCTCCGCCAACGCACCTGGAAGGACTGAGTGACCACTCACTGCTTCACTTCACAATTAGGAAGAATGTTCGTCCTAAGAAAATAATTAAGACCATATGTGATTACAATGCCGCCGATACCACGTCCATCACATCTGAACTAGCATCATTTTTTTCCGACTACACCCAAAACTTTTCTGAACTTACTATTGAAGAAAACTGGTCATTGTACAAAAATAAACTGATAGAATTAATAGATAGATACGTACCTAAAATTAGGATTGTCTCAAATACTACCTCTCCGTGGTTTACCAAATCCCTACGCCGCTTATGCAGCAAAAAGAAGCGTATTTTTCGTCGCGCTAAAGCATCTAACCTTCCTGAACGCTGGACAGCATATCATCGCATTCATGCTGAATATTTAATAGCTGTTAAAGATACAAAACAAAACTTTTTTGACAACACCCTCCCATCACTTCTGCAATCTACTCCGCGTAAATTCTGGAATATTGTTGGGGGCAAAGAAGATAAGGTAATTCAACTAACCCGTTCTGACAATATTTCCATTCCTCCGAACCAGTGTTGTTCCGTTTTAAATGATGCGTTTGCTTCCCTTTTCCATAAAAGTGCTAATATTGTACCGTCTGTAACTACTTTCTCTTATTTGCCAATGGACCCTATCAGTATTGAGTGGGTCGGCGTGCAAAAGTTGATTGGAAACTTGAAAATGTCTTGTTCACCCGGTGACGATGCAATCAGCTCTAAAATGCTAAAACTCACTGAACCCTACTCTTCTATTATGCTTTCAATGCTTTTTTCCCAGTCACTCTGTTCCTCAGTACTTCCAGGCGATTGGAGGGTTGGCAAGGTTGTTCCAGTACCAAAATCAGGTAACACTCATTCTCCCGATAACTATCGTCCTATATCACTCACAAGTATACCATGTGTAATTTTGGAGCATATCATATACTCTCATCTGATTGATTTCCTTGAGTCTAATTCCTTCTTTTCAGCAGAACAACACGGTTTCAGAAAGACATTTTCATGTGAAACACAGCTTGTATGTTTTACTAATGACCTTTTTGCTTACACTGACTTGAACATAGATGTAGACTGTGTGTTTTTGGACTTCGCGAAAGCTTTCGATACTGTTCCCCACGATCTCCTAATTCTTAAGCTTAGCATGCTTAACATTGACCCTAACGTACTTAACTGGATTAAAAGCTTCTTATCGAATCGAACTCAATATGTCTCTGCTAACGGCTGTTCCTCCTCTCACACCTCTGTGACATCCGGTGTACCACAAGGGTCGGTACTGGGACCTCTTCTCTTCCTAATTTACATTAACGATATTCCTGAATGCATCTCTCATTCTTCTATCAGGCTTTTCGCAGACGACTGTGTCATCTATCACAAAATATCTAACCAAACTGATTCTATTTATTTTCAGTATGATCTCACAAGCATATTTAACTGGTGTGATAAGTGGTGCATGCGACTAAACGTTAATAAATGTCAAACGATGCATGCTTCACGTCGCACTAACATCACTGCTAACAAGCGTACTTATGTTCTTCACGACATTCCCCTTGAATCAGTTAACTCCTATAAATACCTAGGCGTTCATATCTCACGTAACTTATCATGGCATAGACACGTCGAACATGTCGCAAATAACGCCAACAGGACTCTTGGATACTTGCGCCGAAATTTCTCTACCGTGCCTCTGCCGATAAAACTAACCCTTTATAAAACATTAGTACGACCAAAGTTAGAATATGCATCTGCAGTTTGGGATCCTAATATAATCACACTGTTAAACACACAAGAATCCATTCAAAATCGTGCAGCGCGTTTTATCTTATCTAACTATTCCCGTTACGCCAGCATTACTTCTATGAAAAACACACTTGCCTTACCAGACCTTTCTTTGCGCCGAAAGTGTTTTCGACTGTGTCTTTTCCACAGACTGTATCACCATAACCCTCTGTTAAAGGATCATCTTTTTTTCGAGCCCTTCATACATTTCATCCCGTTCCGATCATATATTTAAAGTCGGTGTTCCATTTTCGAGAACAAAATTGTATTATGATTCTTTTATTCCTAAAACCAGCGTTGACTGGAACGACCTTCCTCCCTCCATCGCTGCCATTACCGATGTTGAGAACTTCAAGAAAACTGTGTTTTCTGCCATCATATAACTTGTTTTGTGTAACTATGCACTGTATGTTTGTTTTGTTGTACCACTCCTTTCTGTAATGCCTTCGGGCCCTGAAAGTATGTGAAATAAATAAATAAATAAATTTGCATTGTTCAGAGCTCTGTGTTTACTCCGGCCTGTCAATATAAGGCATTCGAAAATACTCGAAGCTCGTCAAGTGGAATTTGTAAAGTTTTCATTGTGCTCTGCGCATCCTCCGGTTTCTATTTTTTTTCGAGAAGAAATAAATGCATATTCGCTGATTCACTATGAAGCAAACACGTGCGGCATGCGTAGGAAGTAGCTTATTTGCATATTAAGCCTATGCAAGGCTTGTAAATGCTGACAACAAAAGCAGCGTTCTCTGGATGTCGAGTCGATCAGCCAGAGCTTCTCCCGCATACTCTGTTGAAGACTTCCGGAATCAGGGAGACAAGACCGCTTCGGCAGATTGCAAAGTATGCGAGACGCCCGCTTAAATCGTAGTGTCCCTCGACTCGTGCCCCGACAAAGCAGCCTTGCATGGCATAGTGATGCAGAGGCAACCTACGAGTTGCATCGGTGGCAATACCAGACTTGCCACAGTTCCGATGTTCATTACTACCTTTTCTTCGTACCTGCGACTCTTCCTATTGTAATGTTTTCTTTTTGCCTTCGCTCTTTCGGGAATGTTACTGCTCTTGCCAGCAGTGTGTTTGCAGTATCTGTGCTAACTGTGCGCTGAATACTTCTAGTGAATGCAGGTGTATATATCTTAGTGCATTTGCTTACTCGTGAATTATGTGTCATGTCGAGAAATTTTCGTTCCTTAAAGGTGTTTAGATATGCGTTATTGTTCTTTTCTCAATATGCTGTACCCATTAATTTCTCGTTTTCGGTGATCATGTTCATGTTTTCATCAGATCCTCTCCCCCCCCCCCTATGCAATGCCCTGCAGGGTCCTTAGGATACCTGAAATCAATCAATAAATGAATCTTTGGGGCGCTAACGCCCGCTACTCATTGTTTTGGCGCTACACCTTCAAGGCTCCTGTTCTGTAGAAAACCCGTCGTCGGCGTTGTGAGGAAAAATCCCCGGAGGCTCTACTTCGGTTGGCCACCAAGGTCACGTGGCCTTGTGATGTTCTCGCGACCTCTCCACCAGATTGTGATGAAGCTGCCCACTGAGCAGGTAAGTTAATTACTTGTGACACGAGGTTGCTCGGCAATAGTGAATTGTGTTTCAAGCTCCACCAGTGGCCGCACCTGCCGTGGTAGGGCCCTGTCGCACCGCTTACCCGCAGCACCGCTGGGTCACGGGTGGGATGAAGCCTCCCAGGGGTCTACGAAAGAAAAGTAGAGAATGAGCTAATTCCGCCGAATTCCCAAATCAGAATGGCCCTTTAACGCTGTCGCGTCATACGCGTTTATAGCCTTTGTTTAGCCACATAGGATTGATTGCATTGTACCGTGAACGCTACAGCGTCAGCTCTATGACTTTCATGACTTAATGACCATTCCAATTTCCTTAACTAAGGGAATGTACAAATTTAAGGTTGTTTTTATTGAATTGTTTATAGTCACCACCTGCCAAACACTCTGGTAGGAGGTAGAGTAAAAAGACAGAAGCAGAGGAGGAAGGGTGCAGATGCGAAAGGGAAAATGGAGAGAGGCGACGGATTGCCAGATCAGGTTTTGCTGCTATGCGCATATTAGCACGGCTACGTTTTCTCTTGAGGCTGGAGGTGTAGATTTCATGGCCAGATGCAGAGGAGCGATATAGCTGAACCAAAAGTATAACATATTTCATGATTATTTAGATCTCATGATTATTGCAGCAAGCCGGTAAGCTTAGCTCTACAATTTCTATTCAACTATGCTGCGTGTTTGTTTCTCTTAGCGTCGAAGGGAGCTCTATTGTTTCCAGATTAAAAAACGCTTAATAGTTAACCAGCGTCGCGCTGAAGAGACATCGATTGGTGGGGCAACGAAGTTTCCCGAGAGCAGTCGAGTAACCGTCGCACCAGACTATCTCGCCACTGAAGAACTGGATGCGCGATGCTGGTTTTGATCACGTTTATTCCCGCTAACATAGCGTGAGCACAGGTCCAAACTTCTTGTGAATGCGGACGGTGCTCCAACCCGGCAGGGGCACAGGAGTGGTCACAACGGCGACTCCACTTCCCCCCAGTTTCAATGGATCGTTATGCATCTTCGTTGGGATTCGCTAGGTTCGGAATATGCCTCCCTTGTGATCCAGCACGGCGCTCCGGGTCATGCTCCGGGTCCTCGAAATAAGGTTGCTTGAGCTACACTGCTGCGTCCGCACGCCTCTGCAGGCAGTTCCGGTAGTCTCCCTCTCCACGCTCTCCTCTTCGGCAGTTATCTCCGTCGCTCTTGGGCAGTTATCTTCTTCGGAATTCGATGCTGCGGGAGCCGCAGAGCCCCAAAGCCTGTTTTGCGCCTCGGGTTGCTAGCACATCTTACTGTACAATGAAGAATGCGATCGGCTTAGAGACAATTCCTAACCAATGGCACAGGCAGTATTCACTACCAAATTTCCATGCGTTCAACGCCGTGCAGCGGCGCTTGTGCAATATCACGGCCCTGTTTACATATTATTATTCGCGGTGCACTTAGTACCATTCTGCTACTGCCACACTACTGACACGCGGGGCGTTGTCTGTAAACTCTGATGCTCTGCAGGCGGCTGCGATTATACTTAGCCCAAAATAGTCCCCTGTAATCTCACACTAAGCGAAGCACACTTCTAGTTTGGTGAAAAATCGACCATTATGTTCTTGTGCTGGGGCAAGAAAAAGCTTTGCGTTTGACGTGCTCTTCGTTGCTAGCGAAATGCGTGTAGCCTGGCTTGTATATATGGTTAGCCGTGAGCACCGTTATTCTTTACGATATTGCAATGTGGAATATACATACAGCTTTATTATCCTAGAGACGAGAAACTCTCTACTCAAAAGAAAGCTTAGTTGACCCAAATTACTCCAGGCACCATATGCTGTCGTGCAAGCGGAACGATACAATTCAAATTTGCTGAAATAGGATAATTGTTCCCGGCTCTGTTATGTTACACAGGTAAAGGGAGAGAAGTTTCGGGAGCAACGTGATTATTCACGTTCAGGACTACAACCACGCAGCTAGAACTTAATCCCGTTGTCATAACGCGAACATGCCATTCTTGCTCGCAGCCAACTTTACCGAAAGCAGAGGATTTGCTATTTGCGCAACGACCATGAATCCAATATGTCTATAAGTTAAAAATGTATACGGTATAAATTCGATGTAAATTCACTAGTGGCTGCCAATCGTTCGCCGAAATTTTAAATAAACGTTTTTCACCCGGCAGAAAGCGATGTAGCCCCAAAGCGCGCAGTGCAGTTGGTGTTGCCCTCTGGCCCTTCTCGTTCGTTTCCATTGTCCCTGTCATAATAATCCAAGAGTTCGGTGAAACAATGCAGCAAGAATGCTATCTCTGAAACGTATTTCCAGTCTCGTGCGTGTTAGTTTGTATTATGCCTTAAAATTCTAGTCGCGTTGTCCCCGTCATAATTTCAATGTCCTGTAAGTGAAAGTACCTTGATTTCTGTAGAAAAACGGTTTATTTGGAGATACGCAATTTCTTCAGAATTTTCAAACAGCGCCTCAGCACCAGGGCAGAGAACGAGATGAGACACACGCACAGTGGTGAATCTATGACTTAATTTTATTGGAAGTAAGCACGTCAATTAATACAATACCAGCAGTACGCACATGCACTTGCTCAAAACAGCGAAACCGCTTCAAAACGTGTGCGAAGCTATCCGTGAACAGCCGTCCACTGGGCAAGAGGCTCATTTCCCTAGAAGAAAAACGTCACAGCTGGCTTACTAACGCATCAATTCATCTTCGTCAAGATATGAAACGCATCAGTTATCCCTCCTTTTCTGTACGCGTTTCTCTATCCGGTTTCTATATCCGGAAGAAGGTAATCCCTTCCAAAGTCTTAGCCCTGTTTGGTGGATGCAAACCATCGGCTGGACATGGACGTACAGTGTGTGGTGATTTCTCCTGTCTTCTCTGTTTCTGTTATCCCTGTCTTTCTATGCTAACGCTTCGGCGAAACAAGACCCTCTGCCCTGAGGTCTGTGCTAAACAGTTGTCTCAATTGCGAGCACTCAAACGGCTACAATGAGCAGCAGAGAAGAATCAGAACTCCATGAGACAGGCTGTAGAACAAGAAAGTATGCCTTAGTACTTTTTACATTCGGCTTATTAGAATAGAAAGCACATTGAGAATGCGCTCGTTCGAAATTAGTGTATTGGTTTTGACACTTTAGTTTTATGCAGGTCCAAAGCCCATGCATGAGCGAATATGCCTGGCCGCTCGAGTGCGCTGTACTTAATGCAACTAAGAACCGCTAGAAACTACCATATTCGACCTGTAAATTTTTCAATGTGAATTTGTTCTAAGCTCGGAAATTTAAACGGTTGCAGAGTACTATCAATGGCAGGAGAACCAACGAAATTACCACTTATCGGAAAACAAACCATTTGAGAAGACGAAGCGTAGATTTTACAGCAAGTGGGTCTAATGGCGACAAGGGAGGAGGATGTCTTCATGTGGCTGACCGGCAACAATAGGGGCAGGAACCTTCTGGGGTTCCTGCGCGAAGATACCTTACACGATGTGCAATACTATACAGTGAACGAAAATTATGCTTTTACGGCAAGTGTGTGAAAGAAAAAGAATCTTCGAAGACCTTCTTGCTTTTTTGTTCTGCTTCTCGAAGACGGAGATCGAATGAAAGAATTCAACACATGGTCATTCCTTTGATAATGCTACGAATCTCATGTCAGCGACAGCTCGGATGCTGCAAAATATAAATGCGGCACACACAGTGTTTACTAGCTGTAGATACTACTGTTGGATGTCTGTTTGCATTTGCGCTGCATAACTGGCAGCAGAGATAGAGGTAAGTTCTAATAAATGCCCCCGTAAAAGCTCTGGATAAGCAGCACTTGGTGCTGTTATGAACGGGATGCACACCAGCCGAATAGGATTGAAGCGTAGATTCCATCAACCGGGATGACCACGGTGGCGGCCGCAGCAGCGGAAATTTCTACAGCGTCAGGTGGCCGACGACCGCAAAAAGAAGGATGCCTCCCTGGGAAGCAGCTTGTAGAATTTCCTACCACGCTCGGCTCGGTGCGATTGACCTTCCCTTTGTCTGCTTTATCACAAGAAAATACCGACGGCGGGCGCTCGACGGGGGAAGAGTGGGACGGTGACTTCCAGTAATTGAACGTGTCTAGTAAGAGCTGTCCAGGCCGGAGAGAGTCCGCCGAGGTTGTGGCCGCGGCGCCGCACCTGTGTTTGTATGGGCACGTTCAGCTTGGGGTGAAGTATCAGCGGACATCTGAATCCCCCAGCAGAATAATAAAAACACCACCATTCCTTACAAGCTTCGAACATATATAGGCCTAGTAACGGAAATATTCAGGTGAATCTCCCTCCGGGTTACCGCGTGCCGAAGTGGCCAGGTTGCCAAAGCAACACAAAGTCACGTGTCATCTGTCGACGAATCAATAATTTTACTGGCACCTAAACAGTGGGGAGGTTGTGGTAATGTCACAACGTAACGTAACCTCGCTTTGCCAATCAGGGAATTTCTTGACATAAAAGGCGGCAATTTTGGTGAGATTACAACTGAAATGCTATCGCATTAAAATCTTTCGAATGCGCTCCGTAAAAGGTGAGTACATCATCATCATCATCATAATCATTATCATCATCATCATCATCATGGGCCTTACTAGACCCACTGGAAGGCAAAGGCCCCTAAAATGTGTCTCCAATTAACCCTGTGCTTTGCCAGCTAAGGCCACCGTATCTGCGCCAACCCCTTGATCTCACACACCAACCCAACTTTCTGCCCACCCCCTCTACCCTTGCCTTCTCTTCAACTTCACTCTGTTACCCTTACGAACAAGCGGCAACCCTGTATCGACATTACACGTTCTGCCCAAGCCCATTTCTTTCTTTTAATTTCAGCTAAGAAGTCATTAACGCGCGTTTCTTCCCTTACCCACTCTGACCGCTTTCGGTCTCGAGATCTTAACGTTACACCTATCATTTTTATTTCCATAGCTCGCCGCACTCTCCTCAACTTATGATGAAAAGTTCCGTTAGCCCTCACGTTTCTGGCCCATAGGTGTTTACCAATAAGGTACAGCTGCTGAATACTTTTCACTTGAGGCATATTGATTAACTGCTGTTCATGATCTGAGGGAACATACCATATGCCTTCCACCCCATTGTAATTCTTCTAGGTATTTTCCTTTCATGATCCGGATCACCCGCGACTACCCGCCCAAACTAGACGTATTCTTTCACCATTTCGACAACCTCGCTACCAATTGATAACTGCTGTTCCCTTCCGAGACTTTCACATTTCACATTTTTGAAATGTCAAATGTGAAATGTGCTGTGGTGGTAGTTTATAGCATCCCACTGACTTGTGGACAGGTGTACATCGGCCAGACAGGCCGATGTATTAATGAACGTCTAATGGAGCATAAACCTTCGCTAAGAACTGGTATCGGGTCACATTTGCGCGTTCTTTGCTAGGACTGTGGCAAAGAAGAGGAGAATATTTTTGAAACAAAGCTCCAAGACACTCAGATATTATGTAGAAGCAAAGATAAGACTGCCCGTGAATTGCTAGAAGCCCATCGGATTAGAAAAAGCGAGAGTTCTTGAGTTAGCACTCCATCTCTTGTCATTCATAAGACTGAAAATACAGTTTGATAAGTCTAGAAAGAGTTGAATCGATTTTGTACCCTCTATTGTAGTATCCTTGCCCTCGCACATTTCATTTACCTGTCGTTTGTTATATTGTTTTTTGCCTCCCCTCCCACCACGCCTTCCTCCTGGTTAAAAACAATTCAATAAACAGTTGCACGAATAACCTGTCTCGCGTTATTCTTTACCTGTGTGCTGTGTTTTGTGCGCCTCATCTACTCAATCTCTAATGCTATCGCATTGTACTCTTCAGAGTAGGTTAAGCAACGGCCATGATTTTCGAGCAATGTCATGATTATTCCCCTCGCGCAAAATAGCACTGCGTCTTTATCAGATATGCAGCCCCACTCTGCGAGTGCTTGGGCCAATGCTGAATCGTGGGTCCTCTATTTTTACTGCCACATTCCATGTGTGCACCCCTGAGCAAAACAGTCGGATCACTGACCAAAACGTGCGCGTGTCTGCCAAGCTTATGATTTAAAAGTGCATTTTCACTAATTGTGGCGTGATTTTCATTCTTTCTCTGCTTTCGTTGCCACTTCACAGTTCAATTAAGAAAGTCCGCTCCGAGTCACCTCCTGGAAAACACGACCGAAAGGTTCGACAGCCACCGCAAATTCATCCAAGGAACAAGCACCACGAGATATCGCCTCCTGAATTTCAGATTAACAAATCAACAAGTTTTACCCGGGTCCAGCGAAATAAAGGCAATTGTAGTACGAAGAACGAAGAACCTGCCCCTGCCAACGCTACTGTACGAAGGTCAACACGCATACGCCGGCCGGTTGTTCGATTTGACCCCGGCGCGTTAAAGTGAGCTGAACTGAAGTTTTTATATTTCGTTGGACTTGCAAATCTCAATGCTTGTGATCTTTATTTTACTGTCGGTTCAATATGAATGCTCAACTTTTTGGCCTTTATCTCTAAACGAAATACCTTCAGTTCTATGCAACCCACACAAAATTGAGCAGTGATCGATTCCTTCATTTTAACTTTGAAAATGTTACATAAAAAGTAAATATTGACGAAGCGTGCCTGCACCGTAAGAACTGTGTTTTGTTAGGAAACTTGGAAATGCGTTGAAGATCGCTTACTTCCAGGCTTGCAAGGGCATTCAGCGCGTGAACTAAGTCGCTCTGCCCGTCACGATTAAGTGGCACCTCGCTAACTCGAATGCAATGAATGAAAGGTGATCACACGCTCTGCTTATCGTATAGGAGGTTTTTTTCTTTATTATCTTCTAGCTGTAGGGTGCGTTAAGCTTAAGAATGTGAGCTCGACTTACACAGGAGTCATTAGCCACTTAATAATCAATTTATTACGGCTGCAACAACGACTCCACGTTTAATTTGTCGCACATGTTATGTGCATTTTTCGCCTGTTCCTAATCTGTGTGTTTCCGGACTCGGCGCAATTTTTCAGTAGCCTTTAAGTTCATTGGTAAAGGTCTTACGATTGTTAAATATTCGCGAAATTTGTCATGCAGCAACTAGCTCCCTTTCCTGAATTATGAAAAAAGACAGTCTACCCTGTTCTCTATGAAACAACGACTTAGACATTGCCTGTTATCCAACAATTTACTTTGGGTTTACTTATCAGGGGTTAACCAAAGACAGGGAGGTCAATAGAACCGCACCAATATATTTTTAGTCGCATCACTGATTATCTACGTGAAAAGTAACCATAAAATTTTCAGCTTTGAAAACTGGCGCTGCTCTAGTACATAATTTCGCGTGTCACCCAAGACTTCTACCTTCGCGCGAGTATGTTTACATTCCTGCTGTGTTATCTCGGAGTTCGTTTTAAATTCATGTTCAGCTCTATGTATTTATTCTCTGTGCGCTCCTGTTTGTGATATTGGATACGGTAGTCTATGTGTTAGAAAGTAATGTTTAAATTAAATCACTACTTTCTACCAAACATCACTCACGCTTTCTCATTGATGGGCGTTTTTTAAGTAGCTTGTTGCCACTGACCTCTGTAATTTTTAGCATTTTACACTGAACTGTCCTAACACAGGAAAGTACATTCGCAAGGAAATGCTAGCCCCGTATTACTGCTGTTTCCTGAAACGTCCTAATGCCACAAGCACCTTTCGCCGATTCAGAAGAAGGACCCTACATATTTGGACACTTCCGCACCATAAAATTCGAGGACTGTGTTATACATTTCAGTAAAAAAAGGATGACATTTCTTATATATTCAGTCAGCTGATGTTCAAACGGGTCTCCTCTTCTCAGGATGCCTCCGGCTTACCCTGTTTTTGCGTGGTCAAAGCACAGGTTCCACCCGTTCTTACACCAGCTGCTATTAGGTGCGAATTTTGTTGTCGACAGCTGAGAGTTTACAATGCAAGTGAAAACGAAATGCTGGTTCACTGTTCTCCTCCACTCTTTTTTCTGGTTACGAAAATTGAATAGCTGCGGCGTCGCTACTAACTGGATGCTGAGGACTGCGACGTAAAATGTTTTCAGTCAGCAAATCTGTTAACTAAGCTCCACGCGGCTACGCCTTTATTTATCAGGAAGCAAATGACGGATTTATTGCCAAGAAATCTGAAAGCAATACGCCTGACAGGAAAACGCTTCATGCCGTGTGATGGTATTTTGTAGCGATAGCTACATTACGGTAGAATTTCGAGCCTTCAGCGTGGCTGCGCCCAACACTGTTCGGCGCCGCCACCCTGTGGCGGCACCGCCACGCTGTCACGTGCTTGGTCACGTAGTGCGGAGCAGCTGCCGGCGGAGCGGCGCCGTGGCTGATTACGTGTTCGTCACGTGGTTGGTCAAGTGGCGAAGTTCCACTCGGCCAGCTTAGCACTTGTATCTTTGTACGCTCGCCCGGCGAAATATTCCCGGCTGTGCCAGTCAACTCCGAACCACTTAACGGAAATCGCTTGTTATGAACGGGATACAAGGTAAAAGGCTGTAAGAAAAAGTGCTTATGGGCTAGCTCTTTTAGGCCAGGATGTACGTAGAGAAAGCGCGGAGATTTCTGCATCGTAAGAATGCATTCACTAGATTCGCCTTTATTGTTGGTTATACCGTGAGCCGTCATGCCGGAATAGTAGCGTCTGCGCAACGAAAGAAAAAAAAAACTGTGCAAGGTGGAAACTACCACTGCCCCGTTTCAAGGGGATGGATGCTCTTACCTTAAATCCATCCGTCCATCCGCCTCGAATGCCAAATGACCTGGCTTGATTCCGAGCCTCGGCACTGTATTTTTTTTTTATTCAGTGAGTAGGCGGGGGGTTTCAGTGGCTCCTATAGATGCCGCCACCGAATACGTTGGTTAGCGGTTAAGCGCAGGCTCTCTTAATGCGCGTTTATGCTCCGGCGTACCGCGCGCGCGCGCGCTGCACGGCGACGTCACGTCGGCCAAAGCAAGACCCTCTCCAACTGCGCTTGACCGCCGACGCGTTCGGCGGCTTCGGCGCACTCTGACCGCACTGGCAGGGACTTCGAGCACGTCTCTATTTCGCGCCGAGTGCGCCAGCCGCCGCCGGCCCGGCCAGACTGATTCGGCTCCGCGGCGAGGTGCGCGTTTGACGGAGCTGTTCATGACGGTAAATAATCATCGTGTGTTCAGTAAAGATAACTTTTATTATCGAGGCAGAGGAAGGGAAGGCATTGCTTTAGTCTCGTATAGCGTTTTGTTTCTCCGTACTTTTTCCCCGCTCGTTAACTATAGATTTTTGCAGACTCTGCTGTTATGCTTAGTATAAGAAGCAACAGTGTAGCTTGAGTTAGAGCTTGCAAGGTCCACACCTATCGAAGCAAGCAAACTAAACCTCCCGATACCGGGAGCTTTGGCTGCAACCAAGATATTTATTCTTCCTTGCGGCATTTTTAAAAGTGGATTGCATCCGTAGTTATAGATTTGAAATTTGACTAATTAACGGCTTTTGCGCATATCAGGTGCCTTTGCACATGAGGGGATGCTCTACCTCTACGCCATCACTGCCACTCTATCACTCTGACGGCTGAGGTTAAGTGTCTCATTTTTTCGTTCTCACTGCATGGTGTCCATATTAAAACGACCATCATACATGGGATCCAATCAGCTTTTCGCATTTTCCCATCGTCATTTGATCACAAGTTAGGTCTCAGTATTAATGTGGCTTAAATTCATTGAAGAAGATTCGTCCCCAGAAAAAGTGTCGAGTGGTCCACATTAGCGAGGGTTAGAATGTCCACTGTGTCTGTGCTACTCATCCTCAGAGTCGGTTCGCACTCGAAAACGAGTCAGGGTGTAAGCAGCTATTCGGGACTGTGCACGAGGCATAGGAGTCAAGCAGAAACTACACAGTACTTGGTTCTTTCCACTGAGTGCTCAGTCTTAGCCAATTACAGAATTACAACAGTCTACCTTACTTCAACCACGATGATTGCATTCGACGGCTGACAACAGTCTGTTGCAAAGGGAAATTTTCCTGGCTGGAAGAATAACTTGAGAGCCAAAAATAATGAAAACCGCATGTTTGTGCGACACCATACCAAGAGAATCAGGGCTGAAATTCGCAGTATGAACTGATAAAGAAGCAGACAGGCCTGGCCATCAACAGGCTGAGAAGACCAGCAACAAGCTTAATGAAACCAAGTAAAAAACGGGACCACAAGAGGAGAAAGTACACAAGATAGCGCTGGTTTTCCTTATGTCTGATACAAATCAAAGAGAGTGCATGGTTGTGGAGTGCAAAGCATGTATGAGAAATGCGAAGGTTTCGAATTTCGGTGCTGCGCAATTCCCCACCGGCTTAAAAAAAAACGAAACTCCGCGTGTAGATGGAACTGCATAAGCAGGCCGTGGGTGCGGCCTGATCTGAGTGACCAGAAACGACAACCCCACCATCATCAGAACAGGATTTGGCCCCCAGGTGTAGTACATGGCTACAACCTTGTATGAACAAATCAGTTAACCGTCGGCCCTCGGTCCCCAGCGGATGCGGAGAAACTGACCAAGGCGGCGGTCAGATCTTTGGCGTAGTGGACTCTGCTAAGAATCTCTGGCTCCGGACAGCCCGCCATTGGAAACTGAACCTTGCGACGTTTAACAAAGTATGGTCAAATACTGTGCTTTTTTATTATAGCACAGACGAGAACTACGTGTGGGATTTTTGATCAAACGAGATGTAGGTGTGGGATTCCTTATTAATCAGGATACAGCTGGCAATGTAGAGGAGTTCTATAGCATCAATGACATGGTGTAAGCTATCATAATTAGGATTAATAAGAAGTTAAAGCTGACGGTGGTGCAAGCCTACGCGCCTACATCCAGCCGTGATGACCAGACTGTTCAAAGCTTCCATGAAGACGTAGAATCGACAATGGACAAAGCAAAATCACAGTACACTGTAGTGATGAGAGCGGTCAATTCGAAGGTAGGCAAGAAGCAGGCTGAAGACCAGGCGGTAGGCGACTATGGCACAGGTTGTAGGAATAGCAGGAGACAGCTATTATTAATTAAGAAGATAGAAATAATTCGCGGATCAAGAATATCTGCCGGAAACGAGAAAAGAGGCGCCGGACGTAGAAGAGTCTCTGTGGTAACAATAAAATGATATAGACTTCTTACTATGTGCTCAGCCTAACATTCAGCAGGATATGATGGAACGCGTAAATGAGCTTTGTAGCGTTGAGGTAAGGTCTTCAATAAGGTCAGCTTTACAGAGGGAACGGAAGATTCTAGTGAAGCGGCAGCGTACTAAAGAGTTAGCGGTAAGAAAGAAGACCAATTCAGGTTTCTTTGCAGAAGAGATATTCAGCTTTAACTGAGAAAGGCTACCTTAAATTTCATACAATGAACAATAACCTCACAGCTATCGTTGAGCAGTTCGCCGTAGAAATAGGCGGTAGGATGGTTCGGCAGGATACCGGCAAGCTATCACACGAGACGAAAGATATGATTAAGATAGGCCAAAGTATAAGGGCGTCAAACCCTGCAAACAGAATAGATCTAGCAGATTTATAAAAAAATAATCAATAATCCCAAGGTTGCCGACGTAAAGATGAATATGAAGAGAATGGAGCTTGCTTTTGACAACGGAGTGAGCCTAAAAGCGGTTAAGAGGAAACCAGACATACTTAAAACCAGGTGTATGCGTTAAGAGAGAAAGAGGGCAATGTCATTAGCAATATTTGTAAGACAGTTAAATTAATCGAACAGTTCTTCACACATATGTACAGTACAGAACAGTGTACAGTGTACGCATATGGCAGGTTCTCTCAGATCATGAATGGCAGTTAACCAGTATCCCTCAAGAGAAAACTAAACAACAGGTGTATCCTACCAGTATTCACCTACGGGGCAGAAAAATGGAGACAAACTAAAAGGGTACAGGTCAAGTTATGGACAACGCAGCGAGCTATGGAAATGGAAATGAGAGGTGTAACGTTTAGACACTGCAAGCGGGCAGATTGGGTAACGGAACAAATTCGGGTTAATGACAGGCTAGTCGAAATCAAGAAGAAATGGGTATGGGCAGGGCATGCAATGCGAAGGCAAGATAACCGCTTGTCGTTAAGGATAGCGGAGTGGATTCCAAAAGAAGGCAGGCGTAGCAGGGGGCGGCAGGAAGTTCGGTGGGCGGATGAGATTAAGAAGTTTGCGGGCGTACGGTGGGTGCATCTGGCAAAGGACAGCGTGAGTTGGAGGGACCTGGGAGAGGCCTTTGCCCTGCAGTCGGAGTATTCAGGCTGATAATGGTGATGATGATGGTGTACAGTGGAAATTGTAATCAGAATGTTAATGCGATAGAGCGCGGAGCGCAGCAATGGGACCACCCGCCAATAACGAAAGAGGAAAAAAGGAAAGCCTTAGCACCAAAACCAAGAAGGAAAGCAGCTGGTGAGGATCAGGTAACAGCAGATCTGTTAAAGGACGGACGCGATTTTTTGCTTCAGAAACTAGGTACCCTCTAAACGCAATGCCCTATGACCTCGAGCGTACCAGATTCTTCTATGAACAGCGATATTATTTTAATTTACAAGAATAGAGATGCCAAGGAGTTGAAATACTACAAACCAGTCAGCTTACTATCCTTTGCCTACAATATATTTACTAAGGAAACGCTAATACAGTCAGGGAAATCTTAGATTTCCACCATCCATATAATAAGGCAGTCTTTAGTAAAGGATGCTCGAAAATAGACCATATTTACGCTATCAATGAGGTGATACAGAAATGCGCAGAATATAACTAATCGCTATATAATAGATATGACCTTCAGTGTTTACGAGAGATAATTTGATTCAGTGAAAACCTCAGAAGTCATGCAGGCATTCTGCAATCAAGGTGTAGAAGATGCTGATGAGAAAATACTGGAAGATAAGTATCTGTAATGCCGGCACAGCTACCAGAGCCATCTATAAAATCAGCAATAAAATTCTAATAAAGCAGGGTGCCAGGCAGGGAAACACAATTTCGTCATTGTCATTCACCGCCAGTTTACAGGAGGTACTCCGAGGCCTGTATTGGGAACTGTGAGGCTTAAGAGTTTACGGCGCATACTTAAATAATATGCGATTCCCTGATGACATTGCCTTGCTGAGTCAGTCCCTCAGGAGATTATGTGGAATGCATATTCAAAGAGTTAAGACAGGCAAAATAAGATCCAGAAAACCAAAGTAAGGTACAACAGCCTAGCAAAAGAAAAGAAGTTGTCTTGAGCAAGGGAACAGAGGTTCCAGCGAGGTGCTGGAAGTGCTAAGGGATACAACAGCTTAGGGCAGGTAGTGACTGCTGATTCGGGTCATGAGAAAGAAGAAAATTGGGGGGGGGGGGGGCAGTGACAATCTAAACTGCATGAGGCGATGGCCTTTCCGAGCGACTTTGGCTGCTACTGTTGGAGCATCTGTGAATTATAATTATTAATTGTCAATTGCTATCACTTATCAATTACTAATTACTAAATCCGGCGTTTTTCCGTCCATTGTTTTTTTCTTCTCTGCGCTGTGACGACCTCTGGTGGACATGGCGTAACACCGTTCTTTCCACACAATTTCTTGATATTTTTCACTATAATCAATCACTCTACAGTAATCAATCTTGGCATCTAGGGTCATTTTTTCCCTCCTCTATCTGATGCAACCATACTTTCCCTCATACCTTCATTAATTCCGGAGTTATTTCACTATGCTGTGACGACTTCCGGTGGATGTAACGTCCCACTATTCCCGTGGCTATATCGACGTCGGCGCAATTTCGACACAATTTTGACATTCTTGGCTATAAATAATTACCTATTATTCTACTGCCATGAAAATTTCTCTCTATGGTTATTTCTTCCTCTCGTATCCGAAGCAACTATTATTTTTCTCCTTTTCATTTATTGGTTCCAACTAAACGAACAGTCACAGACGGACGGCCACGGTCGCGGCCACGAGCCTGTGTCTTCAAAGGATTTCGCCTTAATAACAAGTAGAACAAAAATGGGGTGGAGCGCATGTGGCTGGTTCTCTAAGATCAATAATGAAAATTTGCCATTATCCCTTAAGTGCAAGGTATACAACAACAGCTTTATCTTACCGGTTTCCATTTGGGGGCATATTTCTGGAGGCTAACGCAAGAGGTTCAGAGGTTCAGCTTATGTTAAAGTCAACGCGGCGAACTATGAATAGAAAAATTATGGGTTTTTGTAACGTTAGGAAACCTGAAGCGGGCGGAGTTGGTGAGGGATCAAATGTGGGTTAATGACATCTTAGTAGGTATTAAGAGGAAAAAATAGGCTTGGGCAAGGCATGTATTGAAACGCGGTTTTGAAGAGTAGGCAAGCGTAACAGTGGGCGGCAAAAAGTTTGGTGGGCGGAAGAGATTAAGTTTGCGGGGATACGGTGGCGGCAGCTGGCATAGAATGGGTTAATTAGAGAAGAATTTACAAGGCCTTTGCGCTTCACTGCGTGTGGTCAGGCTGATGATGATGATATGAAGATGGGATACATTTGTAAACAACAGAACATGAAATGAAAAAGCTTGGATATTGACAAATAATAGTAACGGCGTAGAAGGAGGTAAACAGACAATAGGTTTCCTGCAGGTGCTTCGGTCAGAGCGCTGGATGGGCCTCCTAGTGCGCGTAGACTTTCTGCCTCCGTGCTCGAAAGGTGATGTTTGCTGAGGTGATGTGTTCACACACTTGTCGGTATTGATTTGCCTTTCTTCATTCTTCTTTTCTGGCGAAGTCTCTGTAAGGCATGTTATCGCCAGGCTCTCTTGTTTTGAATGTCCATTCAGGTTTTGAGTGTTCGAGGCAAGCGCTGTTGATTCTGATATCTTGGGCTCGAATGACCTAGTACATAGAAAATGAGTAAAATATTTCCTAAATTCAGGTTAATCCTTAAACCCACGACATTATTACTTTGCGCTGAACTCACGTAGCAAGACTAGAGAGCAGAAAGGCGAGCTAAGGGAATAAATTTCGTATTTAGAAACATGGACAGGATGCATTTTGCGGTAACACTGTGAGAACGAAATAAAACCCATGAAAGGGCCTTTGCTATTCGATCTTAAACTTAAGCACTTCTAAGGTAAATAATAATGTTGTGAATGTGATGAAATTTTCGCATAGAGACGCCAAATTTCAAGAGTGAGCTGATGGGAAGCTACAGCAAGAGCGAAACTATGGGAAAGCATTCAATGCTCTGAGAACCACTCTCGCATTCTCCAGATGGTACCATCGCAGTTTACGTTCGCATTCTCTCCGGGCGACAACATTATGCGCTTTGCACATCGTGCCACGTCTGCTAAATTCTGCCTGGCCGCCTACTTTTTGCTTTCTTTGTTCACTTTACTCGGGGAATGAACGCAGGGTGGTCTTGTAAATCCGTGAGAGCGCTACATTTTATATTATTGTTAGTTGCAAAAAACAAATGCCACGTTTCACGCAGAGTTGCAAGACTGAATGTAGGTGTTAATACCGATCCTGCAACAGAACAGCACAGAATAAACTTGCAGGGCACTAAGAAATGCTTATGTACCATGAATTGGAAAGCATTTGTCTGTCATCGCGGGCTACTAGATAACTATATGTGTTCACTAATTAGTACTACTTATTAAGTAGTACTAATATCTGAAAGGCCTTTTCAGTGAAGATGTTTACTACAAAGATCTTAGGGTGAAAGCCTTTAGGAAGAGCCACTACAAATGCGCGTTCAAATAAAGCACATGTAGCAGGCAAAGGCGGGCTATTTGGTGGTTAACAATTAAGTGCTTATAGCAACAGCGCAAAACAACGAGGGATGAAGAGAAGAAAGCACATGACAAAGCGTGGAATTTCAACTGAGGTTTACTACAAGGCAAACCACATTTATACAAGATTCGTAATCAGACCCGATAGACAGCAGACACCAACACGTTATAGCTTCGTTCTTTGCAAAACAGGGGTGGCGTACTAAATACCCCTCGCATGTAGGAATTGTTACACAGGAAGTTTGCAGGCATAGGGTGGTCGCAGCTGTCATAGGAGAGGGTTAATTGGAACGACATGGCAGAGGTCTCTGCCCTGCAGAGGGTGTAATCAGGCTGATGATGACGAAAATGAGCAATCGAAAAAGGGTCGCCGCGGAAACCACCAGGAGCAGGGTTACGAAGGAATAAGAGCACAGCGATTGCGGAGAGCATCCGCACAAGACGGCTACTGCGTGAAGCATTTGCAAGCGGGCTACCGTGGAAACAAAAGTCTCTGTTCGCGGTGTACCCCAGGGTGCGCTACTGTCACCAACGCTGTTCAATATTGCCTTCATTCCCCTTGCACGGCACTTAAATGATGTCCCTGACGTTAAGTTCTTACTGTACACCGATGATATCACGGAGTGGAGCGCTCACCATGACCTGCTAACTCAAGCGGCGGCCCTGCAGTCAGACTTAGATTGTACCGCCAATTATGTTATGTCTGTCGGCCTAGAGCTTTCCGTGAACAAAACTGTGTTCACATCAGTGACCAAAAACTGGGGTCGCCGTAAACTCGCTGTGACGCCAATCCATCTCTAGCTTTCTGAAACCCCGCTTCAAGAATTTTGGACATTAAAAATTTGGGTTTGTCGACACATAACTCCGGAACGGGCATTGCCTGGCTTTCTCTAGCAAAAAAAGCAAGCGTTGCAGACTTTGGGCCTAATCAGAAGTGTAGCTCCCAAAACCGGCAGCGCTCGCTCCCATGTCACACAACATTTGGTGAAAGCGGTTTTGCAACCGGCCTCATTTACCAAGCGCAGTTCCAGCACTTATCCAGGGCTCAACGGGATCGTCTGGGAGCCGTCAATCGTGAGGCTGTGACAACTATCACTTGCCTTCCCCGCATCACACCGATCGTGGCACTTCAAGAGATTGCTCAGCTTACGCCCTTGACGAGCTTCTGCACCAGCGCCGTGATGCTCGTAGACTTAAGGCCACCCTTTTGCACTCATTTTGCACAAAATGGCGCCCGCTTGCACGCGTCGAGTGCGGTCGAGCGCGTCGTTCAGGCGAAGGAGACTGATTCAGCCAATCGGATAGCGACCTCACGTCGTGCACAAAGTAACGAATAGGATTGCGCA
The DNA here is from genome assembly GCF_052857255.1 of Amblyomma americanum. Lineage (NCBI taxonomy): Eukaryota > Metazoa > Arthropoda > Arachnida > Ixodida > Ixodidae > Amblyomma > Amblyomma americanum. The sequence continues at coordinate 28,291,462 of NC_135497.1, read as the reverse complement.
TTGGAACTTTTTTTGACGCGTTTTTTTCTTTGGCCAATGAACAGGCGTGGATCATGGTGGCGGGAATTCAAAGAAAGAAAGCTTCTCTTTCATTTGAGATAAAGATGATGCAGTAGCTTCCTTGGAACAGGAGCTGCGCGAAGCGAGAAAATTGCCATCTTGGCACGAATTTGGGCTCAAATTTGGTCAACTGCGACCATTTAAATTGTTCTTGCGGGCAAAATACTGAACTTAGAACTGCGAAATTTGCAGATCGAGCTGGAGACTTTGAAAATGACGTTTTCAAAAAATCAATTTTGTGGCTATTTTTCTGTTTCAAAGACCCGTGTCCCCCTTTAACTGGCCCACGTGGGCGAGAACTGAGCCGTCTAGGTGACGTCACCTGTTGACACCATAACAACCTACTCACCGGATGGTGAACAGCTGCTCAATGAGGCGGGTGGCAGTTCATCTAATTCTCCGTCTCGCTAGGTTCCTCGGAAAGGGCAGCCTTGGTCTCAGAAGCGACAACAACGGCCGCAGCTACCATCTTAGGGAAATAGCGCATTGCTTAACTGCTGTACCATTGCATCAGCAGGAGTAAGAGGACTCTCAGGCTCGCGGTCTGTGAATGGTAGTATAGAACGACGAATTCCGCATATATGTACATTAACCCAATACTGCCACCCGAACAACTTCTGTCCGGAAACAATAGATCCGAATGCCGGAGCACAAGTGAATAAAAGAAATGCTAGGGCGCCTAACCACCATAAAGCACCCGCAATTTTTTTTTTACGTTTTATACAAGTGAACATTGTGGGCATGGGTTGGCTCGGGATTTCTCCACAGTAGAGCCAAGCGCACCGATAAAATTGCACAGAAGAAGCTTCGTGATCCCCATTAGACTGAGATTATTACCTCGTCTACTGAAGTTATTCTGAAGTCAATATGTAATCCGCAGAGAATATCATTCCTTGATCAGCCAGTTCGATAGGCGGCGGGCTTCCATCCCACCACCCATGCTAACATGTTTTTTTTTGTATCCTGTCAAGCCGAAATCCTAAAGCGCAAATATTGCTCAGATACTGCTGGGAAAATCAGTCCTGACTCCCTAGTCGCTCGCCCCACCGCCACATTGCTAGCAAAATAGACGCCTCTTGCAATGCAGGTTGCTGTTAAACTTGCCTACGTTTCATTCTTTCACGAAGATGTGAGGAGATGCGTGATCCGCTGTCACGTGTGCTTCTCTCTTTATGACACGCATGTTTTTCATACAACGTGCAGGCTTTCTAGAAAACGAAGATGTGTTTTTTAACCTCAGAAGCATCGCTAGTTTTGCGCCCTTCTTGTACTCTAGCTTCCCTTGCGAGTTTAGTTGCGGTAACGTAGTACTAGCAAGCGTGGTTATAAAAGAAAGATGCTTAAGCAAAACGCCATCGGCAAGTTAGAAGCACCAGGATTAAGGATAAGAAGAAACAGGCTGCGAGTTACCTTTTACCATGTTTTCTTTTCTGACGACTAGATTCGGCCTCCTTTGCTTCTACGGGCGTATAGGGCTCCGTGTTGGCAGTGACACTGTGCGGCGCCTCCGCAGGTTGTGTTTTCCGTTTCAGCTGATACTCACAATGAAAGCTTGACCTGGTGGAAAAAAAGTGGATGATTTTAAAAAGTTAATTTCATGGTAGAGCGAGATTAGGTAGATGTCTCTTGTATTCAGAAAGTGAGCAAGGGAGGGAAAAGCCTCAGGGAGACAAGCACCCTGAGGCTTTTCCCTCTCTTGTTTGTGAATATCAAAAGTGAAGTGTTATTGAAAACAGACCTTGATTCACTGTTGATTTAACTGAAGCCTAAAGACCTTTCCCGGAAGGCGTTTACCATAAAGGCCTTTGCCCTAAAGGCTTTCTGCTATAACTGCCCATTGCCTAAAGGCATTTGACCTAAAGGTATTTAACCCAAAGGCCTCTGACTTGAATGACTTTACTATAATGGAATATACCTTGCAGACCTTTACTCAGGCATTCACCGAGTTTGAGGCCTCCCAGGTGTACATAGCAGGCAGGTGTTCCAAAACCCGATGGGCAGTTGGGCCACCTGCTACAAAGCAGGCTTCAGACAAGTACGCACATACGTGTGCCTCAAAATCGGGAAATGCGGCTGGTGGTGCTTTCGAAAAAAAATTCGAGGTGACACATATGCTCAGCCTTAAAGGGGCATCGAAACACTGTTTGAACGGATGCCGGTTACACTTCAAATGGATTCTTTATGTCACACAGATGCTGGCTCAAAAAGAATTATGAGAATCTATGCATAGGAAGGGGAGTTATTCAATTAAGAAATTTTAAAATACAAGCAAGCAAAAGGCTGCCCTAAGCTCTATTTTCGAGCAGCTTCCCTTTCCCATTTCACTCTCCCAATGACGACACTTAGTGCGACCAATCAAAATAGCCTATCTGAGCACATGGCGGAAGTTTGCACTTCATGGTTGCCTGTCCTATGTAACTCGTTCATGCCAAGACTGGCAACACCGTTTGCATGGTTACAACAACCATGTGAACGCCCAGCTCACCCAGCGATGCTTCATCGTCCCGTCGACGGCGCAGAAGGGAACACTGACCAGTGACGTTCCCTTACTTATGTATCCGAACTCGCGTGCGAGATACCGCGATGGTGTGACAACCTGCGCAACATATCAGACACATTTAGCATAGCGCGTACCGCTACTGCTTACCGCCTACCATCGCCCGTCGCTCATAACGCGCTGGTTGGTCACGGCGAACAAGGAGCGCGCGCTGTTGACGGGAACGTGGCGCCATCTGGCGCAACCACCCGGTGATCCTCCACAAGCTGACGATGCGCACTGTCTGCTAAATGTGAAACGAACTCTTCCTTCCTTCGGACCGAAACGAACGCTTACAGATTTCAATGGCTCGATCGGATCGATTCCGCAAAGCCACTCTCAGGTACATAGAGAGCAGCCATAAGTGTTGAGTGCTAGGTCGTACGATGTATACAGAGAGGCGCAAAGTCCTTCGATGCAAAATGTAGCCAGAGCCTCTGGTGGTGTATTTTTGTTTTACTTGTTTTGCAGTGCTTTTATCTAAGGCAAACAAGTTTGTTTTGTTAATGTGATATAAAAGGCAAAAACTTGAAAAACGTATCTCTTGTTATTAACACAATTTGCAGTATATTTACTCTTTGTCCAGTCATCAAGCTTTCACGAAGTGATGTCATATCCGCTGCTAAAACCGCCAGTGTATGGTGACACCGACAGCGCCACGAATTTGCTTTTGCGAGCTAATAAAAATATTAAAAACCGCAGTATGCACAGCAGTACTGATGCTAATAGTATCATTATAACTCATTCTATGCGACCAACAGGCAAAAATATGCACTGAAAATGTGTTTCAGGGCCCCTTTAAGGGTGCGATTTGATAACGCTGATGTGTTATTGTCCGTATTTGGGGAACGTGTCATTTTCTATTACACTTTCATCATGACCGGGAGCACTAACACTGCTCCTGAGGAACTGGCGCGGCGGTTAAACGATTATGCGGTGCACCACTACCACGGCAGAAGGCTGTTTCAAAAACACAGCCACAGGTGGTGCCTGTGAGACAGAGGCTCGTCATTCTTAGCAGCCTCTCGAGAACAGTTAGTAACTTAAATACTACATGCCACAGAGGGAAGGTTCTGATGACGTCAAAAAGAGACCTCTGGGGATTTCCTTGTGAATTTGTCGCTTACACCTCCGTTTACGACGACAATGGGTCTGCCGCTCAACAGGGAATTTAATCTTGTCGCGTCAAAAAGTCCTAGACACATGCCACATGCCCTAAATCAATCTATAAACAGGGACCCCTAGGTGGCTGTTTATTCTCTATTCTAATGCTTCATCGCATGAATAACGGAGTTCTCAGGTGGAACCTGCTCTACAGCTTTGTATTTTGTTTTCGAGAAGGAAATACATCTACTTCATTGTCATGCAACATATGATTGCAAAACAAAAGTGAAGTGAAACTCTTTCAAAATTATTCTTAATGCTCATTGCGCGTGCTGGAGCATGAAAGGAATTCTCCACATTGTATGTTCTTGGAATTCCGTGAACACGCTCGAAAAATTTGATGGCCTTTTTTTCCATAAAGCTTATATGCTCCTTCGGAAAAGTAAAGAAATGATTACGGACACATCGGGCAGGCGCTGTATCTTCGACCACAATAATTTTTCGTATTTCCTTGCAATTTTCTCCTGCTATTCGTTCACTGTTGGGTGCGGTTTGAAACCGGCTTCCACTAAAAACAAGAACACTATATGCAATCAGATAACATGGCGCTTGTCAGGGAGTAATTGAGCAGTCAATCCGCTTTGCTTGGCCTATCTCTTCCAGTAGCGCTAAATCAGTGTATGCCAGTAAAGATGAACTGCTATTGTCTTTTCGGGCCATTCGTTAATTCCCCTTATTGCTTTATTCAGGGAGGTGCGCGTAAGGTTAATGCTGTTTTCCACACAGCCAGGTGCGTAGTTCTTCAACTGATGGCTAGCAGAGGATTGAAATGAAGTATTGTATTTATTTTAATTACGCCACGAAAGAATTGACAGCAATGCAAGAGCGATCGACCAAGCAGATGAATACCAAACTAATTTTCAATAAATGATAATAAGGGATTCTAACTGGACAGTGCAGAGGAATACCAAACTAAGTTTCATAAAGCAACATTATTATACCCTAACTTAACAGTGCACCCTTTTGTCGCAGTAAGAGCTTTGGCAGTGAAGTCTATTTATGTACGAGTGCAAACCGGCACCGAGCTGCTCTGCCTCTCTCCCTTTTATTTATATTAGTCTGTACCGCGATTCGGAAAAGCTAGCTCACAATTATGATTCGTGTGCCATCAGGCAACTAAACTCCAAGGCCTCATCGGTAACTTAATGCTTCGGCACCTGTGCAGCGACTTCCTGAGGACTAGAACCGGGACGGCCAACAGACCCACCGCCAGAAAGAGGTCGGTCGTATGTCCAAAAACACTCCGCCATGGTGCTGTGGTATTCGATCATCTGTGCCAGGGATGTGGCCAGGGATACGGCTCCTCTTGCAAAAACAACCGCCGGACCACACGGCCTCCTACTCATTAAGAACACCTGATATAAAATAGAGAGATTACAAAGCTTTGTACATTGCAATGAAGACATTTTTGTTGTATTAAAGGATTCCCACTGGGAAAAAATGACTCGTCAGAAGGTAGTCTAAAACAGTCGCTTTTCTTCCAGTTATGATTTGTCGCTGCCTTCCTGTTAATTAAAGTTAAGGAAAAGCAACGCAGCATTGGATTAGACTTTTTGCAGTGCTATAGGACGCTCGAAGTTTCTTCACTTCACAGGCGAAGTTCAATTTATATCAGGACGTCAATAATATTTTAAGGCGTAAGCCTTTCTTGGCTCATGAGTGGCGGGGACGGAAGTTGTAGACGAAAGTTAGTGGACTGAAGTTGTCCGCATGAACGGACAATCTTGAGTTGTGTGGTGAATGAAACACAAATGTAAAAGTTCATTAAGCAACAGGTCTTGAGCAACAGATAAGTAATGAAATAAATTAACACAAAATAAAAATAAACATAAAATAATCAATAATAAATAAATATAAGTAACTAAATTTCCGCAAATAAAACAAAATGAAAAAAGAGGAAGAAAGACAGGACAGGCATAAGCAGACTTGAATACAATCATGTATTTTGCTAACATATTTGAATACATGTTCAGCCTGCAGGGCCTAAAAGGTGATGTTTTTGGAGATGACAGCGCTTCACTTTTCCCGGCTTAAACTATATTCTTCAAGCACTATGTGTCTCAGGAGAGAGAGAAAAAAATAAAGAGGCACAGGGAAGTCAGAGATGTTAACCAGAAGGTGTTTCTGGTGGTCTACTCTGCACTGGGGAAAACGGATGCGGGGATTGCAAAGGGAAAGAGAGAAGGGGCCAGGGGCAGAGTTACAACTTGTCCCTCAGGCCAGTCGTTCTCAGGAAGCAAAACAGTGTCTTGTAGGCCTTGAGTGCAGTCGATTGCAGTGGCCATGGTCCGAGGGCAATATACATCGTTATAGGGCGAGGATCGAGGCTGCCCAGCTGGCACAACGCAGCGTACGTTTTTTGGTGGCCAAAGCAAAGCACCGACCCAAGAGATTTGCAATTGCTTCTTTACAGCCACTTCTTTCACAAGCAGGGCTTTCTGCCATCCAAATCCGAAACATGTATTCTTTTGTAAAGGCAGCACCGAGCGATAGACGGCAAATCAATGTTGGTTCGCGATGCGGTACTATTTGGGCAAGACAGTGGTTGAAAAACTGACCAGTGTGGCTCAATATCAATGGAATGAACGTTGATGCAACCTATATGTCGTCTTTCTTTGAAGTATATTTCCTGTGTGAAGCTTCGCGAAAATCTAAATGTGTCACCGTACGACAAAATAAACAAATAGGGGTTGAGCTCACTAGGCCCCATGAAAAAAAATTTGAATAACGTTCCTAGCTTCCCAGATCCTACTGTAAGCATGAGATCTGTGAGGTAGATTATGCTGTTCAGCGGTCGTTGCTCACACCCAATAGTGTCGCATAAAAGCTACTGCAATAAACCAAATGTATGGAAATTTTTTCAGTTTATTTATACTATATGTTCGACGTTCACCAAGTACCGAAACCGATCCCACTCTGCGCGACCTTCGGCGGAAACGCTTACGAAGAATAAGGTCAATAATAAAAGTGAATGCATGTCACAGGCTTCTAGCGTTACAGCTGAAGCCTACTCGCCATACGCAGTTGCGCGTTTAGTATACTACCGGGCAGATTGCTTCGAAAATGTTGACGCTCGTCGTCAGTAGAAGGTGCCGTGAAGCAGTGTTGCGGGGCAGTGGAAGGAGCGACAGACCCGCTGTGATGAAAAGCTCATAGACCACTGGGTACATCAAAACTGGCGCTAGGCCCGACAGGCGCGCAGTGATGTCAGCAACAGCCACTGCGCATAAGCTGCTGACCAGAACGTGGTTCCGGACAACCTTCGGAGCAGAAAACGAGCGATTGATTTGCATGCAAGAATTTTCAGTTGCTTAACTTGGCTAACCCTGGAATTCGGCGAAGAGCGAGGACGCTTCCTAGGCGCCCGGGGCTCGTCTATGGCAGCTCCGCTGCACACTCGCGAAAGCCGTTCTATATACCCTCACTACTACGTGGCTATGACGTGGTATCACACGGTCTTACGACACCCCGATCGGAGTTCATCGCTTGGCTTCACATCACCCCATGGGATTTTCTTCAGGTCAATGATCAAACAACAGGTCACTCATTGCCAAAAGCCGTGGGTCAAGGTCAGAGGTAAAGGGTACGACACCAAAACTCCACCTCATATGGTCATACATGCCTAATGTGTCTGGGCTGAAGGTCGTTCAAGGTCATTCTCCGGCCGATGCGACGACTGCTTTACCTAGCCTAGTGAAGCTTTTCGCTTCAAAAAGTAGCACAGCTCATCAAGGCAAGACCCTACTGCGACTGTATCCACAGAATGTAAATATGAAGTTCCTTCTTCATTATATGTGCATGCAGTGCTCGTAAAGGTAAATTTTTTATGGAAAGACGGATGACAGGTGAAAGAAAGCATTGCCAGCAACTTGAAAAATCACTTGTGGTGATGAGTGGAAAAAATCTGATTCCTCGTGGTAACTGCGTGAGCGTAAGATGAGGCTCAATAAAGATAAGGTCTTTTTTTTAAATATGCAGAGCCTTAGCGACGATGGGGTCGTAGAAACAGTACATTGTTGAGACCATGATCATTCGCTATCACCCACTGGAAGATTGCCACGATATACATATCGGGGCTCTGCGCTTTATGTCTCCCGTTCCAGCAAAAATAAACTGCATCTGAACAATCATAATTAGAATAGGAGATCTCCTTTAAAAGGTAGATGCGTACCTGTGGAATAGAAATTGGTTTCTTATGTTATTATCTCCTATTATAATACAGGCATTATACGCACTTTACTTCCTAATACTTCTATAAGAAACAGATTTTGAGTGAACCGTGATGCAGTCCTGATATTTCTTGCAAGGGGCCATACACTAATGTTACTCTGACTCACCTCAGTAACATTGAACCCACGACTCATGTTCGGCCCGTCGTGTAGATTCTGCACGGCGAGCTGAAGGTTGCGAGGATGGAGGACACTGGCGTTGCGGTAGCGTCTGGACGTAGAAGCGCTCGCTACAAGTGTGAGCAGCAAGTCCCTCCACTCGATCGCATCCAGAGCTTCACATGTCTGGAACGCAGTTTCCGCTTGACCACGAATGTACGAGAGCAGAAGAAACTCGAAGACGCCTTCCACGATGCGGGCACCGACTCGGGCTACATGGGAAAAGTGGCCACCTTCATTGACGCAGTGTGTCCTGTCTACGAACATGCATGCGTCAGTGCGTGTGGCACCAGAAAGGAAAGAAAGGCACTCGTCTCGATGACACGCTTACACATTCTCAGCCTTTTGGAACGGGCCAGTAGGGGTAGGTGAATAGTCTTCAATGCAAACGGAGGGGCGTCGACGTGCCGCCTTTTGTCTTCCCCTCCGCCCTAATCTCAAAATTCGAGACTTGCCAAATGTGTATTAATATTTTAATAAGCAGGAAGACTGCGTCAACTACAAGACAACTGTCTATCCCATAAGTCTCCAAAACCACGTTCCTGTTCTCTTAATTTCACCCAGAAAATTTACCAGCCTCATCGTCGCAGTTTGCACCTCGGGAGGAATGTTTCCTTACCTCGACAGAGGAAGACGGAGAGGAAGAAATCATTATTCCAATAACGTTCTAACTTTTCTCAATTGTTTTGGCTTGGCTTCTTATCGTCTCGCTTGCCTTTGCTTGGAGCCCAAGCGAATCGGTGCAAAGCTACGGAGAAAAAAAAAGTGCTGGGCGCCAAATTTTACAGACCTCAGTTAGGTGAAGTCCTACAATAGGCTTCGTAAAGCAGGTCGCGTCGTAAAAAAATTGGCTGCTCTGTGAAAAGCTCGGACTTGAATATATTTGCCACACACAAGGACACGCCAATGAGATTGCGCATTTTTTTGTGGCTGTCTTTTGGCGAAGGATAGTCGATATTTATCCGCTAAAAGCGGAGACACGTGGCAGCGAATTGTTGCCGAATCATCCTCGTATCAGAGAAAAGCAGCTGACCGGCATTCAATACCCTGAGCGTACAAAGCGCACAAACAGGAAAGATTAGTTTTTTATCTGCATCAATCTCTGTTGCAGTAATACTGCCGACTGCTTTATGTACGTCGAGCGTGCGAATACACCTCCTAGCTATGCATTCGTCGGACGGGTTTGAATGCAGCTGGCGGCCCGGGGCGCGAATAACAATCCGCGGTTTCACCATATGCATGCAAGAATTTTTTTTATTTAAACTTCACAAGTGTGGGCTCCAGCCGCCGGATAATACCACAGCCGTCGGCTTCGTTTGAGGAGCACTTGGTTCAGAGCCTTTTGTCCCCGACAGTACTTTCACACGCAATAATTTTACCTCAGGATATTTTATACAACAGTAGTGTGCTTTAAGAAAAAACGAAACAATGATTACAGAACAAATGTATGTTCTAATATATTGCCAGGAATCTTTGTACCTTTTAATTAACGCTCGAAGCAACCAGGCTTAGGCTTAATTTGTTCGTTGGCGACGCTGGATGCGACCGGACATCGCCAATCGTCGATGCTTCCAAATTGTTCCAGATTGTTTTGGCTGCTTTAGCGCCTTATCAAGATGGTTCCTTCCCAGCTTTAGAGCGATCGCAACCGAGAGCGGCTAGCATTGTGTTGAGTGACCACCGAGCGCACTCATTGCTTTTGTCGCCGCCGAAATATTCAGTTCTATGAGGGCGTGAGTTTCTCTTAGACGCCCCTTTCGCTCTTTTATTCACTGCCAGGGACCACTACATGACAATGTGCAGACCATCGTTCGCCTTCAACAATTCTTTCCATTCTTTCTTAGGCAGAGCGCCCAGATCCATACGTAGTTTTTAATGCTATTAGCAGGTATGGTGCACGATATTTCAACTTGCTTAAGACCCCGTTGTTCCCGTCTTCAAGGGCGGTGATAAAACTGCAATAAATAATTATCGGCCTATATCAATGATTCCAGTAATTTCTAAGGGCATTGAGAAAATAACGCATATGCGATTACTCTCATTCTTTAACCATTACCATTTGATTGCAGACTTTCAACATGGTTTTAGAAAGCACCGCTCTACGGAAACAGCCCTCCTGAGCCAAAAAGAAATAATCTCAGACGCATTAAGCTTTAAACATATGACACTAGGCATATACATCATTTCTCTAAGGTTTTTGATTTAATTAATCATTCCATCCTGCTTAACAAATTAGAAATGTATGATGTACTTGGAACCGCCCACTCGCTTTTAATATCTTATCTGTCTCACAGGTCACAGTTCGTAGATGCCAATAGCGCAATATCTTCAAGGAAGCCAGTTACCACTGGTGTGCCGCAAGGAAGCATTTTGGGCCCACTTTTATTTTTAATTTACATAAATGACATTTTACGCTGCACAGATAACGCTACATTCGTTTCGTATGCCGATGACACAACATTTTTATTACAGGCAACGTGGAAACAGACATAGAAATAAACGCTAATAAGACGCTGTCTGACTTCGAACGCTGGTCCGCAATAAACTGCTTAAAAATCTACCATAAGAAAACAAAAGTAATCTTGTACACGCGTAGAGGCAAGTTGTTGACAACTAATATGAATTTGAGTCTGAGCAGTGAACAGTTAGAGATAGTCGATTCCGTTAATATCTTTGGGGTGCGTTTTTCAAAGCACCTTACCTGGAATGAGCATGTTGATCACCTGCAATCAAAATTGTCACCTGCCATTGGTGTCATTGCTCGTCTGCGTCGCATTCTCCCGACCAAGGTAAAAATAATGTTGTACAGTGCTCTGGTGGTATCTGTCATGCAGTACTGCATCATGTGGGGCACAACTGGTGTGACAAACTTTAAAAAACTACATTTGCTACAAAAAAGAGCTGTGCGTTACATAGCCTATGTCCATTATACGTACTCCACAGAACCAATTTTTTCTAAATATGAAATTCTTCCTGTGCTTTGTTTTATAATTATAGGTTGATGTTGTGCTACAAAATTTCGTAAAAATGCACATTGATGATACAATTCACCTGGCTAAACTCCGAGAGAGTACAAATATTCGTCCGACCCCACATAAAGAAATGTGGTTCGTACCCACCCCGAGAACTTCCTATGATGAACAATCGTTATCTTATACATTACCTTCGCTGTTAAACTTATTAGAGCGACAAAATTTAGATCCCTCGAGAAACCGAAACTCTCGCATTAAACGTTTTTGTCAACTTATTTATTTGCAAGACTAGACCATGCCTCTTTATTCTCCTATTTTATTCACCACTGTTGCCTATGTGTGTTGATTATTCATATTAACTTTTTTTTGTCTGATTGCTTGCCGTCTTGTTTCACTCTGTATTACCCGTTGCTTTGTGATGACTTTTTATTTCTTGTGTATGACTGGCCGTCATCTTGCTCTCATGCCAACTTGCAAGGAGTCGGGACCTTGTCAAGCTGTCCGAGATTTTAGTCCCGTACTCCTTTTCTAAGGAAATAAAATGATTGATTAAAGGATTGATCATTGCTAAGGAAAAATTGCAAAGCCCGTACCTCCATGTACCATATGCTGTACGTTAGTTGTAATAATGTTTTTACGTTGTACGTCCCTACAAATGCTCACTTTGTATCCACACTTTCATTACCACGCCTGTTTTTGAGAGTGAAAAGATTGCTTCTCTAGGCTAGAACTATCGAGAATTGCGCGCCAGTGACTTTCGTTTCCTCCGTTGCTGAAACACGTGACTGATTTCATGGTGCCTCTGAATGTACTGGGGATGTACTGAATGATTCCCTGGAAAGTGCAGTGCGTTGGACACAGTCGTCTGCAAGACAGTCCGGAGTCCATCTTGAATCAGAACTGTGGTCTAGCCTAAAACGCTGCGCTCGAATGACTGATTTTTTTTATTTTTTTTTGTAGCAATAGCTACATTACGGTAGCATTTTGAGCCTTCAGCGTGACGGCTCCGTGCGGCGTGTCGAGCGGCGTGGCCACGCTGTCCCGTGGTTGGTCACGTGGTGTGGAGCAGGTGCAGTGGCTGGTAACGTGGTTTGTCAAGTGGTTGGTCACGTGGTGCGGAGCAGGTGTAGTGGCTCGTCACGTGATTCGTCACGTGGTTGGTCCCGTGGCCAGCCACGTGGTGCGGAGCAGCTGCTGCTGCCAGCGGCGCGGCGCGCCGCGGAAACCGAGGTGCAACAGCTGTGCGCATGCGCCGCGTCAAGTGGGACGAAGATGAAGAACCAACAAACAGCGACACGGAGCGGTGAAAGACTGATTTTACACTTCAGCTGAGCAAGTTCCACTCGGCCGGCTGTAGAGATCGCATCCATCCAGGTTTAACCAGAGCTAAACCACCGCCAATTTTCTTTTGATGGGAAGATAAATTCCGCCATCAATACTGTTGTCAGTTTGAGTACTATTTTTTGCATATTAGCAAAAACATATTCCAGATTTTTTTTTCGTATTTTACGATTGCATGTGTTTAATATTTGTGCGACCTTTTGCGGAAGTGCCTAATAAAATTGCAAATAATTTTTTTTTCACTCGTAAGCAACGTACGTTCCGTTTTATTCTTATCTTTTTTGAAAACACAATTACAGTCGCCAGACTAATTTGTGCTGCCTTAACGATGACCTGGAGTAAATGGAGGAAAACCTTTCTTACTTACACCAGCCTGAAATCGCCAATTTCTTGGTAAAAAACAGTGCGGGGATTGGGGACACACGACAACAGACGCTACGCAGCGTTTTGGTTCCGTCTCTGTTTTCGTGTGTCCCGTCTTCCCGCCCATTTTTCACAATGAATCCTTACCAAGTCGTATCACGACAGACTTAATTGCCACTTTCCCGAAGTAGGAAAAATTTCAAGCTGCTTTTGTACTATAATATAAACCTATTCTATATACAGGGTATCTAGGCTAACTTTAGACACAAGTTAAAAAATAATACTTTTGAGGTAGGCCAGGGAAACCACTTACATCACCTACCAACCGGCTTGCGCATCATAGGGAATTATTCGTTCTTCAATTGATTATTTAGAAATTAAGATAATTTTCTAAATGCGTAAATATTGACTTTACACAGCAAATTTCAATAGCAAGCGTCACCGTCGCCGACATACCGGCCTGCCGGAGCAATGAGGTCGTCGCGCCTTGGCAGCAGCTGATTTCGTTCACTCAAGCCAGGATTGAGAGCAGCACAATTGTGGTATGCGAATGCGCTAGTAACGTGATTTTACTTATTTCGCAAGCTTTCTTTGTAGCTCGGAAATGATACACGTGAGGCTTTCTTTATCGCAAATAAATAGAATGGGGGTTTCTGAAGGTGCTCTCCAACTTCACTATTCACATCTTCTGTCTAAAGTTATTATTTACGCATTTAGAAAAATTATCTTAATAGCAATACAAAAAAATGCCTGGATACGCAAGCCGGCTGGTAGCTGTATGTAAGTGGTTTCCCTCGACTACCTCAAATATGCCGGGACACCTTGTATATGCATGCCTAACAGAAAACAGGCTAAGTGATTGGAACAAATCATGAATGTGGCCATCATTTGGGATGTTTGCAAGTTGGTGCGCAGCTTTTTTTAATGTAATAAACGTAGTGGGTAAATGCCTGTATTAGACTGACTCCTTCAAGCGAGCTTGTAATAGTTTATATTCGGAAAGAATAACTCATTATCTAGAAGTTGAGTTGGGGAGGATTAACCTGTTCACAGTCAGCAAACTAATTAAGAGGACTTCACCAGCATTTGAACCAGGATATCAATATGAGCGTCCCAGGTTAAGTGTTCGATAAAAACGATTCCTCACGTTTTCACCTCCCTCACAAGGTCTATTCTGCAGGAAGCAAAATAGATATCCAAACGCCAGTTAATTTTTTTTAATAGTGTAGAACTTTGGGCCTGTTGGTGCATCACTTTTGAAAAAGACATAGCTCATGAAGACAGGATCGTGCAGAGACTACACAGGACGAGCGCTAACTGACAACTGCAGGCTTATTTGAAATCTACACTCGACGAAACCAGTGCCAATGTCCAGCCACGCCGCAAAAAAACAGAAAGATTAGGACGCCGATACAGTTGTCATGAAAACATCACATGTACAAAAATTCAGAGCCCCAGACAAAAGGTAACAGCAAACACCCCCTTTTATTTTCAACTTTCAGCACGGAGAAAATTTTTTTTATTGGAATTGAGGAAACAGAATTCTTTATGCAAGAGAGCAAGGGAAGGTTCGCTAACACACTTGTCCCTTCCAGTCCTTTGGATGTTCGATGCCTCAAGAATTTATCTGCCAAGCTGGTCTTTGGCGCGGCCAGCAACCTTAGTTTTGTACAAAAGAGGACGGCACCCGCAGTCCCTACAATGCATGGGCAGTTAATTTGCTTCTGTACCGCATTGGCGCCAGTTAATTTGCTTCTGTACCGGTGGGAATAAAACTTATTTTGTTTTCAGTGCAGTTACTCGTAAGGAATTCTTTGTGTTCCATTGAAAATAAAATAGATTAAGGGTTGCACAGTTGAGCTCACTTATAACGATGCAGATGGTCTGGCGAATTTCGTTCGTTATATCCGAATATCGTAATAAATGGTGTCTTACTATTACAACCAAAAATACACTTAGACAAAACTCATTTATTTCTTTAACAAAGCGCAATGTGCACGTCTTTTACTTCGTAACAGACTTAACCAAGCCTCTTTCTAAGTTCTCCAGCGCAGTGATGTGTTCGTGGCTGACACTTCCTGCGGAGGAGTTCTTTAGAGACGCGCTAATTCAATACAATACAATGTTTATTCTTCCTCTCAGGGATGTTTGGAGCGCGAACAAAAATCCAGAAGAAGGCTTGACTAAGGCCCGTACCCCAATACATGGCAAGCAGTGTGCAGGTACATGCTGGAGTGGTTAAAAATAAAGATTAAAAAAATGGGTTGCAATAGGAGAATACAAACGCAAGTCAAACAGGAGCATACATAAAAATAAGGTACATTGTAATATAATTATCATTTACATGGTGAAGCGTATATGCGTTAACTATACATACAACATGATACAAAGCCATCAGCAATAAAGAACACAGCAAAAAAAGGAAAAAGAGGAAAAAGTAAATGCACAAACAGTTTCAAATTTAAAGACGTGGTGACATTTCAGTCCTATACATATTTCTTCCGCAGGCTCTTCAATGAAATAGAGTCAAAATCTGTATTTCTGCCCCTCGCAAAATCATTCAGCAGTGTTTGTAGTCTAAATTTTAACATTTTCCTAACCTATCTTGTACAGCATTTGCTCAGTTTTCATTCCTCTGGGTTGCGCATTGGGTATTTCTGGCCCTCGCAAAATCATTCAGCAGTGTTTGTAGTCTAAATTTTAACATTTGCCTAACCTATCTTGTACGGCATCTGCTCAGTTTTCATTCATCTGTGTTGCGCATTGTGTATATAGGTGTGTGATTTTCAAGATTTTCCAGTAACTTCAAGGTGTCATTCCCTTTAGTTCTTTCTAATCTGTATTGCTTAGAAAGTTTGTAGTCATACATAGATTCTACGCTGACAATATTTAGCTGCTTGTACATCTCCTGCGTGTGACTTAAATAAGGTGCTTTGCATATTAGGCGGATGGCACGTTTTTGCAGCAAATGGAGCTCTTCAATATTGTGTTTAGTAGTAGTTCCCCAAACAAGTGCGCCGTAATTGAGAGATGAGGAGAATAAGGAGTTGTAAAGCATGATATTAACTGCTCTTGGAAACACGAAACAATGTCGCCGCATGAGACCTATAGTTTTAGAAAGTTTTTTGATGAGGTCATTTATGTGTGCACCTGAGGAAAAATTTTCAGAAAAAATAACACCGAGCGTCTTTAAAAACTGAACAACCTGTATCTCTGCGGTCAATGACTATTGGCGGTAATACATAAACTTTATTTCTTGGATGGAACATAACAGCCTTGTTTGTTGCAATATTTATTGTAATGAATTTCTTGCTGCCCAGGTACTAACGAGGTTAAGTGTTTTTTTAGCATGCAAGCCAAATCCGGACCAGAACTACCTGGAAAAAATAAGCTTGTGTCGTCAGCGTAAATTATGTACTTAGCACTAGGGTCAATGTATAATATGTCGTTTATAATTAAACTACAAAGAAAAGTACCTAGGATGCTGCCTTGCGGAACACCTAGTTTAGCCAGTGTGACGAAAGAGGAGTGACCATTTATAACAACGCATTGGGACCGGTATTGAAGGTAACACGAAATTAACTTGTGGGCTATACCGCGAATACCACCATGCTCCAACTTTTGTAGAAGTATACTGTGGTTAATATAATCGAAAGCTTTTGTTAAATCAAGGAAGGTGCCAAGGACCATGTTTCTGTTTTCAAAATTTTCAAGGATGAGTTCTTTCTGAGCACGGAGCGCTAGTTTAGTGGATATGGTTTTTTTCTAAAACCATACTGTGCGGGAGCTAAGATGTCGTAGCGGTCAGTAAAAGAAGTTAATCGTTTAAGAATGCTTTTTCGAGTCACTTAAAAATACGGGGAGTATTGAAATCGGACGGTAATAAGACAGGTAGTTCTTGTCGCCTTTTTTATATACTACCGTGACTTTTGCACATTGCATGCTCCGAAGAAACACCCCCGAAGAAAGGCAAATGTAAAATATATGCGCCAAGATATGCGCAATTATGTTAATAATATATTTTATAGGCGTTACTTGAAGATACATTGTGTCAGTGGACGTGCTGTTTTTCAAACTGGCAAATGTGGTTAATATTTCAGATTCCGAGACTCTCTCAAGAAACGCAGTTTGTTGGAAGGAATGTTTCATGAAAGACAAGTAGTCTCCACTGGACGACACTGAGGTAAGAGAAAGAAAATGGTCTTTGAATGTATTAGCCAAGTCCTCCCCTGAAATTTCTACGCCATTATTATTTAGTTTTTTAATCATCTCTGGAGATTTGCCAAATATTTGGTTTAACCTGCGCCAGACGTCACCAGATTGCTGATTCGAGGAAGTTAGAAGATTATAGTGATAACGATTTCTAGCAACACGAAGTTCTTTGGTGCCATGATTTCTCTAGGTCTTAAATGCTTTGAGAGCTTCAGGGCAAATTTGTTGCGAATAAACTTCTGAAAGAGCCGGTCAAGCTTTTTTGTCAGGTTAAGGAGTTCAGACGTTCCCCATGGCTTACGGGTTTTCTTTGACCTAGCACATGTTTTCAGGAGAAAGCAGGTTTTCTACAATGATAAAAATTTCTTCACAAACTTATCATAGGCTACATCAACGTTATGTCCACAGAGCACATTATTCCAGCTCACTTCCGCAATGCAATCACGGAATCCCAATAAAGGACGCGGATTGATTTGCGAGCGAGACAAAGGCGGCTCAAATTTCGCAATAGCTCGGAACCCATTATACACCGAAATGAAAATCGGTAGATGGTCGCTTAAAGAGTAATTGATGACACCAGATTTGATACGGCTGGTTTCTAAGTTTGTTATAAAAAGATCAAGGAGTGCTTGTGAACCTTCACTCAGTTTTGTAGGTGACGTTATCACATTTTGACAAGAGTGAGTGTGAGTGAGTGAGCTCACCAAGATCACGGGCAACGCTAGTGACGTCCTCTTCGAGTTTTTTCATCCAGGCCGTTGATTTCAATGTTTTTGTTTCTCGAGTACTGTTCTTCCTGTGTCAGACGGAACTCAGTGTCAGCAAGGCGCTTCTTAATCGCATCAAGCTCAGCACGCAGTTCATCGTTCTCTTATCTTAGTGCAGCATTTTCTGCCTTAACGTCGCTGCAATCCTTCTTCAGCTTTTAAAAACTTCATTCATGTGAGTCATGGTTTTCTCGTTTTCACGTATCTCCGCGCGCAGCTCTCGCACATCAGCATGTAAATCCCGCTCAACTGCTTCACGGGCGGCCTTTATCTCCTGTCTCAGTTCTTCCCTCAGATCGTGATTTGTTTGGTCATTTTGAAGACAGCACGCAGAAAAGAAAAAAAAGTAACTTCACTAATAGAGTGCCGATTCAATACAACATCAATTAAGAACACGCAAGAGCAGCAGCAACCGCGAATAAAAGAGGCTCAAGCAGCATAATAAGAAACAGCCGACAAACCAACCTGTAAAAACAGATGAAATGGAAGCTCAGAAACGCAGCCAGCTGCGCTGCCACTGCTGCCAATGAAGGGTGCGTGTGCCGGACAGTGCCTTTTATTCGCTTCGACGGTCCTGGCGCCGCCAAAGTCCCACTGCACAGGAGCGAAGGTAGTTTCCGCACGCCCAGTCGGTACAGACGTCGACGCTGATGATTTCCCTCTTGCTTGCTCTGGTACAGGCTTGCGCAGGAATGAATATTGGGATTCTGTAAAAACAGATGAGATGGAAGCTCAGAAACGTAGCCAGCTGCGCTGCCACTGCTGCCAGTACCTGCTCTCATCTAGGTGTTCACGGCAGTGGGTGTTAGGTCGGCAACCTCGTTTCGATCCTGTACAAAGTTTCAAGCATGCAGCCAAAAAGCTTCCACAGCGCCCGTCCACGCTGACTGTAAGTACAATATTCGTTAACCTTTAGTAGGACATTGTGCTCGAGCAGCGCATTAGGCTCCAAATAAAGCGACACTTCGCCGCAGCTACTAGGTTCTTGAAGAAACCTTAGCGCAGAAGAGAGCCTCATTGACCTAGAAATCAGGCGGGAACTAGCACTTCACTCAAAAATCAAAGGCATGAGAATAGTTTCTGACCGTATTGATTAGTGCGCACAGCTCCACCGCTATACACAAATGTGGCGCAGACTGTCTGTCACCTGTGCTCTGCCTGAACGCGGCAGCAGCGCAGAAGGCGGAGTTTTGATTGGTTAGGGGATGCACTCCTCGTGATCAAGTGGGCCATGAAGAGACGCCTCTTGAGATGTATTTAAACTTCTCAAATAGCGCCACCGATTCATCACCGCTGTGTCAAGTAGTTTCCCTTTCGGTGTTGCCGCTCTCATGATTACCAAAGGCACACGTTTCCATTTAGGACGCTTTGCCCAATCCGCACGCATGCTAGAATTGATTAAACTAGTATCCTGTACGGTTAAGCGTGGCCGGCGTAAACTGCAGTTACAAATCCGCCGTTCTAGTTTTATTTTTTTTTTGGGGGGGGGAGGGGAGGGAGGGGTGTCGGCATCATATTTGACGCGCGAACTGGGAGACCTGCTTTCGCCAATGCACTGGCGGAACGTGCAGCTTTTTGGACTGCGGGGGCGAGTTCATGGCGCCTCTTCATTTATTATAACCGAGTTGTACGGCCATGGTTGTTTGTTTCATCTGAGACGTAGTGCCATAGCTTCAATGATTATTGTAACGAGAACTCCCAGCTCGTTGGTAGTAAGCAAGCGGCTGTTGTAGGTGGGCTGGATTGCACAGGTGAATTTGCAAGTGTCTTAACCTCTCTCAACTGAAAAATAATGATGGTATCATCTTCTATATCATCATCAGCAGCGTATGGAATCTTAACCCTCATATAAACAGTCCTCACACAAATTTTTGGCCCGTTCTCATCCTCACGTCACATCCACTGAACAAATACAAAAGTAGTTGGTCTGCAGAATGCTTTGAAGTTGGCACCCACAACACGAGGATGGACCACGTACTCAAATTCTTAAGCATCTAGAAGAGTCGTTCAGACAGCTCACCTACTCGAATATCTAGTAGACGCACTGCCTGAGCCACAAACTCATTCTAGTTTAGGTTAGATTGTGCCCTAGTATGGCCAGGAGTGGAGGTAACAAATATACTCCTCATAAACCCCCATAGCCCTCCAAAACCAAACCGATCGGATTTGATCAAGACAAACTGCCGGACTAGATGGTTATACATGCTTCAAATGCCCACGGCGCACACAAAAGATCTCACGCACGGGCAGAAGTATACTACAAAACACTTTGTGTTTCTTTCCTTCTATGTTTTTTTCGTGCGCTGGGAGAACTGAAGAACGCAACGTGTCGCCCACAAAACATTACACCGGACACTCCCGCCGAGCGTTTTGGAGGCCCATTAACATAGTAAGCAAATCAACATACACTACCAAAACTTTTGAGAAACCAAACAGACCAGTCCAGCACCCCACCGCGAACTTTCCGTCTCATCCATACACCTCAGATTCAAGCTTACCATTCTTTATGCAGCTGCTGGACCAACACTGTGCCGTCCTTGGTCCGCAGGTTCATGTCTCAACTGTCCAGAACCCTACGCCTACTTTGTTTACTCCTTGTTTGAATGTGAATCAGCCATACAATCATCGCATCACCCCTGCCCATTCTCTAAATCATGCGCGACCTAGTTCGCCTTGAGACAGGTTCAGGAACATCTGGCCCACCTAAACCTTCTGTGAAGTAAGAGGCTACCATGAGAAGCTTCATAATAAAGCGTATATCTTTACTAATTCCAAAATTTCCTTCAAGACCCTCTTTCGAGGGAACTAAAAAGAAAGAGGGGCCAGTAAAAAGGAATAGTCACAACAAACACTGAAAAAAGCAAACAGAAACGAACAGTAATAACTAAACAAAAATAAACGCAGAATATTCTACATAGTATTGCAGAAAAAAATTTAAGTTACAACGCGGGCATTACCAACACAAGATACAGGGTAAGTACAGGTAGCCCGCAGAAACCAAAGAAATGCATGACAACAGAATTTTCGGGTGTATAATTAATCATCAGAACAGGTGCATCTTGGGTTTTTAAAAATGGAAGAAAGAATGGGTGGCACCATTAGCATAGTTGGTTAAATTATTTTTTCACTCAAATCGCTGTCTTGGTCTTGAAATTTATTTGCGTGAGATTTACTAGCGATATTTGATAGAAAATTGTTATATTTGATGATTGTACGGGCAACGAATGACTTCGCGGAAAAGAATTTGTGGCACGTGGGGCGCTCAAACCTGTAAGGATGAGCAAGGCGAGGAAAATTCCTGGAACAAATCGTCACGTGGCGGGAAGACAGTTCCCGTAACGAAGTCAGTTCGCGGAGGGAGGGTAGTTTCGGCAACTACAAGCACGTGTTTTTAGTGTTGTGGCACAAATATGGGGTAAGTAGTAGGACTAACTGAAACGCACCGCATGGTTTTGCAACGATTTAAATTATTAGTGATGTAAGCTTGGACAGTATCCCAGATGGCAGATGCGTACTGTATTTTAGGGCGGATCAGAGTGGTGAAGCTAAAATTGTGTGAGCAAGAGCATGGTGAATACTCCGTTTAATAAAGCATAGCGAGCGGTTATCTGCTGCAAGCATGAGATTAATGTGGCGATTCTAGGACAAATATGACTGGAAATGATGTCCGAGGTACTTTTATGTATTTGTAAGTTCAACTAACTCAGTGTTAATCCTGTAGGAACTTTGAAACCGGCTTACACGATAGGCAACTGATATAGTTTAAGTTTTAGATAGATTTAAAGCAGTAGCCAGGAAGAGCGCCTTTCACCTATTGCAATTAGATCAGCTTATAAAACGGAGCTGCGAGTGAAACTGAAAGCATTGCGATGCAGCACACAAACATCAGCGATAGTCTAATACAGGAAGAAACACGTGCAGGCAAATCATTATTGAAAATTAAGAGTGACAAGGAACCTGTCTCACTACCTTGATGTACAGTAGACGTTGCAGAGCGAAAATCAAAGTTATAATTGTTAGAAAAGGTGATCTGTACTCGATATTAGTCTTTTCTATAATCAGGCACGTGAGTGCGTTGATGAAAACTTATAATTTTTTAGCAGTCGCTGGTGTGGTACACGGTCAACTGTTTTGGACAAGCCTAGAAACATAGCGTCAATCTGAAAGCCAGCTTTTATTGACAAATATATGCCACGATGAAACTACGCGAGCTGTGTTCCAGACAAAAAACTTTCTCCAAAAACCATGCTGGTACCTATGTATGATGGTATACTCTTCTGAGGAGTGAATTACTTAAGTTTGTATTATGTGCACTAATAGCTTGCATACGGCACTTATGAATATTGGGCTCATATTCCCAAGCGCGTACTGAAACACGTGCAGCTCGAAAGCAGCCAGCGTTTCTGCCAGCCTCTTGAGCTGCTCAACCGCTTACGTGGCCTAGCATGTCAGAGACCTGCGTTTGTTCCCTCAACCACTCTGTCCGGCTCCGGTCCCTTAACGTTGCATCTATAATTTTTAATTTCCATGGCTCTCTGCGTTGTCCTAAACTTAAGCTGAACCCTTTTCATTAACCTCCACTTTCCTACACAATAGGTGAATGTCTTAAATATGCGTCCGTCGGAAATAACATTTTGCAGAATTCTTTCCTACATACAGTGCTCAGTCACTCGCAGGCATTAACTTGCCACAGTATAGGTGGAAAATTCTAAAAGAATGGAAAATAACAAGTGATTGCAGGAGATATAACACATGTATTTCATTAAAACAATGAGAACAAAAGGTGATTTGGCATACACCGTGTATTCTTTCGTGAAGTCAAAAATACGTTGAAAATGTTACAATTCGGAAAACTATTCGCCGGTTATATAACTGTTTTCGTCAAATGGGAGAAGGCACATAGTACGCCATATAACCGAGAGGGGTGAAAGGGATGGATTAGGGGCGCTAAAGACTTCTAAGAAATACGGAGATTTGTGAGGGCACGCTGAGACAACGGCGGCTGTGTCTTACAGAGGGTATGTTTCGCAATTCTGTTTGGTAGAGAAATATGTTTCCAGCGGGATTATAACTGATGGAACACAAAAGTAGACTCTCTGTAGGACAAAACTTGGCTAGCCGAAATGGGGCTGCTCGCAGAAAACAGCTGTTGGTCCAACGTTGGTTGTTCCGGTGCTGAAAAAGCCGGCATGTCTGCATTCCAATAGGCATGCGTTTATTGAAATGGCTGACCGCCATAATGCATGGCCATAATAAGTTACTGTTACAGAGGATTCATGTTATAATTGTAGGCTTCTATACTCCACTACAAAATTTATTCGTCATTGGCTCTCGCTGTCACGCAAAATGCGAAAAACAGTAATGTATTTATTGGTTTGTGGTGATTTTTTATGATGGCTTACGTCCCAAACTGACTCAGGCCATGAGGTGAGGCACAGAGAAGGGCTCCGGGGATTTCAGCAACCCGGGAATCTTTAATGTGCGCTGACATCGCGCAGTTGACATGCCTCCAGTTTATTGCCTCCATCGAGAGGCGACCGTCACAGCCGGGATCGAACCCGCGTTTTTTGGGTCTTGAGCTGAGCGCGATAACTACTGAGCTACCGCGGCGGCTCTACTAATGTACTACTAATCATCAAACTCGCTTGCTTATCTGTTCAGAACTGCGACATAGACGACTGGGCCGCTCTAATGTTTTCTTTTTATTTCAAAACCTCAAATGGCATTTGAACGGGTTTTGCATGAGATATGGCCGTTCGTAATGACAAATGAGTTGATCAATTAAACAGCTTAAGTAGTTTTGATTGCAATCGATAAAACGAGGATCAGGAAGGTTATTCCAGTCCTTGGGCGCTGTTACAAAAAATGAGGAACGGTGGGCTGATCAACGGGCTGAAGTTAGTGCCAGGTCTTGTCAGGGCTGAGGCGGCACAAGTGGCGATGTGCTGTTAAAATAACAGGGTTACGTGGGAATTTACGACATCCTTTACAGAAGAGAGTGATGAGATCGACGTTTCTGTTATATAGAAGGTTTTGTAGGTTTTTATGCGCTTTGAGTTTTGTAGGGCTTCACGTATACGCTTAACCAGAAAAGAAAAGGCGCGCAGCACGCTTCTGGACGAATGCTATTAAGTTTATGTGATTTTACTGGTGCGTGCCGACTATAGCGCATGCGTATTCGAGCTGACGGCGAATGAAGATGCAGTATGCCTGAAATTTAACGAAAGAAGGCGCTAATGGGAGGATGCTGCGTAAAAAGCCGGGGGCCCGGTTAGCTTCTCTGGTGAGTTTGGTAAGTGAACTATATATGCATGAAAGGTCGGCAGATAAGGTAATTCCTAAGTACCTTAAAAACTTGCGGACCTGAGGTGCCGCCCCCGCGAAACGTAAATAGAAGACGGCCTTCTAGTCGTTACTGTACGTGGCCGATGCCGATAAAAGCACACGCAAGCACTGGCTGCCTATTTGACCTCGTTTTCTCCTCGTGCCGTGGCTTGGCACATTCCGCGGCTGTGCAAGTTTTTCACATGAGGTTTTTCACTGATATTATGGCACCAGGCAAAAGGTGTCATTCATGCGAAACGTTATGCTGGCTTGAGCAGTCTTCGAACAAGCAAGGCGGCTGGGACTTTGGCGTCGACAAAAATACGTATTGTTGGCCGTTAGCGGGGCAGCCTAGTGTTTGCTTGCGCCGCAGTGAGGAGGGCCCTTTAAGAGCCCAACGAAAGCACGCCTTCCCGAAGTGCAATCAGAAGGCAGTGATAAGAGCAGCGATGACGAGGAGAAGTGAGCGGGCGCAGATTCGTCGAAATAAATGCCGATTGCGGTCTGTCCCTGCTTTCGTCCTTATTTCTTCGGCCGGCTTACATGCGAGGAACGTTGTTTTCTTCTTGTAGCCATAGCTACGTTACGATAGCATTTCGAGCATTCAGCGTGGCGGCGCACCAACCTGCAGTGCGCAACCCTGCGGCGGCGCCACCACACACTGTCACAGGGTTGGTCACGTGGTGTGGAGCAGCTGCCGGCGGAGCGGCTCCGCGGCAAATCACGAAATTCATCACGTGATTGGTCAGGTGACGAAGTTTAACTCGGCCAGCAGCAGATATGGCGTCACTCAACGTTTAACCAGAGCTAAACCACCGGCAATTTTATTGCCTTCAAATTTCAGGCGTCGGCATAGAGTTGTGGCCGCTCGAGCTTCGAGAAAATATGGTAAGCTGCATTTGGCGCCAAGTTTGGATGCTCGAAGATTGTTCTCACCCCACTAACATCGGCTATGTTTTTATAGAGCGATGGATCACGCCTTCATCTCTTTATAAATCGATACTTTGGGAAGTTATATGGACGATCATTAATATGAATTAAGTATAGTAGAGGACCGAGCAGTGTGTCTAGTTGCGCGCCTCAGATAAAGGCGGACAAGGGACAGGAGCCATCTTTAGTGCGTACCAATTAGTAAAGGTTAGTTTAAAAGTGTCTTATCCAATTAAAAACTAAGTCATTCAGGGAGAGGTATCATAGCTTTAGGGAGAGACGTTTCAGGGGTAGTTTCCCGAATAGTTCCTCAAAACTAGGCATAACGATGTGAACCAGGGTGTTGGGGCGAAGGTTACAGATTACATCATTTATAAGAGGGCTAGCTGAGTGGCGTAATTTAATGAGAGGAACCACGTAATGTTAGCACAACGGCGCATTTAAATACACGGTTATGGAAGATGAACAATTTGTTTCAGGAATGAAGAAAAACATGGCATTCAATTTCTGCCATCTAACAATTGGCATTTAAAACAGTAGGATAGGTATCAATATCAATGCCAATAAATTTAAAGGAAAGAAAAAGGAGGCGCAAAGCATCTTTTAGCACATTGCGGTAGGTAAATACTCAACATCAGCTGCCTCTGGTGCATTGCAAAAACCCTCTGCCAAAAATAAAAGCAAAAAATGGCGGTGGTTTATCTCTGTTTAGACCTGGAGTGAAGCGATAGCTACGGCTGGCCGAGTGGAACTTGTTCACGTGAACAACCACGTGACGAGCCACGTGGTCAGCGTGGCGGTGCAGCCACAGGGTGGCGGCGCCGAGCAGCGTTGGGCGCAGCCACGCTGAAGGCTCGAAATGCTACCGTAATGTAGCTCTCGCTACAAAATACCAGCACACGGCATGAAGCGTTTTCCTGTCAGGCGTATTGCTTACAGATTCTCGGCAACAAACCCGACATTTGCTTCCTGATAAATAAAAGCGTAGCCGCGTGGAGCTTAGTTAACAGATTTGCTGACTGAAAACATTTTACGTCGCAGTCCTCAGCATCCAGTTAGTAGCGACGCCGCAGCTATTCAATTTTCGTAACCAGAAAAAAGAGTGGAGGAGAACAGTGAACCAGCATTTCGTTTTCACTTGCATCGTCAACTCTCAGCTGTCGAAAACAAAATTCGCACCCAATAGCAGCTGGTGTAAGAACGGCTAGAACCTGTGCTTTGACGACGTAAAAACAGGGTAATCCGGAGGCATCCTGAGAAGAGGAGACCCGTTTGAACATCAGCTGACTGAATATATAAGAAATGTCATCCTTTTTTTCACTGAAATGTATAACACAGTCCTCGAATTTTATGCTGCGGAAGTGTTCAAATATGTAGGGTCCTTCTTCTGAATCGGCGAAAGGTGCTTGTGGCATTAGGACGTTTCAAGAAACAGCTGTAATACGGGGCTAGCATTTCCGTGCGAATGTACTTTCCTGTGTTAGGACAGTCCGGGGTAAAATTCTAAATTTACAGAGGTCAGTGACAACCAGCTACTTTAAAAGCGCCCATCACTGAGAAAACGTGAGTGATGTTTGGTAGAAAGTATTGATTTTATTTTAAACAGTACTTTCTAACACATAGAAAACCGTATCCAATATCACAAACAGGAGCGCACAGAGAATAAATGCAAAGAGCTGAACATCAATTTAAAACTAACTCCGAGAAAACACAGAAGGAATGGAAACATACTCGCGCGAAGGTAGAAGTCTTGGGTGGCACGCGAAATTATGTACCAGAGCAGCGTCAGCTTTAAAAGCTGAACATTTTATCGTTACTTTTCCCCTAGATAATCAGTGATGCGACTAAAAATATATTGGCACGGTTCTATTGAACTCCCTGTCTTTGGTGGACACCTGATAAGTAAATCTAAAGTAAATTGTTGGATAACAGGCAATGTCTAAATCGTTGTTTCATAGAGAAGGGTAGACTGTCTTTTTTCATAATTCAGGAAAGGAATCTAGTTGCTGCATGGAAAATTCGAGGATATTTAACAATCGTAGGATATTTATAAATTAACTTAAAGGCTACTAAAAAATTGCGCCGAGTCCGGAAACACACACATTAGCAACAGGCGAAAAACGCACACAACATGTGCGACAAATTAAACATGGAGTCCTTATTGCGTCCGTATTAAAGTGATTATTAAGCGGCTAACGACTCCTGTGTAAGTCAAGCTCACATTCTTAAGCTTAACGCACCCTACAGCTAGAAGATAATAAAGAAAAAAAACCTCCTATACGAAAAGCAGAGCGTGTGATCGCCTTTCATTCATTGCATTCGAGTTAGCTAAGTGCCACTTAATCGACACGGGAAGAGCGACTTAGTTCACGCGCTGAATGCCCTTGCAAGCCTGGAAGTAAGCTATCTTCAACGCATTTCCAAGTTTCCTAACAAAACAAATTTCTTACGGTGCAGGCACGCTTCGTCAATCTTTTCTTTTTATGTAACATTTTCAAAGTTAAAATGAAGGAATCGATCACTGCTCAATTTTGCGTGGGTTGCATAGAACTGAACGTATTTCGTTTAGATAAAGGCCAAAAAGTTGAGCATTCATATTGAACCGACAGTAAAATAAAGACCACAAGCATTGAGATTTGGAAGTCCAACGAAATATAAAAACTTCAGTTCAGCTCACTTTAACGCGCCGGGGTCAAATCGAACAACCGGCCGGCGTATGCGTGTTGACCTTCGTACCGTAGCGTTGGCAGGGGCAGGTTCTTCGTTCTTCGTACTACAATTGCCTTTATTTCGCTGGACCCGGGTAAAACTTGTTGATTTGTTAATCTGAAATTCAGGAGGCGATATCTCGTGGTGCTTGTTCCTTGGATGAATTTGCGGTGGCTGTCGAACCTTTCGGTCGTGTTTTCCAGGAGGTGACTCGGAGCGGACTTTCTTAATTGAACTGTGAAGTGGCAACGAAAGCAGAGAAACAATGAAAATCACGCCACAATTAGTGAAAATGCCCTTTTAAATCATAAGCTTGGCAGACACGCGCACGTTTTGGTCAGTGATCCGACTGCTTTGCTCAGGGGTGCACACATGGAATGTGGCAGTAAAAATAGAGGACCCACGATTCAGCATTGGCCCAAGCACTCGCAGAGTGGGGCTGCATATCTGATAAAGACGCAGTGCTATTTTGAGCGAGGGGAATAATCATAACATTGTTCGAAAATCATGGCCGATGCTTAACCTTCTCTGAAGAGTACAATGCGATAGCATTAGACATTGAGTAGATGAGGCGCACAAAACACAGCACACAGGTAAAGAATAACACGAGACAGGTTATTCCTGCAACTGTTTATTGAATTATTTGTAACCAGGAGAAGGCGTGGTGGGAGGGGAGGCAAAAACAATATAACAAACGACAGGTAAATGAAATGTGCGAGGGCAAGGATACTACAATAGAGGGTACAAAAGCGATTCAACTCTTTCTAGACTTATCTAAAACTGTATTTTCATTCTTATGAATGACAAGAGATGGAGTGCTAACTGAAGAACTCTCGCTTTTTCTAATCCGATGGGCTTCTAGCAATTCACGGGCAGTCTTATCTTTGCTTCTACATAATATCTGAGTGTCTTGGAGCTTCGTTTCACAAATATTCTCCTCTTCTTTGCCACAGTCCTAGCAAAGAACGCGCAAATGTGACCCGATACCAGTTCTTAGCGAACGTTTATGCTCCATTAGACGTTCATTAATACATCGGCCTGTCTGGCCGATCTGCACCTGTCCACAAGTCAGTGGGATGCTATAAACTACCACCACAGCACATTTCACATTTGACATTTCAAAAATGTGAAATGTGAAAGTCTCGGAGGGAACAGCAGTTATCAGTTGGTACCGAGGTTGTCGAAATGGTGAGAGAATACGTCTAGTTTGGGCGGGTAGTCGCGGGTGATCCGGATCATGAAAGGAAAATACCTAGAAGAATTACAATGGGGTGGAACGAATATGGCATGTTCTCTCAGATCATGAACGCAGTTAATCAATATGCCTCAAGTGAAAAGTATGCAGCAGTTCTATCTTATTGGTAAACACCTATGGGCCAGAAACGTGAGGGCTAACGAAAGTTTTTCATCATAAGTTGAGGAGAGTGCGGCGAGCTATGGAAATAAAAATGATAGGTGTAACGTTAAGCTCTCGAGACCGAAAGCGGGCAGAGTGGGTAAGGGAAGAAACGTGAGTTAATGACTTCTTAGCTGAAATTAAGAGAAAGAAATGGGCTTGGGCAGGTCGTGTAATGTCATGAGAGCGTAGCCGCTTGTTCGTAATGGTAACAGAGTGAAGTTGAAGAGAAGGCAAGCGTAGCAGGGGTCGGCAGAAAGTTGGGGGGGCGTGTGAGATCAAGGGGTTGGCGCAGATACGGTGGCCTTAGCTGGCAAAGCACAGGATTAATTGGAGACACATTTTGGGGGCCTTTGCCTTCCAGTGGGTCTAGTAAGGCCCATGATGATGATGATGATAATGATTATGATGATGATGATGATGTACTCACCTTTTACGGAGCGCATTCGAAAGATTTTAATGCGATAGCATTTCAGTTGTAATCTCACCAAAATTGCCGCCTTTTATGTCAAGAAATTCCCTGATTGGCAAAGCGAGGTTACGTTACGTTGTGACATTACCACAACCTCCCCACTGTTTAGGTGCCAGTAAAATTATTGATTCGTCGACAGATGACACGTGACCTTGTGTTGCTTTGGCAACCTGGCCACTTCGGCACGCGGTAACCCGGAGGGAGATTCACCTGAATATTTCCGTTACTTGGCCTATATATGTTCGAAGCTTGTAAGGAATGGTGGTGTTTTTATTATTCTGCTGGGGGATTCAGATGTCCGCTTATACTTCACCCCAAGCTGAACGTGCCCTTACAAACTCAGGTGCGGCGCCGCGGCCACAACCTCGGCGGACTCTCTCCGGCCTGGACAGCTCTTACTAGACACGTTCAATTACTGGAAGTCACCGTCCCACTCTTCCCCCGTCGAGAGCCCGCCGTCGGTATTTTCTTGCGATAAAGCAGACAAAGGGAAGGTCAATCGCACCGAGCCGAGCGTGGTACGAATTCCACAAGCTGCTTCCCAGGGAGGCATCCTTCTTTTTGCGGTCGTCGGCCACCTGACGCTGTAGAAATTTCCGCTGCTGCGGCCGCCACCGTGGTCATCCCGGTCGATAAAATCTACGCTTCAATCCTATTCGTCTGGTGTGCATCCCGTTCATAACAGCACCAAGTGCTGCTTTTGCAGAGCTTTTACGGGGGCATTTATTAGAACTTACCTCTATCTCTGCTGCCAGTTATGCAGCGCAAATGCAAACAGACATCCAACAGTAGTATCTAGAGCTAGTAAACACTGTGTGTGCTGTATTTATATTTTGCAGCATCCGAGCTGTCGCTGACATGAGATTCGTGGCATTATCAAAGGAATGACCATGTGTTGAACTCTTTCGTTCGATCTCCGTCTACGAGAAGCAGAACAAAAAAGCAAGAAGGTATTCGAAGATTCTTTTTCTTTCACACACTTGCCGTAAAAGCATAATTTTCGTTCACTGTGTAGTATTGTACATCGTGTAAGGTATCTTCGCGCAGGAACCCCAGAAGGCTCCTGCCCGCATTGTTGCCGGTCAGCCACATGAAGTCATCCTCCTCCCTTGTCGCCATTAGCCCCACTTGCTGTAAAATCTACGCTTCCTCTTCTCAAATGGTTTGTTTTTCGATAAGTGGTAATTTCGTTGGTTCTCCTGGCATTGATAATACTCTGCAACCGTTTAAATTTCCGAGCTTAGAACAAATTCACATTGAAAAATCTACAGGTCGAATATGGTAGTTTCAAGCGGTTCTAAGTTGCATTAAGTACAGCGCACTCGAGCGGCCAGGCATATTCGCTCATGCATGGGCTTTGGACCTGCATAAAACTAAAGTGTCAAAACCAATACACTAATTTCGAACGGGCGCATTCCCAATGTGCTTTCTATTTTAATAAGCCGAATCTAAAAATTACTAAGACATACTTTTTTGTACAACAGCCTGTCTCATGGAGTTCTGATTCTCCTCTGCTGCTCCTTGTAGCCGTTTGAGTGCTCGCAATTGAGAAAACTGTTTAGCACAGACCTCAGGGCAGAGGGTCTTGTTTCGCCGAAGCGTTAGCATCGAAAGACAGGGACAACAGAAACAGAGAAGACAGGAGAAATCACCACACACTGTACGTCCATGTCCAGCCGATAGTTTGCATCCACCAAACAGGGCTAAGACTTTTTAAGGGATTACCTTCTTCCGGATATAGAAACCGGATAGAGAAACGCGTACAGAAAAGGAGGGATAACTGATGCGTTTCATATCTTGACGAACATGAATTGATGCGTTAGTAAGCCAGCTGTGACGTTTTTCTTCTAGGGAAATGAGCCTCTTGCCCAGTGGACGGCTGTTCACGGATAGCTTCGCACACGTTTTGAAGCGGTTTCGCTGTTTTGAGCAAGTGCATGTGCGTAGTGTTTGTATTGTATTAATTGACGTGCTTACTTCCAATAAAATTAAGTCATAGGTTCACCACTGTGCGCATGTGTCTCATCTCGTTCTCTGCCCTGGTGCTGAGGCGCTGTTTGAAAATTGTGAAGAAATTGCGTATCTCCAAATAAACCGCTTTTCTACAGAAATCAAGGTACTTTCACTTACAGGACACTGAAATTATGACGGGGACAACGCGACTAGAATTTTAAGGTATAATACAAATTAACACGCACGAAACTAGAAATACGTTTCAGAGATAACATTATTGCTGCATAGTTTCACCGAACTCTTGGCTTAATATGACAGGGGCCATGGAAACGAACGAGAAGGGCCAGAGGGCAACACCAACTGCACTGCGCGCTTTGGGGCTACATCGCTTTCTGTCGGGCGAAAAACGTTTATTTAAAATTTCGGCGAACGATTGGCAGCCACTAGTGAATTTACATCGAATTTATACCCTATACATTTTTAACTTATAGACATATTGGATCCATGGTCGTTGCGCAAATAGCAAATCCTCTGTTTTCGGTAAAGTTGGCTGCGAGCAAGAATGCCATGTTCGGGTTATGACAACGGGATTAAGTTCCAGCTGCGTGGTTGTAGTGCTGAACGTGAATAATCGCGTTGCTCCCAAAACTGCTCTCTCTTTACCAGTGTAACATAACAGAGCCGGGAAAAATTATGCTATTTCAACAAATTTGAATTCTATCGTTCAGCTTGCACGACAGCATATGGTGCCTGGAGTAATTGGGGTAAACTAAGCTTTCTTTTGAGTACAGTTTCTCGTCTCCAGGATAATAAAGCCGTATGTATATTCCACATTGCAATAGCGTAAAGAATAGTGGTGCTCACGGCTAACCACATATACAAGCCAGGCTACACGCATTTCGCTAGCAACGAAAGCACGTCAAACGCAAAGCTTTTTCTTGCCCCAGCACAAGAACATAATGGTCGATTTTTCACCAAACTAGAAGTGTGCTTCGCTTAGTGTGAGATTACAGGGGACTATTTTGGGCTAAGCATAATTGCAGCCGCCTGCAGGGCATCTGAGTTTACAGATAACGCCCCACGTGTCTGGAGTGCGGCAGTAGCAGAATGGTATTAAGTGCACCGCGAATAATAATATGTAAACAGGGCCGTGATATTGCACAAGCGCCGCTGCACGGCGTTGAACGCATGGAAATTGGGTAGTGAATACTGCCTGTGCCATTGGTTAGGAATTCTCTCTAAGCCCGTCGCATTCTTCATTGTACAGTAAGATGCGCTAGCAACCCGAGGCGCAAAACAGGCTTTGGGGTTCTGCGGCTCCCGCAGCATCGAATTCCGAAGAAGATAACTGCCCAAGAGCGACGGAGATAACTGCCGAAGAGGAGAGCGTGGAGAGGGAGACTACCGGAACTGCCTGCAGAGGCGCGCGGACGCAGCAGTGTAGCTCAAGCAACCTTATCTCGAGGACCCGGAGCATGACCCGGAGCGCCGTGCTGGATCACAGGGGAGACATATTCCGAACCTAGCGAATCCCAACGAAGATGCATAACGATCCATTGAAACTGGGGGGAAGTGGAGTCGCCGTTGTGACCACTCCTGTGCCCCTGCCGGGTTGGAGCACCGTCCGCATTCACAAGAAGTTTGGACCTGTGCTCACGCTATGTTAGCGGGAATAAACGTGATCAAAACCAGCATCGCGCATCCAGTTCTTCAGTGGCGAGATAGTCTGGTGCGACGGTTACTCGACTGCTCTCGGGAAACTTCGTTGCCCCACCAATCGATGTCTCTTCAGCGCGACGCTGGTTAACTATTAAGCGTTTTTTAATCTGGAAACAATAGAGCTCCCTTCGACGCTAAGAGAAACAAACACGCAGCATAGTTGAATAGAAATTGTAGAGCTAAGCTTACCGGCTTGCTGCAATAATCATGAAATCTAAATTAATCATGAAATATGTGAAAATTCTGGTTCAGCTTTATCGCTATTCTGCATCTGGCCATGAAATCTACATCTCCAGCCTCAAGAGAAAGCGTTGCCGTGCTAATATGCGCATAGCAGCAAAACCTGATCTGGCAATCCGTCGCCTCTCTCCATTTTCCCTTTCGCATCTGCACCCTCCCTCCTCTGCTTCTGTCTTTTTACTCTACCTCCTACCAGAGTGTTTGGAAGGTGGTGACTATAAACAATTCAATAAAAACAACCCTAAATTTGTACATTCCCTTAGTTAAGGAAATTGGAATGGTCATTAAGTCATGAAAGTCTTAGAGCTGACGCTGTAGCGTTCACGGTACAATGTATCCTATGTGGGTAAACAAAGGCTATAAACGCGTATGACGCGACAGCGTTAATGGGCCATTCTTATTTGGGAATTAGGCGGAATTGGCTCATTCTCTACTTTTCTTTCGTAGACACCTGGGAGGCCTCATCCCACCCGTGACCCAGCGGTGCTGCGGGTAAGCGGTCCGACAGGGCCCTACCACGGCAGGTGCGGCCACTGGTGGAGCTTGAAACACAATTCACTATTGCCGAGCAACCTCGTGTCACAAGTAATTAACTTACCTGCTCAGTGGGCAGCTTCATCACAATCTGGTGGAGAGGTCGCGAGAACATCACAAGGCCACGTGACCTTGGTGGCCAACCGAAGTTGAGCCACCGGGGATTTTTCCTCACAACGCCGACGACGGGTTTTTCTACAGAACGGGAGCCTTGAAGATGTAGCGCCAAAACAATGAGTAGCGAGCGTTAGCGCCCTAAAGATTTATTTATTGATTGATTTCAGGTATCCTAAGGACCCTGCAGGGCATTGCATAGGGGGGGGGGGGGAATCTGATGAAAACATGAACATGATCACAGAAAACGAGAAATTAAGGGGTACAGCATTTTGAGAAAAGAACAATAACGCATATCTAAACACCTTTAAGGAACGAAAATTTCTCGACATGACACATAATTCACGAGTAAGCAATTGCACTAAGATATATACACCTGCATTCACTAGAAGTATTCAGCGCACTGTTAGTACAGATACTGCAAACACACTGCTGGCAAGAGCAGTAACCTTCCCGAAAGAGCGAAGGCAAAAAGAAAACATTACAAGAGGAAGAGTCGCGGGTACGAAGAAAAGGTAGTAATGAACATCGGAACTGTGGCAAGTCTGGTATTGCCACCGATGCAACTCGTAGGTTGCCTCTGCATCACTATGCCATGCAAGGCTGCTTTGTCGGGGCACGAATCGAGGGACACTACGATTTAAGCGGGCGTCTCGCATACTTTGCAATCTGCCAAAGCGGTCTTGTCTCCCTGATTCCGGAAGTCTTCAACAGAGTATGCGGGAAAAGCTCTGGCTGATCGACTCGACATCCGAAGAACGCTGCTTTTGTTGTCAGCATTTACAAGCCTTGCATGGGCTTAATATGCAAATAAGCTACTTCCTACGCATGCCGCACGTGTTTGCCTCATAGTGAATCAGCGAATGTGCATTTATTTCTTCTCGAAAAAAAATAGCAACCGGAGGATCAGCAGAGCACAAGGAAAACTTTACAATTCCACTTGACGAGCTTCGAGTATTTTCGAATGCCCTATATTGACAGGCCAGAGTAAACACAGAGCTCTGAACAATACAAATCGAACCTAAATATATATATTAGCTTCGTAATATATAGTGAATCTTAAGCGGCAGAGAAATCTTTCACCATGTAGTTGCGAATGGTAGTTATGTTATTTGCTTCTCCATAAAAATGGTTAAGTAAGGCAGAAACGGCTAGACGAAGCATTTTTTCAGTGAATTTCAAACGCGGAAAGGAGTTTTTTCAAAACTGAATACTCTGCGTCTTGTAATTCCGTGTTGGAGGGGTCAAGTTTACAAGTGCGCGGTAAAATTCACCTGAAACGTGTTTATCTCTTTATGTTTGGTTTTGGAAGACAGAATGAGTAATAGTGCATTAAAACAAAGTTATAACTAATAAAGTGTTGAGATAAAGAGCTTAAGGCAAAGGAAAGTCATGGTAATTACCTGCTACTCTCCCTATGGACATGGTCACGTGGCTAGCATCCAAGACCCAAGCTATACTTTGTAAACCTAGACACTAAGCAATTTAATATCTGCAGCTTGAATGCCCGCTCTTTCATAGCTCATAGTTTCCCGACTAATACCTGGAGTCACAAAGACAGTCTAAACATAAAAATAAACCGCGTCTGCCTTTGATGATGGCTGCCTCTTATTATGCAATACATTTCTGTGTCCTAAAAACAAAGTTTAATACGTCATTCAATCAACAATACCCTACTAACCATCCTTTATTGACGCCTTATTGCAATATTGTCAACTTGATGCATCTTTTGCGGCGTTCAAAAGAAAACGTTTTTTTCGCTAAATTGACATCGGGATCAATTTTTTTTCACCAGTATTCGTGTATGAAGCAAAAACACAGGGGCTAACAAAATGTTTGTTAAATCGACTAATGTGGCCACACTTGGAAAATAATATCATAGTGATAAAACTAGGAGAGAAGAAAAGAGCTCAGGGGACTTTGAACGAAAGATGAACAGTAGACATCCAAGCTCAAATAGATCAGAAGGGACCGACATGGGAGAAGAGTGCAACTCACAGGGAAACTATTCAGTGACCTCTTACGGTAAACAAGTGTATTTCAAGAGAAGGCACAGGTAGCAGAGGGCGGCAGAGAGCCTCACGGACGCGTAGAACTACGACGTTTTAAGGAATAAATGGCAGCTGCTTGCACCTAAAGGGGCTGATTTCAGATCTGTAGCCGCGGACAT
This sequence comes from Amblyomma americanum, assembly GCF_052857255.1. Taxonomy (NCBI): domain Eukaryota; kingdom Metazoa; phylum Arthropoda; class Arachnida; order Ixodida; family Ixodidae; genus Amblyomma; species Amblyomma americanum. The sequence goes on along the minus strand of NC_135497.1, from coordinate 28,255,098 downwards.
GGTTTTGCATGGAGCGTATTTAGCGTCGCGATGATAATGATTTGAAACCCCTCTCGTGGCACGTAGAATAGCTTATCTAGCGTTCAGCAACAAAACTGGCTATCAGATGCTGCGATATGAGATACTTTACAGTTTTTATGTAGTTGCGGATATCTCACGCATCCACGATTAATGTTATCGTGGTGTTAGCGTGAAATGTGTAAGCACTAGAATAAAAATAAAAAATACCGTTTTCAGTAAACTTCTTTTTAGATTTTGGTAGCACAATGATGTTCAGTTACGCCTCCTTAAGCTCTCTAGAACATATCAGCATGTGTGCGAGCCTTGTGAGGGCACCAAAGGTTGTGCTTGTCCGCTCATGGCGCAGAATGCCTTATGCCTTTTGGTCGGATGCTTCACACAGTGGCAAACCTCTGTGCGTAGAGACCGCGCATGACGAGGTCGACACTGAAGAATACACGCATCATGCCTGGGGAAATGGAATGTGAGTAGTCTTGAAAGCCAAATGTATAGACTTCTTTAGCGTAAGGAAATGATGATAAAACACGATTTGTAAGAAACATGGCACCAGTATAGTCCTTTGTTGAAGTAATTTGCAATCCATCGAAGCAGGTGCGAGTAGCGCAAACAGATATGAACAGACAGGGAAGTGACGAACACAGCGCTGGCTTACAACTGAGCTTTATTGAAAAACATTGGTATATTTATAGACATATTTTGTTTCGCGTGATGCAGTCAAAGTCAAAACATCATGCGACATGTGCCGTCCTCTACTATCAACAAAAAAAAACAGAATCAGTGAAGCGCGAACCGCGAGATAACACTTGCGTGAACACGCCTAAACAATCAACAAGAACAGGATGGAATCAGCCTAGGATAAACTGGGTTGAACTGTATAAGGGCTTCTGTTGTCAGAATGTAAAAGTTAAAAGTAAAAATGTTTCGAACCTAAGAAAACATAAAAAGACATTATTGAAGCATGTGTGCTGGCACCATTAAAGAAACCTGCAGAAATAATCCCGCAAAGCACCCCACGTAACATGACGTTCTGTTTGCGTAACCCTACGCTGCCTGCAGGAACAAAAGTTCTTTCTCATGGAGCAAGACCGGCGCTGCGCTGACGCACAAGTCCTTTTTCTGTTTGATGGCATTTGCCTCCAGAATATTTCTTGTTATCTGACTGTTGCTTATACCCATTATCTTCCTTTAGCGAAAAATTGCGCGTTTGTAATATACGGCGGGATATTTATAATGTATTTTAAGCATATTTTGTATTCACGAATACACTAAAACTATGCCGGAAATAGGTTCCTGAAATTTTATGCATGGTATTCGATATGTATTTTTAACATTTGCCAATAATAAGTCGCTTAAAGCATGCTTCGAGAACGTGCGTTTCAAACACGTGAAAAAATATATGTGGTTTTAGTATCTTGTAATTATATTAAAAGTGTACTCTCGTAAATATGACACTATTTAGTCTGAAGTATACTTCAGTTTCAATAAACTGGCCGTCCTTGTTAACAGTATGAAGCACATTTTTAGCTGCTGTAGAACCATCTAGTGCTTGAAACCGCATTTCAGGAAATGGCCTTTGCGTGTTGGTAATGTATTGAAAGTGTACTTTCGCAAAGTATACTTCACTTCTAACTAATCTGCTCTCTGCGTAAACATAATTGCAGCATACTTCAAGCTGCGGTTGAACATTTATTGCTCGAAATCGCGTTTCCAGAAATGACATGCTGGCAATGTGTTTAAAGCGTACTTTCGTAAATGCGAAATAAATTCGTCCAAAGTATACATTGCAGCACACTTCAAGCTGCCGTTGGACAGCTAGTGCTCGAATTCGCGTTTCGCGAAATGACATGTTGGCAATGTATTTAAAGTGTACTGTCGCAAATACGACATTAATTCGTCAAAAGTATAGTTCTGGTCTAACGAAAGAGCTATCCACGTAAACATATTTGCAGCACACTTCAAGCTGTCGTTGAACATTTATTGCTTGAATTCGCGTTTCGGGAAAACACATGTTGCCAATGTATTTACAGCATACATTCGTAAATACGAAATAAATTCGTTCAAAGTATACATTGCAACACACTTAAAGCTGCCGTTGAACAGTTAGTTCTTGAATTAGCGTTTCAGGAAATGACATGTTGACAATGCAGTTAAAGTGCGCTTTCATGAATACTTTGCAATCCGGCCTATGGCTCTCGAACCTTCGGAGGCTGGCGCTTAAGGATAGACAGACAGAAAAACTTTATTTGGCAAGGGACTTTTAGACCCTGCTGGGTCCCTGGGCCACTGCGCGATCCCGCACTGCATCAAGTAGGTCATGTCGGGACATGGCGTCAGCAGCCCGAGTCACCGCAGCAAGCTGCAATGTCGGGTCTGCAGACATGAGCAGGACCTCCCAGGCCTCCCAGCTTGAGATGGCGTGCTGTCCCTGCGGTGGAGAGTCAGCAGGGCAGCCGAAAAGAATGTGAGAGAGTGTGGCGTGAAGGTCACAGCTTAGAAAGCATGCAGGGGACGTGCCAGAACAGTGGGATAAAAGCTGAGAGCATGACAGAGAGCGGGTCTGGAGAGATCTGAAGAGGATCTGTTGGGAGTGCGTAAGAGAGGGGTGGGTAGGGGGGTAAGTACGACGGTCCAAACAGGGTATTTGTGTGAGCTCCGCAAAGGTGTGCAGCCGCTCCCTCGAGAATCTTGGATCGAGACTGTCCTGAGTACGGCAAATCAAACCTCTTCCGGCAGCCTCGTTTCCAGTGTTCCCAGAGTGAGCCGGCACCCACTGGAGCTCTACCCTGCGCGGTAAATTTTGGGTAGGGGTGTTCAACAATTGCCAGGCAGGGTGTGAGTCCTGCCCCTCGCAAAGTTGGACAGAGCCGTATTGGAGTCGCTGAAGATGTATTGGGGCGTACGAATGTGAATAAGAGCTAGGGCGATAGCGGTCTCCTCTGCCTCCTCGGATGTAGAGCCCGAGGGAAGACGGTGAGTTAGGGATGGGGTAGGGTTTGATTGTAGGCAATTGCTACCGCTTTATTCGCTGTACATGCGGCGTCTACCAAAACTGCATCGTGGGCTTGCCCGTAATACTTAAGGAGGGCATTAGCGCGAGCTACGTGGCGAGGGATATGATATTGGGGATGGACGTTTCGAGGAAGGGCTTTCACAACAATAGGTGTAGGGATGTGTCGAGGGATCGCAATAAGAATTAACTTGGCATGTTGATGCGAAGGGAGTAAAGTATATGGCGGCCAGTGGCGCTCGTGGCAAATCTAAGGTACTGTGTCTGAAGGTGCGCGTCAACTTGTTCCTGAATGGCGTTATGCATGAATAGTCCAAGGAGTATGGCTGTGCTAGTGATACGAGGTAGGTTTAGGGCTGCCTTAGTGCCAAGGCGGATCATGGCGTTCACGCGTTCGGTTTCAGTGCGGTTCAATTTCAGATATGGGGTTGCGTATAGAATGCGGCTAATTAGAAAGAATGCGGACTTAGAGGGGGAACATTCGGGCCCGATGGATGACGCGTGAGAGAAGATGGTGTCTGCTGCTAACTGAACAGTTTCCTCGATTTCCCCGTCAGAGCCATGAGTGGTTCATGTGGTAATATCATCAGCGCACAGGGTATGCTTTAGGTGTGGGATTAAAGCCGGTTTGTGAGCTAGGGGTATGAGAGCAACGTTAAAGAAAAGGGGAGAAAGGACCGCGCCTTGAGGGGTTCCGAGCTCTCCGAGTGTATAAAAGGATGTGGTAATCTGATCTATGTGCAGGAAGGCAGTGCGGCCCGAGAGAAGGGCGCGAGAGTAGTTTTATGTTTTAGAGCCTACCTGTAGCGCCTGCAGTTCCCGTAAGACGGCATCGCGTCGAATTCTGTCAAATGCCTTGGTGAGGTCAACTGCCAGGATAGCTTTAGTGTGGTGGGGGATGGTATCATCAAGCACGTCTTGAGTAATTTGAAGTAGGGCGTCCTGCGCAGATAGATGCGCACGAAAGCCGAGCATACTGGTGTGGGGGGGTGGGGGGGGGGTGAAGGTGGTTGTCTTCTATGTAAGTTGTTAGCCGAGCAGAAATCATGTACTCGAAGACCTTCCCTAGGCAGGATGTAAGAGAAATTGGGCGGATGTTTTCTAGGGTGATAGGCTTGTGGGGTTTTGGAACAAAGATGAATTTTCTATGCTTCCAGGAGGCAGGGAGAGTACCTGCCTCCTAACATTCGTTAAAGTAGTTGACTAAGTCAGAGATGAAAGATTTCGGATAGCTGCATTGGTAATTTTATCTTCTCCGGGAGCGGTATTCCGCAATTTCAACAGGGCGGCGTGAAATTGATTCTGCAATAAGGGCGTCAAGCTCGGGCTGGGGTGGGCCCCGCATAATCGGGGTATTTCCAAGGGAGACCGGGGGTGGTATAGGTGCGTTTCACCTGCGCGAGGAAGGCATCGGTGTCCTGTCGATGGTTGTGTGCGAGGCGGCGAATGCTAAGGCGCGTCTGGGATTTGGATTGCGTGGGGTCTAGCATGTGCCGTAACAGGTGCCAAGCGCGGGTAGAGTGGGAATACTTAATGTCATTAGGTTGGAATGACATTCGCCATTGAATGAGTTTGGGGAACTCATTCGCATTCGATCTCGAAGCGAATGTGTACCCTGGACACCAGGTACGCAGCAAAAACACGCGACACAAAAAATAGCATGCGCACTGCTAAAGTTAGAAATTGTATTTATTTAGTTATGCTAAGAAATGTTAATTTTGGTGCAAACCTCTTGACACTAGAAGCTGTCGTGGATAGTTGTTGCTCTCAGTCCCAGCAGCAGCCAACGGCAGCGGCCGATAAGCACGGCCTTTCCCGCGACCCCCAATCATTTGGGCTGCGTATTCCTTGTTCGTTGGCGTTTCATGTTCGTTTAGCTCTGATGTTGGGTCACATGTTGGGTCACACGTTGGGTCACACGCGCCGGTCGCGTATACAGCGCGCTATGCATGTGGCGTAGTATTTGTGCGGTTGCGTGGCGACTGCAATGATGCGAATGAACTGGAAATTGACGATATGTGGTTGTTTCGCTCGTGGCAGCAATGTTCTGTCAGTTTTGAATGTTTTTTTTGCATGATGCAGTCGCTGTGAATGTCCGCCGATCGAAAGGTTATGACTGGCCGCTGCGTTCCCCACTCACTGGCTACACTGAAAAAGAGCCTGCGGTTATTGGCGCCTCCTTCGTAGTCATAATTTACAGTATCAGTGTCGCCGAATGCTGCTGGATTATGCTACATTTGCTGTTCTAACGTAAAAACTGTTTACTAGATCCCAAGACTCTCACGTATGCCAGCAGCGCGGAGAATGATCTGCCGAACATAACTATTTTTTGCGTGGTTAACACCCGCTTGTCCAACATTAACTGGGATCACTTTGTCTTATTACTCCTCCATATGTAAGGGATTCCAAGCAGTGAAGGGAAATTTCTTCTCCAAATGATCCGTCGCCACACTCTTCTGGGGCGGACAACTGAGGACATGTCTGAAACAATACGTTCACATTTTCTCGTTTGCTAAAGGCTTGTTCCGCAATAAAATTATGCACATCGTCAGAGTTTCCCACTGAATAGTTTTGAATAGACGTTGATTGATAGTACGATGCGACACCTTGCTGATTATTCAGCAAGACATCTGTCGTTTTTATTGGAAGGAATTAAAAATAAACGGTTCAGTGAAATTTGTAATTGAATAAGGCAAAATAGCAACAAAAAATTTCAGTTGCTAAGTATACAAAAACGTTAGTTTTTCATTCTGTTGAAAGCACGAAGGAAAAACAATAAAAGCAACCAATTCACAAAGAAACCTGAAAAATTCAACTCTATATTACGGTTTCATTTCAATGCCACTATTCACGCCAAACTCAACTAAGGGGAGTCGGAGCAACACAGGCCGCCTTTCTCGCTTCAGCGGAATTGTCTGCTCCAGTTGCCAATAAAAGACGCTGGCTTACCGCCTTACTCCATAGTCGCTGGCTAAGGCAGTAGACCTTTCATTAGGTACTGGTCCGGGCTAGTTGTAGTAAGTGGTTTTGTTAAAATAATAGATAGCAGACAGAATGGAGAATTGAAATGAAAGAGGTGAAGGGACCAGAGGAGAGGATTTGACTCATGTTGAGCAGAAAAGACGCGCGGCAGGCAAGGTGTCATCCCCGCTGCTGTCATCGAGAGAAAAAAAAAGTAAGCTCCAGGACACGCCTGCCCAGAAGCACGCGTGACGAATTTTACTTATCTCGTGGCTATACGTGACGGCAACCAAAGTAGCATATTTTCCCCAGTAGGAATTTACTGAAAAGCGATACCAAAAATAAGGCGCCTCTTCTTGACCAGTGTAATTCGTCACGCATACTCTCTCCCAAAACTGAAGTCAAAATTTCATCGCAAATAAGCAGTGGTTGCTATCACGCTCTTGTGCAAAGTGGATCATACACACGCACAAGTTAATTGTAGACTACGAAAGAAAACCACGCAGTCGGATTCAACAAAGGTGACCGTTCCACACATTTCTTGACAGCAAGACAAATTATAAAATAATGTGAGTCAATTTTGTGCTGCCATTAAACAGTGAGACACCTACACAGTTCCCTGGTCAGTTTCAACAACACCCCAAACACGAGGTGGACAGTGTATGTCAAAATCTTCTGACAGTTGTTGTGCTTTCATGTATTTATCTCTTATATACTGCCACTGATTTGTCGCAGCAGCAACAGAGGAGCAAGTTAATGCGCAAACATCCTCGAAACTGTCGTTGACAGGAAAGCTTGATATTCTCATTAGAACTGCCCGAGTGGCAATGTTTCGCGATTATCAAACTCCAGCACTAAATAAGCAATTCTGACTGTTGGAAAAGCAATCTAGATGTAGAGTGTCCGGGTGTATGATAGCGCTGGAAATATTACAACCGCTTTAAGGATGTAACGAATGTTCGCAAGGCGCCGAATTTCTCAGCAGATGAGCTGCGAAACATGACATATTTTAGCTTAACTCCGATGAACTGTTTGAAACATCTCTGGTACCACCTTTTCTTGTTAGAACAGCAGGTTCGCGGATTTTCACGCGGTAGTGGCAGTTTTATCTTCCGAACGGTCACCCGCCACATTGCGCTCTATGCAGCCGAACCGGAGAGCGTGACCAAACATGTTGCCGTCGCGGGCGGTGTCCTCACCCTGAAAGCGGAGGCTAGCGGGCATCGAGGCACCCTAGTTTTCCGAGCTGCGCCACCGGCTGCGTGTTGTATACCACTTTTGCTCACGATGTGCATGTAAGCGTTTAAGAGCGATGTCTGCATGCATATATTACGACTAGGACCTGCGCCGCCGCAGGAGCATTAAACTTGCCGTGTTAAGTAATAACGATAAAAAAATTCAGCAAAAGCTTCAGCGGATGCAAAAGACAACCATTCAGGCGATCCATGCGTTGGCTCGAAGAGGCGGAGAGCTGAGCGGCTCACCGCGATATGCAGTCCGATCACGTTTTCACGCCTCAAGTGTTTAAATTAGGGCTCTCACACATCCTTCGAAGCCTTGGCCAAACCATAGTGTCGTCTTCCCACTCCTTTACGGCCGTATTAGCCGAAACACTGCCTGTCGGAGCCGATCGCCACCAGACGCAGCAGCCGTAGCGCTACAGTGAAATAGAAGCGGAGAGGCGCGCGCCGAGCAAGCAGGAGGCGTGTAATGGCGGCCTCATCACGTGATCTAAGATGGCAGCCCCCATGGCACGGCGCTGCAACCGCTCGCCTTGGGAGAAGGCGCAGTGGAAGAAGATGACGCGGATGGTGCCCGCGTGTGTAGCAAGCGGAATCTTCGAGCTTACGGGAAGCTGCTTCTTCTACCGACCCCAAAGTCAAAGCCTGGCGTGAGGCTGACGGCCTACGGAAGAATGAAGCGCGGAGAGCTAAGTGCGTACCGGAGAAGCCACGTCAAAAACGTCTCGCCATGCGTCTTCACCTTCCACAAGCCGTGTCTTCTTCCATTGCGTCTTTTCCCAAGGCTGAAAACTGAAAACAAAACATTTTTACAGATTTGCCTGTCTGGGTGGGTTTGAAGACTTATAAACTGCACATCTCCAACCAAAAATTTTAATTTTAATCCAACGTTTCGAAGCCGACTGGGCTCCTTCATCAGGGGTGACTAAGGGCAGTAGCTAGCGTCTTCAAGTATTGAGGGGACGAGGGGGTCAAAGGAACGAAAGTTGTGTTTCGAAAGCCGTGGGGGAGGGGGAGGAAGGGGGGCTAAATTGTTAGTCACGCTGTCACACTGTGGGGAGGTGGTCAATGGCGACTTTTTTTCGTTGAGTTGAAGAGCCAAGTCCCTGGGCAGGATTCTTTTTGTGCGGTTGATGTTGTTCGGGGTGATTTGGATGTGCCAGGATTCGAGAAGGAGCTTTTGTGGTAACTTGTTTCGCTTCCGAGGATGCGGGTTTCTTCGAAGTTGATTCCATGGTGCGAGTCCTCGGAATGTTCGGCTAAAGGATTGCGCTTTCTTGCGAAGCTGTGGACGTCGTTTTTATGTTACGGAATTCTTTTTTGAGATTTTTGGTTTCGCGATGTAGCTTGCATCGCAGTCAGCGCAAGGAATTTTCTTTGCGCTGACTAAGAATTCGGCAACAAGTGAAGCTCTGGTAACGCAGCGGAAATATTTATTCCAAGAAAGAAGAAACATAAAACCAGACGCTTTAGCTCAGCGCCAAAAAAGGAAATAACACAAAAAGATGCGATAAATATTAGAGCACCAAGCAGTCCTGAAACGACACTTAATCACAGAGATCATTTAGTCACTCATCTGGTAACTACAGATAAATACAAAATAAACGAAACTTGCGACACCAAATCACCGAACATTGTACACGAACAAGATGAATTTTTTTGCACTCAGCAATTATCACATCTCACATTAACGAAATTCTAGTGGTGGCTGTATAGAAATTTCACCTGCAATTTTTCTTGTACTCTACGATAAATGCGACGCTTTGGAGGAACTTGACTCATTCGCTTGCGAGCGTAAAAGGTACAAAAATATGAAGGCAAGGCCACCAAAGTTTAATTTAAAGGCAAAAACGAAAAAACTTCCAACAGAATCTGGAAGCAGTCTATAGTGCCTATGATTAATTTGCGAGAAACCGCCATCCACCTGGGACATTCAGTGTGCCTGAATGAAACAAAGGTTTCAGAAGATTAAAATATAAATTCAATTTGACACAACCCACCAGGACTTGGTACGGAAACACCTGTAGATATTTTTTCCTCTCAGGGACTGCTGTACCTCACATCAGTGAAACTCAACCAGTGGTGACAATCTTGCACTATTATACTTTACCATAATCACGACGCTTTGAAAGGCCTTCATTTGCTTGCAAGCGCGACGAGGAATCAAGGCAAACTTGCCGTTCACTCAATGGCCTGTAATGGGGGCATCTTGCAAGCACCAATTTTAATTTCCAGTGGAAATATTAAGGCTATTTAACCCAGCAGCAAACTCTGCAGCCCAGCCTACAACCCACACCCTCTGGGAACTTACAGAGCACACAAACGCATCTCCCCTCATAGCCGCTTGTAGATCCCCATGAGTAGCCATTCCTGAAACTGAATCAGAACGCGGCGTGTTTGCACAGAAATGACTCAGAGATCAAGAACCATAGCACCGCATTAATCAATGGGGGCTCAGCATGCACTCTGGTGAAGCTTGGCCTGTGACAAGCTGATGCTTCGAACTGTTCACGTGAGATCAGCACAAACCAGAAGTTGACAGGGTTCATGCGAGATCAGCACAGGCCAAAGGTTGATATGATGGCACAAATTGAGCGCAATGCTTGCCTCCTATAAGGCACTGAAGTGGTAAGAAAACTAGGAAAGCATTCCAGAAACAACACCCAGTGTGAGGCACCTGTGCACAGCGACCTGCCACCTACCAGTCATCTGGGCTTGACAAGGGGCACCAATACAGTGATCACCAGGCTGGAGCTGGTTTCTTGGTCCCTCAAAAATAGCTAATGACTTGGCAGTGCTAGGACGACTATCCCAGACCAAGACGACATGACTATTATAGATGCAGATATTCCGCTGTACACGCATTTTGTGTGCCATACTGGTAGCCTACCTGCCAAAAGTAAGGAGAAAATCTTTTCTAGAAGCAATATCACAGTATATGCGCAAGATAAAATCTCTCATAGAAATCATGCACAGTCCGGGAGTCCAGGTTTCCGGGATTCCAGGTACAAATTGGCAGTTGCTGGGTTATCACAGTGGGTTGATGCGACAAGATCAAGGCTTTGCGAGTCGGCCATTAATGCTGGCGGCTCCTGTACGGGGCATTCTTGAAACCAGGAGGTTATAACACAGTCAGAGATGCGCCCAGCACCACTGAGGCATAAGAGCGCCGTCACCACGAAAAGGGGCAGACAACGTACAAAGTTTCTAATGTTTCTTAGTTGCACAGGCTTCATGAGTTTTTCAGGCGCTTTAAAATCTTGACACGCCCAGATGCTCACAGAAGAACTTCAACAGGTTGTTCAGTAACAAAAATTCATGAAACATTGGATGGTATGACTAGGTCGTAAAGGAGAGTGTGAAAGTCGGCCGTAATGAAGTGTGAGCGTGCAGCAGTGTTGCAAATTTCCTCAGCGCAGCATTTCAGATGAGAAGCAGCACTGGTTGTGCGGGGAAAAGACCGCCGTGAGGCCACGTGGAGGAACGGAGCCCGTTGGTGATGCGGTCCCTCAGACACCTTGGCGACCGCCGCGCGCCTTTGCAGGGTTGTAGTAGTGGCCTGGCCGGCACGCTCCACCTTGGTCCATTCGCCCAGCAGGAATGCAGCCACCGTATCTTCTTCGGCACACTCGGGAACCGCCTTTAAGGGAAGGGAAAAGCGTGCAGATTTAGGATATTTGATACGTCAAAGCAATACCAGAAACTAGTTTGAACAAACTGGCCACCACTGACCAAGTTAAAGGTAAAAATTCCGAGATGTTTTGAACTGCATACAGGTCCCTTCATCATTGACAGGACCAAGAGCATGTCGCCACTCAAGTGCAAGAGAATTTGACCTAATGGCTGGGAGTATAATAAATGTCGTTGCAAGCAGTGGTCCTCTAGGAACCATCAGTGAAAAAGATATGTGCATGCATTCTTGAAGCTTCTCAGAATGTTTGCCTTTGACTTGGCTAACAGTAGTCAATTTGTTTGGTATTGCACCTGGGAAGAAAAACTTGACATATCCTCAACTACGCCAACTGGTTGACATGTTTTGCAAGCACAATGGCACAATGGGATGTCTCAGAGTAAGGCAAGACAACGCTGTCATATCACTGTTTTGTCGTCTCGCCCTGTGCCATTCCGTAGCCTTTAAGAACCATTTGATGTCAAATAGTTTGAATCACAGAAAACAAGCTCAGCAAGCATATACTTGGCCAATTTGCAGCAGCATTCCTCAAGTTCAAATAAGAGAGTGCACCGCACTTAACCCATCTCCACATCAGGCAGTAATGACACAGTGCCACATCAAACAACCCACGCTAAAATGCGGACCGCAATCTGAATACGAAGGTAACCCTTGGCAGCTCCTCACCGGCACACTGATCATTTGCGCTGAAAACAGTCTCAGAGCTGCTCACACAAATCACAGCGGTAAACTTTTTAGTGCTCAAACTACAGGCATCAACAAATTGATCATACCCATCAATGCCAGATGCCCGAAGGCATCGGTGGTAATTGTGCAAAAAAAAGAAGAGGGGGGAAGGGAGGAACTTCAATGGCAAATGAGCCAGCTGTCTCAACATTGCTCACTGCCACCAAATAGTATATGGCAATTCCTGTTCAATTAATGGCAGCACTCCGAGAAGTACAGCTGCTGTTTTGCAATGTACTCGTATCAAGCTCAACTGCTAGTCGGGTAGTTCAGTGTGCCTTCAGGTAAAGAAAAACTGGTCAAACACAAAGCTGGTTTCGCTGGAAGGTTTCTAATGTAGGAATGGATTGTAGAGCTAGCTTGTTACATACTCACAGCAAAACTTTTGCGTCCGCACTGCAGAACTCCCTTGAATAACAATGAAACTCTAAACTCAGCTGGATAATGAAGAGCACCCACATCTCCGTAAGCGTACACCACATAAATGACCACACAGGAAAGAGTACAGGTTGTGCAAGTTATCCAACGAAGCTTGTAAAAAGACGAAAATGAAGAAGAGGGAAAACAATGATGACTGTCTAGATATTACATCGGGTTCTACAGGAGCTCAATCTGAAAGAAAAGTTGCGGTATTTAGTAAAAAATCTACGGCACAATCGGTCAGAATAATATGCATTTCTACAACAGTTGCACCCAATGTTTCACTTGCGCACCCATGTTTCTCTTTGTGCAATAGCTACTTTTAAGTAGCGCATTTTCCAGGCTAGAGTTTGCACCTAGTCTGCAAGGAAATTTTCAGCTTAAAATAAAAGTTTTTTGCTTAGATAGCCTGTACCTGGTGTATAGTCCGTAGGAAGGAATTTTGGCTGAAAATAAGTTTTATTAGATTTTTCGCAAGTAGTGTACAATAGGTACACAAAACTTCCATTGTCAAGGAGTAAAACTCTGCGCCTTTCATAAGACCAACTAGAGATCAGTTTTCAAACCTGTCAAAATGACTTTCTCAGGGGCTGTCGGAATAAATAAAAAAACTAAGCCTGTTTTATTCTACAAATCACTCATCAGGGTCTTCGTCTTCAGAATCCTACATCTCTGTTACAGTCCACATCTGTACTTATACCATCGAAGTCAACTTCTTTCGCTGCTGCTCACATTGTCTTTAGTCCTTGCGCATGCTTGACTATACTGAGCTTGAATGCTGCTGTGAAGTCTATTCAATAGTTTTTTATGCCATTGTAACTGTTCACGGACTGCGCCACCCTTGGTGTGGCTTCTACCTTTAAGAGTGCAATATTTATTCATTTATTTATATTCACCAGCGTTTTGCGCATGTGCTCACTAAACCAAGCACTCGAAGCTAATTGTCACAATGTGATTTAGCATGGTACAAAGCTGCAGGCGCAGTCATGTGACTTTCTTTTTCTATCTGACAGCCATTCTAGGCTTCTTTGGCTCAAAAGATCTTAAAAAATCTTCACGTATATATAGTCCACACCCATAAATTGTTCACATTGCGCGAAATTTAAGCTTTCAATACATGTACACCCCGCGGACTACACTCCAGAAAATATGGCAAGAGCACCTAGGATATGGAAGCGGCCATTTTTGTATTTTCTTTCCTCAGTTACAAATATGTTCATTGGTTTTTATTTTCTTCCCTTCGCACTAGCCTAGCCTGAAGATGCATTCTGTACTCTGGGACAGCTTTCTGTGGCTATGCAGTGGTAGCTACGAGCCTGAGACACTGGCTTCCATGAGCGCACTGCCCGTACTCACGCGGGCACGGCCCAAAGACACAGGCCTGAGAGCTAGTGGTGAACGCTCATAGCTTCCACTGCCACAGGAAGCTGTCCCTGAGTGTAGTCTGAAGATATTGAAATATGGCTTAGCGAAACAATTAACCTGACAAAACCACGCGAGCCCCGCTGAAGACACAGTTCACATACCCGAACCTCCGGGGTCCTCTGAGCTGGCTGGGCAGCTGCCGTCGCTGCTGGCCGGGGGTGGCGGCACATGCTTGTCATTGGATGCTGGCTCCGGCAGCACGGCCGACTGCCAGCCCCCAGCTGTCGCCTCTGGTGGCGGGCCCACTGGGGTCGAGACTCCCGACTTGGAGACGGTGTGCTCCCTGAGCTGCTCAGCTGGCGATGTGTGCAGGAAAAAAAAATCTGTCTGGACGAGTTTGTACGGAGGCAAGCCCACTTCAAAGTGAGATTTGAATGATTTATTTGTAAAGCCTAACCTGAAGAACAGTCGGACACATTTATGTTCACGACGGCTGGTTGCGACGCAGGACAAGAATTAAATAAACCATGCAGGGCTGCGGTGTATACAGCAAGTGGGTGCTGCCGTGTGCCCCTTACAGGACTGTTCATCACTCCATTCATCCACCAGATACCTGAGTATGGTTCCCGTGCACTTCACGGTACCTCACCTGCGCCGCTGCCCTTGAGCGCAATCCGGTGAGGATGTTCTGCGCCTGCTGCGATGAATATCCTCGCTAGTATTGCAGCGTTTGGGGGTGGGTCGATTATTATGCTGATTATTTTGAGTTAAACGGTAAAAAAAATTGTAGGCTGGAGTTGCTGACTGTGTGAAGAAGTCGCAAGCACCGAATGCTATTCAGCTTTTGTCCCCCACGTCTGAAACAAGATGCAAACGCAATATGCCACAAAGCCGAGCTGAGAAATTACAGTCCAACTTTCACATGCCTGTATTCTGCAGCTGCGGTTGTAGCCATTGCAGGCCACATGCCCAGTATTCGCGCTTTCGAAGAAACTCCCTGTCCTGTATGCGCAGTCAACTACAAGACACCATGTCGAGTCTTTTATCCTTTCCCAATGGCACGTGAGCAAACGATATCTCCTGTATCTGAGCCTGGTGGCGAATAAGGTGGGCCACTTAACTTTCATAGGCCTTCAAACAGCACGGTTATCCATCACGAATAGGTGGCGAGGGCTGAGAAAGGCAGTAAAACCGACCGAATAAAACGGGTTAGGGCCGCATCATGGGCCCAGACATTGAGGGATCAATTCATCGATTCCTCAAATAGCCTTACTGATTATTAATCAATTATCAGTTTTGCAGCGAAAGCTACTTCGGCCATGAACTTGCAGTTTCGCCATGCTCGCATTCCCACCATGGCCGCACCGTACCACGTGACCAACCGCGTAACAAACCACGTGACCAGCCACGGCGCGGGCAGCTGCTGTGCACCACGCGACCAACCACGTGGTCAGTGGTGGGAACCGCTGAAACCCTCACACACTCATTGAATAAAAAAAACGAACCAGGGCCTTTGGCGTTTGAGGCGGAGACGCTACCACTCCGCCACGACGGCGCACCTAATGAATGCACAGGTTTCATATATTAACCCTTGCGAACCAGATATCGCCGTGATTTCGCTACGTACATCCTGGCCAAGCAGAGCTAGGCCATAAAGCGAAGGAATGCGCTAAAAGCGACACAAGAAGACAAACACACACACACACGACACAAGCGCAAACTAACAACTGTTTATTCCTTACGGAATAAATACCGTATTCTCATAAGGCATCGCACGGATTGAAGAAAGTGCTGAACAAACACCAAGTGAAAGTTGTATTTAGCGCACCAAAAAAACTGATACGCCTCTGCAGCAAGGTGAATGCGAAAGGAAAAAGTCAAAAGTGCAAAGAATGTGACATTGCCCATAGGGAAAGGTTCATACCATGCCAGAAAGACATCATCTATAAAATAACAATATCATGTGGAAAACAATACATTGGGCAATCAGGTAGATGTGTCAACTCGAGACTTCTAGAGCATAATAATGACTGCGACAAAATTGACCACCCCGGGAATCTGGCGCAACATTGCAGCAGCTGTAAGAAGAAATGCGAACCAATTTTCCACAGGACCACAATTGTAGGCAAACAGAAAGAAAGGCTTGAAAGAGAGATAGTCGAAGCATTTTTAATCGAAAAGGCGGAAAATGGAATGTGTGTAAGCACTCCTTCTATTGCACTTACAAAAACTGAAATTGACATTATAAGTGCAGATGCTGCGTCGTGGTAATGGTCACGTGTTTGATGATGGGAAGGTTGCATTTTTCAAAAAACTCACGTTGTGTATATAAACACATCTTCCGTAAGGAATAAACAGTTGTTAGTTTGTGCTTGTGTCGTGTGTGTGTATTTTTTATCTTGTGTCGGTTTTAGCGCATTCCTTTGCATAATGATCAACCAACTGGCCCTGGTAATAGCTTTGCTAGGCCATAAACAATTTTTCTGCTGAACGATTTATAGATCCATCACCTCTTTCAAATACATTGATTGATCGAGTGATTCATAGATAGATTCTTCAACTGATTTATTGATTTGTTAATTACAACTGTTGTACTAATTGATTCATTAATCTGTTGATCGATTCTCGCAAATGCGAAACCAGGGAATGAACGATTCTCGTTCCCTGGGCGATCACTTACCTATGATCGCAAAGCTCTCAAGGGGAGCGTCACACAGAGCCCCTCCTTCGGCGTAGACTCCAGCGTCCTCGGACTGCTGGGCGGCAGCCTGTGGAAAAATAGGCAACCAATAATGCCAATACCACAATACTACTCGTTTTGCAGGTCCGCGGTATGAGAAAAACTTTTTTTTTTTTGGTGCATGATCCAACTTGCATGCCGGAGTACACAAAATAGCTGCCATTTCGCTGGTGTGGGCGTATATCATAGTAGAGGCATTATCCTATGTCCCCAGAACCAATGGCGCACAACCGCACCCTTTAGGACTAAAGAACATATGTACGGACAAAACGGCAGCGAGGCTTCAGCTCGAAGGGGACCTACAGGTCGCAGTACAGCTCCTCACTTCAGCATGTAAGTTCCAAATATATCAGTAAATAAAATGTAAGCACACAAATACAGCCACTTGAGTGACAGGATACAGCAGATTACCTCCAAGTACATCTTTCGGGGTCACCTTGTCATTTGTGTTCTAAATGAAGACGTAGTCTGAGGCGGTCTCTACCAGCGTTGCACGTAACTTTAAGCGAAGTTAAAAAAAATGGTGCACAACGCTGCGCGTGCATCAGGCCACCTGCGTATCTTCGGAAGCCGCGCTGTGTAAGTCTGCATTTTTGCATAGCAAGCAGCTGAGTAAAAGACCATGCTGAAGTTCTACAAATTATGCACGGCCACTTAGGAGAATTAAAAATTTTGAAAACCAGCAGAACTCAACCAGAAACATCCTACCTATTTTGTCACAGCAAGATGACTGAAAGTGAACTTCTCATGGACTGTAAAGAAAGCCGCTCCATTGCAAAGAGCCATCAATGGCAGCTCTCTCACTGTGACACATTTTTCCAGGAGTTTCAGCTCTGGCAAATCCGAGCATATGGCCCGGGGATATTTGTGCCCTTCATATAACTGGAGAGTCCTCGAGCATACTGGGACCCGAACGTGGCACCTTTCACGCACAAAACACAATGACCAGGCAAATGTATCGCTCATGTTTTACAGCGACAGCTGTTAAGTGCCTGTTCCTGGATGTCGCGTCGTAATAGGATGTCGTCGTCAGTGTAACCAGTGGGTGTGTTGCCATGCACTGTGCAAGGAGGAAGGAGTGTGCACTTTCGCCGACCAAGGAGGGAATCATCGGCCACGCTGTGCTTCTAGAACGCGGACTAGAGAGCACGCAAGTGAAAAATGACTATGTGTGGAAAAGTATAAAAAGAGCGCCCTAGAATTAAATAAGGTCGCTCTTATAATCACTACAAGTTATCATAAAGTATGAATGCATTGACAGCTGTCGCTGAATCTGGTGTTAACCGGTGGTAACCGTCCTGTGAATTTCTTCATTGGTGTTTCCAATTACCCCTCTCCTACTGTACGACCCTCGGCAGATCGCGTTAAGTCTACAAAAGCAATAAAAATAATGGCTGTTACAAAACAATAAACGCAGAAAGTCAGCACTGCAGAAAGAATTACTCAAGCGGCAAATTGACGAAATGAGGCATACAGCTAGGGTGCTCCTGAACAAGCTCTGCATCCTTAAAAAAAATTGCAGTGTCATCAAGTAAGAGATTAGAATTTGCATACCTAAGCGTAATCACGCAACCCAACGGGACCATACAAAAAATATCCTCTGGCTTGCTCAAATTCTCTCTGAACAATGTACTGTCGGCTGTGCAAGTGAGCAACAATGTGCGACTTGCTTTTAAGAGCTTGGATCGAACAGCTTGAAATGCCCATTTGAAGAAAAGTTCTGCACACCTCCGCTCGCACAAAGCTCGCATACTGCTCTCAGCAGTCAGCTTAGGCGAAAAACATTTCTAAAAGGCTCTTAACATATACGAGAAGGTATTTTTTGGGGTTCAAAATGAGCCAATTATACACTGACCTGAATGAGGAAGAATCTCGAGACATTTTGCAATAAGTTATTTAAACTTTCAAAACAAGCTAGCAACATGTCACAAAGAAAATATACAGATAAACCTCGTTATAACAAAGTTTAAGGGGTCCAGCGATCACTTCGTTATAGCCGCAGCTTCGTTATTGCCCCTGTTGACCGAGATTCCAAAGCGAATGGTCATTCCTTTGTTGTTATATCCATTATTTCTTTAAAAACCGTTTCGTTATAACGAGGTTTGACTGTATTACGAGGATAGTTTCGAATTACTGTATACATGATTTGGCAATTATATAAAATAGCATATCTGGCACATCGAAATCTTGTTCCAACATTTTATATTTTGATCTCCATGTCTTACACAACAAAAGGAAAACTTTAGCGCAGACTTGTGCCTTCAATCTAAGGGGTAAACCTAAAAACATGAAAGGCACATTTCACTTCTATTGCCCTCAGCGAACCTTTTGACTGAAAGCAACCTATCCCTGGTTTATTTAGGTGAGCAGGGCTCACTGCGAGGAACAGAATGTAAATGTGCCTACCACCATATTGTTTCTCGTAAATTAAAGCAACCTTGGAAAGGATGCTGTGCGCTGGCTCGATGGTTATGGCGTTCCATTACTGAGCCGGAGGACCTAGGCCTAGTCCCACCCACTGCTGTTGCAATTCTTCGATGGAGGATAAACACAAAAAAGCACTTGTGTACTCTGCGATATGAGCGCTCATTAAGTACCCCAGGGTGCCTAAATTAATCCAAAGCCCTCCTCTATGGCACCCCTTATAGCCCATGCGTCGCTTCAGTATGCAAAACCCCACATTGTGCAATTATTTTTGAACCTGGGCTGGGCTAGGTTGGGCCACTATCTAATAAGAATGCCAGTATCATTATTGTCGTCTCTGCTCAGGATGTTAAAAAATACTGCAGCGAAGTATTCTGATTTCATGGCACCCTATAATTCTTTGGGAGGAAGTCATCCAGGGCTTGCAGCACAGAAAATCTTTTGCCATCACGAAAAAAGGCACGTCCTTTAAAATGATGCACATTCATCATCGCCACGACCTATTTCTTCGCACCAGCTTACTTCTGCCGCAAAGTGTGCCCCACAAGCAGAGTAGCCCGCTCCGAACCAAGTATTCATACGACAGATCCAAATCGCAAGCACAACGGGGCGTTCTTTGAAATACGTGAGATTGTAATAATGCTAGAAAGATAACATCACATTACGGTTCACTGAACTTGACTGACATTTACTCGTCGAATACAACTTAAGTCTGTAGCGAGGCTCCGCCCACGTTCAGGGCCGCTGCTCAGAATTCCTGCGCGACAAAAAGTAGTCCGTTGGCGAAACTTTTCTTGTTACCAAAACAGAAGCTAATCAAAGGAAAAAAACATAAGCTCTCAAATTTTGATGTCTGGCTTGTTTGATATAGTCAAACAAGAAACAGCTGAGTTGGTTTACTGTTGCAAATGGCCGCCGGAGTAATAAAGGACGCCGCGGGCCGTTGCCAAATCCTGCTTTTAGTGCGAAACTGCTATTTCACTAGCAATCCTGAAAAAAGGCGAGGTTTGTCTAAACCCTTTCAGCTACCTGAAGAAATAAAAGATATATTGCCGCCACTTGGTTTCGAGCCCATAGCAGTGCAAACAGATCAGCTTCACTGCCCACTGCACGAGAGCACTATGCAGCCGATCACGCCTTGTGTTAAACTGCAACACCCTCTTGCAGTGCATGTGCATTGCATGTAGTTGTCTTCATCAATTTTGATTTGTGCACAAAAGTCACAAAAGGAAATCAAAGGAAACGTGCATAACTGGCTCCCTAGACACCTCAATCACGTTTTGAGCTATGTGGCTGGGAGTAGTGACAGAAAGGTTTGCACCGCTTGCATTGCGTTGACAATATTTTGGCAGAAACGTCGCACTGGAGCAATAGGCCACCGGCATTCATTGCGCTCAATGGCGTTGCATTAAAGTTTCAGGCTGTGCTGATTTTGATGTAAGGAAAGGTGCATAACTGACAATGTTACTGCCAGCAATAGGCCATCGGCGTTCATTCGGTTCAATGGCGTTGACATTTAAGTTTTAGGCTCCATTGATTTTGGGGAAAGGGAAGGCGCATAACTGGCTCCCTGGGCCAGTGGACATATCTATCCTGCTTTTAGGTATGTGGCGGCGTGGCGGTGGTGTCCGTCTGCAAAGCCCCGCTTCCACACACTATTTTCTGCTTAGCAGTGCGAAACCACAAGCAATTTTTTTTCAAAATTTATCCTACTATATAATTGGCTTTCGACTACCGCGATAAAAAGAGATGCGAATAACCCGATGCTCACACGCTCCGCTGTTTCAATTTCTTTTCACAGGACAAAACGATAGCAGAAAGATAGCTTGGGTGATAGCAAAAAGACCCTAGACTCGCCCATGATACATTGTAGGACGACTCTAACGTCTCTTTAGTGCCACCCAGGTAAAAGCGCGATGACAATAAATTCCAACAGAGGGGCATGTTGGCGTCATGTTGATCGCGTTTCTTTCCTTTGAGGTAGTACTCGGCTTTTTCTGCATGATTATTAAAGCGTACCTAAATGCGTGGTGTACTTTCTTCCTTATTTTGACCTGACGGTCGTGCTGGTCACCTTTGGGCGCATATCTCAAGCTTAGATATATAAATATAATAATAGTCGGGAGGTATGGATGCATACAACCCAGATATTTTAAACTATTGGCTATATTGAGAACACATTAAGCGATTGCCTCTATTTATAGCGTACTGGTACATAATTAGACTATCTTTTGATAGGCCTGCTCCATAGCGCAGTCGGTTTTACTGCGGAGCAGGTTACAGCTAGCAACGCCTAGTAAGCGGTGCGCCTCCAGCACGTTTCGTGTGCGCCCCATCCCTGCAATAAGTGCATCGCTAGCGTGGGTGCAATGTATTCTTGCTTCTAGGTTACAGATTAGCTTCTCTATTTCATATTTTGCGTGCGTGTTTTCACTTTAATGGCGCATAGGCAGCTAAGGCCATCATGCACCAAACACAAGGTATAGCCAAATTTTCTGCAGAATTTTATAAAAAAACGAAAAATGATCGGTGGTGTAGACGGCCTACAACGTTAGTTTTACTGCCAAGTGATGCCAAAGGAAAGACATATAAAAAATGACCACTAGTAAAAGTTTTAAAGAAAGGCAGGTAACCTCTGCAACCATCCTTGACTGGGCAAGGACGTCGAGGCACCCAACCAATCGAATAAATACTTTAGCCTTTTACTCATGTATCGAGAGTGTGGCTGAGGTGTGGTTAAAATGTCTGCTTGTCGTAATAAAATGGCCCTATTTAATTAAATATGCAATTTGTTTAAAACGCCTACTATCTTTAAACACTTAAAAAGAACGTGTGAAACTTCAACAAGTGCATGTTCACCAAAGAGCAAAGTTGCATGGAATGAGAAGGGTTCGTTGTAAAAAACTGTACAATGCTTTTTCCTCAATGCTTCGAGTTTATCTGGATGAAAATACTCCCTTTAAACAAAAGGGAGTAAAGAGGGAGTAAGCTGTCCCATAGTGCACTTGCGTGTCTTTGTTTAGAGTCCACCAACCGGACGCATGCGCACTGAGTGTCATGGGTTGACCTCGGCAGCCCGAAGAGAAGGACAGAAAATCGGAGGAAGTACGATGTAGATGTTCCACCGGCATCTCAAATGCAGAGCTCTCGAGTGCAGCGTGCGCCTGGAGCGACCCAGGGTTAGACCACCAACCTGGTGTCCGGGCGCAGGCTGGACCGGCATCAGGACGTTGGTGGCCGAGTCGATCCGGGTTCCGTACGGCAACCAGGGGAGCGTGCCCTGGGGTGCGGGGGTCAGCGGCCCGCCCATCGCAAACGACCAGCCCAGGGCCCGGAAATCGCCTGTGTGCGTGAATGAGTGTAGGGGAGAGAGAAAGCAAAATCAAAGAGGTAACGTATTAACTCTACCAACCAGCTAGATCTTATTCTGCCTACCAAATACCGGGTATAATAACAATACAAAAGCGATCACTCCAGATCACTACACGGTAATCTCAGCCAGCTCCCACCTCACCACTTCACTGCTCCAGCGCTGGCGGGCAGAGAATGTCATGTTTTAGGTGTGTGGCGGAATGTTGCGATTTGATTGGTCGCTCTGCGCCAGCCCAACAGTGTATGGTTTTCAAATGGCGCGAGAAATGGCCCAAATTAGCTGAGAAACAGCGGCGAGGGGTAATCGCAGTTTAGAAACTCTAAAACTGATAGGGCTACCACTAATGGCCAGCTAAGAATCTTCACTTGCAATCAGCTGCCTATCGGTAATCGCTAAAAATTTAATTATTAGAATTTAGTCAATCACTTAAATATTTAACGTGATTCGCTTGTTTTTAACATCCGCAAACACTGGTATTACTACGACGAAAAAAAATTCTCTTTAGTTCGAAAACAGTTTTTTTTTAATTAGTGTATACCCAGCTTCCTTGAAAACCTGGCATATGAAACGCTTGTGCCTGGCGGTGGAATATTTCGGAAAATTTCTTTCAGTACAGCCAGAGAATTGCTCAGATCTGGAACATGAAACGAGAAACCAGGGGACATGTTCTCTAACCATTCATTCCATTTCCAATTCCTTTTGGTCGCGACATCAATCTTCGTATACGCAACAGCCAATGAGGATCCAAGCGACCAACCACAAACAAAGTTGCTTTGGCCGTGACACTGCCGCTTACCAGCGGTCAACTTTCTGTGGAACTGCAGCACAGGCTAGGCAAAAGGGGAAGGAGACTGGCCTTTGTTCCCGTATCATAGGGAATGGGCTATCTCGGCCCTATAGACCCTGCGCAGTCTCTCCAGCTCCCTCTCTTCACCCCTCATTATCATTATCAGCCTGACTACAGCCCCAGCAGGGCAACGGCCTCTCCCATGTCTCTCCTATTAACTCTGTCCTCTGACAGCTGCAGCCACCA
Organism: Amblyomma americanum; assembly: GCF_052857255.1. Taxonomy (NCBI): domain Eukaryota; kingdom Metazoa; phylum Arthropoda; class Arachnida; order Ixodida; family Ixodidae; genus Amblyomma; species Amblyomma americanum. The sequence goes on along the minus strand of NC_135497.1, from coordinate 28,232,096 downwards.
TATCCGCGCAAACTTCTTGATCTCATCAGCCCAGCTAACCTTCTGCTGCCCCCTGCTATGCTTGCCTTCTTTTGGTATCCACTCCGTTACCATTAAGGACCAGCGGTTATCTTGCCTTAGGTTTACATGCCCTGCCAGAGCCCATTTCTTCTTCTTGATTTCGACTAGGATGTCATCAACACACGTTAATGACATCCTCTTTCACCACTCTGCACCTCTAAACCGAACACCTGCCTATAGCCTCTGATGCGATGGCACAGAAAGTGTACCGCGAGTGCAGCCACTCCGCATCCAGTTCAGCTGAAACTACATGAACTACCAGTTCCTCTTTTTTTATTTTTTTAATGCTTTTTGGGGAAAGGAAATGGCGCAGTATGTCTCATATATCATTGGACACCCGAACCGCGCCGTAAGGGAAGGAATAAAGGAGGGAGTGAAAGAAGAAAGGAAGAAGTGCCGTAATGGAGGGCACCGGAATAATTTTGACCACCTTGGGATCTTTAACGTGCACTGACATTGCACAGCACAAGGGCGCCTTAGCGCTCTGCCTCCATAAAAACGCAGCCGCCGCGGTCGGATTCGAACCCGGGAACTCCGGATCTGTAGTCGAGCACCCTAACCACTGAGCCACCGCAGCGGGTACCAGTTCCTCTGCCGAGACAGGATTAGCACTGATCACGGAGTAAGATACATGGCTGGGGACACAGTGGCCCACGCAGTGCGAAGAATAAGTTCCAGTAGGTGTCATGAGACGACTGTTCGATATGCGGCCCATTTTTGCACGTTATTTTTTACATGGTTAGAAACCACCGCCTTGATGACAAAACAGTAGCTCATAGTGCCCTCTCGTCCTTTCATTCGTTCAACCGAACGTTGGCCGCCATCCCTTGCGTTCATCAGGCGCTCCCGGTCTGGTTGCGCTGAACAATGGCCGGCTGCCCAAACATCACAAAACAAGCCCAAGAGCTGGCATCTGGCTTCTGTGGTAAAGAGAAAGTTCATGTATGTCTTCATAGATAGTTCATTTAGCTGTTTCACCGCACGGCGGGTAGAAGACGCTATCACAGGCCCTTTTGAAGGTGCAAGAATGGTACTTTATCTTTCGGGCGTCCAGCGCGTTTCGAATGCTGTGTCCTCATGCTGTGTCCGTGTGTTGCAGGGAAGATTAAATAATTTTCAAAAATAGCATTTTTGAGGAAAATACATGGCTTTTGCGGCATAGTATTCCCAGGCTTGGCGGACACATTTAAATAAAAGGCAGTCTTGGGTGCACTGCTTTTTTCTTTGCGGAGATGATCGCTGGCAGCAACACCTGTAATTGGCTGTTGGTATTCTCTACCATATAAAACCTCTATTTTCAGCGAGAATGGCCTGAGTAGTTTACAGATTAAAGTTAAGTTTGTCCTCAAGTGCCCATTAAATGTCAGTGATTTTACAAACACATCAGTCCATGCATCGCATCCACATTTCTTCACAAGTGAGTCGACATTTACTCTGCGAATGTCGTTACGAAGCGTAGTTTAACTTTCTAAGTTGGCTTCCTGCACACGCGTCTTGCTAGCAATTCTTTCTCATGTTCGACACAAGTGTAAATGAAAATACTGTTATTGGGTGCGCATGCCGCTTTTCCTTCATTAGAAGCAGTACCTGCGCGTAACCCTATTGCCTACTGCATGGGTGCAAGATAAAGGTGGCTATAGAAATACTTGAGGGGACTTACCCAGCTCCCAGTTATCCTCCTCGACGCTTTCCTCTGGATCTGTTCCTGCAAAGAAACGTCACTGTCACACATTCAGGGGCTTCGACGTGCTGCCACGCGACCAAAATTGCATGCTCTGCAGATTGCGCGAAATCAGTCCACGGGAAAACTGAAGAAATAAGCGGCGCCGTGACTCATGCAATCGCACTGGTATCAGTTAAGTGCTAAATGGGCGACAAGTTTACCGAGCACGAAAGTGGTTTGGTTTTCTTTGGTTTACGTGGGTTCAATTTCCCAAAGCGACTCAGGCTATGAGAAACGGCGTATCCGGAAATTTCGACCACCTGGTGTTCTTTAACGTACACTGACAGCACACAGTACACGGTCCAGTAGCATCCATCGAAATTGTACCGCCGCTGCCAGGATCGCATCCGCGTCTTTTGGGTCTGCAGCCGAGCGCCGTAAACACTGAGCCACCTCGAAGGCAGGCGACAAAACACCGTGAAGCACAGGGTACCGGAATCGTGCATAAGGTAGACACTTATGCTTGAATGAGAAAAGGATAGGATTATTAATAAAAGAATTGAGATAAGCACCAACAACGGAATGGGCTACAGGAAAAACATTGGTGCTAGTAAAAGAGAAGCTTCAAAACTGCACGTACATTTAGTGAAGTTTTTTTGCCGAAAGTTTTCTATTCTGGAAGAACACTACCCGTCTTCATTCCCTTCTCTACATAACCTCCATACAAATCAGAGCTCCCTTGAAGAAGGCGGATCTACTATTGAAAGCACTCGTGAAATTTTTCTTGCATCACGGTGCGGATGAAGTCTTTTCAAACTACGCAGCTTTTCCAATGCATGCTTCCCTTTGTTCTGGACAACAGACAAAAATCGAGGAGAGCTAGGTCCGGTGATTCAGTTGGATCATGCAAAAAAAAATGAACGCAACTACATTCGAAATAGCCAAATTTTGTCGATCCACAGCGGCAAGGGTAATCGCATTTTTTAAATTATAAAAACTGGTATAGCGGTTACTAACAACCAGACAGATATACAGATCTCTATTTGCAACCGGGCGCCTAAATGTAATAGTTAAAAAGTTCATTATTAGAATTAGTTAACCACCTTACTAGTTAAGATTATTCACCGTTTTTCTGGTGTGCGCCAACGTTCGCAATACCATGCCGCGAAAGCCATATTTTTACCTAAAAAAGCCTACTGTTGAAAATCGCTGAAATTTCTTTTGGAAGTCTTCCCTATAACATCCCGTGTAACTTACGCCGTGGTGCCCATCACACGATCAAATGCGTCGTCCCCGTCTTTCATCGGCGCCGTTCCGCCAGTGTGACATGGGTGCGTGTTTCTGCCAAGATCACCGAGGAGTCTTCTACCATTGCCTACGTCCAATGGCACCAGACCAAATGTACTAAAACCAAAATTAATCGCTGCAAAATACGACCCCTAATGTCCTTTCACTGTTCACGCACCCTTCCGACCACTTTTCCACCCTTGTTAAGTCACAAATCTGGTCTCTCCATGCACACCGTAACGAAGTCGTACGCGTGACAGACGAGGGTACGCCGGTGCTCAGTACAAACAGAGAGGAGAACCTCGGAAAAACCGACACCAACAACGCCACTCAAAGTGACCACTCACTGATGGGGTAATCGGTCTTGAGGGCCGCGTCCGCACGGCCGAATAGTGGAGAGTCACAGCGCCAAGGAGTCCTTGCCTCGATTTCTTCTATTGGCACAGGTACGAAGCTCGTCTGCTAATGCAAAAAGAGTATACGAACAATCATCTCGCTATACACTATTAACACACCTGACAACATGCTGGTGCGTCACAAACGTTGCTGGGTCCGTCCTCACCGTCGCTGCTATCGTTTTCGCCAAGGTATACCTGTGCCGCGGCAGGTTCTGTAGATTATGACCTTTCAGAAGGCTACGAAAATAACAAATACGTGTTGCCGATTTCCAATTTTCAGCAACTTCCTAATTCCATCGCTCGCTCGTTACGATTTTTGCAGTCAAAATTTTCCGTAGCCTTGCCTAAAAGTACTAATGCCTTCTGCTTCGTGTTGAACACGAGTGAGACGAATGGTTCGATTCGAGACCTATCTCCTATCCATTCCTAATAATTGAAAAGACACAAATATTTTATACAAATCGGACACTCGAAATTGCAACGACAAGAATGCATTAATTCTCCCATCAGAGGCCAAGGCAGGGCGAGGTGCATTCAGATCTGCACAGAAGCACAGCAGACGCACGTAGTTCTGTCACCCGTATACGCATTGGCTAGCGCTACCGGGTGCCCGTTCTCAACGAAGCGTCAAAAAAGCTGCTAAACGCGGTCGCCGTATAAATCGCACTACCACAAACCTCATCGTCACCAAACTTTGAAAACAATCATATAGACCCAAGAAAACACCGTGAGCAACACACAGCATTTGCGTAGGGCACCGGCATATCTCTCGAAGGGCTCCTAGCGGTATCATTTTGTACCCGCAGTTGCCGCTACGAACGGCTGCCTACAACTGGGCCTGCTGTCACGGCTCGCAATGTAAACGAGTGCAAATTCTAGTTGGTTTTTTTTAGCTATAGCTTTTTGCTGCCATAGCCTAGACAAAGAATTCTGGAACCACACTGGACACACAATTTCGAATTGGAGAAAGACACCATGTTTCAAATATTGTCACGCAGCGGCGACGCCAGGAAGTTATTGAGAAGGAAGACTAGGAGGAAGGAAGGAAGGTTCGCGGCAATATCTCGCGACAAGCAATGAAAACGCAGTGCAGAAGTCAAAAAGCGATCGACGATTTGCACCCGTGCACAAAGTGTTACCCGTGGACGGGGATGCTCGCTCTCCTCTTCAGCAGTCACTTGCCTCTTGTCCCCTTCAAGACTCTCCCGCATGTTCTCCGTCAGCAAGCGCTCCCTGGAGTAGAGAAAGAGGAACACAGGAGTCGTTACGTTCTTTTAAAGAAAAGCCGGTGTTGCAGGAAAGCCCGGTCTTTGGCCGTGAGCGAATGGCATATTTCGGTGGACACCTGAACCGCGCCGTAGAGAAAGGGCTTTAGGGCTTTTCTTTCCCTTATGACGGGCGCGGTACACCTGTCCAATGATAATTGTGAGAGAGGCGTCATTTCCTTTTCTTAAAACCAATTTTCATTTCAAATTTCCTTCCCTTACGGCTCCATTCAATGTCCACCGAGATGTGTGACAGGCGCCCTTTCCTTTCCTTAAAAAAATTTTTTTCATTTTTCCTTGCCTTACGGCGCGGCTCGGGTGTCCACCAAGGTATGTTTCCTTTCCTTAAACTGTCCGGGCAAGGGGTCGCACCGAAGGACGATGGCATTCCGTGGATTCCTTGGCAATGCTACAGCACGCTGTCGCGTCCAGCTCTTAAAGGCGATGTTTAAGCGTCCTCCAAAATTTGTAGCGGGAGCTACACTAGGCTACCAGTCGAGAATTACGCGGTACAGGCGAGAGAGAAGTTGTGCGCATGCGCCGTTACCATGGTACATGGGAGACGCCAGTTGTCCGCATGCGCCGTTACGATGGCAACCGGGGACGAGTGGGTGCACCACGCGCTTCGTCACCGCCATCGCCGCTCTTTCTTCTGGAGTCTCTCCTCTATCCTCTCCTTTATGGCGCGGTGAAGGTGTCCGCCAATTTATGCGACACATACTGCGCCATTTTCTTCCCCCAATAACTAATTTAACCTTACGGCCGCGGTCCGCGGTGTCGGTCTCCATGGTAGGCCTCGCTTGGATCACACCTATCGTTCCGCTAAACGCATCAAAGTGCACCGGCGTTATATGAAAATTTGGTTTTGGGGAAAGGAAATGGCGCCGTATCTGTGTGTATCGATGGGCCCCTGAACTGCGCTGTAAGGAAAGCGATAAAGGAGGGACTGAGAGAAGAAAGGAGTAAAGAGGTGCTGTAGTGGAAAGCTCCGAATAATGTCGACCACCTGGGGATCTTTAACGTGCACTGACATCACACAGCGCACGGGCGCCTTACTGTTTTTGCCTCCATCGAAACGCATCATCCGCGGTTGGGTTCGAACCTGGCAACTCCAGATCCTGGACCGGAAGGATTGACCTTGTGTGTCTGAGAGAAAGCAACCAGCTTATATACTGTATAGACAGCATTGGGACAACTAGCTGCGTGTTACTTTACTGATCATCGGGCAGTGTTTATTTCTATCGAAACAATTGAACAAATAAACAATATGTCTCACCGAATACTTCTTCAATGCTTAAATTTTAGTCACAACAACAAACTCGACAACATGCGTAACCAGCGGAAAACTGCACCTCTCGCTACGTATATCCTGGCATAGCTCAGCTAAGCCACTGCAAATCTTTTTAAGCGAGAGCTTTACTTAATAATAATAATAATAATAATTAGTTTTCGAGGAAAGGAAATGGCGCAGTATCTGTCTCATATATCGCTGGACACCCGAACCGCACCATAAGGGAAGGGATAAAGGAGGGAGTGAAAGCAGAAAGGAAGGAAGAGGTGCCGTAGTGGAGGGCTCCGGATTAATTTCGACCACCTGGGGATCTTTAACGTGCACTGACATCGCACAGCACACGGGCGCCTTAGCGTTTTTCCTCCATAAAAACGCAGCCGCCGCGGTCGGGTTCGAACTTTACTTGCCGCGAGATTCCGATTTCGTCGTGGCGGTGCTCCGACGAGGTGCATGACGACACAACGCGCTCTTCGCCGCGGCTATTTCTCTCTCTCTCTCTAGCTCCCTAGTCATTACTGCGCATGCGCCACTAGTAGCACCGTGCCACGGGTGCTCCGCCGCTGCGCAGCGCTGCACCTTTTCTCAAAATCCGACTTTCAATTTTAATAACAATAATAATATTAATTGGTTTTTGGGGAAAGGAAATGGCAGGATATCTGTCTCGTATATCGGTATCTGTCTCGTATATCGTTGGACACCCGAACCGCGTTGGACACCCGAACCGCGCCGTAAGGGAAGGAATAAAGGAGAGAGTGAAAGAAGAAAGTTAGAAAGAGGTGCCGTAGTGGAGGGCTCCGGAATAATTTCGGCCACCTGGGGATCTTTAACATGCACTTACATCGCACAGCACTCGGGCGCCTTATAGTTTTTCCTCCATAACTTTCAATTTTCAGTTTTCTCTTCTTTCAATTCCTTCTTTATCCCTTCCTTTACGGCGCGGCTCGGGTGTCCACTGAGATATGTGAGATGGTTACTGTGCCATTTCCTCTCCTCAAAAACCAAACAAGACAAGTGGGCCGACGGCGTTCATAAAGTTCATTGGCGTTGAGAACTTTGCAAAGGCCGTTTATTTTCACGAAATAAAAGGAGCACAACCGGTTCCATGGGTCATTGGAGACCTCAACCTCGCTTTCATGTTCGTGGCGTTGGTGTCCAACTGCAGAAGCGTACTTTGATTACACACTGGATAGCGCGCCCTCCCTGCCACCCTGGGAGCTGACATGCAGTTAATGGTTCATCGCGACAGATTGATCACCAAATGAACGCTGCAGCCTAGCTATGCTGCAGTGCCGCATGTCAGCCACAACGCTGTCAGCGCTAATGCATTCAGGCCCCATCTCTCTCACCCCCGCCACATGTATCAAAGCACGAATGAGACAGTTATGCGCCCTTCCTTTCCTCAAATCCATTGACGCTTAGAACATTCTCAACGCCAACGCCAATGAACACACTGAACTCCCACATCTTTCGCTTCGTATATCCTGAATTAGCTGAGATAATTCACATTATTTTTTCTTTTCTCCCCGAAACCACGCTGCAGCTTAATGGCGTCTAGCGCGCGAAAGTGGGAATACTCGCAACACCGAGACGGTATAAGACTGGTTCACATGCAAGCAACTGAGCAAATTGAGCGATTGAGCTGCACATCGCGGCGAAAATTTTCCAACTTGCTGGAACCTCGCCCCTGTGGCCGCTCGAGCCGCCGTGACGACTCGAAACAGGTTTTTCGCCGCGGCGGCAGGAATCGCGAGTGTTTTCAGTTGCATGTGAAACAGGCTGGAAGCCTGTGAACGTGTGAAGGCATTATGAAACAGGCTTAAACCTTGTCTCACATGCAAGTGGAAACGCTCGCTATTCCTGCCGCAGCAGTGCCAAAACCTGTTTCGAGTAGTGGCTGTGGCTCGAGCGCCCATAGCGACAAGCTCCCCACTCGGAAAATTTGCGCCGCAATGCCAGATGAGTCGCTCATTTCGCTTGCATGTGCACCAAACTTACGCCAGTGAGGCAAAGACGGAACAAGGACATTACGAGCCGGCAAACACTTCGGTGTAGGAGCGCAGCTGTAAAGCAAGCAGCGTCCGAGTGCTGAACACTCTACCTCAAAGACGACATTGAAGAGAGGATCGGGCTCCCAACGCTGCCGGCACTCTCCTTCCTTGCTCTCCTGTTTGCTCACCACCGCTTCTGTTTCTTCGTTTCAGACTGCCTCGCACTCGGCAGCATTCAACGAACTGCTGCCCTAAAATTTCTCGGACTTCACTGTCCCACAAGTGCTGCGCGGGGTTGTCCTCGGGATAGCCCAAAATATCGACCAATGTCGAGACAAGGGTGAAAGCTTTACGCTACAAATGGTCGAGTATTTTTCTTTATTTCACACACTTGCCATTCAGGCACAATCGGTGAGGTGAGTTTCCGAAGTGGACGCAAAGAACTATGGGCAAATCGTCTGCCAGGTACTTCTGGTTCCAAGTTTGTCATACACACTCCCTTTTGCATAGCGGTTGCCGGGCATGCATGCATCGTTCATTCACTCATTTATCTGTGCTGCGATGCCTCTTATTGCACACCATCACCGTACGATCTGCGCGTGAAGGGTGGGAACTCGTCCTGAGCACATAAATTGACAATAACGAAAGGTAGGAGTGCTCTGTCGTGGTTATAATATGCCTGCGTGGGCTGGCTGTTCTCCGTATGCACGGCAGTCGGTTGAACTAGTTTAACGCGTCGGTCATGATACATTTGGTTTTTCGCCGCACTACGAAGGCAACGAAGGGCTGAAAAGTGAGCAGTTTAGCAGGCGATACATGTATTTTCCTCACAAGTGGGTTAGCAAGCAGTCCATACATGCCGTTATGAGAAACGCGCGCCTCAACGCATCGCACTGCATACGCATAGAAAACCTCCAACTATTTACAATATTTTGGTTGCATTTCGTGCGAAAACACACGACGAAGCATAGCAGAGTCTATGTCGCATGGGTCTTGCGATGATGCAATACAATCAGTGTTGTTCCAGTGCGAATAAATTAGTGTAGAAGCGATATGAACACAGTCACTGCTGTGAAGGAAGCGAGCACGGGGAGAAATTTCGGACTGAAAGTAACGATAGCAGACGACTTTCCCATCATCCACTGCGCTGAATCTGAAAACGCACTTCACCCATTTGGGTCCGATGTACACTGAACGAAATCCTGTGAGGTATTTTCGTGCAGGAACTGGAAAGGCTCATGCTCTTGGTGTTTTCGGCCGGCCACGTGGAGAGATCCTCCTCCTTTGTCGCCGTTAATCCCACTTCCTGTAGAAATACGCGAGGAACTCAACAGTAATTATGTGCCAATGAATTCGCCATGCGTGCATCGACGTGGCGCTCCATGACTGCCGCTCCGAACCCGATATTCGCCAACGTGATATTTTCTGTTCTGCGCATGCGCCTCAGTCTGAACTGAAATTTCTTGAAAAGCGGCGTTCCAGAACTACTCATAACCCAATCTAAAAGGTAAACGCACTTCCCGATGGGGAATGGGAAATGATTTCCGCGCATGTAATTATCAGTTAGAAAGAGAAAAAACAGACAGGTGGAAAATCTGAGTGGTTTCATCTTTGAGTGACTGGTTTCAACGGCAACTTTCGCTAATCCAACACAGAAAGGAACAGACGCCCAGAAGTAAACTAGAGGTAATCTACGTACTGTTAAGGCTTAAAAATAGGACAAGCAAAAGTATCAGTATAAGGCGTACTCTAACAGCTGCCCTACGCGTGTAAAAACCCAGCGCGAATCCACTGCACAACAGCAGCAACGGAAATGGCAGGTTTTAGTTGTGCACTTACTCGGTCCGCACGAAAGCTGGAAAAATAGGAGCGCAATGGGCTCGCGCAGCTGGTCATTTACAAACAATTGGATCACATGGGTGTGGGAGGCAGAGAGAAAAAGCTTGGATAGCAGTTTGAACAGCTCTCGCGGTTAGTAATAGGGCCGTTAGCAATAGCCATATCAGTTTCTGGAATTTAGAAAACCAGATCAGTCTAGGCGCTCACGCTCAACAAATTTTGACCATCACACGTCAAAAAAATGCACTTTCGAAGAGCGCACGTCTTTGGCGAGCGCAAAACTACACTCCCCAAACTACGTCACTTCGTGGCGCACGTGTCGCGTGACCTCTGTCCCTCCCGCGCTACGGTGCATGCCGCTGCACGCTGCTCCAGCCCATCCAAGAGAGAGAAGCACACGCGACACGTTTGCCGCATAGTGAGTGCGCTGCTAATTGTTCCCTTTCTCCGCACTCCATTGTTCCAACAAAGGAAAACGAAAGTTGGTTTTGGGGGAAAGGAAATGGCTCAGTATTGGTCTGACATATCGGCGGACAACAGAGCTGTGTCTTAAGGGAAGGGATAAAGGAGGCAGTGCAAGAAGAAAAGAAGAGAGAGGTGCCGTAGTGGAAGGCACAGCACAGCACACGGATGCCTTACGTTCCCGCAGAGAGGGCGAATGCCATTTCCGCTTGCAGAGACCCGGTGTTCGAACCCGGGACCACCGCTTATTCGGAGCAGTTGCTCTACCAATTGGGCCAAACGTATGCTAACTTGCAATAAACACTCCCTTATTACAGACATACTCCACCTTGGGAATTTCCCAAACATTCGACCATTTACCTTCGTCATCTTCGTTTTTACACTGATCGCCTCCCAGTGCATCTCTGAAATTGATTTCATCGCCCCTAACTCCGCTGCTACGTGGCCTTGTGCTAGGTGGAGGCCCTCTAGCTTGAAGGTGGAGGTTTGTACGTGAGAGATGCCTTTTAACCACGGCGGGTGCTGCCGGAGAGTACAGTCTTCATTAATATACGCACACACACATACCACGGATGTCGGTGGGGGAGAGAACTGTACTGCTAACGCAGTATACGACATCTTGCCTGATCTGCTTAACGAGCTAAACACAATCACCGGCCGCATCGGTACCAAGGCACGCAACCATTCGTGCGAAGCGGTATGCGTATTTGGTTTATGGGGTTTAACGTCCCAAAGCGAATCAGCCTATGAGGGACGCCGTAGTGAAGGGCTCCGGGAAATTAGACCACCTGGGGTTCTTTAACGTGTACTGACATCGCAGAGCGCACGGGCCTCTAGTATTTCGCCTCCATTGAAATTTGACTGTTGCGGCCGGGATTGAACCCGCGTCTTTCGGATCTGCATCTGAGCATCATAACCACTGAGCCACCGTGGCGGCCTGAAGACTTATTCGTAAGTACAAAAGGGGTCAGTATAGATTCCTGGAGTTCTGTCTTGGTTGTCTTGCGCCATAAGGCTCAATAAAACACCGCCTGTCTCAGCTCATTGCACGACTTGAGTGATTTATATCCGCACGAATATCATCACGAGAAGAAAACTGGGCGGCAGCCGGGCAACTTCCGAAATCTGCTATGCATGACTAAGAGGCAAAAGTTGCGTATAACAGCTTCTATCATTAGGGCGATTGTGCACAACGCCTTTGTGCACAAAGGTCACCGGCATGGAGTCTGCGATCGTGCAAGTGACTTTTCACATTTTTATATCCAAGTGTCTACACCCGTTTTCAGAATGTCAGTAATACCAGCAACATTTTAAATCCTTGATATAGAGAATGGCAAGCCTTTTCGCGCTTACAATAACAGGTCATTTTTTTAAACAAGAAATAAAGGACTAACGAAGTTGCACGGTGCACCTAGGAAGTGCTGTTCGGTGCTGTAGCTTCGATCATATGATCAAATATTTTACAAAATATTTACAGAATACTTTTTGTTGCGGCAACTGCCTCAGATGATAAAGGAAATAATTATTTGGCCATAAACGTGTTTTTCGGAGAATAGGGTTGAAATTCACTGATCGTGAAAGTGTACGCCATGTGTGAGTTCCTAGCTTTTGGGTCATTCATGTTCTTTTCGTGAAGTGGCTGTTGGAAAATATACATACACAATTTTTCAGATTTTCCTCTATTGTAGAACATAATGCATGTCTAAAAGGATTAACAGTGTAAAATTTTCTTTCTTTTACGTCTAGGAACACAACTACATCTATATCATTATTATGCAAGGATGAACTTAACACCTGAGGCAATGCTATTAATTTTGTAGCTGTATACCTATTGTTGCTAAGGCCATATTGACATTGAGATATGATATTAGTTCTCTCCGAGTAGCCTCTTGGCTGTTTCGCAACAAGTTTTCTGAACACAATATTAATGATACTGAGAACCGAAAATGGTCGATAACTGCATGACTTCGGTCCCGGCCGCGGCGGTCACATTTGGATGGTGGCAGCATGTTAGAGGCTCGTGTACTGTGCGATGATTTTGCACGTCACAGAGCCCCCCGTGGCCGAAATTATCCGGAGCCCTTCATTACGGCATCCCTCATAGCCTGTGTCGCTTTGAGACGTTAAACCCAGGATGCCTACTAAGCAAAGCCAACTGGACGGACCATATTAATATTACCCTGTTAGTGAACTGGGATAACTTGGAATCTTACATGACGAAAGCCAACAGTCGCCTAAACCGCGAAGCATAGGGGCTGTATCGTTTTAGAAATAATTTGTGGCGTTCATAAATGCGAGATCAATAGGGTAATTATTTGAACATTACTGATCAGAAAGGAGAAGAAAAAACAACCACACGCCTCCGGTGGGATGTGAACCCGCGACCTCGAATCCCACCGGCGGCGTGTGGTTGCTGCTTCTTCTGCTTTCGAATCAATTATTAAAAATGTATTTATTTTATTAAGCTCCCATTCATGAACACCAGAAATTATTTTTAAAACAAAACATCCCTTATGCTTCATGGTGTCAGCGACTACAGGCTTCCCTCATGTACACGTCTTAACGAACTTCTATTTTCCCTTCCCCTTGTATGCTCTCTAGCAATGTTTGAAATATCCGTATATATACATTCGTAAAGAGGTTGATTCCTTAATGTTCCGAGAAAAGGTGCAAGATAGTAAATTTCCTGTTTCAATGTTCTCTCAGTTATCCCATCATGCACTTTTACCAGGACTGTGACGAGATTTACGACTGCTAAGACCTGACAATGGCCCATGGCCTTCAGTAAAAGTCTCACGAACTAGTGGCTCCTCCATGCCCGGGAACACTAAACTGTTCACCTCTAAGATAAATACTGACATCGCTAAATAGCTGTATTTGGACATGCATCACAAAAACAGAGCGCATGACGACGAAGCACAGCGGAGGAGCACAGGTATTTGTTTCTTCAACGTATTTCCTTCTCTAATACAGCAATGAAATGGCAGCGCTCTACCAGTAAATTATATGTGCGTGCAATTCAAGCAGAAGTGCGAATCTACCGAAGCCGATCCCAAAAAGCACCTGCCCTCAAAGCCACCATCGTGGTTCGACTGAGGCTCCCCCTCTAAATATAGCCAGCTGGTGAGCGTTCTTATCCATGTACTTACGCTTCGCGGCGCTTGTAATCTTCCGCCTGCTCCATGTGCATCCGCCTCCTAGTCCGACGGGACTGATGCTGGACCCGTTGTAAGTATAGATGCCCGCTTGGGATGTAGCCAGAGTTCCCGGGAGCAATATCTGCACATGCGCCACTCGCGTCGGTCACGCTGCAGGCACTGAGCAAGGACCGTGACCCCCTCTCAGAGGAACGCCGAGGACAATATACATAGAACTTCTTCTAAGCAAAAAAGGAATTTCCACCCCACTCCCTCCCACAAAAAAAAATTGGGCAGAGACACTCAAGAGTGCCTGCGTGTGAGAATGCGAAAGCATTACTGTCCCTGGGAGCACTGTTCACGTGCGTAATGTTCGTACATGCATTAAAGTTCTTTTGTGCTTCTTCGGCATTTGCGTGTTTGCGTGGGCGACCACGGTTCACTTCGGGTGGTTCCAATGTCGGAACTTTAGACGTTAATGGTTCGCTGTTCATTACACGAGCACACACACAACCGGTCGCAATGAAATCCAGCGACGATGTATGACACCACCCATCCACACACGCGCACATATGACACTAGCCGGAACGCTGTACGATGAACGATTGCGTCACAGTTTTGGTACAAAAGACTTGGAATTGAGGGTTCCATATGATGTCGGTTCAAACCCCTGTCGCAGGCTCGCCTCCAACTTGACTACCACGTATGTAACCTGTAGGGGTCGACGAGTCGGCATCAAAATCTGTCGCAGTAATGGCCTGGATCGGGAGAGTGGCTGGTGACAGGCAGCTAGCTACACGGGCGCCGTATTGTCGAACACCGGCAGCCGTTGGGAAGACAGGCACAACCATGTGGCCGGCTGTCAACCGTTCGTCAGATGGCAAGGGCCAATGCCTTTGTGCATGCAAACCGAAGAGCTTCCCTCGACCCGACACCGTCCCTTTAGGAAGCCGCCGGTGAAAGCAGAGGTCGCTACGGGGCGCAACAAAGATTGCCTCCCAAAGGGAGACTTATTGCGCGACAGTGACCTCTCCGGCTTACCGCAACGTCCTAAGCGTGGACACCGCACGGGGTGTCATAAGTAAAGGTCTTCTACGAAGCCGCCGGATTGACCCGTGCAGAAAGGAACTCCGGGATCCGTTGCTTTTTTTGTTACCTTGAGAGAGGGTTTCGTGTGCACTATCAAAGTTGTAGGGCGGGACCCACTTTTGCGCAGATCGCTCTGTGCATCGCATTTTGTTGATAATTTGATTACATTTTTGGACTTTGTCTTTTGGGGAGGAGTTATTAATACTGCCAAAGTTGAAGGGGGCAGCACGCAGCAATGCAGCAATCATGCCGAGGCTTGCCTGCTTCCTGTATGTGCCCGAGGGTTTAAAACCGAGTCCGCGGGACCCCAATCCGTCGTACTGGGCTGGGTTTAGATGCTCTGCATCTTTGGTTATGCCGACGAGGGAAGATTTTGCTGTTAGCCATTTCGGTCTCTTTTGCCACCGTCTTTAATATGCTGTACATTGTGTAAATCTCCTGTATATAAACTTCTGTCCATTTCCTCGTCAATTCCCTCCGTTGCTAGTCGTGATTACACCGTACGGGGCACATCAGGTGCAAGGAGCCTTCAAGTCAACAAACCGTCTCTGACGGCGCACCCCTGGTGCAAGGAAGAGAACCATCGCAACTTTACTGACGGTATATACCTTAAGTAAAGTTATGATGGTGCTCCTCCTTGCACCATTGGTGCGCCGTCAGAGCCGGTTTGTATATGCAACGAGAAATCATATGACACCACCAGGGACGGCGTACGACAAACGGTTGCGTCAAAATTTCGGCACTATAATGTAGTCGGCAGAACTTGCGCCACATTGAGGCCAGCTAGTGGGGAGTGTGTATAGAAAAACATGTACGTGAATATCTGAAATGGTGGTGCTCAGCTTGTGTGCGAGTCATAAGGCCGCTTGATGACGTCACCCTAATTTTGTTGCCATCGCTAGGATTTTGTGTGCCATCTGAGGGTACACACATACACACGCCGCCGGCTTTTCTCGTAATTGAACTAGTAATGCTTTCGCATTTAAATAAAAAGCAGTCTTGAGTTCACCGCTTTTTTCTTTGCGGAGATGATCGCTTGCGGCAACACCCGTAATTGGCTGTTGGTATTCTCTAGCATATAAAACCTCTATCTTCAGCGAGAATGGCTTCAGTAGTTTACAGATTAAAGTTAAGTTTGTGCTCAAGTGCCCATTACATGTCAGTGATTTTACAAACACATCAGTCCATGCATCGCGTCCACATTTCTTCACAAGTGAGTCGACGTTTACTCTGCGAATGTCGTTACGAAGCGTAGTTTATCTTTCTAAGTTGGCTTCCTGCGCACGCGATTTGCTACAAATTCTTTCTCATGTTCGACACAAGTGTAAATGAAAATACTGTTGTTGGGTGCGCACGCCGCTTTTCCTTCATTAGCGGCAGCACCTGCGCGTAACCCTATCGCCTACTGCATAGGTGCAAGATAAAGGCGGCTATAGAAATAGTTGAGGGGACTTACCCAGCTCCCAGTTCTCCTCCTCGGCGCTTTCCTCTGGATCCGTTCCTGCAAAGAAACGTCACTGTCACACATTCAGGGGCTTCGACGTGCTGCCACGCAACCAAAATTGCATGCTCTGCAGATTGCGCGAAATCTGTCCACGGGAAAACTGAAGAAATAAGCGGCGCCGTGACTCATGCAATCGCACTGGTATCAGTTAAGTGCTAAATGGGCAACAAGTTTACCGAGCAGGAATGTGGTTTGGTTTTCTTTGGTTTACGTGGGTTCAATTTCCCAAAGCGACTCAGGCTATGAGAAACGGCGTATCCGGAAATTTCGACCACCTGGTGTTCTTTAACGTACACTGAGAGCACACAGTACACGGTCCTGCAGCATCGATCGAAATTCTACCGCCGCTGCTGGGATCGCATCCGCGTCTTTCCGGTCTGCAGCCGAGCGCCGTAAACACTGAGCCACCTCGAAGGCAGGCGACAAATCACCGTGAAGCACAGGGTACCGGAATCGTGCATAAGGTAGACACCTATGCTTGACTGAGAAAAGGATAGGATTATTAATAAAAGAATTCTGAGATAAGCACGAACAACGGAACGGGCTACAGGAAAAACATTGGTGCTAGTAAAAGAGAAGCTTCAAAAGTCCACGTACATTTAGTGAGGTTTTTTTTGCCGAAAGTTTTCTATTCTGGAAGAACACTACCCGTCTTCATTCCCTTCTCTACATAACCTCCATACATATCACAGCTCCCTTGAAGGAGGTGGATCTACTATTGAAAGCACTCGTGAAATTTTTCTTGCATCACGGTGCGGATGACGTATTTTCAAACTACGCAGCTTTTCCAACGCACGCTCACCTTTGTTCTGGACAACAGACAAAAATCGAGGAGAGCTAGGTCCTATGATTCAGTTGAATAATGCAAAAAAAATGAACGCAACTACATTCGAAATAGCCAAATTTTGTCGATCCACAGCGGCAAGGGTAATCGCATTTTCTAAATTATAAAAACTGGCATGGCGGTTACTAACAACCAGATAGATATACAGATCTCTATTTGCAGCCGGGTGCCTAAATCTAATAGTTAGAAAGTTAATTATTAGAAATTAGTTAACCATCTTACTAGTTAAGATTATTCACCGTTTTTCTGGTGTGCGCCAACGTTCGCAATACCATGCCGCGAAAGCCATATTTTTACCTAAAAAATACTACTGTTGAAAATCGCTGAAATTACTTTTGAAAGTCTTCCCTATAACATCCCGCGTAACTTAAGCCGTGGTGCCCATCACACGTTCAAACGCGTCGTCCCCGTCGTTGATCGGCGCCGTTCCGCCAGTGTGACATGGGTGCGTGTTTCTGCCAAGATCACCGAGGAGTCTTCTCCCATTGCCTACGTCCAATGGCACCAGACCAAATGTACTAAAACCAAATATAATTGCTGCAAAATACGACCCCTAATGTCCTTTCACTGTTCACGCGCCATTCCGACCACTTTTCCACCCTTTTTACGTCACGAATGTGGTCTCTCCAAGCACACCGTAACGAAGTCGTACGCGTGACAGACGAGGGTACACCGGTGCACACTACAAACAGAGAGGAGAACCTCGGAAAAACCGACACCAACAACGCCACTCAAAGTGACCACTCACTGATGGGGTAATCGGTCTTGAGGGCCGCGTCCGCACGGCCGAATTGTGGAGAGTCACAGCGCCAAGGAGTCCTTGCCTCGATTTCTTCTATTGGCACAGGTACGAAGCTCGTCTGCTAATGCAAAAAGAGTATACGAACAATCATCTCGCTATACTCTATTAACACTCCTGACAACATGCTGGTGCGTCACAAACGTTGCTGGGTCCGTCCTCACCGTCGCTGCTATCGTTTTCGCCAAGGTATACCTGTGCCGCGGCAGGTTCTGTAGATTATGACCTTTCAGAGGGCTACGAAAATAACAAATACGTGTTGCCGATTTCCAATTTTCAGCAACTTCCTAATTCCATCGCTCGCTCGTTACGATTTTTGCAGTCAAAATTTTCCGTAGCCTTGCCTAAAAGTACTAATGCCTTCTGCTTCGTGTTGAACACGAGTGAGACGAATGGTCCGATTCCAGACCTATCTCCTATCCATTCCTAATAATTGAAAAGACACGAATATTTTATACAAATCGGACACTCGAAATTGCAATGACAAGCATGCATTAATTCTCCCGTCAGAGGCCAAGGCTTGGCGAGGTGCATTAAGATCTGCACAGGAGCGTCAAAAAAGCTGCTAAACGCGACCGCCGTATAAATCGCACTACCACAAACCTCATCGTCACCAAACTTTGAAAACAATCATATAGACTCAAGAAACCACCGTGAGCAACACACAGCATTTGCGTAGGGCACCGGCATATCTCTCGAAAGGCTCCAAGCGGTAGAATTTTGTACCCGCAGTTGCCGCTACGAACTGCTGCCTACAACTGGGCCTGCTGTCACGGCTCGCAATGTAAACGAGTGCAGATTCTAGTTTGTTTTTTTTAGCTATAGCTTTTTGCTGCCATAGCCGAGACAAAGAATTCTGGAAGCACACTGGACACACAATTTCGAATTGGAGAAAGACACCATGTTTCAAATATTGTCACGCAGCGGCGACGCCGGGAAGTTATTGAGAAGGAAGGTTCGCGGCAATATCTCGCGACAAGCAATGAAAACGCAGTGCAGAAGTGAAAAAGCGATCGACGATTTGCACCCGTGCACAGTGTTACCTGTGGACGGGGATGCTCGCT
This sequence comes from Amblyomma americanum, assembly GCF_052857255.1. NCBI lineage: Eukaryota > Metazoa > Arthropoda > Arachnida > Ixodida > Ixodidae > Amblyomma > Amblyomma americanum. The sequence continues at coordinate 28,213,406 of NC_135497.1, read as the reverse complement.
CTCCTCTTCAGCAGTCACTTGCCTCTTGTCCCCTTCAAGACTCTCCCGCATGTTCTCCGTCAGCAAGCGCTCCCTGGAGTAGAGAAAGAGGAACACAGGAGTCGTTACGTTCTTTTAAAGAAAAGCCGGTGTTGCAGGAAAGCCGGGTCTTTGGCCGTGAGCGAATGGCATATTTCGGTGGACACCTGAACCGCGCCGTAGAGAAAGGGCTTTAGGTCTTTTCTTTCCCTTATGGCGGGCGCGGTACGCGTGTCCAATGAGAATTGTGAGAGAGGCGTCATTTCCTTTCCTTAAAACCAATTTTCATTTCAAATTTCCTTCCCTTACGGCTCCATTCAATGTCCACCGAGATGTGTGACAGGCGCCCTTTCCTTTCCTTAAAAAATTTTATTTTCATTTTTCTTTGCCTTACGCCGCGGCTCGGGTGTCCACCAAGGTATGTTTCCTTTCCTTAAACTGTCCGGGCAAGGGGTCGCACCGAAGGACGATGGCATTCCGTGGATTCCTTGGCAATGCTGCAGCACGCTGTCGCGTCCAGCTCTTAAAGGCGATGTTTAAGCGTCCTCCAAAATTTGTAGCGGGAGCTACACTAGGCTACCAGTCGAGAATTACGCGGTACAGGCGAGAGGGAAGTTGTGCGCATGCGCCGTTACCATGGTACATGGGAGACGCCAGTTGTCCGCATGCGCCGTTACGATGGCAACCGGGGACGAGTGCGTGCACCACGCGCTTCGTCACCGCCATCGCCGCTCTTTCTTCTGGAGTCTCTCCTATATCCTCTCCTTTATGGCGCGGTGAAGGTGTCCGCCAATATATGCGACACATACTGCGCCATTTTCTTCCCCCAATAACTAATTTAACCTTACGGCCGCGGTGCGCGGCGTCGGTCTCCACGATAGGCCTCGCTTGGATCACACCTACCGTTCCGCTAAACGTATCAAAGTGCACCGGCGTTATATGAAAATTTGGTTTTGGGGAAAGGAAATGGCGCCGTATCTGTGTGTATCGATGGACCCCTGAACTGCGCCGTAAGGAAAGGGATAAAGGAGGGACTGAGAGAAGAAAGGAGTAAAGAGGTGCTGTAGTGGAAAGCTCCGAATAATGTCGACCACCTGGGGATCTTTAACGTGCACTGACATCACACAGCGCACGGGCGCCTTACTGTTTTTGCCTCCATCGAAACGCAGCATCCGCGGTTGGGTTCGAACCTGGCAACTCCAGATCCTGGACCGGAAGGATTGACCTTGTGTGTCTGAGAGAAAGCAACCAGCTTATATACTGTATAGGCAGCATTGGGACAACTGCGTGTTACTTTACTGATCATCGGGCAGTGTTTATTTCTATCGAAACAATTGAACAAATAAACAATATGTCTCACCGAATACTTCTTCAATGCTTAAATTTTAGTCACAACAACAAACTCGACAACATGCGTAACCAGCGGAAAACTGCAGCTCTCGCTACGTATATCCTGGCATAGCTCAGCTAAGCCACTGCCAATTTTTTTTTAAGCGAAAGCTTTACTTGCCGCGAGATTCCGATTTCGCCGTGGCGGTGCTCCGACGAGGTGCATGACGACACAACGCGCTCTTCGCCGCGGCTATTTCTCTCTCTCTCTCTCTCTCTAGCTCCCTAGTCACTACTGCGCATGCGCCACTAGTAGCACCGAGCCACGGGTGCTCCGCCACTACGCAGCGCTGCACCTTTCCTCAAAATCCGACTTTCAATTTTAATAACAATAATAATATTAATTGGTTATTGGGGAAAAGAAATGGCCGGATATCTGTCTCGTATATCGGTATCTGTCTCGTATATCGTTGGATACCCGAATCGCGCCGTAAGGGAAGGAATAAAGGAGAGAGTGAAAGAAGGTAGAAAGAGGTGCCGTAGTGGAGGGCTCCGGAATAATTTCGGCCACCTGGGGATCTTTAATGGGCACTTACATCGCACAGCACTCGGGCGCCTTACAGTTTTTCCTCCATAACTTTCAATTTTCAGTTTTCTCTTCTTTCCATTCCTTCTTTATCCCTTCCTTTACGGCGCGGCTCTGGTGTCCACTGAGATATGTGAGATGGTTACTGTGCCATTTCCTCTCCTCAAAAACCAAACAAGACAAGTGGGCCGACGGCGTTCATAAAGTTCATTGGCGTTGAGAACTTTGCAAAGGCCGTTTATTTTCACGAAATAAAAGGAGCACAACCGGTTCCGTGGGTCACTGGAGACCTCAACCTCGCTTTCATGTTCGTGGCGTTGGTATCCAACTGCAGAAGCGTACTTTGATTGCACACTGGATAGCGCGCCCTCCCTGCCACCCTGGGAGCTGACATGCAGTTAATGGTTCATCGCGACAGATTGATCACCAAATGAACGCTGCAGCCTAGCTATGCTGCAGTGCCGCATGTCAGCCACAACGCTGTCAGCGCTAATGCATTCAGGCCCCATCTCTCTCACCCCCGCCACATGTATCAAAGCACGAATGAGACAGTTATGCGCCCTTCCTTTCCTCAAATCCATTGACGCTTAGAACATTCTCAACGCCAACGCCAATGAACACACTGAACTCCCACATCTTTCGCTTCGTATATCCTGAATTAGCTGAGATAATTCACATTATTTTTTCTTTTCTCCCCGAAACCACGCTGCAGCTTAATGGCGTCTAGCGCGCGAAAGTGGGAATACTCGCAACACCGAGACGGTATAAGACTGGTTCACATGCAAGCAACTGAGCGAATTGAGCGATTGAGCTGCAGATCGCGGCGAAAATTTTCCAACTTGCTGGAACCTCGCCCCTGTGGCCGCTCGAGCCGCCGTGACGACTCGAAACAGGTTTTTCGCCGCGGCGGCAGGAATCGCGAGTGTTTTCTGTTGCATGTGAAACAGGCTGGAAGCCTGTGAACGTGTGAAGGCATTATGAAACAGGCTTAAACCTTGCCTCACATGCAAGTGGAAACGCTCGCGATTCCTGCCGCAGCAGTGCCAAAACCTGTTCCGAGTAGTGGCTGTGGCTCGAGCGCCTATAGCGGCAAGCTCCCCACTCGGAAAATTTGCGCCGCAATGCCAGCTGAGTCGCTCATTTCGCTTGCATGTGCACCAAACTTACGCCAGTGAGGCAAAGACGGAACAAGGACATTACGAGCCGGCAAACACTTCGGTGTAGGAGCGCAGCTGTAAAGCAAGCAGCGTCCGAGTGCTGAACACTGTACCTCAAAGACGACATGGGCGAGAGGATCGGGCTCCGAACGCTGCCGGCACTCTCCTTCCTTGCTCTCCTGTTTGCTCACCTCCGCTTCTGCTTCTTCATTTCAGACTGCCTCGCACTCGGCAGCATTCAACGAACTGCTGCCCTAAAATTTCTCGGACTTCACTGTCCCACAAGTGCTGCGCGGGGTTTTCCTCGGGATAGCCCAAAATATCGACCAATGTCGAGACAAGGATGAAAGCTTTACGCTACAAATGCTCGAGTATTTTTCTTTATTTCACACACTTGCTATTCAGGCACAATAGGTGAGGTGCGTTTCCGATGTGGACGCAAAGAACTATGGGCAAATCGTCTGCCAGGTACTTCTGGTTCCAAGTTTGTCATACACACTCCCTTTTGCACAGCGGTTGCCGGGCATGCATGCACCGTTTATTCACTCATTTATCTGTGCTGCGATGCTGCTTATTGCACACCATCACCGTACGATCTGCGCGTGAAGGGTGGGAACTCGTCCTGAGCACATAAATTGACAATAACGAAAGGTAGGAGTGCTCTGTCGTGGTTATAATATGCCTGCGTGGGCTGGCTGTTCTCCGTATGCACGGCAGTCGGTTGAACTAGTTTAACGCGTCGGTCATGATACATTTGGTTTTTCGCCGCACTACGAAGGCAACGAAGGGCTGAAAAGTGAGCAGTTTAGCAGGCGATACATGTATTTTCCTCACAAGTGGGTTAGCAAGCAGTCCATACATGCCGCTATGAGAAACGCGCGCCTCAACGCATCGCACTGCATACGCATAGAAAACCTCCAACTATTTACAATATTTTGGTTGCATTTCGTGCAAAAACACACGACGAAGCATAGCAGAGTCTATGTCGCATGGGTCTTGCGAGGATGCAATACAATCAGTGTTGTTCCAGTGCAAATAAATTAGTGTAAGAAGCCATATTAACACAGTCACTGCTGTGAAGGAAGCGAGCACGGGGAGAAATTTCGGACTGAAAGTAGCGATAGCAGACGACTTTCCAATCATCCACTGCGCTGAATCTGAAAACGCACCTCACCCATTTGGGTCCGATGTACACTGAACGAAATCGTGTGAGGTATTTTCGTGCAGGAACTGGAAAGGCTCATGCTCTTGGTGTTTTCGGCCGGCCACGTGGAGAGATCCTCCTCCTCTGTCGCCGTTAATCCCCCTTCCTGTAGAAATAAGCGAGGAACTCGACAGTAATTATGTGCCAATGAATTCGCCATGCGTGCATCGACGTGGCGCTCCATGACTGCCGCTCCGAACCCGATATTCGCCAACGTGATATTTTCTGTTCTGCGCATGCGCCTCAGTCTGAACTGAAATTTCTTGAACGGCGGCGTTCCAGAACTACTCATAACCCAATCTAAAAGGTTAACGCACTTCCCGATGGGGAATGGGAAATGATTTCCGCGCATGTAATTATCAGTTAGAGAGAGAAAAAACAAAGACAGGTGGAAAATTTGAGTGGTTTCATCTTTGAGTGAGTGGTTTCAACGGCAACTTTCGCTAATCCAACACAGAAAGGAACAGACGCCCAGAAGTAAACTAGAGGTAATCTACGTACTGTTAAGGCTTAAAAATACGACAAGCAAAAGTATCAGTATAAGGCGTACTCTAACAGCTGCCCTACTCGTGTAAACACCCAGCGCGAATCCATTGCACAACAGCAGCAACGGAAATGGCAGGTTTTAGTTGTGCACTTACTCGGTCCGCACGAAAGCTGGAAAAATAGGAGCGCAATGGGCTCGCGCAGCTGGTCATTTACAAACAATTGGATCACATGGGTGTGGGAGGCACAGAGAAAAAGCTTGGATAGTAGTTTGAACAGCTCTCGCTGTTAGTAATAGGGCCGTTAGCAATAGCCATATCAGTTTCTGGAATTTAGAAAACCAGATCAGTCTAGGCGCTCACGCTCAACAAATTTTGACCATCACACGTCAAAAAAATGCACTTTCGAAGAGCGCACGTCTTTGGCGAGCGCAAAACTACACTCCCCAAACTACGTCACTTCGTGGCGCACGTGTCGCGTGACCTCTGTCCCTCCCGCGCTACGGTGCATGCCGCTGCACGGTGCTCCAGCCCATCCAAGAGAGAGAAGCACACGCGACACGTTTGCCGCATAGTGAGTGCGCTGCTAATTGTTCCCTTTCTCCGCACTCCATTGTTCCAACAAAGGAAAACGAAAGTTGGATCTGGGGAAAAGGAAATGGCTCAGTATTGGTCTCACATATCGGCGGACAACAGAGCTGTGCCTTAAGGGAAGGGATAAAGGAGGCAGTGCAAGAATAAAAGAAGAAAGAGGTGCCGTAGTGGAAGGCACAGCACAGCACACGGATGCCTTACGTTCCCGCAGAGAGGGCGAATGCCATTTCCGCTTGCAGAGACCCGGTGTTCGAACCTGGAACCACCGCTTATCTGGAGCAGTTGCTCTACCAATTAGGCCAAACGTATGCTAACTTGCAATAAACACTCCCTTATTACAGACATACTCCACCTTGGGAATTTCCCAAACATTCGACCATTTACCTTCGTCATCTTCGTTTTTACACTGATCGCCTCCCAGTGCATCTCTGAAATTGATTTTATCGCCCCTAACTCCGCTGCTACGTGGCCTTGTGCTAGGTGGAGGCCCTCTAGCTTGAAGGTGGAGGTTTGTACGTGAGAGATGCCTTTTAACCACGGCGGGTGCTGCCGGAGAGTACAGGCTTCATTCATATACGCACACACACATACCACGGATGTCGGTGGGGGAGAGGACTGTACTGCTAATGCAGTATACGACATCTTGCCTGATCTGCTTAACGAGCTAAACACAATCACCGGCCGCATCGGTACCAAGGCACGCAACCATTCGTGCGAAGCGGTATGCGTGTTTGGTTTATGGGGTTTAGCGTCCCAAAGCGAATCAGCCTATGAGGGACGCCGTAGTGAAGGGCTCCGGGTAATTACACCACCTGGGGTTCTTTAACGTGTACTGACATCGCAGAGCACACGGGCCTCTAGTATTTCGCCTCGATTGAAATTTGACTGTTGCGGCCGGGATTGAACCCGCGTCTTTCGAATCTGCATCTGAGCATCATAACCACTGAGCCACCGTGGCGGCCTGAAGACTTATGCGTAAGTACAAAAGGGGTCAGTATAGATTCCTGGAGTTCTGTCTTGGTTGTCTTTCGCCATAAGGCTCAACAAAACACTGCCTGTCTCAGCTCATTGCACGACTTGAGTGATTTATATCCGCACGAATATCATCACGAGAAGAAAACTGGGCGGCAGCCGGGCAACTTCCAAAATCTGCTATCCATGACTAAGAGGCAAAAGTTGCGTATAACAGCTTCTATCATTAGGGCGATTGTGCACAACGCCTTTGTGCACAAAGGTCACCGGCATGGAGTCTGCGATCGTGCAAGTGACTTTTGACATTTTTATATCCAAGTGTCTACACCCGTTTTCTGAAAGTCAGTAATACCAGCAACATTTTAAATCCTTGATATAGAGAATGGCAAGCCTTTTCGCGCTTACAATAACAGGTCATTTTTTTAAACAAGAAATAAAGAAGGACTAACGAAGTTGCACGGTGCACCTAGGAAGTGCTGTTCGGTGCTGTAGCTTCGATCATATGATCAAATATTTTACAAAATATTTACAGAATAATTTTTGTTGCGGCAACTGCCTCAGATGATAAAGGAAATAATTATTTGGGCATAAACGTGTTTTTCGGAGAATAGGGTTGAAATTCACTGATCGTGAAAGTGTGCGCCATGTGTGAGTTCCTAGCTTTTGGGTCATTCATGTTCTTTTCGTGAAGTAGGCTCTTGGAAAATATACATACACAATTTTTCAGATTTTCCTCTATTGTAGAACATAATGCATGTCTAAAAGGATTAACAGTGTAAAATTTTCTTTCTTTTACGTCTACGAACACAACTACATCTGTATCATTATTATGCAAGGATGAACTTAACACCTGAGGCAATGCTATTACTTTTGTAGCTGTATACCTGTTGTTGCTAAGGCCATATTGACATTGAGATATGATATTAGTTCTCTCCGAGTAGCCTCTTGGTTGTTTCGCAACAAGTTTTCTGAACAGAATATTAATGATACTGAGAACCGAAAATGGTCGATAACTGCATGACTTCGGTCCCGGCCGCGGTGGTCACATTTGGATGGTGGCTGTATGTTAGAGGCTCGTCTACTGTGCGATGCTATTGCACGTCACAGAACCCCCCGTGGCCGAAATTATCCGGAGCCCTTCATTACGGCATCCCTCATAGCCTGTGTCGCTTTGAGACGTTAAACCCAGGATGCCTACTAAGCAAAGCCAACAGACGGACCATATTACTATCAACCTGTTAGTGAACTGGGATAACTTGGAATCTTACATGACGGAAGCCAACAGTCGCCTAAACCGCGAAGCATAGGGGCTGTGTCGTTTTAGAAATAATTTGTGGCGTTCATAAGTGCGAGATCAATAGGGTAATTATTTGAACATTACTGATCAGAAAGGAGAAGAAAAAACAACCACCGCCTCCGGTGGGATGTGAACCCGCGACCTCGAATCCCACCGGCGGCGTGTGGTTGCTGCTTCTTCTGCTTTCGAATCAATTATTAAAAAAGTATTTATTTTATTAAGCCCCCATTCATGAACACCAGAAATTATTTTTAAAACAACACATCCCTTATGCGTCATGGTGTCGGCGACTACAGGCTTCCCTCATGTATACGTCTTAACGAACTTCTATTTTTCCTTCCCCTTGTATGCTCTCTAGCAATGTTTGAAATATCCGTATATATACATTCGTAAAGAGCTTGATTCCTTAATGTTCCGAGAAAAGGTGCAAGATAATAAATGTCCTGTTTCAATGTTCTCACAGTTATCCCATCATGCACTTTTACCAGGACTCTGACGAGATTTACGACTGCTAAGACCTGACAATCGCCCATGGCCTTCAGTAAAAGTCTCACGAACTAGTGGCTCCTCCATGCCCGGGAACACTAAACTGTTCACCTCTCAGATAAATACTGACATCGCTAAATAGCTGTATTTGGACATGCATCACAAAAACAGAGCGCATGACGACGAAGCACAGCGGAGGAGCACAGGCATTTGTTTCTTCAACGTATTTCCTTCTCTAATACAGCAATGAAATGGCAGCGCTCTACCAGTAAATTATATGTGCGTGCAATTTAAGCAGAAGTGCGAATCTACCGAAGCCGATCCCAAAAAGCACCTGCCCTCAAAGCCACCATCGTGGTTCGACTGAGGCGCCCCCTCTAAATATAGCCAGCTGGTGAGCGTTCCAATCCATGTACTTACGCTTCGCGGCGCTTGTAATCTTCCGCCTGCTCCATGTGCATCCGCCTCCTAGTCCGACGGGACTGATGCTGGACCCGTTGTAAGTATAGATGCCCGCTTGGGATGTAGCCAGAGTTCCCGGGAGCAATATCTGCACATGCGCCACTCGCGTCGGTCACGCTGCGGGCACTGAGCAAGGACCGTGACCCCCTCTCAGAGGAACGCCGAGGACAATATACATAGAACTTCTTCTAAGCAAAAAAGAAATTTCCACCCCACTCCCTCCCACAAAAAAAAATTGGGCAGAGACACTCAAGAGTGCCTGCGTGTGAGAATGCGAAAGCATTACTGTCCCTGGGAGCACTGTTCACGTGCGTAATGTTCGTACATGCATTAAAGCTCTTTTGTGCTTCTTCGGCGTTTGCGTGTTTGCGTGGGCGACCACGGTTCACTTCGGGTGGTTCCAATGTCGGAACTTTAGACGTTAATGGTTCGCTGTTCATTACACAAGCACACACACAACCGGCCGCAATGAATTCCAGCAACGATGTATGACACCACCCATCCACACACGCGCACATATGACACTAGCCGGAACGCTGTACGATGAACGAATTGCATCACAGTTTTGGTACAAAAGACTGGGAATTGAGGGTGCATATGATATCGGTTACAACCCCTGTCGCAGGCTCGCCTCCAACTTGACTACCACGTATGTAACCTGTAGGGGTCGACGAGTCGGCTTCAAAATCTGTCGCAGTAATGGCCTGGATCGGGAGAGTGGCTGGTGATAGGCAGCTAGCTACACGGGCGCCGTATTGTCGAACACCGGCAGCCGTTGGGAAGACAGGCACAACCATGTGGCCGGCTGTCAACCGTTCGTCAGATGGCAAGGGCCAATGCCTTTGTGCATGCAAACCGAAGAGCTTCCCTCGACCCGACACCGTCCCTTTAGGAAGCCGCCGGTGAAAGCAGAGGTCGCTACGGGGCGCAACAAAGATTGCCTCCCAAAGGGAGACTTATTGCGCGACAGTGACCTCTCCGGCTTACCGCAACGTCCTAAGCGTGGACACTGCACGGGGTGTCATAACTCAAGGTCATCTACGAAGCCGCCGGATTTACCCCAAGCAGAAAGGGACTCCGGGATCCGTTGCTTTTTTGTTACCTTGAGAGAGGGTTTCGTGTGCACTATCAAAGTTGTAGGGCGGGACCCACTTTTGCGCAGATCGCTCTGTGCATCGCATTTTGTTGATAATTTGATTATCTTTTTGGACTTTGTCTTTTGGGGAGGAGTTATGAATACTGCCAAAGTTGAAGGGAGTAGCACGCAGCAATGCAGCAATCGTGTCGAGCCTTGCCTGCTTCCTATATGTGCCCGAGGGTTTAAAACCGAGACCGCGGGACCCCAATCCGACGTTCTGGGCTGGGTTTAGATGCTCTGCATCTTTGGTTATGCCGAGGAGGGAAGATTTTGCTGTTAGCCATTTCGGTCTCTTTTGCCACCGTCTTTAATATGCTGTACATTGTGTAAATCTCCTGTATATAAACTTCTGTCCATTTCCTCGTCAATTCCCTCCGTTGCTAGTCGTGATTACACCGTACGGGGCAGCTCAGGTGCAAGGAGCCTTCAAGTCAACAAACCGTCTCTGACGGCGCACCCCTGGTGCAAGGAAGAGAACCATCGCAACTTTACTGACGGTATATACCTTAAGTAAAGTTATGATGGTGCTCCTCCTTGCACCATTGGTGCGCCGTCAGAGCCGGTTTGTATATGCAACGAGAAATCATATGACACCACCAGGGACGGCGTACGACAAACGGTTGCGTCAAAATTTCGGCACTATAATGTAGTCGGCAGAACTTGCGCCACATTGAGGCCAGCTAGTGGGGAGTGTGTATAGAAAAACATGTACGTGAATATCTGAAATGGTGGTGCTCAGCTTGTGTGCGAGTCATAAGGCCGCTTGATGACGTCACCCTAATTTTGTTGCCATCGCTAGGATTTTGTGTGCCATCTGAGGGTACACACATACACACGCCGCCGGCTTTTCTCGTAATTGAACTAGTAATGCTTTCGCATTTAAATAAAAAGCAGTCTTGAGTTCACCGCTTTTTTCTTTGCGGAGATGATCGCTTGCGGCAACACCCGTAATTGGCTGTTGGTATTCTCTAGCATATAAAACCTCTATCTTCAGCGAGAATGGCTTCAGTAGTTTACAGATTAAAGTTAAGTTTGTGCTCAAGTGCCCATTACATGTCAGTGATTTTACAAACACATCAGTCCATGCATCGCGTCCACATTTCTTCACAAGTGAGTCGACGTTTACTCTGCGAATGTCGTTACGAAGCGTAGTTTATCTTTCTAAGTTGGCTTCCTGCGCACGCGATTTGCTACAAATTCTTTCTCATGTTCGACACAAGTGTAAATGAAAATACTGTTGTTGGGTGCGCACGCCGCTTTTCCTTCATTAGCGGCAGCACCTGCGCGTAACCCTATCGCCTACTGCATAGGTGCAAGATAAAGGCGGCTATAGAAATAGTTGAGGGGACTTACCCAGCTCCCAGTTCTCCTCCTCGGCGCTTTCCTCTGGATCCGTTCCTGCAAAGAAACGTCACTGTCACACATTCAGGGGCTTCGACGTGCTGCCACGCAACCAAAATTGCATGCTCTGCAGATTGCGCGAAATCTGTCCACGGGAAAACTGAAGAAATAAGCGGCGCCGTGACTCATGCAATCGCACTGGTATCAGTTAAGTGCTAAATGGGCAACAAGTTTACCGAGCAGGAATGTGGTTTGGTTTTCTTTGGTTTACGTGGGTTCAATTTCCTAAAGCGACTCAGGCTATGAGAAACGGCGTATCCGGAAATTTCGACCACCTGGTGTTCTTTAACGTACACTGAGAGCACACAGTACACGGTCCTGCAGCATCGATCGAAATTCTACCGCCGCTGCTGGGATCGCATCCGCGTCTTTCCGGTCTGCAGCCGAGCGCCGTAAACACTGAGCCACCTCGAAGGCAGGCGACAAATCACCGTGAAGCACAGGGTACCGGAATCGTGCATAAGGTAGACAGCTATGCTTGACTGAGAAAAGGATAGGATTATTAATAAAAGAATTCTGAGATAAGCACGAACAACGGAACGGGCTACAGGAAAAACATTGGTGCTAGTAAAAGAGAAGCTTCAAAAGTCCACGTACATTTAGTGAGGTTTTTTTTGCCGAAAGTTTTCTATTCTGGAAGAACACTACCCGTCTTCATTCCCTTCTCTACATAACCTCCATACATATCACAGCTCCCTTGAAGGAGGCGGATCTACTATTGAAAGCACTCGTGAAATTTTTCTTGCATCACGGTGCGGATGACGTATTTTCAAACTACGCAGCTTTTCCAACGCACGCTCACCTTTGTTCTGGACAACAGACAAAAATCGAGAAGTCCTAGGTCCGGTGATTCAGTTGGATGATGAAAAAAAAATAATGCTCAAGAGGTGAATGATGAAGGCGATGGTCATGTAGCAATGGGCTGCACGTTGCCGCCGTGAAGGAACTAGTTGCAGAAATGTTTGACCGGGGATGGCACGCTTTGTGTCGCTCGAAAAACTTCCCCGAGTTGTTTCACAGACCACACATCGCCTGTAACGGTCTGCTTCTCCCCAAATTCCGTCCTGAGTGGAAAGCAAAAATGGCGAACATCCATCAGACGGATTGCATTAAACTGAGCAGTTGCGCTAGTTGGCACGTGTTCATGGTTAATGAACGACGACGCTGCGTTGACCACGACGTCTTTTTGGGCTCGTTAACCGTGATCACTCAGATGAACTTCATTTATCTGGCTTTGCCTGTTCCGGGGCTGATTTTCACTGCGGGAACCCTTTTACGGAGCCCACAGTGGGCCTGCGCGTGGATGAAGTCTGTACAATTTGGCAGCAGCCCCAAGGTGCGCCCCTGTAGCGACGTCGATGACGAAGAGGTTGAAGCCTGAAGCGTGAGCTCGAGCGCTCGCGGGTCTCAGAACATTATCTGCAACTGGCCCAGTCAGCAGCGTCTACGGACCGCTCCGCTGTCTCACCAGCCGTAGCACCTGGCATCCCTCAATAAATGTGGACGACGTTCAACACATCCCCCCTCCAAGGCCCGGAGGATATCCCGGAAGTTCTTCCGATCCGTTGCGATTCACTGCGATCGTTCTATGATAACTCAAGAGGCAGTGAAGCGCTTTAAAGCTACATCAGGGGGCCTTATATCGCGCAGCTACAAAAGGAAACATAATCAAGATGACACATGTGCACTGTGCGGTAAATTTGTGGAAACAAACACCTTGTACTCGAATATTCAGGCACATTCACTCTCCCTGAGGCACTAGAGTTTAGAGATAACATTCGTCACGTAAGTAAATCAGCGCGATAGAAGTTAGCAAAAACGCGATTGGAAGATTGGTGGCTCAAAAGCGGAGAGGTGACATAAGGTTAGTAGTGTAGGACTGAAAACATACTTAAATGGCGAACTTTAACACCCAGTTGTGACACAGTTAAATAAAAATAAAGCCGGGCATAGTGGCAACTGCCCCCACACGGTTTCAAAGGGGACGCTACTTCCGTTTTTCATCCCTCCCACCCTCCCTTCCTTCCTTCCCTCCCTCCCTCCCTCCCTTCCTTCCTTCCTTCCCTTCCTTCCTTCCGTCCTTCCTTTCCTCCCTCCCTTCCTGCCTTCCTTCCTTCCTTCCTTCCCTCCCTTCCTTCCTTCCTTCCTTCCCTCCCTCCCTTCCTTGAATAATTGTGCGGCGCGTCGCAGCGGAAATTTCCAACTTGTTGGAACCTCGCCGCTCATCGCCACGACGACTCAAAACAGGTTTTTCCGCCGCGGTGGCAGGATTCACTAGCGTTTTCGCTTGCATGTGATACAGACTTTCCCCAGCGCAGAGTAGCACATAACCGCTGCTTCAACGGCGGAAAATTTTTATGCCCTTCACTAACGAGTTTTCTCTTTAATGCCCGTTGGCAGTGAAATCTTGACTTTGTTCCCTCTTTATGTAATGCCCTTGGGCCTTCAAGGGGACATGCACTTAAAAAAACGATTTTTTTTTCTCAAAGAACCCTTTTTGGTATTTTCTTGCATTATTATGTGTAAGCCTTCCTCTTCCATGTCCAAACATACCAGCATCAAATATAGACGCGGAATAACCAGAACCTGCGATATAAGCACGCCAAGTGGCCAAAAAATGAGCAGAATTGAACTACTTTCAAGACGGTAACAAATCTTAATACCGGCGTTTCTCACCATTGCCGCGCTGCAAGTCGGCAGAGAAAGCCTTCTTCTTTCAGACGCGTCCTCCAGTAGTTTCACAGCTCTAAAAAATAGAATGTTGAAGCTACCGATCTCGGCTACTGGTCCGGAGTTCCCGGGTTCGAACCCTACCGTGGCGGCTACGTTTTTATGGAGGCAAAACGCTAAGGCGCCCGTGTGTTGTGCGATGTCAGTGCACGTTAAAGTTCCCCAGGTGCTCGAAATTATTCCGGAGCCCTCCACTCCGGCACCTCTTTCTTCCTTTCCTCTTTCACTGCCTCCTTTATCCCTTCCCTTACGGCGCGGTTCAGGTGTCCAACGATATTTGAGACAGATACTGCGCCATTTCCTTTCCCCAAAAACCAAATATTATTATTATTAAGGTACTGATCTCGCGTCCCCAGATGTTGCACTGTCTCCTTGAATAAATTGAAACGCATTTTCCTGCTTTTATCATTTTCATGCAACCTCAGTGCTTGTGCACGACATTCTTGCACTTATACTTGTTACATCCCATAGAAATTTGGTGTGGATATGCTTCACTGCAAGCGGAATGCAGTTGTGCTATTTTTATTACAATTCTTAGTTGCGGATAGGATTCAACTTTTTTACAATTATTGTAAAATGATTATTTTTTTACAGATATGTAAAATTACTGTAAAATGATTTTAAACAGACATTCTGAACAGTATGATTTTATTAATTCGGAAATTTCATGCAAGCCAGTCTTTTTTCTCACAGCATAAAATGAATCAGTAGGAATAATGGGATATTTTTCAATGCCGTTGTATATTTATACCGGTGACGAATAGATGCACAAAAGCTTCGGTACATTTCATCTGCATGACCTGCAAAAATTAAACCAAGCAAGATAGGCGCGAAGGAACACCGCATATAGAAACAACTGACAAAGGTCTCTCTTCTGCGAAATTTTCAGCCACTTGGAACAAATATTTACAAAAATGTTTTTTTTCCTGGAGCGTGTACCCTTAAGGGAACAATAAATTATATATGGTTTATGGGGATTTAACGTCCCAAAGAGACGCCGTAGTGGAGGGCTCCAGAAATTTCGACCACCTGGGGTTCTTTAACGTGCACTCACATCGCAATAAATGAAATATATGCCAACGTTGCCTCTTCTACGAATTCGTAGCATGCTGCGTAAGAGCTCATACATGCGACAGTTGGTCTGGTATGAACTAGAATATGAAAAACATCAACTGATATGAGACACCCGCAAGCACGCATCAGCTCTTATGTGTTTGGTATGAAACACATATCGGCTCAAGAGTGGCTCGTGTATAAACTCGTGCGTGTTTCGTTCGGGCTAGAGTATGCTTCATTCAGGCTTGCACAGTCCTGACTTTCTCTAAAAAAATAAAGAAAGGCTTCGAAGCTTCAGTATGACTTCTAAAACACACATCGTTCTTGAGACCACGTGGCCATCCACTTGAAGGCTACAGTGCGGCAAAGTATCGCAGGGACCGTTGCGCTGTGATCACTGCATAGGCACAGCAAAAACTGCCTACATAAAGTTGGAGCTTATTTTCATTACAAATTAGAGTTCCGCTTCAGTACAAAGCGGTAGTGCAGCTTGGTTTGGTTTATCGGGTTTTAACGGCCCAAAGCGGCTCAGGCTATGAGAGACGCCGTAGTGGAGGGCTCCAGAAATTTCGACCTCCTGAGATTCTTTAACGGGAGCTGCATCGCCGCGACCGGTATCGGATGATACCACGCTTCATAGCACGGACTAGGAAAGATCTTAAATCGCCCTGGGAGCAAGACACACGCCTCATTTTCGTGTTTCGGCAACGTTCCCGTTCGATGGCCTGATCTAATGGAGCGCGCTGTCGCGGGAAGGGAAGCGCTCCACAAAACTTGCGCCTTCACATTCCCGCTGGCCCTCAAACGCGGTTGCCTGACAATAGGGTGACGTCCACTTTAGCTCAAAATTCCTGTCACCGGTGTGCAAAGTGAAGCTGTACAGACCGCGACTCTCCTGAAAGCCTCCTACCGTCTCACTCCGTTCTTTCTCTCGGAAATAAAGTGGAGCCAGAAGTTAGGTGAAATCTGTTTTTCCTCACAGAGGACCGATGCGCGATCTTGTGGCAAAATGCGTCCCGCACCTACGGATGAGCATCCCGCCGCATCAGAAGGCAACCGGCACTACAAGATATACTGTCGCGTGCTGGTGACAGCACCGCCGACAGCAGGCTGACCTGACACTGAAACGAATTCCTCATCCGGCTGACTTGGGCCTAATAAGCGGACCATTTCCCACAGCAACAGGCGTGCTAGGCTATCGTCCAAGGACGGAATCACCGTTGCTCTCGGCTGCTACGCTCACTTCCGAGCTTAGGAAGAACTTAAGTGAAAAGGCACGTTAAGCACCTACGACAGTCTGGAGCAACTTAGAACCAGCTGCGGGTGGCTGCGAGCATTTGAGATAAACCCGGTCGAATCATCGGTCACAAAGATAAAGCCGCGTCCCTTCGGCTTTTAGCATAAACACACACTAGAAACCTTCGCGACAACTTTCCACCCGAATCTTTAGAATATCGGGCGGGAACCCCGTGACAACACGGAACTGTGCTGCGCTTACCGTCGTCACGACTCATGCGTACGTGCAGGGCTTCGCCACTCCGCGTGAGTAAATTCGTGCAGCTTGATGGAAGCTAGGAGACGCACCAGCCCAGTTACGTGAGGAGCGTCGACGTGGGGGCGCGTATGTGTGGGCTATGCCTTGTTCACCTATTCAGAAGCAGGCGACCCGTGGCCGGAGCTTCCTTCGCGAGGAAATGGAAGCACCACAAGTTCTGCTGGCAGACAGACGCGCAAGTTCTAGCCACTGCACCAGCGGTACTTGTAAATATAATGCATCTCTAGCTGCCAGCTTAGCTAGCGGGGTTTTCGGGGCTGTCCGTCTCGCGCATTCAACAGCTCTGAAGAGCAAACCCCACCGCAGTCGCCACCAGCGAGCTGGAAGCTATTTACCGATCGCGAAAGTACAGCTAGGCGAAACTTAGACAGCTGTAGCATAGCGCGACCTGCCTCCGCGCGCCACCAGTGCGCTCGACTGATTGGTCCCAATGCGGCAGGAGTGCGTGCAGCTGGCCGGCGCCTGGCGCCATCTGTCGACCACAGGGTAATATGCGCAAGCGCAGCGGCTCCACGCGAAAGCATGTCGGATAGCGGAGCGGTTCGCGCTATGCTAAATCTCTATTGTTCGCATTCAACTAACGAAAGTTTGAGTAAAAAGCCCGCTAATTTTCTTGGTTGTGAAAATTTTTCCCCGCGAATTTGAATATTTTCAGTTTCAGTGCGAAGGTAAAAATTGATTTGGCTTTTGTACGCAAAACGACCGTTTCCTTTAATACTGGATCTGCCTGTAATGACAACACAGAACGAACGCAGCTCTTTCGCGCCCCACAGAGAAAAGTTAAAAAGAATTAACAGCGGAGGGATCTAGCGCAGAAAAAGGTGGGCTGAGCGCATTCATGATGAGGTGCGGTGTATCGTCAGCCTCCTCGCGGATGAGCAGAGACGCGTTGGGCTAGACACTGCCGCGCATTCACCAAGGCGAAAGCAAGCAGGGGAGAAAAATGGGTCAGAGACCAAAGAGACCAGCCTATGGCAGAAGGAGACACTTGCGGTGCAGAACAGTATGGGCCGACGCGAAGACGACAGTGTCGTCGCTGAGAGAGCCGCAAGAGAAGTGAGCAAGGTCGGAAGAGCATGGGGTAAGGTCGATGTCGTCGGCGGCGAGGGCTTTGACACAATAAACAGAACGAGTAGCATCCGGCAAAGGATTGGGCAGAGAACCCGATTTCAGCTCGAGCTCAGTCGAATACTGCGGCACGGCACGAAATAAAATCCCAGCCCAGAATAACAGCTTGGGAACAGGATGGCAGTATGCACAGCAAACTCTTTTGTGCAGAGGAAGTCCTCAATCCAACTCGAGCGGTACATGCTGCGGACGGCTTGATGCGACGAGCGCTGACAGTGCGCAGCGCGCTCCAGTCCACACCTCCCTGGCTTTCTCTGCAAACGAATTCTCTCCTTCGTGCACCTTACAGACAGGTTAACAAAAACGCGCCCGCTTAAAGCAAACAAAGAAATCTCTACACGTAGAGACATTTTCTCGCGTTATTTCTCATTGAGAATGACTAATCGTTGGTCAGATGCCCGAGCTATGCACCACATGATTACCTCCAAAGAACGAAATCAATAAACACCCCACTCACCTGTGCGGCATCCAGGTTCACCGAACCTCAAGGCGGACAAAAACATGCTGGTGTCTCCTCTTTCAAACGCGACGCCATCGCCTTCGGGTCGTTGTTCCTGGTGACCGGGATCTTCCGCCCCCGCATGTGACGTATCGTCTTTACTCGCCTGCGTTGTGTAGCGCCGCCAGGAGTCGGTTAATAATTAAGGGCAGTGCCAACACATCGACACCACATTTGCAGCAATTTTTTCTCGTCTGTGAACCCACGCGTTCCGACAACAGCTGAACTGCACCATTTACTCGCAAGTACACGCGCGAGTTCCCGGAAAGGGAACGCGCGAAGAGTAGCCCGTGCACCCCATGAGGCGCAGGGCGAGTTTGACGCATGCCCTAGAGACTCAAGAAGAACGAAGGGTGCGGCGCAGCACGCTCCGCTCTCGAGACGCGACTGTATGCAGCCACAAAAGGCGCCTATACTTCGATTGAACTCGAAAGAAATGTTGAACTCATAAGATTCCTTCTTTTCTAACGACACCCTTACTCATTAGCAAGCAAACGCAAACACTATGCTTACTTCCAATCTCCAAAAAGTATCGCGGATTGTGGCCTACAGGTTACGTGCTCGCCTCGCAGTCTGGAGGTCCTTGGTTGAATTCCCCACACCTTCATAAGAAGTTTTAACGCGACAACGGTGAAGACGCCGTTACCCAGAAAATCCGGCGTCGGCTCGGCTGTGTGAGCGAAAAATCATGAGCATGAATCTGGTAGGTGGTGCTCAGAGAGCAACCCACGAGGTAGGTGGGCCACCTGGGTCACGTGACCTAGCTTGCTGCGTCATCACAACCTGCCCGCCTGGTAGTGAGCAAAGTTCTCACCGTGGCAGGTAAATTAATCACTTGTACGTCACTCGGGAAGAGCAACTTGGGCCGCACAAAGCTCACCGCTGGGAGCACCTCCCATCGCAGGGCGTGGCGCATCGCTCAACCACTGCGCCAGGAGAGGTACGAGGACTCCCAGGGTTCTGTGAATGCAAAGTGGAGGATGTCCTTCTGCATACTGGTTACGCTGTCGCCTCGTAGCCTTAAGGCAGAGCTTAAGTGTACCCTTCAACTTTTATTTTTTCTTCTTTGCCGTAGACGCCACTATCTTATGGTCTACTGATGACGTCATACGACAGCATAATGACGGCAACGAGGAATTCCGTGACCATGGATGCCGACGGACGCCGACTTTTGTGCTAATAGGGCATATATAACGTTTTCGCACTAATAACATTGTAGCCCGGCGGAAAGCTCTAATCAGACCCGTCATAGCGAGCGCTTTCAAAGAAGACTGTCATTATTTTCTCACAAAGAAACGAATGCGAGAGGGTAGCCCGGAAGCAGCCACAGTGAGTGCTGAAAGTACAGAGTGGCTCTAGTAGGATACAACTTAATATAACAGCAGTTAACAATGGGCTATACCTGTATTGCTCCGCTGACCATTCGCGCCTGTAAACGAAATCGCCCTTTAATTCACGACTGTATCAAACAAGCAAGAGGGAGGCATGTCAAGTGACCTACGTATCGAGGCACCGGCGTGTCTCATTTTCCTTGCGTCCTCTACGACCTTTTTTCACTTTTACTCAAGGAATCCATGTTAAGTGCGCAATGCCACTGGTTGCGCATAAGCCAACGCCATTCGTAGCGAGCCAAGCGCGGCTCGGAAGCAGCATGAACGGTTTCAGCACACTACTTCGTGCCCTGACAACGCTGCAATGTAAGTTTTACCTCCCCCGAGTAACCACCGTCCGATCTATCCGTCTTCATTTCTGTGAGAAGACCCGTGTTCGATACTGAGGACAGCTCCCACAAGTCCCTGGCAGGCTGCACACATCTACGTTTACGGTGCCAATTCAGCGTTCAGGTGATCCAGGACATCTTTTCACGATTCTCAAACAATTTTAGCGGTCACGCTCTGACAACTGTGTGACACTGCAGCACTGAACCTATAAGGACGACATCGCTTCAACGCGTTTGCTGCCATTTACACTCACGTGACGTCATGGTTGCCCGACGTCACCTGGGCGAGTCCTGCCGTTTGGACTGCCCCAGTGGCGTCCTAAATACCTGTGGCGATTTTTGAAACATAGCCGAGCATTTAGCACTTTCGGCGATTTCCTTTTAAAATATTTAAAATTAAAAATCACTTTGCGAACATACCGAGACGGCGCCCAAATTCACCCAAATGCACCATCAGCGTGCGATATCCAGCTCTAAAGAGACGAACCATGCAGAATAGCGTGGTCCGTTTTTGAGAACTTTCTAACCAGCAATGGTCCACTTTGCGCTGCACGGTGCAAAGTCGATTCAGGGCCCAGCCAAGTGAATCGCTGGTTCCTTGGTCGGCGGTGAGCTGAGGTTTCGATAACATGCATATCAATGTGTGGCTGAGAGCCCGCCTTTGTGCGAATATGTTACAGCCACGCTTCGGTACTGGGTTCTTAGGGAGGTGCAAACTTAAGTCGATCAAAATCAGGTGGGTCTTCGCTTGGTGCACATCGAGATAAACAGCAGGAGCCGCTTTGGGACCTGCTGTTTCACTGCTCGTGCTTTCTCGGTCGGAAGTTTGCAAACCTCCTTCACGGCGACGACTCAGTGTACTCTGGTCGAAGCACAGCACCTGCCGCCAACAGGAAGTTTTAATGAAGTTTATTTCTTATACAGTGGGCCCTTCTTTCTGTGTTTCTACCTCTTCTTGTATCACTGACCGTCTACTGAGTCACATCGTGAACGCGACATGCCGGGCAAGACGCTACGCCTTCTGCATCCGGAAGGGACTTGTTCCTGATGATGTAAGTGCACTCTTCGGCCCAGTGAAACCTTCGTGGGGGCATGTTAAGCGACTGTGCAGGTTACTGCGCTCGGAACTCTGGCGGCAAGTTCGTCTTTTTCAAGACTGGCTGCGCTTGGTTTGTCTAAAAGATCACCCAGAATGGCTCGCAATGAGGAAGTTAACATCTCTTAGGCGGCAAGCTGCACGACTCACGGAGTGCACGTGGAAGTGGATTTTGAACCAGTTGCCTTTGTGCTTGGGACAGAAGAAAAAGACACAAGAGAAAAGAAATGTATTAGTCCTGGGGGATGTGTCTATTCCCGAGAATATACTGCATCTTCTGCAGAAGGGTCCCAAATTCGGATTGCAACACGATGTTCCAGCGCATGAACTGATTGCACTCAACCGAAAAGTGGCACTGAAGGCGAAAGATGAGGACCGCGACCACTGCCTTCTTGAAGGTGTGGACTGCTTGCGGAAGTTTCCTCCAAAAGATCCGGACTTGCGCAGTGACAATGTCTTTAGTGGCGTGAAGGATGGGGAATACTGGAAAAACTGCCTGTTGAAACACCTTTGGATCGGGTACACAAAGACTCCAAAGCATCTGGTCTTTGCACCTTTGTGAACAGGTGTAAAGAGCTACTGGTGCTTACGTCAGGTGCCCACAGCAGTCCAGCGATCAATATGACAATGCCAAGGGAGCGCCCTTAGGAAAGACTGAAGTAAGAGCTGCCTCAAAAGAGTAAAAAGAGCAACAGCCTAATCACCTAAGTCCTCCATTCCGAGCCGACACACTTATGATAGGTTGAAGCTGCACCTGACGGCAGAAAATGAGCCGATGAATTGTGAAAGCCTCTAACGCACAGCACCGGTTCGTGGTATGCCCTAATCATTTTCGAAAGTAGTCATGACAGCGATAGTACACTGTAAACCACTTTGCACCCTTAAGGGCAGAATGCCATCTATTCACCCTTACAGCACCCACGATTTTCGTAAAAAGTGTTTTTTCATAAGGTAACACTAATTTTGCACCCCGCTTTAAGATGCAGGATGTTCAATGGGTAGTTTTTCTTAGTTGCACCCATGGAGATGGTTGCGGTGCAAGGGTGTAAAAGGAGAATTGTGACAGTCGATTAACCTCGGGGCACGACCAGTGATCGCTTCCCGTAGCGTTTGATACAGTGATGACGACAAGCACCACTGCCACTGTCAATGACTTCCCCCGCTTCTCTTAACTGCCGCTGGACAAAAAAGGTATAGAAGAAGTGTATACTCGGCGTCGTCCTCGGTCTGGTTTACGGCCTTCGGTTTTAATTCGGTTACCCAAGCTGGCTTTCGCCCGAGAGCGGAGACCAGGGCATAGAGGTCAGGATCCCGATTCGACACAGCAGATTGTATTGTAGTTGCCTTCAACAATGCGTTCCTCAATGGTGCCGCCCTGTGTGGGACGACGTTTGTCCGTCGGTTGGTCACTGAGTGCCTACAACAGGCACTACAAACTGTGGACGACCAGTGGTGGTCCGAATGTCAATGCAACCATCCGTGTGCCACCCCCCCCCCCCCCCCGACAAAGCCACCGCCGCACTGGGTGGAATGACGTAGACTATGTGTTCAAGCTGACCATGGCGCAGAACAGTGGCCTAAACACCAGTTACTAAAACACATTTACGTATGCCTTCTATCACGTGAAATGAGTCACTGACAAGGTCAGCATGATGTCCGCCTACATGCTGGACTGCGTCAACAGCGGACAATAACCAACCTGGCGCTGTTTGGCGGCATGGACGCGATCACACATACAGGGACCTGCTTTGGCTACCTCGATCCTGTCAGGGCTCAGCGCTGCGAGCGGCCGAAGAGTAAGTGGCGCAGACAATGTCCGAAGGTGCAGCTGTGCGAACAGCAGAACTGAAAGCAAGGCACAGAGAATGCGAAGCGCAAGCGGAGGCGAGGCGGTCGATAATAGGTCCTGTCGCACGTGTGTTTCACCACATTGTGGTGATCGCCTGTCAATCTTTGCACCACGTCCCCGTCTCACGAACTAAACAAACAACACAACGTTGTTTGGTTAGTTCGCTGCATATACCATGTTGTACATGGTGCCCCAGTGGAATGGCCACAGTGTTTGTTGATATCCCTTTGAATTACCCAAATGTGCTTGTACTAAAGGATGGACTCTGTGGCGGTGCGTAACGATGTGGCTGCGCCGCCACGCTGTCACGTGGTTGGTCACGTTGTGCGGAGCAACTGCCGGCGGTGCGGCGCCGTGGCTGATCACGTGGTTCGTGACGTGTTGGTCACGTGACCATGTTCCACTCGGCCAGCTGCAGCTATCGCGTCACTCCAGGTTTAACCAGAGCTAAACCACCGCCAATTTTGTAGCGATAGCTACATTAGAGCAGTATTTCGAGCCTTCAGCGTGGTGGTGCCGCCACCCTGTTGCTGCGCGCCACCCTGTGGCTCCTGCGCCACGCTGTCACGTGGTTGGTCACGTGGTGCGAAACAGCTGCCGGCGGCGCCGCGGCTGATCACGTGGTTGGTCACATGACCAAGTTCCACTCGGCCAGCTGTAGCTATCGCGTAACTCCAGATATAAACAGAGCGAAACCACCGCCAATTTTTTCATCACGTTTCTCGATTTCTTGGGGTCTGCTACACCTCCCATCGGCGTGAAATTTTGTCCGAGGAATTATAGATGGCGGCCCCATAGTAAATCCTTATAGCAACCCAACTAGTGATTGATTGGTGACGTCATCAGTATTTAGAATTGGTGATTGGTGAGTGAGTGATTTTTGACGTCATAATTAACTAGTCACGTGACTATGTTTAAACGCTTATAACTCAGTAATTAATGAGGTCATCAAAAAATTGGTGGTGGTTTACCTTTGGTTAAGCCTGGAGTTACGCGATAGCTGCAGATGGCCGAGTAGAACTTGGTCACGTGACCAACCACGTGATCAGCCACGGCGCCGCGCCGCCGGCAGCTACTCCGCGCCACGTGACCAACCACGTGACAGCGTAGCGGCGCAGCCACAGGGTGGCGGTGTCGCCACTCTGAAGGCTCGAAATGCTACCGTAATGAAGCTATCGCTACAAAACGAATAACGAATCAGGTACTTGGAATCCTGTAGATGAGTAGAACAGGTTAGACACCAATAGTAACTAAGAAGTTAATATTCAGTTATGATCAGGCTTAAATTTAATTGCTTATAATTAACCTATGACGTCATGATCTAGCTAACGGCATATTGGCAACGGGCTCGATGAGTAGAGCATGTTAGATACCAATATCGCCTAATTATCTTTGTGTTTAGTTATGGTTGACTTAATATGGTGGCCGTGACGTCAGCACTCGGCAGCTCACAATTTCATGTCTCACGGCGACCAAGCACCTACCGCCTTGAGGTAAGTCCAAATGGTCCTCCGAAAAATTTTCGAAAAACTTTTTCGGCGGTAGGCGCCCGCTCGCCGTGATGTATGAAAAAGTAGCCTGATCCCGTGGTAATACATCGCATGGACGATAGATTGCGCTACGAAACCGCTAACACTCCTTACTTCAACGTCTTCCAGACGGTGGCGGCATATCTTTTTTCTTTCACAGTGTGGTTGCGGTGCCCGACCCATAAACTCGGCCTTGATCTGCGCCATGTCAGTGCAAGATAAAGCATTCCAGGTGATCCACCCATTTCACACATAGTCATCTAAATATTCGTACAAATGAATACCACCACCCCCTCCACTGCGACGCCTTTCCTGTCTTCCCTTCACTCCAGAGATGAGGTTGAGGTGTCCACCGAGAAGGGAGTCAATCACTTTAATTTCAGTTTTAACATATTCTCAGGGAAATTCTGAATTTCAAACAAAGGAGGTGTTCGACGAGTTGAAAATTGTTTTTTTTTAGGAATAAATTCATGTAGTAACTGTCTCGCATAACTCTGTGGACATCTGAACTGCGCCTTAAGGGAAGGGTAAAGGAGGGAGTGAAGGAAGAAAGAGGTGCCATAGTGGAGGGCTCCGGAATAATTTCGACCACCTGGGAATCTTTAACATACACTGACATCGCACAGCAGACGGGCGCCTTATGCGCTCATCTCGTTTCATTACGGCAAAAAATGCAATTTTAAGGCTTATTGCTTTTATTAATGAGCCGCCTTCCAAAACTTTCAGATACAAAGTGCACTCTGAACAACGCAGACACAAAAATTGGCAGTGGCTTAGCTCAGCTATGCCAGGATACGCGTAGCGAGAGGTACCTTTCCTTGGCGGAGCTTGTTTTTCTGAAATTCTAATGGTGTTATCGGTCACACGACGGGCCTTCACATCCTCTTCTGTTGGTTCCCGTTGACCGACGCCTTCCATAGCCTCTATTCCAGCGGCTATGTGCCGTCTCTTACGCACGACAGGTCTGGCCAGGCGTTCCTCTCTCTGTTCGGGCGTCACCGCTGCTCTATTCGCCTTCTGACGCTCATTCTCTCTTTGGTATGTAGCCAACTGCCGGGCGACAACCTCAAGATCGGAGCAGTTAATCTTTTCTCGTCCATGCCGCCGTTTATCAGTGGCGGACTATCCTTCTCTGCATGGTTGTCAAACGTTGTGATGCAGACGACTGACTGACTTGACTGATGTTGCTGAGAGGAAGAAGGAAAAGGAAAGTGCACGGGCCTGCCTGCTGGCTCAAGCTGAGCGACGCTCGCTGCCGCGTGCTGAAAGTAGGAGCGGTAAAGGATATGAGAGCCAAGAGTGAAAGAAAAGACGCGCCGCGCTAATATGCCCCGTGCCGATCCCGGAGGCCGTCCAATACCGGGCCGACCCGTGTCAGAGTGCTTCAAGCCAAGCACACCGCCATATTACAAAAAAAATGTCTGTGGTTTAGCTCTGGTTAACCCAAGTCGAATTGCGAAAGCTTCGTTTCCTCGGCACGTCGTCTACGCAGCGTCTCATTCCGATGCTCTCGAGAATTCAAAGCGGTCTCTTCCGCAGTTGGAGTCACTAAAGGCGGTGTCACTTCTTCTAGCCGCATCTGCGTTACGACGCTTCTCGAGTCTTGCGGCGCGTTCTTCTGGCGTCTCTTGCTCGCTTCGTTCTGTCGTTGTTGCGTCTCTTTCGCGCTTTCCATAACGACTACAATATGCACGCCGTTTAGCTAAACGTTGTTCCCGCTCTTCATCCGTTTTTCCGCACGCCGCCGCTTCTTAGATGCAGCACATCACTGCAGCTTCACCTTATACACATCATCCGACATACCGTGGAGGATTCGCTGGGACGATCGCGACGAGCCGAGTTGGGGGGCCGCTTTTCCACAGCTGGTATGACGTCACACATAGGTCACGCTAAAGGTCAATGGTGGTTTCTCCGGGACGACGGCCAAGAGCGGAAACCTCGAGCAGTATTGCTTTCGCAATAAAATAAGTTTAATATCTTTGGTACAAGTACCCGCAGCAGATTACAGACGCCCATTACATATCCGCACAATGCTCCGCATGCGACGCGCGGTGCGGGTGATGGAGCGGCGTGCGGCGAGGCGGCGACGAAGAACGCGGCGCAGCTTTGCGGTCTGTCTGGTTACCATGGTGTCGGCGCATGAGCACAACTGCTCATCCGCGTGACGTCACGCTCGGTGTCGACGGTAGAGCGGGCGCGCGGCTACGGCGAAGTGCATGCCGCACCTTGCTCCCCCATGTTGCCATGGTAACAGCGCATGCGCACAACTTACCTCCCCATATACCGCGAAATACTCGAGCGGTAGCCCAGTGTAGCTCCCGCTACAAAAAAATAGCTGCCGTTCAACTACTGCCGAACCTGGTTAGAGAGCGAAAGCTGTGGTGTATCCGGCAACTAGACGCGCGGCATGGCGTCTGTAACGTTGAGTGCATTCCGCACATCGGATAGGCAGCGCGCCCACCCTGGCAGGTGGAGGCTAAATTAATGGTTGATCGCGAGTGGCTAGTCACCCAATGAACGCTGTGGCTTACTGCTGCAGTGCCGCGAGTCTGCCACAACGTTGTCAGCGCGAGTGCATGCTGCCCACATCTCTCTCCCCACAGCCACGTACCTCAAAGCGCGATTGAGGCGTCCACTGCACCCGGGAGCCAGTCATGCGCCTTCCTTTCCTCAAAACCATCGCAGTCTAAAGCGGTGTCAACGCAAACGCCAATGAACGCAAAGAACGCCGGCGGTTCGCCATCTTCAGTGCCGCGTTTCTGCTACAACGTTGTGAACGCCAACGCCTGCAGGTGAAGATTTGTTTTTAAAATTGCTCTCAAACCGACCGCGGCGGCTGCGTTTTTTATGGAGGAAAAACGCTAAGGCGGCCGTGTGCTGTGCGATGTCAGTGCACGTTAAAGATCCCCAGGTGGTCGAAATTATTCCGGAGCCCTCCACTACGGCACCTCTTCTTCCTTTCTTCTTTCACTACCTCTTTTATCCCTTCCCTTACGGCGCGGTTCAGGTGTCCAACGATATATGAGACAGATACTGCGCCATTTCCTTTCCCCAAAAACCAATTAAAAAAAAGAAAGCAAACTGCGCAGTAATTGTCTCACATATATCGGTGGACACCCCAACCGGTTTTCAGGAAAGGAAATATCGTAGTAACTGTTTCACATATATCTGGGGCCACCCGAACAGCGCCGTAAGGGGTTTGACCTCTGGCTCACTTGAAGGTCAAGACTGCAGGCACCGCGAAATCGTTAAGAGGTAGCGTAGTGAAGCTTTAGCAACAAAAAAAATCTTCCACTACAAAGCACAATGTGGCTAGGCGCGGCAGTGGTCTCGACGTGACCGCAGGTTTAAACGCAGCTGTGATAATAATAATAATAATTGGTTTGGGGGGAAAGGAAATGGCACAGTATCTGTCTTATGTATGGGTGGACACCTATACCGCGCCGTAAGGGAAGGGATAAAGGAGGGAGTGAGAGAAGAAAGGAAGAAAGAGGTGCCGTAGTGGAGGACTCCGGAATAATTTCGACCACGTGGGGATCTTTAACGTGCACTGACATCGCACAGCACACGGGCTCCTTAGCGTTTCTCCTCCATAAAAACGCAGCCGCCGCTGTCGGGTTCGAGCTCGGTAACACTCTAACCACTGAGCCACCGCGGCGAGTAAACGCAGCTGTGAACCGTTGAAAACAAGCACCATTTCCACCCCAGAAGTAGTGCGCAGTAGGCATGCATGGTAGATTCCATGTAACGCACACTGCATCGTTTTGTTCGAGATTAGCCACAGCAGCCAGCCGCCCGTCGCGAACGAGCTCCGAACTGAACGTTCGTTCTGTTCCAATTTGGAAGAGCTGCGTCCGCCTCGGACACAGACGCGTGAAGCCGGTCACCGACGGCAGTCGCTGCAAAGCACGCACAAGACGCAGCACGCCGACGCGTCACGTGCAGAACGCTATACACACACACACACACACACACACACACACACACACACACACACACACACACACACACACACACACACACACACACACACACACACACACACACACACACACACACACACACACACACACACACACACACACACACACACACACACACACACACACACACACACACACACACACACACACACACACACACACACACACACACACACACACACACACACACACACACACACACACACACACACACACACACACACACACACACACACACACACACACACACACACACACACACACACACACACACACACACACACACACACACACACACACACACACACACACACACACACACACACACACACACACACACACACACACACACACACACACACACACACACACACACACACACACACACACACACACACACACACACACACACACACACACACACACACACACACACACACACACACACACACACACACACACACACACACACACACACACACACACACACACACACACACACACACACACACACACACACACACACACACACACTGCGCCTGTACGTTCCAGTATGCGCTAGAAAACTTCAGAAACGGAAAGCACGGGAGGCTTAACAGCACCGCTCGTGCCAACTCCGCTAGGATGGTGACGAGAGCCAAGCGGTTGCTGTTGGTAACAACACCATCTATCCTTTCATCCTCTCTATCGGGACACTGTTGAGCTCTTCAAAGCGATGCAATCGCCGCATCTTCAAGCCCACCTGTCCTGAACCCCGACATTATATGGCAATAAAGTTGTTTCACTCTCTCTCGCCGCACCTTCATTTTCTTTGCCAAGTTCTCTCCGCTAACCGCACACCGTAGCACCCCCTGACAACTCTGTAGTCATGCACGTGAGCTTAAGTACACGTGCCCATCAGCCATTTTGGCCTTCGAATTTCCGTAGTGCGGCATCAGCACTTGTGATCTTCTAAAAATGCGCATCCTAACATTGATTCGAGAGCGGCGCGTTTCGTTTACGCTGCATTAGTCTCTTCGAACTGGTCAAATGGACAATGAACAGAACGCCGTGGTGCAAGGTAAGAGACTACTCACCGCCTTGGATGATCCAGCGTCGCGAGAGCTGCTGCTGCTTAAACTCTGTTCCGGCGACATTATAACTGGTGCCTTATCGGTCAAGGTAAAGTGTACTAGAAGAGTACACTTTATTCAAGGCCACTCGCCGGCCAGGTCTAAGTCCACGTCCGCTTGTCTGACACAGCAGCGTCGACTGCCTCTAGCCGTCTGCAGGTTGCCAGGTTAACTTCGTCGGTGTGCCGTGACGTGGCGCCACCTTGTGTGTAAAGCGCTGGATTTCTTTAGTGCGCAAAATTAAGTGGAGATTGCACAAGCGAACAAAGTTTTATTCTGACGTTAAAGTTTTAATTTAAAACCACAATTAAGCGTAGCAGTTCAGGTTAACTCTCAACAAAACTGTTTAATTATGTTATCTGCAAAATTTTCTGAAATGATCAGTTGAAATAGCTGACTCTGAGCTCCATTACACAGAGTCGCGGTGCTCTGAGGTGCTTTGAGGTTAGCGGAGTGTCACGCCATTTGCGGCTTTCAGGAGAACTGCTCAGCACTGCTTGAACTCGCATTTCGTAGAGAAGTGACAACTTACCAGATGCTGAGTCTGCCACGATAGCTCAACTCTTGAAAGACGCCGCTGATGAATGACAGCCCGGCTCATAGAAGGCGCAATCATCTGTTAACTGCCGCATATTCGTAGAGGCAAACGGTTAAGCCGCGTTTTGAAGCTAACCTTCGGAAAAATTTTCCTTCCACCATGTTCGCAACTGTGGTCTCATAAAATATGACGTGTTCGCCGCGCTATTCAAAAAATGTGATAAATTTCGCTGCCCCGCTTTTAACATCGAACATTACTAGCGCGAACTACTGCCTTTGTAAGCGATGTGAACGAAAAGCCGCTTTTGTCGTGGCCACTTTGACACAAGTGAGTTCGCCCGACGTTTATAAACGTTGAGTACGGCTCTATGGC
The DNA here is from genome assembly GCF_052857255.1 of Amblyomma americanum. Lineage (NCBI taxonomy): Eukaryota > Metazoa > Arthropoda > Arachnida > Ixodida > Ixodidae > Amblyomma > Amblyomma americanum. The sequence goes on along the minus strand of NC_135497.1, from coordinate 28,183,110 downwards.
CTGCGCGGTGTGCATTCCTCAGCGGAGGAATGGGACAAGCTCTTGGCCAGTTCAAGAAAAACAAGGCAGCTGGCTCTCAACACGCGAGTTCAAGGGGCCGCCCCCGACTGGACGCCACACTGCCTCGCCCCAGCCCCAAATAATCCCTTTCATTTTGTGGCAATAAAAGTAGTAACCACCAACTCATTGTAGCAGAACGCTACGGCGGTAGCAGAGCTTCTATTTTCGAACGGACGGTGGTTTGAAAGCGGGTTGTTCCACCGAAAAGTGAGAAAATTAGTTCGCTGTTTCCTTTCCTCAATTTTTGTAGCCCAGCGCTATACGGCATCGGGTCTCAGCACTTTGCGAACTGCACGGCATTCGGGCAGAAGCCGACTCGAAGGGTGTTGCGGCAGCACAACGCTGCGGCAACAGTGTTCCACCATCATCTAGCGTTCCTAACATCAAATAAAGAGAAAGAAAACGTTGTCACGTGGCGCTTCCTTACTAGTAGTAAGTGGTTTTTATTAAAATATTAATGAAAGAAAGGAAAAGATCTTTGCTAGCCTCGGCAACCCGCCGCGGTGGCTCAGTGGTTAGGGCGCTCGGCTACTGATCCGGAGTTCCCGGGTTCGAACCCAACCGCGGCGGCTGCGTTTTCATGGAGGCAAAACGCTAAGGCGCCCGTGTGCTGTGCGATGTCGGTGCACGTTAAAGATCCACAGGTGGTCGCAATTATTCCGGAGCCCTCCACTATGACAACTCTTCCTTCCTTTCTTCTTTCACTCCCTCCTTTATCCCTTCCCTTACGGCGCGGTTCAGGTGTCCAACGATGTATGAGACAGATACTGCGCCATTTCCTTTCCCAAAAACCAATTATTATTATTATTATTATTATTATTATTATTATTATTATTATTATTATTATTATTATTATTATTATTATTATTATCATTACTAGCCTCGGCATCTGCCATCGAAACTGAAGTACCTGTGCTGGGGCAGCAGAAGTAAAGGATAGCAGGCAGAATGCAGAAATGAAATGAAAGAGGTGAGGGGACAGGAAGAGAGGATAGGGGCAGAGGTAATATACACAAACTATTTACACAATAAGAATTGTGTTCAGGTTGTGAGCGTGATTAGTTCATGATGGAGCAATAGAAACACGCGTGCGCATGTTGACTACAACTGGAGTGGGGCGTCCAGTTGTTAATCGTCCAAGGTGGAACTCGCGGAGCGTTCGGTCACTGCGTGTAACTACCTCGCAGAGAACAGACGGGTCGTCAAGCCCGTCTGTTCTAGGAACGCACAGAGGCTCACCAAGGTTCGCTCACGGGTGCGCGCACTGCCCTGCGGCCACAATGGCGTCTAGAGGGAGTCAGGTACTATTCCCAGCGCCCTATAGACCGCAAGCATATCGCGACGAGCATTCTTGAAGCTGGCATTGTTGTGCACTTCCTGTGGAAAAAGAGCAGGCTTTTTCTGTTCATGAGGTAGAATCCACCGGTGTTGCGTTCACGTGTGTTTTTCTGCTTATTATCTTAGTGCAGGTGAATAGCCACCCCATCCTAGGCCGATCCCCCAGTGTGGGTATGTGCCGTCTTTTGATAGGCTAACAACAACGTTGCTGTGGTCGGCAGCAGTGTTGAACCCAGCATCACCTCTGTCCGAACAAGAGGTAACGACAAGCGTTCAAGCGAAATATTTAAGATACTCTTGCCGTCCACACTCATCAAGCGAAACGCATCGACTTCACTGCCATTCTACTTGGCGCTTTCCCTGCATTTGACGGCGAGCAGTAAAGACAGATTGCAGTCACACGTGGCCCTCGTATAGGTGGGTACTGCGGTAACTTCGAACACACAGGGTTCTTTCAAGAACTTGGCGTATACATCGAAACGGGGCCGTCGCTGCCAGGATTCCAACTTCCTCTGGCTAAGGTACTGAACGCCTAATCACTAAGGAAGGCGCCGTACCAGCCTTACTCGAGTGCTGTGACGCGTGCTGTCGCTCTCTTGCGAACGCAGCACCACTGACTCTACAAATAGCTCTCCACCAGAACTACCTGTGGGCGTTCCAGAGGCGTGCATTCCAGGCGTGTTCCAGGGCTTCGGGTGGATAAATGGATGGATTGATCAGGCAGAACCACTCAAATCGGGCGGTGGCTCACGCCACCCAGCCTTGACTCGTGTGATTTCACTCTTGTCTTGTTTCCAGCCACCAGAGAACCTTTGCTTGGTTATTCGCACCCGTTTAAAATATATTTTTCCTTTGCTTTCCTCAAACCCCATTGAATTGAATTGGCTGTTGGGGAAAGGAAATGGCGCAGTGTGTCTCACATATCGGCTGACACCTGAACCGCGCCATTACTTTGAAGAAATCAGCCGTCATGCGAAATGTGACGCCATCTAACGAAGCGCATAACAACTATACACGTGCCCAAAGCAGTGAAAAGTTGCGTACGTACCTTGCCTGCGGGTCCAGGGGGGCTGTGGACACAGCCGGCAGCAACGGGCTGTTGGCACGCTTCACATTAGTCCGGCTGCTTTCCTCAAACCCCATTGAATTGAATTGGCTGTTGGGGAAAGGAAATGGCGCAGTGTGTCTCACATATCGGCTGACACCTGAACCGCGCCATTACTTTGAAGAAATGAGCCGTCATGCGAAATGTGACGCCATCTAACGAAGCGCATAACAACTATACACGTGCCCAAAATAGTGAAAAGTTGCGTACGTACCTTGCCTGCGGGTCCAGGGGGGCTGTGGACACAGCCGGCAGCAACGGGCTGTTGGCACGCTTCACATTAGTCCGGCTGACGACGAACGGCTGACCAAAAGAGTTCGAAGGCGAACAGCTTGGCATGGAACTGTTCGCAGGTGGCTGCTCTTGTTTTCGCTCTGGCGAACTCCTGCGCCATCCTCGCGCTTCGAACTTTTGTTCGCGTGCCTCGCACGGCCTACGTGCCCAGCAATTTTTCGTCGTCCTCAAAGTGCCATGCGCTCGTGCAAAAAAATTACCATATCGAACTTTTCTAGCACCCGAAATGGTGTCTGATTAAAAATTTACGGACCCAAGGGACTTAATATTGAGCGCGACCTGACCTTTAAAAAAATATTAGCAGTTTTCTTGTGAAAATTTTACTTTTCACAATCACGCCGACGACGCGGTATCCACGAATGGGCACCGAAGAACAGCGATCTAAAAATAGGGTTTCGCATGATTTTTCTATAAGGAGGAGGAGGATAAACTTTATTTTCATCGACCAAGGTAGCAGTTGGTGAGAGGTTATAGTCCCATCAAGTGGCTATGAACCCGTGGCGTTCGGCGACTTCTAGGGCTCTCGTCACAACTCGGATCTGTGTGTCCGAGTCGGAACTGAGCAATGCGGCCACCCACTGGTCTGGATTCGAGAGATGCAAACCTCGCGGAGGGGTGTCCTGAGGGCAAGCCCAGATTATATGGGATAGAGTGGCATGTTGGCAGCATAGTTGACAGGACGGACAGTAGACCCCAGGGTATATGTGGGCATATATCGCGGGGTTGGGGAAGGTGTTCGTTTGGAGTTGCCCCCACGCGACCTCTTGGGGTTTGGTTAGAGAAATATGTACGGGGTATATAGAAGTCTACCTAAGCGGTAGTTCATGGTTGTCATGAAATGTAACCATACGATCTCTCGCCGTCCGCAGGACGGGCGACACCACATCCCGGTCGACGAATCATCTGGCATAATTGTGGGCCGCCTCGTTCCCTGCATGGGATGAGTGCGCAGAGACCCAGACCGACTGGATCAGGCCGAGTTTGTCCTTGGTGCAGCGGAGGAGAGATAGGATGACGAGGGAGACACGGCCTTTGGCGAAATTACGAATCGCAGATTTAGAGTCGCTGAAGATGGTTTCTGCAGAGGTGGAGACCATTGCCAAGGCTATGGCCGCCTCCCCGGCCTCTTCAGACAATCTGACGGTAATGGAGCACGCCACCAACGGCCGTGCACAGTAGTTTACAGCCACGAGCGAAAAAGCATCGCGATCGGAGTATTCGGCGGCGTCGACGTAGACCGCTATCTGATCTGTTAAATACTATTTATGCAGAGACTTAGCCCTGTCCTTGCGGCGAGCGACATGATACTCAGGGTTCATGTTTCTCGGGAGAGGGGTAACGACAAGGTTCCTGTGGATATGGGACGGAAGCTGGGCCTTGTCGGCGATGGTCGTTTCGACTCTTATTCCAAGCTTGTCGAGTATATGTGACGCCCCGTGGATGTGTGGGTGAGATGCTCGCACTGAGCGGTGAGATGACCTTCCGAGAGCTCCGTCAGTGTTGTAGACCCCTAATGCCAGTAGTTTATAAGTGGGGGTAAGGTGGGGGAGACGGAGAGCCGCCTTGTATGCCTGTCTAATAAGGCAGTCAACGCGGTCCCAATCCTGGCAGCTAAAATAAAGTTAAGGGATGGTATATGTGAGACGATCCGATCAAAACGCACGACATAATTTTTTGTCGCGCATCTGTCGCGAGACACAATTTTGTGTCGCAAGACAAGCTGTCTTGTCGTGCCTTGTGTCGTGCGACAGAGGTTCGTGTCGTAGGTTCTTTCGCGCGACAAAGGTGTTGTAGAAGGTTCTGCCGCACGACAGATATCTTTCTTGCATTTTGTCGTGCGAAGAAGGTCCCTGTCGCAGCATTTGTCGCGCGACAGGTTTCTGCCGCAGGTACTGTCGTGCGACAAATGGAGTCGTGCCGCGCTACAGAGACTGCGTGCCTCAACAGAGTGGCCTGTTTCCGAAACAAAACACCCTCAGATGTTTGTATTTGGTCTTCTCCACGTTTGCTGAGCACCCCGATTTAAACACTTGAAGCTCCCGTAGCTAACGCTCTTAAGTCCAACACTGATCCAGTGTTGGCAGAGAATTTTTTTAGCGGCAGTGGCGTGCTGTTCATCATAAAATAGCAAAAAAACTTTACGCGTAGTTTATTGCCTTCACTGAAAATTTCATGACAGTGACACGAAAATGTCGTTAAATATAGAGAACAGCGTATGCAGCCGAAGGCGAAATGCGGCGGTCGGCGTGTTTGAACCGATTTTAACATGGACGCCCAGAAACGTCGCGCGCATGGGGCACTGCCTCGCGTCTTCGCTTGAATTTCCCGCCGGAACAAGAACCCGGATATTGGTCAGGTGACGTGACGTTATACCCCGCAACGCAGCGGATTCGTTCAGGAGTTCTGTGAAATGATGTCACAAGCGACTTCCATAAAAGGGTGTACTTGTTTGGGGCTTCCCCCCCCCCCTGCCTCCCCCCCTCCTCCGACCAATGGGCTTAATTGCGCGAACTCTGGGACTCGCTACTGTGAACGCACATTTAATGCCCATTCTGACTTGGGTGGTGGTGGTGTAAACTTTATTACATACAGGGGAGTTTAGGACGCATAGGACGCACAAGATTTGCAGGTGTAAGGGGTTTGTGGGGTTGGGTATGAATAAGATTTTGGCGTGAAGCCAGGATTGCGGAAGGGTGCCCTCCTGCCAGCATGTGTTGAAGTACCTCGTGAGCTGGGCAATCGACTGATCGTCCAATTGCGGAGCATGCTATGAGATACGGTCAACTCCTGGAGTGGAGTTAGAGCGGAGAATCATGAGGGCCGCTCTGACTTCTGCTTCCGTAATCTCCGCGTCGAGATTGGCATTCGGGGTGCCGGTATAGGGGGCAGGGGGTTTGAGGTACCGGGAGTTGTATGTGTGTTCCTAAGTATGTCGTTGAGTGCGTCGGGAGAAAAGTCGGTCCTGTGTATAAGGCGTGTGGCGTGGTGTTGTGTGGCTGTTTTGGATTGCGTGGGGTCAATTAAGTGACAGAGGGTTTGCCAACTGCGTTTGGAGGACAGATTGCCAGCCATACTGTCGCAAATCTGTCCCCAGTTGGATCGGCAGAGCTCCTCAGGGTGCTCAGTAATTTGTGTTTGCAGTGCGGCTAGCCGCTTTTTAAGAGTCCGATTGAGCTTTTGCCCTTTACAGCGCTCTAGGATGCTATGATGGGCCTCCCAAAAGTGGGCCAGGCGAGTGTCGAGGGTGGGCGTATCTGGTGTGGTGTCAAGTGTTCGAGTATGTGCGGAGACAGCGTTCATGAGTGATGCCACCCACTGGTCGATGTCTGTAATGGGGGCGTCAGGAAGGGCCGCCCGTGCGGCTCGGACCGCATCCCAGTTGATGAGTTCGTGTTAGGTGAAGGGTCGTTCTTTGTTTTTATGGTACTTTAATGGAGAGGATGTAATGATCGCTCCCTAATGTGTGATGTGTTGTGTTCCACGTAATACCCGCAAGGTTGCGGCTCAGTGTCAAGTCCGGGCTAGTGTCCGCTCTGTCACTGTTGTCAATTCTCGTGGGAGTGTTAAAATTGTGTATTGTGAGGCGGAGCTGTTGTACCAAGGACCAGAGTCGCCTTCCTCGTCCCGTGGTGGTGCGGTAGCCCCAGTCAGTATGCTGACTGTTGAAGTCCCCTTCGATAATCAATGGATGCTTGCCTGCAATACGACGGAGATCGCGCAGTAGCGTTTCCAATGAAGTCATCGGATGAGACGGTGTGTGATATATATTTGCAATAAAAATAGATGGTGTGGGGTGTGCATCTGGTATGATTTCTGTGATCACGCAGGGCGTCTCGGAGGTGATCTGAAGCGTTCGGTGTGTAATGGAGCGATGTATGAGTGTGGAAGCACTGGGTGTATTCGTTGCGTCCGAGTGAGCGGATGTGTAGCTGGGAAGTGTTGCAGGGGCATGTGTGTCCTGAAGGAGGAGGATGTGGGGCGTGGGAAGTGTGGGGAGGAGGAGTTGGAGGAGTGCGCGTTTGCCATGGAAGCGACGGCAGTTCCAGTGCAGAATTGATGAAGCCGCAAAGGGCATGCGACCAGCAGTTGCTTGCGATCAGGCAGCAGCTCAACAGCGCAATTGCTCACACCTGCAAGGGCGACCTGCGGGCCTCCTTCTCGTTTGATTCTCGGTCGAAATGAGAATTAAGTCTTGGGACTGACGTCTATCGCGCGCTTTCGAGAGTTTCGTCTGCTCTGGCACAGTCTAGCTCCCGTGCCCCCGCGCTCGGTCCTCTAAAGTGTTCTGGTCCCCAGTGTGACTGTGCTACGACAACCTGAGCGAACAGGAGGATGTGTGGCGGTTTTGATCTGCACCACGGCCATACAGTTAAGCGTCATGATAACGTAAGGGCGCCCTTCTCGGGGCCGGCATGCCAGCCTGAATGCCGGCCGCCAGCATCTGAAAAACGCGATAGTAATGTTTGTTCAGGTCCATACTAAGCCGTTGGATGGAGTATCGTTGGCCAATATCGAGTTGTTGGCAGAAGCAATAACAGGAATACAAACAAATGTCTTCCCATAACGCATTTAATTGCTGCTGCTCAATTGCGGCTCTCCTGGCCTCAGCTGGCTCCGCACCTGAAGGTGTCGCGGAAACCAAGCATATCTTTATTTTACTATGGGACGAGGTTCGCAGTAAAATGATGACGAGAGCAGCACCTAAGCGCTAGCCAGTTCCGAAGTGCACTTAGCTGCTGCCTCGATGTGAAACCGGCTAGGCTTAGCGACGACTGGGGCAGCCAGGGAGCAGCGCGTAGTTCAATGCCCGGCGCGCCCGCTGGCGGCGTCGTTGCCGAAAGCTCGGCTCGCTCACTGATTGGCTTGCGACTTGCACTCGCAAGGCTGGAAAATCGAGCAGCGAGCGACTGGCCTGCGACTGAGTGATACTTTATACCCACGTTTGCAGTACTGGTGAACAACTTTTAACGCCAATATGCTTGGGGTATCGGCTGCGTTACGGTGAGTCTTAATTAAGATCGTCCGCGACGCCATCGTCACCTTTCGTGACTCACAAGCTGAGAACTTCAATTCTAGCACGTGCCAAAGCAGCTCGTATTTATCGGAACGATATGAACTTGAAAACACGGGTGCTTCGCTGCGCTGGTGGGCTCTTGCTTGTGAACTAAACGCGATCAGGATGCGGCGAGTGCGAGCCGCGGTTGCATATTAGCTAAAGTGTGACTCAAGTATCGACGTAGTTTCGTAACGCAGTTTATGTCAAAGCAATCCGCTTGTACTGGTCACAGATTAAGCTGTTAAGTTTCATGATCTCCGGTGAGCGTGCCAGTGTCGCGCAAATTAATGCACCGCAGCTGATCTCCATCGTGCCATTCGCCTCCAACATATCCACAATATTCGCCAGCTTGAGATACGGTGCATTTCTTCGCTTTTTTGTCTCAACTTAGTGATTTTATCTAGCATCGAACGAAATTGCATTCCGTCAACAGCATTGTCTGCTCCGTCGTCTGCTAGCACACCCGGGTCACTTCAGAGGATCACAGGATCGCAGCTTCTACAAACGACGTTCCAGAAATGTTACTGACAGCGCTTTGATATCCTAAATAATGCAAAAAAAAAAATCACTGCGTATAGTGAGACGAACTGGAAACTGCAGCGAAGTGTTCCCCCAAAATATCTGCCTGTTCTTTTATGCCTGTTTGTGCCAGGTGTTGTCAAGAAAGGAATTATGAAGGGTGAAAAAGTGCCGTTTAATTTTTGAACCTGTTCCCACATTTTTCTTTGTCGTTTGACTGTTTATAGAAGTAACATAACTTTGCTATGATCGAGGTTTTTTCTGCACTGCGACGAACGTACCTATAGCTTTGGCTCTTGCTTTTTTTTTAAATGTACGAGGTTCTCTTCTGTTGGGTACCTACGAAATTTACCCCAAGCTCTGTTTTGTAGTTTTTTGGCTTCCTTGCAGTCTTTTTTCCACCACACTTTGTGGTTTTGTCGCACCACTCCTGAGGACTGAGGAATAGCTAATTGTGCGGCGGTTAATATGCAATTCGTGAACTTTTCATTTATTTGATCAATGCCCAGATTTTCCAAAAGAATTTTTTCTAATGTGGCTTCTTCAATGAAAAGCTCCCAGTCTGCCAAATGAAGTTTCCAACGACGCCTTGTTTGGATGATTTCCGGTGGGGATAATAAACTGATTAAAACAGGCAGATGATCGCTGTCACATGGGCTGTCAATGGCATCCCATTTAAAATCGTTAATGGTCCCGGGGCTTACTTTCGGGAATGCGGTTCTATGCTTAAGGGCTGAAGTTCAGTCGCGATTAGAAGTAAATCAGAGAACTGTCGAAAAAGATTAGCACTAGGTGCCCACGGGAAAACCACAAACGAGGCAGTACAGGGGGATATGGGCTGGGCAACGTTCGAAGCACGAGAAGCTCAGAGTAAAGTACTATACGAAGAACGCCTGAGGAAATTGGATGATAACCGGTGGGCAGCTATGGTATTTAAATACCTGTACAGAAAGAGCGTTGGCACACAGTGGCGGAAACGAACTAGAAAGCTGGCCAGTAAGTTTGCCAGAGACGAGTAAGGAGAAAGAAAGAGCATTAAACGACAGGTTAAAAACGTCGAAGGTAAAAATTGGATAGATTCAATGGAAAAGAAGCATAGTGTAGAACTATATTGATGCTGGAAAAGGCAGATCAGGAAGGAAACGTTTTATGATAACTCAAGAGGCAGTTCCCTCCTCTTTGAAGATAGGTCAGGGTCTTAGAACGCGCAGCTACAGAAAAAAATTTAACGAAGAAGACACACGTGCTGTGTGGTAAATCTGTAGAAACAATAGAACACCTCATCCTAAAATGCGATGGTATCCATCCCGATGTCGATGCAGGCACAGTCACTCTTGCTGAGGCTTTAAGGTTGAGATAACAATAGTCATGTAAATAAATCTGCGGTGGAAATTAGGAAAAAGCGATTGGAGTATTGGTGGTACAAAAGCAGAGAGGATACATAAGTTTTAAAGTGTAGGAAGAAGTTTTTTAAAGGAAATGGCGAATTGTATTAACAACTTACAGCAGAGTAAACAAAAATAAAAGAAAAAACTGAGCATAGTGGCAACAACCACTGCCCGTTTCAAAGGGGATGCTCCTACCTTCCATCCATCCATCCGTGCCACCAGGCCGCGTAGGTGCGGCAAGTCTGGTGTTGGTGCGCTGCGCTTTTCACTACGAAAGCCTGTCTCTGAACACTTTGACAGCACTTTTTGCATAAAAACACTTACCAGCCTGGCGAAACCAGAAAATCCTGGACTGAAACAGCGCTCGCCGAAGCATTTGACACGTACCACCAGGTCGTTTACTAAATTTTCATTCCTTTATTCTTTGTGGTGAACCGCGGAACCACTTAAGCAGAAGTCATATTGACTGCCTAATGTTCAGCGAGGTACCCAACTTGAAATAAACAACGAAAGTTGATGCGTTGGCCGCATTACGTTGTTGTGATTGAACGATCGAGTATGGTCCGGGCTCATTGTTGCTACATGGAAATTTCCGATCGAGATTTTATTCGACTAGGGACCAGTCGATTGCGATCCACGCATCGCGATCACGGGTGAAGGACATCGTATGCACCTTCATGCTGGGTGAGCGCTCGGCTAGCTCTGTCCAGGTGGAAAGACCGAGTCGTGGCCCCCATTTGGAGAGCAGAACAACAAACCCGGAATGGCGTCGCATATAGGTAAAAGAGAAGCAGGCCACTCTCGCTCCTCCCCACCACGGGTTCCGTTTTCAAAGATCGCATGCGACGAACAACACAAGTAGTTGGAATAGGTCTCACTATTGATGTGTTTTATTTGCAAATAAAGCTTTCTTCATACAACTTATGCAGGTGTGTATGAGCTTGCGCTTCCCTTTGTAACGGAACAAAAGAAAATGGTGTTTGTACCATTGATTCTTATTTACAAATCTGGAATAAAGTAAGAACAGATCAAAAACAGAGCTTGTTTTAAGCACGTGCTTGCTTTGTTCTTTTCCGAGAAAATACACTGTAGCAACCACAAGGCTGCGTTCTGGCATCAAGCTTCCAAATGTTACCATTCTTTCGATATACAAAGTGGCAAAGTTGCTTTTCTCTGCTCCATAACATGCGCAGGCTACAGAACCAGCAGGTGCTTCAGATATTTTGGTCCAGGTTGCAGGGATACAAATCGAGTCAAACGGATGCTGATCTTCAATGCCAATACAACCCATCTGCTGCTGCGGGCATGAGTTCTCGGCTGCTTTGTTGCTGCCGGCTTGTCGGAAACATCGTCGAGCATGCTTGACGGTCCATGGCTGACACCTGCACCGGCACTGCGCGTTTGCCCTTTAACAGCAGATTGGTCACACAGGTTCCTCACTATTCTTTTCGATGTCTTCTTAGGCAGAATGTATTTCGGATAGATGTCGACTGCTGCTGGCATGACATCGGGCATGAGGCGTGGTCTATCTCTGGCGATCTCTTTGACGACACCGTTCAGCGTCTCGCGATGTGGCAGTCTTCAAAATGTTTCTCGCAGACAACACAGGCTGGAGTCAACTTGCGGTCCTGTCTTTTGATCATCCACTCCCACTCCGCAAGCCGTGTTGGGTCCGACGACACACGGAAGTGTTGTCCGTATTCAACAGGTAGCCACTCCGACAGAGCGGCACGAAATATGTTTTCCTTGCCTTGATGTTTCGACTTTACCATCATTAGTCGCTGTGGTTTTCCCTCACCTGGAACAGCACGGACAAAACAACAAAAAAAGCGTATATGCGACCAAAATGCTATAATCCACACCGCGCACAATCAATGCAACTGCAGCGACTGCAGCATGTCCAGCAGCGATGGCACCTTTATAGGGTGCCTCGACGCCCGCTCGCCTCGCCTTCGCATTCAGGGTGAGGACACCCTTTGTAGCACCTTGCACCGCCGTTTCCCCCTCGCAGCGGCATGTTGGGTCACACGCGCCGGTCGCGTATACTGCGCGCTATGCATGTGGCATCGTTTTTGTGAGGTTGCGTGGCGAATGCAATGATGCGAATAAACTGGAAATTGACGCTACATGGTTGTTTCGCTCGTGACAGCAATGTTCTGCCAGTTTTGAATGTTTTTTACATGATGCAGTCGCTGCAAATGCACGCCGTCGAAGTTTGACTGGCCGCTGCATTCCCCACTCACTGGCTACACTGAAAAAGAGCCTGCGGTTATTGGCGCCTCCTTCGTAGTCATAATTTACAGTATCAGGGTCGCCGAATGCTGCTGGATTATGCTACATTTGCTGTTCTAACGTAAAAACTGTTTACTAGATCCCAAGACTCTCACGTATGCCAGCAGCGCGGAGAATGATCTGCCGAACATAACTATTTTTTGCGTGGTTAACACCCGCTTGTCCAACATTAACTGGGATCACTTTGTCTTATTACTCCTCCATATGTAAGGGATTCCAAGCAGTGAAGGGAAATTTCTTCTCCAAATGATCCGTCGCCACACTCTTCTGGGGCGGACAACTGAGGACATGTCTGAAACAATACGTTCACATTTTCTCGTTTGCTAAAGGCTTGTTCCGCAATAAAATTATGCACATCGTCAGAGTTTCCCACTGAATAGTGTTGAATAGACGTTGATTGATAGTACAATGCGACACCTTGCTGAATATTCAGCAAGACATCTATCGTTTTTATTGGTTTTTCTTGAAAAGAATTAAAAATAAAATTTTCAGTGAAATTTGTAATTAAACAAGGCAACATAGCAACAACAAATTTCAGTTGCTCAGCATACAAAAACGTTAGTTTTTCCTTCTGTTCAAAGCATGAAGGAAAAACAATAAAAGCAACCAATTCACAAAGAAACCTGAAAAATTCAACTGTAGCTAGATTACGGCTTCATTTCAATGCCACTATTCACGTCAAACTCAACTAAGGGGAGTCGGAGCAACACAGCCCGCCCTTCTCGCTTCAGCGGAATTGTCTGCTCCAGTTGCCAAAAGACGCTGGCTTATCGCCTTACTCCATAGTCGCTGGCTAAGGCAGTAGACCTCTCATTAGGTACTGGTCCGGGCTAGTTGTAGTAAGTAGTTTTAATAAAATAATAAAAAGGAAGGAAAAGATTTCTGCTAGCCCCTGCATCTGCCATCGATACGGAAGCACCTGAGCTGGGGCAGCGGAAATAAAGGATAGCAGACAGAATGGAGAAATGAAATGAAAGAGGTGAAGGGTCAGGAGGAGAGGATTTGACTCATGTTGAGCAGAAAGACGCGCGGCAGGCAAGCTCTCATCCCCGCTGCTGTCATCAAGAAAGAGGAAAAAAAGTAAGCTCCAAGACATGCCTGCCCAGAAACACGCGTGACGAATTTTATTTATCTCGTGGCTATACGTGATGGCAACCAAAGTAGCATATTTTCCCCAGCAGGAATTTACTGAAAAGCGATACCAAAAATAAGGCACCTCTTCTTGACGGCAGTGTAATTCGTCTCACATGCTCTCTTGCTTACTGACGCACTTAAGGTAGGAACGGAGCCGGGATATTCGGGGTGAACTGGCGCCAAGAAATAGATGAGACGAGGGGGTGGGAGGAAGGAGGGGGTGTTCCGAAAAAGTGAGTTCCGAAAAAGTGGGGTAAAGGTGCATTTTGTACCGAGGCGTCTCTAATCGGGAGGATAAAGGCGGCGGGGAATGCTGGAAACATGCTAAGCCAAGGCGGTAGTGAAACATTTTGAGCGTCATGTCGCGCCCCTTTGGCGCCACGTTATTTACAATCGGGAGACGTTAAGAGTCAGCGGATGGGGTCTTGCTCTGTTCGTGGCACTACCGATCCGGCTGCTTGAAATGAGGTCGCGTTGTGTGTGATGAAGCAGTCGCATATCAAGCTATGGCGGGCTGTTGTGTTCCCGGGTGTTCTGCTAGCACTAGAAAAGGACAGCGGCTATTTCGCTTTCCTCGAGACAGTGCGCACAGAAAAAAGTGGGAGAAGCAGGTCAAACGAGATGGCTGAAAGCCAACAGACAACTCCAAAGTATGCGAGGTCAGGCATGCGAAACGCTTCCATTTAAGAACAATATTTGCTGGGGCGGAGGCATAATGCGCAACTGAAAAGTTGCAACTTCATAATTACTGAAATTAGCAGTCGTCAAAGGCGACTTGTCAGTCTTCATTTCAATTCTTGGCGAACAAAGCAAAAGAACGGGATGGAGTCCTCATATTTATATATATATATATATATATATATATATATATATATATATATATATATATATATATATATATATATATATATATATATATATATATATATATATAATAAAGAAGCCAACAGTCACGGAAACCAAGGTGCATAGGGGAATGTTTTTTTTAATATCTAGTGCCAATCAATTAGTTTACAGGACGTGCTACGTCCACCGCTATGGACGAGGGGGGCGCTGGTGAACACTCTCAAGATTCGCTTACACGCAAAACATAAATACCTACGAAAGCAGCAGATTGGACAGGCGTCGCCGTAGCTCAGTTGGTAAGAGCACCGGATGCGATATTCGGAGGTCGTGGGTTCGGTCGGATCCCACCGGCGGCATGGTTGTTTTTTCTGCTGCTTTATAAGTAATTTTCTTTTAAAAACCTATTGATTGGCACTAGATATTAAAAAAAAAGAAACATTCCCCTATGCACCTTGATTTCCGTGGCTGTTGGCTTCCTTAATATGTTTGTCAAACGAGCCCCTCACTTCATTTGCCTTGTCTGCTAATATATATATATATATATATATATATATATATATATATATATATATATATATATATATATATATATATATATATATATATATATATATATATATATATATTGCGAGCATGTCAAGGTGGTGCATATATCTGTGTTAATAGTGAACGTACTGTTTATGAACTCACTACTGCATGCGTTTTGGTAGATACCCTAAGATTATTTATATTTATCACAACTGCTGCTGGGTATCACTGCTTTTTGTCGAGCTGATGACGCCACGAGCCTTAAATCTGACTGATGAAATGCTACAGTTCCTCGTATTACCATGCATTACTTTATTTCAGCATCATTTTGACCAAGACCAATATAAAGTCAATCGGCAGGATGGACGGAGCCTGCTTAAATCCACAGCTGTGCCGACGATTTTTGATTTCAGGCATAAGGAAATATATACTTTCTCGAAAGTAAACACTTCGACTCAGAAATCGGGTCACTAACCTCTACTTATCCTGATCCTATTTAAATACTCTCCAAGCAGTGTCTTTATGACTGCGAGAGGATTCTATTATGAAATGCTGATGGCATGAAAAAGTCGGAAGAAATAATAGTGATATTTTCTCGCTGATCTGCCCCATGGTTCCTCCAGTTCAGATGGTAGAATTAAGCATGTCGGGTCCTCATCACGGGTCTGTGTTTGCTAGTTTATGCATGTCGTTCGAAATCCGATGAAGGGAACCATTTAAAAGCATGTGTGAAATTCAAGACAAGTTCAGTGCTTCGTGTCCTCAATGTAATTTGTTTGTTTTTTAATGTTTTCAGCTCGACCTAAATACAGTAAGCCACCTCGTCAACGGACGTTCCCAGCTACCATTGCCAGTGATAGTGACCAGAGCTCATCAGCCGCAGAAGAATGCAGTTCTAAGACCGCTGACAGTGATGTGAGCGAAGAGCATCAAGATGCAAGGGAGAGTGGAGCACGAACAGCAGATGTGTTTTCTATGTCCGCAACTGAGCTCGTGAAACAAGTACAGGACCTTCAGAATAAGAACTCGATTTTGAGTGAACGATGCTCCCTGACTAGAAAGAAAAGCTGGAAAGAAAAATTAGAACTACAAAACGCCTTCAGAAAGAGATGTCTACTTTGACCTCAAATCTCAGCTTCCTGAACAAAGATCAAAATGTCGCCCTGCAGAAGCACAACAGAAAAGGCTGTTCATGGAGCCCAGCGACAGTAAGGAAGGCTTTGCAGCTGAAGTTTGCTTGTGGATCTACAGGATACGATGTTCTGCTTGAGCAAGACAATCCGCTGCCGTCAAGGAGAACACTCTGCAGAAGGCTACAGCATCTTCCATTTCAACTAAGTGTGCTCACTGAAATATTTGAAATAATGCAGACCAAGATATCCATGATGGCCGATATTGAAAAAGACTGCATATTGTTCATGGACGAAATAGAGATCAGAAAAGGGCTAGAGCTAGATTGCAGTTCTGATGTTTTTCTTGGAACGACGACTCTGCTGGAGTCTGATCAACCAGCTAATCATGCTCTTGTGTTCATGGTTGGAGGCATGAACAGCCATTGGAAGCAAGTGATAGCTTATCATTTTACAGGTGCTTACATTTCTGGTGACATGTTGAGAGATTTTGTGTTTCATCTCATGCGACTCTGCTCGGAGATCTCTCTTCGCGTACTCGGTGTGACCTGTGACATGGGTGCCTCCAACCGAGCCATGTGGAGGTCTTTAAGTCTGTCGAGCTCATGTAATTCGGTGACTGTGTGCAGTGTTCCCCGCCCTTGTGATGCAAGAGAGCTTTACTTTATGCCCGGTCCCTGCTCATGTACTTAAGAATATTAGAGGACATCTTGTGAAGAAGGATGTCATGCATCTTAGTGAAAAGATTGTGTCAAGATTTAATTTGCCAAGCACTGAAATTTTGATAGGGCATGTTGAGAATTTGATTGAGCATCAGCACGACGAACAGCTCAAGGTTGCTTCAAACCTCGGTGAAATTCATTTTTCAGATGGTCACTTCACAAAAATTAAGGTCGGAATCGCTGTGTAGCTATTCAGAGAAGCCCCTGCAGGAATTAGGTACCTTGTAGATCAAGGAGCGTTACCATCGGAAGCCGAAACCATTTGCTTGGTTTTTTGAACTTTTGAGTGGAACACGATAATGACAACTCGCCATCCGTTGGTCGCCTTAAGCATGATTGACAAAGAAAAGTATGAGCGAGCAGTTTCAGTTTTGAACCTTGCGCCAGAAGTCTCGGAACTCAGCATTGGCGTGCGAAAAGTCTGGAAGCCCTGCCAGTCAGGCGTAGTCATGTCGACAGATTTTGTGCTGAAGCTACACCTTTACCTCCTGAAAGACTGCTGGTACAAATTTTTCCTGACTGGCAGGCTTGTCCAAGACTGCTTGGAGAATTTATTTTCCGTATTCCGAATGCGGGTGCCTGTGCCCAGCTCATATGATCTAAAAAATTCCATTAAAATTGTGTCAGTGAGCCAGTTTCTAAAAGATAAAAAAAATGATGCTAAAAAATTGATAACAATGATTATCTAGTTGATTTTCTCTCTCCAGAATTACAGCATGCGAGGCAGTGCGAATCTGACGAAAATGAGGAAGTCATTGATGTCGATCTGCACCCAGTGTCTTCTATCGAGGGCAACACATTTTCTCATTTAGCAGGATTCTTAGGCCAATTTTGTCTACTGTGGAACATTGCTTGGTCTGCATGCGCATGCTGACTGCAGAAGAGCCCGGAGAGCAGCACAAACTCGTTCAGCTGAAAGAGTTTGTACAAGGTGGGAAAAATTTAACTTCCGCAAGCCAAGACGTTATGAAATTTGTTGAGCATTGCAAAAGGACATTTAAATTTTTTTCTGAAACAAGGGATATTAGTCGTGTCAAAAAGGCAATGAAGACACTAAGGCAAATGATTATCAGTAGTGTGGCCCTCCCACAAGTTTCGTGCACATAGCTCTCAGAAATTTTCTAGAAACTTGTTGACCGTTTTGTGTCCCTTAGGCTTCATATTTTCGCACAATGACTGAAACACCTGAACTTACTGATCGATCCCATGGAAGCAAAACAGTAGCAGGTGCAGGTCTTCAGTGAATACAAGTTGCCTTTTGTTTTAGAACGCAGAGCAGAATGTGTACATTCAATATCATGTGCATTGTAAACAAAAAAATTATTCTTTGCTGTTCTGATATTTACGTGCTGTGTTTCACTCAGCAACACCGACTCCTATGGTCAGTGCATTTGATGTCCGCCGTATTCCAATGGCTAAACGTGCGGAGGCTTGGAGTAGCGACACACAAAATATATCTTTTAATTTGGTTTTGTTGAAGTGAACAAGCTGGCCATTATGCGCTGGCATTGCCTTGAACCTTCCCAAAACTGAAGTCAAAATTTCACGGCAAATAAGCACTGGTTATGGCTATCATGCTCTTGTGCAAAGTGAATCATACACACGCACAAGTTAATTGCAGACTACGAAAGAAAACCACGCAGTAGCAGATTCAACAAAGGTGACTATATCACACATTTCTTGAAAGCAAGACAGATTATAAAATGATCTGAGTCAATTTTGTGCTACCATTAAACAGTGAGACTCCTACGCAGTTTACTGGTCTGTTTCAACAACACCCCAAACACGAGGTGAGCAGTGTATGTCAAAATCTTCTGACAGTTGTCATGCTTTCATATATTTATCTTTTATATACTGCCACTGCTTTGTCGCAGTAGCAACAGAGGAGCAAGTTAATGCCCAAACATCCTCGAAACTGTCGTTGACAGGAAAGCTTGATATTCTCATTAGAACTGCCCGTGTGGCAGTGTTTGGCGATTCTGAAACTCCAGCTCTAAATAAGCAATTCTGACTGTTGGAAAAGCAATCGAGATGTAGAGTATCTGGGTGTACAGATAGCGCTGGAAATGTTACAACCGCAGTGAGGATTTCCACGCGGTAGTGGCAGTTTTGTCTTCCGAACGGCCCGCCGCCGCATTGCGCTCTATGCAGCCGAACGGGAGAGTGTGACCCAACATGTTGCCGTCGCGGGCAGTGTCCTCACCCTGAAAGCAGATGCGAGCGGGCATCGAGGCACACTAGCACTTTTACGACGAGCAGCGCCGCTCGCGGCTAAAGTTGGAAGGCATCGCATGCTGCCACCCTCTCCCATTGGGAGAGTGCTCCGCTCGACACACCAGTAGATAGATTCTAGGCACTATATCCGCGCGCCGCCGCGTCAGCCATTTTGTTTGTTTACGTTTATCAGATTTGTTGTCGACTTTGTACTTGGCTTGGTTTTTTATGGCTAAAATGCTGTAGAATCGCCGTAAATAATATTTTAAGCTTATATTATTATACAGAAATGGTGTCACCCGCTTTTGAAACACAACATAACGATTTCAAACATCTTTTATGCGTGCTGATGTCTTTCAATTGTACTATTTTTTCAGTGACCGTCACTGCCATCATTTTCGAATTTTTTACCGTGCAGCACCGAAGGAGACCGAATGACATTCGATGCATCGAATGACATTGGATGGGAATGGCATTAAATTTGCCATGTGGCAGGAGTATTAGTCTCCTATTGTGCTTCTGAGTTTTCCACCTTTGCGTTATATTGTCCAGTGCTTGGAGGAGGTGGGCGAGCTTGTTGTCAATAAGAGGGGTGTCTGGGGCAAAGTCGAGCGTTTCATTGTGTTGGTAAATGTCTTTTTGCACCTGAATAATCCAGGTGTCTAGGTTGAATGGGCCTGTGATGTCAGCGCTTGCCTAAATTTGCGCAGCGCGCCCCAATTAGTCTGCTTAACGGTAAATTTGCGCTGAGATCGGCGATGGTTTAGCGTTATGCAAATTAGGTGGTGATCGCTGCCCAGTGTGGACAGCATTCTTTCCCACTGCAGAGGGTCCAAGTTCCTACCAAGCGTGAGGTCTAGTTGGGCTAGTATCGGCAATAACACTGTTACCAATCCGTGTAGGTAAGATGAAATGATTAAAGATGATCAGGTGGAGCACCAGCGTTTTATTGTATAAAACTGTGCCTCAGTGGTTGGTGCGCCAATAGCCCCAGTCCACGTGAGCGCAATTAAAATCGCTGGCAATAAGTAGGGGGTTTGATCCAGCCAATTGTGTTCCCGTTTTGAGAAGAGGGGAGTGGGTTAATTGGCTGACATGGGAGAAGGTAGCAGTTAAGAAAGAACAGGGGTGACTTTGCAGGCTTGGGTGGTAAAATTTCAATAAGGCTGCGAGCGATAGGGGAGCTAATTACGTGCTGCACGTAATGCAAGGATTTACAGACGCACTTAAGGAAGACGACGAGGACAAGTGAAAAACGTCCCGATGGTGACCACCGCTCTGCTCTTGCCTTCTTTGGCTTTGGAAGCTAATCCTCCTTCTGTAGTAATCGATTCCGCTCCACAGGGCCAAGAACAAAGTGAGCAACAAATGACCTCTCAGGCCTCTCCTTCGAACAGCGTTATGGACGCATCCTCTATAGACTGTATGGATATGGAGTCTGATCTGCGCGCCCTGAAACTAAGTGGGTCTCCTCTGAATAATGCAGGTCCATCTTGCCCCCAGTCAAAGACAAAGAAGAATAACAAAAGTCAAAATGTTAAGACCAGGATTCTAGAAAAGGCAGCCGTGGCTGCGGCACTCCCGCCAAGATAGGGTTCTTAAGTGTACTCCAGCGGAATTGTCGATCTATATTCTCAGCTTCAAAAGATTTAAATTGCCTATGCTATCAGCTTCTACCAGATTTAGTTGCTTTACAGGAAACATGGCTAACTACAAATTTCAATTATCATCTCAAAGATTACTGTCCGTTCCGGTTTGACCGGTCATCACGAGGGGGAGGGTTGTTAGTGCTCATCTCTACAAAGTTTTGCCGCAGGGCATGCATTTCTTTCCAATATGCGGACAATGAATGTGAAATCCTTGCGGTTGACCTCAGTGTCCCAGGTCAACAGCCCTTTACGGTAGCTAATGCATATTTCCCGTCTGGTGTGCGTGACACTCGGCCCCTAGACTCACTCATGTCTAGTAGCCGATCTCAGGTTCTATTACTTGGAGACTTCAATTTGCACCATGTGACGTGGGGGTTTAAAACAGACAGCTTTGGTTCTGGACTATTTGATTGGGCTTCTGACAACAACTTGATCTGCAACAATTCCGGATTATCTACGTTTGTTCGGAGTCAATGCCGCTCTGCCTTGGATTTAACTTTTTCCTCCCCAGAAGTATCCGTTATGTCTTCTTTTCTTTATTAATACCTCAAAGGCCCCATTGAAGGGGTATTACATGAGTGGGTGGAATTTCAGCAGTACATTTCTCCTATTGACGATCTGAATGACGAGTCGATCTGATCAACGATGGCATTTGGCAGGTCATTCCAGTCCCTTGCTGTATGAACGAAAAATGATGACAGATGCGCAGAAGTGCGGGCAGGGGGAGGGTAGACTGCCTTCCCGTAGTTTGTGCGATTGGAGATGCGATGTGCGGGACTGATAATAGAGTTGAGATGTGATGATGGTAGAATTTATGAAACAGACACAGTCTGGAAATTTTTAGGCAGTTCGCTAAAGTTGTGAGATGAGCATTGCGTTTTAGTTGAGTTACACTTACATGATAAAAATAGGCTTAGAAAATGAAACGAGCTGAGCGATTCTGTACAGATTCGAGAGTAGTGGAAAGGTTATTTTGATGAGGGTCCCAGATCGCGCATGCATATTCTAATTTGGGATGAATAAGTGTTATTAAGTAAGCAAGGGATTTCACTGATGGGGGTGCCAGTCGCAGGGTTCGTCGAAAGTAACCAAGGACGTGATTTGCCTCATTAGTAATCTGAGATACATGAAAAGACCAATTTAGATCAGGTGTCAGATGGATGCCTAAATACTTGTAAGTTAATACTGAAGCGATTTCAGCATTCACGGTTAGATATCTTGAAGATGGTTGTGAATGACGTCGGTGGAATGATAGCAAAGATGTTTTTTTCACATTTAAGGACATAAGCCATGTATTACACTAGGTTAGTATGTGCTGAATGTCAGATTGAAGAAGCAAAATGTCATCGCTGTTAGTAATAGGCCGGTAGATAACGTAATCATCAGCGAATATGCGAATGTTAGAACATATGTTAGCAGGCAAATCGTTAATATATATGAGAAAAAGAAGGGGCCCAAGACGGTGCCCTGAGGTACCCCAGATATAACAGAGGAATAAGATGAACATTTATTAACAAAAACAAACTGCTGCCGATTAGTGAGAAAGCTGCATATCCAATTAAAAACATGTTCGTTAAGATTGAGACGAGAAAGTTTTAGGAATAGTCGTTTGTGAGGAACTTTGTCAAAAGCTTTTTCAAAATCGAGGAAGAGGGCGTCAATAAGAATGTTAAGGTCAATGCTAGAGCTAAGGTCGTTAATAAAGAGGGCTAATTGTGTTTCACAAGATAAACCTTTTAAAAAACCATGCTGGTTAGGTTGGAAAAAGTTGACGGACACTAGAAATTTTATAACTTGAGAGAAAATTATGTGTTCCATTAGTTTGGAAGTGATGCATGTGATAGATATTGGTAGAAAATTATGGCGAGAAGATGAAGGCCCTTTTTGGGGACTGGGATGACCTTGCCTACTTTGCAGTCATGGGGTATGATATCTGATGAAATGGATAGCTGAAACATATAAGACAATATGGCGCTGGTGGTATGTTTTGTATTTTTTAACACTTTAGTATTAATTCCGTTAACACCAGCTGAAGAAGTTAATTTCAAAGAGTCGATTATTTTACAATACCATCAGGTTCGAAGCTCACGTCCAGCATAGGTGGAAAGTTAAAGGAAGGGAAATCGGGTAATTTGTTATCCGGTTCGTGAGTGAAAACTGAGCTGAATGATAAATTCAAAACTTCTGCAACTTCATAATCTTCAATTGGATTCTTATCATCGTCACACAGTGTTACATTTCTGACGAGGTTAGGATTGATACACTTCCAGAAATGACGTGGGTTTGTACGAATCATGTCGGGTAGAGTAGAAGAAAAAAATGAGTGTTTAGTTTTGTATACATGTGGGTTATAGGATCTATCTGCTTGATAATAATTTTGCCATGTGTTTGGGTTATTGGTTTTTTTGGCGGTTCGGAAAAGTCTTTTCTTTTTGTTATTCATGCGTTTTAGCACGGAATTGAACCAAGGTGATTCATGGTGTTCAGTTACGGTGATGGTAGGTATAAATTTTTGAATTAGAGCTTGCATTTTGTTTTTGAACAGTACCCAATTAGTTTCAGGAGTGCGATCATGAAAATTGGTTAAAAACCAGGTTTGGAACGCATCAGGTTCTCTGTTGATGTTTTCATAGTCTCCTTTGTCGTAAAGTGTGCTTGTTTTAGTTATCTTTTTGGGGTGCGGTAAGTGGTTGAGAAACGCGTGTATTACTGAGTGGTCACTGATACTGGCAGATTCAAGAGTGATATCAAGTTTTTTGTATGTGACGTTAGTATCAGGTCTAATATGTTAGATGTTTGAGCATTCTGCCTTGTTGGGCTGGTGACCAGTTGGGTCAGACCAAAAGTGTGACAAGTATTCAAGAAATCGTGCGCAGAAGAATTAGTCGTGTCAGACGGGTTCTGCCAATTAATTTCGGGAAAGTTGAAGTCACCTCACCTAGGACAAAAAGAGAAGCGTGTGGAAGTTCAGAAGTTATCATAGGAAGGGCGTTGTGGAAGGAAGGAATGAACGAAGCATCACTGTCTGGAGCACGATAGCAAGCGCAGATTACTGTCGGCGGAAATGAGGCTTTAGAACAGATTAATAATATTTCAATGGGAGAGCCAAGTGCCATAACATGGAATTTAAGGCTGCGGTGCGTTGCTATTAGGACGCCACCGCCTCATTTACCTATGCGGTCGCAGCGGAAGACATCACAGTTATGGAATGTGGTCTGTACTTCGCTATCTGTTATGTTCTCATTCAACCATGTTTCTGTTAGTACGACTACGTTGCTTTCTGTGGTATTGATTAGGCTACATAGAGCATCGCATTTAGGCAGGAGGCTTCTGATGTTAGTGTAAAGAATTGAGAGCGAGTTGGGAGCGCCTTTTTGGGTGTCTTTAGATGATAGCTATGGTGTTCGAGGTAACACTGATTGCGATGCGCGATCGAATGTGTACGTGGTGGTTCCGGTTACCATCCTGTCGTGTCGGAGGGTAAATTTTTTTTTTGACTTTTAGCGTA
The DNA here is from genome assembly GCF_052857255.1 of Amblyomma americanum. Classification (NCBI taxonomy): domain Eukaryota; kingdom Metazoa; phylum Arthropoda; class Arachnida; order Ixodida; family Ixodidae; genus Amblyomma; species Amblyomma americanum. Next base: position 28,159,327 of record NC_135497.1, on the reverse strand, counting down.
ATCTATGAGGTTTTTACGGGCAATACGAGTGTTACGGGAGTAGTCTGCGGAAAACTGTGATTAGTACCCTTCAAGTGTTCCGCGTTTGAAAGAACGAGTTCCTTGGTTTTGAAGAGTGCGAACTTAACAATAATAGGCCTGTTCCTGTCAGAATTGAAATTACCAAGCCGATGGGCCCGTTCTATGTCCATAGGTTGGATTGTAAGATTTAGCTCTGATTTGCAAATATCGGTTATGAGTTTCTCGGATTCAGCCCAGGTTTTGCGGTCAATATCCTTCACACCAAAGAATACTAGATTGGAACGACGGGCCCTGTCCTCGCTGTCGTCTAGCCTATGTACAAGGTCTGACAGTTTGTTTGCACTTTCTTGGGCGAGACACTGGACGCCGTTAACTTGGGCTTTAAGAGGGTCTAGTGAGGTGCATTCTTCAATTTTTGTTAGTCTTCATTTTATCTCCTTAAATGCTTTTTTTTGCTGAGCCAGTCTTGTAGGAATTGATTTCATCTCATTTATAAGGGTTGTTTGCCCATTTTTTAACTCGTCCAATGCCTCAAGCAATTCATTGTGCGAATCTGTGTTGCCTGAGCGGGTGTTAGGTCCAGGTCCAGGATTTAGTTCAATGTCCCCACATAGCAATAGAATGTGGAAAATGACGTGCGCAGTCCCTTGCAATGGCGATACAACAAAGTGGACTCGGCAGCACTATCAAACCAGCGTAACGTGTACGCTTCGCAAAAAGAGGGTAAGCATTGTTTACCTGCATGAACTAAAGGCAAGTCATTTTGACGTGACTGTCTTTGGAAGTGCTTCCGAGTCCACTGAAGGGGGCGTTGATTCCGTGGGGCTTTATACATGGTGATGGCGATGTAGATTGTGATGTTGATAGTCCTGGGAGCATGAAAGGCAAGCTGTTCGGTGATTCCAGGGGTGGCGCTGCGGGGCATGAACGTTGGTCGTTCGGCAGGTCCTGGGACGATGCGGGGCAGCGTGGCTGGCACTGTGCTTCTGCAATGGCGGCAGGATTCCAGGACTGCGAAGTTCCAGCCTTCGGGACAACAGTGCAGCATGCGTAGGAACCGGGCGACCATGAACAGGCAAGGAAGATCAGCTGCATGAAGTAAAGGCAAGTCATTTTGACGTGACTGTCTTTGGAAGTGCTGCAGAGTCCAAAGTTTGTTGACTATGCAACAAACAGTGGTCATCTACCGATTAGTTTCAAGTTTGCGTGTAAATTAACTCTTCCCGAGTGACATCAGCGCACGTTAATAAATTACAGTTGCTTTAAAGACACCCTAAAATCAGCCCTCCAAATCACTTCAGACCCGTGCGCTCAGACAAGTGCCGAAAGCAAGGCTGCACATCTATGCTCAGTACTGGACCATGCAAGGCAAAAGTCTGAATTTTTGGTTAAGGGAACCAAGGGTGCAATTGCGAACAATTGGTGGAATGCTGAGTGCACGCGTGCATACAGACGACGCAAAGCAGCTTGGAAGAAACTTCCCATCAATCAATGCCCAAAAAATTGGTAGGATTATAAGTATGTTGCAGCAACATTTAAGCGCACTGCCGCCCGTGCAAAGGAGTATAATACAAATCATTATGATTTCCTTTCACAATCAGGAAAAAAACGAGCTTTGTTTAATTTCATGAGGCGCAACAAGGCGATTCCACCGGCTGCCAACATTGAACCCCTCGTTCAGTCCCCTGCTGACATCGCAAAGGCCTTAGAGGATATTGCGTGGCCTAGAGCTTCGCTTTACATCTGCTCTACCTTCTCCTACTATATTCACATGCACCTCAAGTGATTTCACTGAGGACTCTATGCCTGAGCTGTCGCAAATTGTTCTGCACTTATCCCCAGTGGCTCCTGGCCCCGATAAGGTCACTTCATCTATGATCAAAATTTTGTTCAATGAATCTCCTGCATACCTGTTGGCTCTAGTTAACCCTTCTATTAAAGGTCCTTGGATACCTCGTGAGTGGCGTCTTGTGGAAATAGTTCCATTGCTTAAAAAGCAAGGGGAGGGCTTAACTTCAGACAACATACGCCCTATTTCATTGATCGAACCTAGTGAAATTGGTGGAACGGGTCCTTCTCAGCCTTGTCATGTCATTCATTTCGGAAAATGCTCTCTTGAATCCATGTCAAATTGGTTTCAGGCCGGGTTGTTCAATTTGGTGTGCTCACACTGACCTACAGTTGTATTAAATTAGCTCGCAATAGAAAACAGTTTGCTGCGTTTGTCACCTTGGATGTCAGTAAAGCATACGACAGCGTGGAGCACTCGACTCTGTTACTAAGATTATAGGAACTGAACTTTCCAAGCTATTTGAATTTGTTTTTTTGGAAAATAGAGAATTTTACTGCTGCCAAAATGGTGTTTCCTCAAGGAGATTTCCACAGACAAGAGGTGCACCGCAAGCATCAGTTCTCTCACCTGTTCTTTTTAACATTTTTCTAAGCTCAATTCCAAGCATTCAAAATGTGAAAACTTATGTGTACGCCGACGATATTGCAATTTTTGCATCAGCAGGTGACATTCACACTCTTTATCGAATCCTGCAAAATTACCTCAATGTTCTTGTCAACTGGCTATGAAGAATTCATCTGTCCCTCAATGTGAAGAAATGCACATTGTTAGTATTTCCGGTTTCTGTTCCTGTAAATACCTGCCTGGTCTACAGAAATAATATAATAACTCAAGTTCAGACGGTGAAGTATCTCGGAGTAATATACGACTCTACTCTATCCTGGCGGCCACACATTGAGCAAGTTTCTTCAAAAGGAATTCGGGCCATTGGCATCCTACGTAGGCTTTGTAGTGCTAAGTCTGGCATGAGAAGGCATACACTTCTGATGATTTATAAAATGTATGTCCGCCCAATTTTGGAGTTCGGGTGTGTTTTATTTTTCAGGAGCTCCGGCCTGTAAACTTCGCCCTCTTGTGCTGTTGGAGCTTGAGGTGTTGCGCCTTTGTCTGGGGCTTCCAAAATATGTTGCCAATGCTGTTCTGCACCTTGAGGCACGAATCCCATCGTTATCAGCTAGGTTTCGCCGTTTAACAGTTCAAACATTTTTAAAATTGTGCGACTCACCTCTTCACGCTAGTATAAAATTTCTTGGTCAACCTTCCGCCTTTTTTAGTGCCGCCTGGTCTCGTTTTCATACTCTGCAGATAAGTTGCGTGCAGTCCCTCCTTGATCCCATAAATATTTATTTCACAGATGTCCGCCAAATGTATAACAACTCATCATCTGTCCAAATTGAATTCGATGACATTTTCCCATCGAATGCAAAGCTGCAGCCCTTCCCGCTTCTTCAGGGTCTGTTGCAGGGCCACCTAAGGACCTTTCCATTTCATGTTCTTATTGCTACCGATGACTCGCAGGATCACGAAAAGGCAGGTGTGGTCATTTTTTCACCTTCACTGGATTGGTATTTTTCTCTCCGTCTTCCCGACTTCACTCCAATTTTTCTGGCTGAATTATTAGCAGTAATCTTAGCCTTATGAAAATTGGAAACTACCGTTTCCCAGGTCGTGGTTATGACAGACTCTCTGTTCATTTGCTCTTCATTATACTCACCCACTGATTCTTGGGCACTACGCTTCTAAGTTCCTGATTCCGCTCTATCTAAATTCGGTAAGGTTGCTTTGGGTACCAGGTCATATGGGCTTTCACTTAAATGAGGTTGCAGATTCCTTAGCAAGAGCCTCTCTCTGCGGCCCAATTGTTGCTGCCCTGCCGTGTGCATATACAGCTGCGGTGAGGTTTCGCAGCTACACAAAATTTCAGGAATTTTCTGCCTCGGCTCTTACATTATCTCCCGAATATCAGCATCTTCTGCATCCTTGGAGTAGCAAAGACTGGCGCTCACGCAGACTAGAGGTCTCTTTCACGCGTTTGCGTTGCTGGGTTCCCCTTCTAAATTTCTACCTTCACAGATCTGGCCTGGCGAATTCCCCATTGCGCCCTTTGTGTACATTCTGCACGGCGAGCTGAAGGCTGCGAGGATGGAGGACACTGGCGTTGCCGTAGCGTCTGGACGTCGAAGCGCTCGCTCCAAGTGTGAGCAGCAAGTCCCTCCACTCGATCGCATCCAGAGCTTCAAATGTCTGGAACGCAGTTTCCGCTTGACCACGAATGTACGAGAGCAGAAGAAACTCGAAGAGACCTTCCATGATGCGGGCACCGACTTGGGCTACATGGGAAAAGTGGTCACCTTCATTGACACAGTATGTCCTGTCTAAGAACATGCCGTCACTGCGTGTGGCAGCGGGAAGGAAACAAAGGCACTTGTCTCGGTGACACACTTACATATGCTCAGCCTTTTGGAACGGGCGAGTAGGGGTAGGAGAATTGTCTTCAGTGCAAACGAAGGGACGTCCACGTGCCATCTTTTCTACCTTCTTTTCGTCGCCTTCCCCTCTGCCTTAGTTTTAAAATGCGAGAGTTGCCAAATGTGCATTATTATTTTAATAAGCAGGAAGACTGCATCAACTACAAGCCAACTGTCTATCCCATAAGTCTCCAAAACCACGTTCCTGTTCTCTTAATTTGTCTCACAAAATTTGCATCCTCATCGTCGCAGTTTGCACCTCGGGAATGTTTCGTTACCACGACAGAGGAAGGCGGAGAGGAAGAAATCATTTTTCCAATAACGTTCTAACTTTTCTCCATTCTGTTGGCTCGGCTTCTTCTCGTTTCAGTTGCCTTTGCTTGGCGTCCAAGCGAATCGGCGCATAGACAAGGAGAGGAAAAAAAGAGCTCGGTGCCAAATTCTACAGACCTCAGTTAGGTGAAGTCCTACAATATTCTTCGTAAAGCAGGTCGCGTCGTAAAAAAATTGGCTGCTCTGTGGAAAGCTCGGACTTGAATATATTTGCCACACACAAGGACACGCCTATGAGATTGCGCATTTTTTTGTGTGGCTGTCTTTGGCGAAGGATAGTAGATATTTATCCGCTAGAAGCGGAGACACGTGGCAGCGAATTGTTGCCGAATCATCCTCGTATCAGAGAAAACCAGCTGACCGGCATTCAATACCCTCAGCGTACAAAGCGCACAAACAGGAGCGTACAAAGCACACGAACAGGAAAGTTCAGTTTTTATCGGTATCAATCTCTGTTGCAATAATACTGCCGACTGCTTCAAGTACATCGAGCGTGCGAACACACATCCTAGCTATACATTCATCGGAGGGGTTTGAAGCCAGCTGGCGGCCCGGGCCGCCAATAACAATCCGCGGTTTCACTATATACATACCAAATTTTTTTGTTTCGTCTCCACAAGCGGTGGCTCCAGCCACTGGCTAATACCACAGCTGTCAGTTTCGTTTGAGGAGCAATTGGTTCAGAGATTTTTGTCCCCGACAGTACTTTCACACGCAATAATTTTACCGCAGAATATTTCATACAACAACAGTGTGCTGTGGAGAAAAAGAAACAATGATTGCAGAACAGAATGTATGTTCTAATATATTGCCAAGAATCTTTGTACTTTTTAATTCACACTCGAAGCAACCGGGCTTAGGCTTAATTTGTTCGTTGGCGACGTTGGATGCGAACGGACATCGCCAATCGTCGATACTTCCAAATTGTTCCAGATTGTTGTGGTTGCTTTAGTGCCTTATCAAGATGGTTCCTTCCCAGCTTTAGACCGAGAGCGGCCAGCATTCTGTTGAATGACCACCAAGCACACTCATTGCTTTTGTCGCCGCCGAGTTATTCAGATCTATGAGAGCGTGAGTTTCCTTTAGACGTCCCTTTTGCTCTCTTATTCACTGCCAGGGACCACTACATGACAATATGCAGAGCATCATTCGCCTTTAACAATTATTTCCATTCTTTCTTAGGCAGAGTGCCCAGACCCACATGTCGTTTTTAATGCTATTAGCAGGTATGGTGCACGGTATTTCAACCTGCTTAAGCCATTATTGGTAAAAGGAAGTTGCAAAGCCCGTAGCTCTGTGTACCGTATGCTGTACGTTAGTTGTAATAACGTTTTTACATTGTCCGTCTCTACAAATGCTCATTTTGTATCCACACTTTCCCTACCATGCCTGTTCAAATGGTTCAATTTCAGCAATTTTGCAAATGCTCTATTCTGAGCAATTCGGGACACTTGTAGACAAGTAATGCCATGCAGTATGTCGCAAAAGCTTTACTTCAGTTAGTTTTTTTTTCTGTACGCCCCATGAGAAAGTTTTTCAAATTTAGTACAAAACCCGCCAACATGGAGCGATCGCGCAAGCATGGCACCCTAATTCGCTGCTCTTCTTGCACTGACTCTGCTCAACAGTGACAATGTTCTCATGATTTCACTGCATCGACACTGTAGCTGCAAGCAACAGCTTTGTGCGAAAAGATGATGCCTATTCGCCTTATTTTCTTTGAGAGTGGAAAGATTGCTTCTCTAAGTTAGAACTATCGAGAATTGCACCCCAGTGACTTTTCGTTTCCTCCGTTGCTGAAACACGTGACTGATTTCATGGTGCCTCTGAACGTACTGGGGATGTACTGAATGATTCCCTGGAAAATGCAGTGCATTGGACACAGACGCCTGCAAGACAGTCTGGAGTCCATCTTGAATCAAAACTGTAATCTAGCCTAAAACGCTGCGCTTGAGTGACAGATTTCTTTTTTTTTGTAGCAATAGTTACGTTACGGTAGCATTTTGAGCCTTCAGTGTGGCGGCGCCGTGTGGCGTGGCGAGCGGCGTGGCCACGCTGTCACGTGGTTGGTCACGTGGTGTGGAGCAGGTGCCGGTGGAGCGGTGCAGTGGCTGGTCACGTGGTTCGTCACGTGGTTGGTCACGTGACCAGCCACTTGGTGCGGAGAAGCTGCTGCTGCCAGTGGCACGGCTCGCCGGCAAAAGCGAGGTGCAACAGCTGTGCACATGCGCTGCGTCAAGTGGGACGAACATGAAGAAGCAATGCCCAGCGAAACAGAGTGGCGAAAGACTGACCTTGCACTCAACTGAGCAACTTCCACTCGGCCAGCTGTAGAGATCGCATCCATACAGGTTTAACCAGAGCTAAACCACCGCCAATTTTCTTTTGATGGGACGACAAATTTCATCATTAATACTGTTGTCAGTTTGAATACTATTTTTTTGCATATTAGCAAAAAAGCTTATCTTCCAGATTTTTTTTCATATTTTACGATTGCATGTGTTTATTACTTGTGCGACCTTTGGCAGAAGTTCTAATAAAATTGCCAATAAAATATTTTTTTCACTCGTAGGCAACGTACATTCCCTTTTTTTCTTTTCATTTTTGAAAGCAGAATTTGAGTCACCAGACTAAATTGTGCTGCCTTAAAGAAGACCTGAAGTAAACGGAGGAAAACCTTTCTTACTTACACCACCCTGAAATCGCCAATTTCTTTGTGAAACTCAGCGCGGGGATTGGGGACATACGAAAACAGACGCTACACAGCATTTTGGTTGCGTCTCCGTTTTCGTGTGTCCCGTCTTCCCGCCCATTTTTCACAATGAATCCTTACCAACTCGCCTCACGACAGCCTTAATTGCCACTTTCCCGAAGTATGAAAAATTTCAAGCTGCTTTTGTACTATAATATAAACCTATTCAATATACAGGGTGTCCAGCTAACTTTAGACACGGGTTACAAAAGAATACATTGGAGGTAGGTCAGGGAAACCACTTACATCACCTACCAACTGGCTTGCGCATCAGAGGGAATTTTTTGTTCTTCAGTTATTAATTAGCAATTAAGATAATTTTCTAAATGCGTAAATATTGACTTTACACAGCAAATGTGAATAGCAAAGTTGGAGAGCACCTTAACAAACCTGCATTCTATTTGCGATAAAGAAAGCCTCACGTATATCTTTTTTCTGAGCTCCAAAGAAAGCTTGCGAAATACAAAAAAAAATCACGCGACTCGCACATTTGTGTGAGAAGATTGTGCTGCTCTCCATCCTGGCTTGAGTGAATGAAATCAACTGCTGCCAAGGCGCGACGACCCCAATGCTCCGGCAGGCCGATATGTCGATGGTGGTTGCACCGTCACGCTTGCAGACTGGACCGTGCGGGCGTCGAAACCACCGCGCGGGCGTCGCAACCACCGTCGATATATCGGCCTGCCGGAGCAATGGGGCCGTCGCGCCTTTGCAGCAGCTGATTTCGTTCACTTAAGCCAGGAGTGAGAGGAGCACAATCATGGCACACGGATGTGCTAGTCACGTGATTTTTTTATTCCGCAAGCTTTCTTTGCAGCTCGGAAAAAAGATACATGTGAGGCTTTCTTTATCGCAAATAAATGGAATGTGGGTTTCTGAAGGTGCTCTCCAACTTTGCTATACACATCTGCTGTCTAAAGTTAATATTTAAGCATTTAGAAAAATTATCTTTTAATTAATAGCAATACAAAAAATTGTCTGGATGCGCAAGCCGGCTGGTAGCTGTATATAAGTGGTTTCCCTCGCCTACCTCAAATATGCCGGGACACCCTGTATATGCATACCTAACAGAAAACAGGCTAAGTGATTGGAACAAATCATGAATGTGGCCATCATCTGGGATGCTTGCAAGTTGGTTCGCAGCTTTTTTTTTTGTAATAAACGTAGTGTGCAACTGCCTCCTTTAGATTCACTCCTTCAAGCAAGCTTGTAATACTTTATCTTTGGAAAGAGTAACTCATTATCTAGAAGTTGAGTTGGGGAGGATTAACCTGTTCGCAGTCTGCAAACTAATTAAGAGGACCTGACCAGCATTTAAACCAGAATATCAATATGAGCGTTCCAAGTTAAATGTTTGCTAAAAACGATTCACACACGTTCTCCCCTCCCTCACAAGGTCTATTCTGCAGGAAGCAATATAGATATCCAAACGCCAGTTAATTTGCTTCTGTAACGGTGGGAATAAAACTTATTTTGTTTTCAGTGCAGTTACTTGTAAGGAATTCTTTGTGTTCCATTGAAAAAATGGATTAAGAGTTCCACTGTTGACCGCACTGATAACGATGCAGATGGTCACGCGAATTTCGTTCGTTGTATCCGAACGTCGTAATAAACGGTATCTTACTATTACAACCAAAAAATACAGTTATACAAAACTCATTTATTTCTTCAACAAAGTGCAATGTGCACGTCTTTTACTTCGTAATAGACTTAACCAAGCCTCTTTCTAAGTTCTCCAGCGCAGTGATGCGTTCCTGGCTGACACTTCCTGCCCCAATACATGGCAAGCAGTGTGCAGCTACAAGCTGCAGTGGTTAAAAATAAAGATTAAAAAGAATGGGTGCGAAAGGAGAATACAAACACAAGTCAAACATGAGCATACATGAAAATAAAGTGCATTGCAATGAAATTATTAGTTTACATGGTGAAGCGTATATATGTTTACCCATCCTTACAACATGATATAAAGACACCAGCAATAAAGAACACAGCAAAAAAAGGAAAAAGAGGAAAAAAGTACATGCGCAAACAGTTTCAAAACTTAAGACGTGGTGACATTTCAGTCCCATACATATTTATTCCGCAGGCTCTTCAATGAAATAGAGTCAAAATCTGTATTTTGCCCCTCGCAAAATCATTCAGCAGTGTTTGTAGTCTGAATTTTAACATTTGCCTACCATATCCTGTACGGCATTTGCTCAATTTCCATTCATCTGGGTTGCGCATTGGGGATATAGGAGTGTGTTTTTCAAGATGTGCCAGTAACTTCAAGATGTCATTCCCTTTAGTTCTTTCTAATCTGTATTGCTTGAAAGTCTGTAGTCATACATAGATTCTACGCTGACAATATTTAGCTGCTTGTACATCTTCTGCGTGTGACTTAAATAGGGTGCTTTGCATATTATGCGGATGGCACGTTTTTGCAGCAAATGGAGCTCATGAATATTGTCTTTAGTAGTAGTTCCCCAAACAAGTGCGCCGTAATTTAGAGATGATGAGAATAAGGAGTTGTAAAGCATGATATTAACTGCTCTTAGAAACATGAAACAATGAGGTCATTTATGTGTGCATCCCAGAACAAATTTTCAGAAAAAATAACACCGAGCGTCTTGAAACACTGAACAACCTGTATCTCCATGCAGTCAATGACAATTGGTGGTAATACATAAACGTTATTTCTTGGATGGAACATAAAAGCCTTGGTTTTTGCAATATTTAATTTGAATTCATTTCTTGCTGCCCAGGTACTAATGAGGTTAAGTGTTCGATTAGCATGGCAAGCCAAATCCGGACCAGAACTACCTGGAAAAAATAAGCTTGTGTCGTCAGTGTAAATTATGCACTTAGCAGTAGGGTCAATGTTAACGATTCCGTTTATATATAAAATAAATAGAAAAGGACCTAGGATGCTCCCTTGTGGAACAACCGGTTTCACGACAGAAGAGTGACCATTTATAACAACGCATTGGGACCGGTATTGAAGGTAACACGAAATTAACTTGTGAGCTATACCGCGAATACCATAATGCTCCAACTTTTGTAGAAGTGTACTGTGGTTAATGTAATCGAAAGCTTTTGTAAAATCAAGGAAGATACCAAGGACCATGGTTTTGTTTTCAAACTTTTCAAGGATGAGTTCTTTTTGAGCAAGGAGCGCTAGTTCAGTGGATCGATTTTTTTCGAAAACCATACTGTGCGGGAGCTAAGATGTCGTAGCGATCAGTAAAAGAAGTTAATCATTTAAGAATAACTTTTTCGAGTCCATTAGAAAAAAATGGGAGTATTGAAATCTGACGGTAATTAGACAGGTTGTTCTTGTAGCCTTTCTTATATACTACCATGACTTTTGCACATTGCATGCTCTGAGGAAACACCCCCGAAGAAAGGCAAATGTTAAATATATGCGCCAAGGTATGTGCAAATAGGTCAATAATATATTTTATAGGGTTTACTTGAAGACCCATTATGTCAGTGGACGTGCTGTTTTTCAAACTGGCAAATGTGGTTAATATTTCAGATTCCGAGACTGGCTCAAGAAATGCAGTTTGTTGGAAGGAATGTTTCATGAAAGACAAGTATCACCACTGGACGACACTGAGGCTAGAGAAAGAAAATGGTCATTGAATGTATTAGCTAAGTCCTCCCCTGAAATTTCTATGCCATTATTATTTAGTTTTGTAAGCATCCCTGAAGATTTGCAAAATATTTGGTTTAACCTGCGCCAGATGTCACTAGATTGCTGATTCGAGGAAATTAGAAGGTTATAGTGATAACGATTTCTAGCAGCACGAAGTTCTTTGGTGACATGATTTCTATAGGTCTTTAAAGCTTTGAGAGCCTCAGGGCATTTTTTGCTGATAAACTTCTGAAAGAGCCAGTCACGCTTTTTATCAGGTTAAGGAGTTCAGACGTTACCCATGGCTTACGAATTTTCTTTGACTTAGCACATGTTTTCAGGGGAAAGCAGGTTTTATACAATGATAAAAATTTCTTCACAAACATATAATAAGCTATATCAGCATTATGTTCACAGAGCACATCATTCCAGCTCACTTCCGCAATGCAATCACGGAATCTCGATAAAGTGCGCGGATTGATTTGCGAGCGAGACAAAGGCGGCTCAGATTTTGCAACAGCTAGGAACCCATTATACAGTGAAATGAAAATCGGAAGGTGATCACTTAAACAGTAATTGATGACACCAGATTTGGTACGACTGGTTTCAAAGTTTGTTATAAAAAGATCAAAGAGTGCTTGTGGGCCTTCACTCAGTCTCGTAGGTGATGTTATCACACTTTGACAAGAGTGAGTGTTCAAAAGAGATTCAAACAACATCTTTGTACGATTTTTGGCAAGAAAATTAATATTGATATCGCCACCTAATGTTATATGGCATTTTTGAGCATTGACAAATTCTAAGAGTGAATCTATGAAGGTTAAAAACGAAGATACATCACCGGATGGCGGGCGATAACATGTACAGAATATATATTTCCGTGATTTTAGTGCAAGTACCTCGAAGTTAGGAGTAGAGCAGGAAAACTCAGGGAGCAATTCGCACTCGATCTCATTGGAAATTAGCATGGATACACCGCCACCGCGTTTACTTACACAGTTAACAAAATAAGGTTTGTAACCAGGTAGTTTAACCACATCCTCTTTGCAATCAAACCATGTTTCTGAAAACATCACTAAATTAAATCTGATATTGGCCATGCTGAAAAAAACCATGAGGTCACCGTTCTTATTACGACCCGATCTCAGGTTAAAAAATGTATGCCGTTCAAGCACTGGCGAGAATCATTTAATGAACAGCCGTCCCCTTCTGCTGTGTCAACAAAGTCGCTCATATAAGAAGCCATCGTAGAAGGGTTAGAAGTTATGTCCTGACCCGGTGTTATCAAACAGCCAACTCGTAAAATGTGCGCAAAGACGGCTCAGCTCTACTGCGCACCACCCGTACTCAAGGCAGCGTATCTCCCTAGCATTAAGAACCATGGTCATTATCAGATGTACGAGAACACGTGTGTTAAGATATGTCGTTTCATTTGGAAATTTTCATGAGAGCGATATCGGCATACATGCAGTTTCTAGCACACCGAGTATGAAGAAAAATACTTCGAGCGTCTGCAGGCAAAAATGGCTGACATGTACTGTCATGGGCGATGAAGGCGTTTGTCTTGGGTAGGCGTTAGCGCTATATTTCCTTTGTCGCAATCTATTCTGGCTTATTATGGAAGCTTCCGCTGTATACAGTGATTTTTTTATGAAATGGGGAGAATGTCACGCGTCCGACATCATTGTAGAAGAATGTTATAGATCTGACGACTACCCTCCAAGGAGCATAGTTTTCCATAATCACCTCTATCGTTTTTTTTTAAATTCTCAGCTGGCAAAAAGAGACCTCTCATTGGATTCTCTCTAAATAATGTTCCTGCTTGTTGATCAGTACTTCATAGTCATCAGATTTTTTGTGCGTAGATTTTGCCATTGCGACACCAAACATACTTCCAGCCAAAAGAACGTTTTCTGGCCGCAGCCAGTCCCAGAAGACGCTTGAGAGTAGGGTACAGATGTTCATTTGCGAATACAGGCGACTGCGAAGAATTGCCAAGGTCAGAATTCTTTAAGCACAGCTTTTTAGCTTTTTCGAGCAAGGCATCCTTCGTTTGGCACTGACAGAACTGAACCACAATGCAACTGGGTTTATTCTTGGACGGCGCGCGGTGGCAAGTCTCAATGTCATCAGGGGCAATGGCCACACCGGCGAGCTCACCAAGATCACGGACAATGCTAGTGACGTCCTCGTCGGGTTTTGCATCCAGGCCCTTGATTTCAATGTTTTTGTTTCTCGAATACTGTTCTTCCTGTGTCAGACAGAACTCAGTGTCAGCAAGGCGCTTCTTAATCGCATCAAGCTCAGCACACAGTTCATCGTTTCCTTGTCTTAGTGCAGCATTTTCTGTCATAACGTCGCTACAATCCTCCTTCAGCTCTTCAGAAACTTCATTCATGTAAGTCATGCTTTTATCCTTTTCACGTATTTCCGCTCACAGCTCTCGCACATCAGCATGTAAATCCCGCTCAACCGCTTCACGGGCGGTGTTCGTCTCCTGTCTCAGTTCGTCCCTCAGATCGTTGATTTGTTTGGTCATTTTGAAGACAGCACAGAGAAAAGAAAAAAAAGTAACTCCACTAATACAGTGCCGATTCAATACAACATCAATTAAGAACACGCAAGGGCAGCAGCAACAGCGAATAAAAGAGAGGCTCAAGCAGTATGACAAGAAACAGCAGACAAACCAACCTGTAAAAACAGATGAAATGGAACCTCAGAAACGCAGCCAGCTGCGCTGCCACTGCTGCCAATGAACGGTGCGTGTGCCGGACAGTGCCTTTTATGCGCTTCGATGGTCCTGACGCCACCAAATTGCCACTGCGCAGGAGCGAAGGTAGTTTCCGCAAGCCCAGTCGGTACTGATGTCAACGCTGATGATTTCCTTCTTGCTTGCTCTGGCACAGGCTTGCGCAGGAATGAATATTGGGATTCTGTAAAAACAGATGAGATGGAAGCTCAGAAACAGCCAGCTGCGCTGCCACTGCTGCCAATACCTGCTGTGATCTAGGTGTTCACAGCAGCTGGGTGTTAGGTCAGCAACCTCGTTTTCGATCCTGTACAAAGTTGCAAGGATGCAGCCATAAAGCTTCTACAGTGCACGACCACGCTGATTGTAAGTACAGTATTCGTTACCCTTGAGTAGGACATTGCGCTCGAGCAGCGCATTAGGCTCCAAATAAAGCGACACTCCTCCGCAGCTACTATGTTCTTGAAGCAACCTTAGCGCAGAAGAGAGCCTCACTGACCTACAAATCAGGCAGGAACTAGCACTTCACTCAAAAATCATAGGCAGCAGCATAGTTTCTGACCCTATTGATTTATGCGCACAGCTCTTCCGCTATACACAAGTGTGACGCAGACTGTCTGCCATCTGCGCTCTGCCTGAAAGCAGCAGCAGCGCAGAAGGCGGAGTTTTGATTGGTCAGGCGATGCACTCCACGTGACCAAGTGGGCCATGAAGAGACGCCTCTTGAGATGTATTTAAACTTCTCAAATAGCGCCAGCGATCCATCACTGCTCTGTCAAGTAGTTTCCCTTTTGGTGTTGCCGCTCTCATGATTAGCATAGGCACACGTTTCTATTTAAGACGCTTTGCCCAACCGGCACGCACACTCGAAGTGATTAAAATTGTACCCTGTATGGTTAAGCGGGGCCGGCGGTAACTGCAGTTAAAAATCCGCCGTTCTTGTTTTTTTTTTTGGGGGGGGGGGGGGAGGGGTGTCGGCATCATCTTTGACGCGTGAACTGGGAGGCGTACTTTCGCAAATGCACCGGCGGAACGTGCAGCTTTTTGGAGTGCGGGGGCGAGTTCATGGCGCCTCTTCATTTATTATAACCGAGTTGTACGGCCATGGTTGTTTGTTTCATTTGAGACGTAGTGCCATAGCTTCAATAATTATTGTAACGAGAACGCCCAGCTCATTGGTAGTAAGCAAGCGGCTGTTGTAAGTGGGCTGGACTGCACAGGTAAATTTGCGTCTTAACCTCTCCCAACTGAAAAATAATGATGGTATCATCTTCTACATCATCATCAGCAGCGTATAGAATCTTAACCCTCATATAAACAGTCCCCAAACAAATTTTGGGCCCGTTCTCATCCCCACGTCACATCCACTCAACACATACAAAAGTAATTGGTCTGCAGAACACTTTGAAGTTGGCACCCACAACACGAGGATGGACCGCGTACACAAATTCTCACGCATCTAGAAGAGTAGTTCAGACAGCTCACCTACGCGAATATCTAGTAAACGCACTGCCTGAGCTCAAACTCATCCTGGTTTGGATTAGATTGTACCCTAGTATGGCCAGGAGTGGAGGTAACAAATATGCTCCTCATAAACCCCCATAGCCTTCCAAAACCAAAACAATCGGATTTGATCAAGACAAACTGCCGGACTAGATGGTTACACATGCTTCAAATCCCCACAGCGCACACAGATCTCACGGACAGGCAGAAGTACACCAAAAAAACACTTTGTGTTTCTTTCCTTCTATGTTTTTTTTTCGTGCACTGGGAGAACTGAAGAAAGCAACAAGTCGCCCACAATACATTACATCGGACACTCCCGCCGAGCGTTATGGAGGCCCTTTAACATAGTAAGCAAATCAGCATACACACGAAAACTTGAGAAAACAAACAGACCAGTACAGCACCCCACCGCGAACTTTCCGTCTCATCCATACACCTCAGATTTAAGCTTACCATCCTTTATACAGCTGCTGGACTAACACTCTGCCATCCTTGGGCCGCAGGTTCATGTGTCAACCATCCAGAACCCTACGCCTACTTTGTTTACTCCTTGTTTGAACGTGAATCAGCCATACAATCATCACATCACCCCTGCCAATTTTCTAAATCATGCACGGCTTAGCTCAACTTGAGAGAGCTTCAGGAACAGCTGGCCCTCGTAAACCTGCTGTGAAGTAAGAAGCTACCATGAGAAGCTTAATAATAAAGCATATGTATATATTTACTAATTCAAAAATTTCCTTCAAGGCCCTCTTTCGAGAGAACTAAATAGAGAAAGAGGGCAGTAAAGATTAGTCACAACAAACACTAGAAAAAGCAAACAGAAACACACAGTAATAAGTAAACAAAAATAAACGCACAATATTCTACATAGTTTTGCAGAGAAATTTCATGTTAGAACGCGAGCATTACCACAATAAGATGCAGTGATAAGTACAGGTAACTCGCAAAAACTAATGAAATGCATGACAGCAGAATTTTAGGCTGCATATTATTCATCAGAACACGTGCATCTTCATTTAAAAGAAAAGAGAGAAAGAATGGGTGGCACCATTAACAGAGTGGGCTAAGTTCTTTGTCACTCAAAGCACAGTCTAGGTCTTGAAATTTATTTGTGTGAGATTTAGTAGCGATATTTGATGGAAAATTGTTCCATTCTATGATCGTACGTGCACTGAATGACTTCGCAGAAAGGGATATGTGGCGTGTGGTGCGCTCAACTTTGTAAGTATGAGCACGGCAAGGGAAATTCCTGAAAGAAATTGTCATGCGGCAAGAAGACAGTTCCGGTAACGAAATCAGTTTGCGGAGGGAGGGCACTCCTTGCAACTATAAGCGCGTGCTATTAATGTTGTGACACTAGTATGGTGTGAGTAGCTGGAATAATTGAAACGTACCGCATGGTTTTGCAACGATTCTAAGTTATTAGTGATGTAAGCTTGGACAGTATGCCAGATGGCAGATGCGTACTCTATTTTAGGGCAGATCAAAGTGGTGAAGGCAAAATTGTGTAAATGAGCAAGAGCATGGTGAATATTCCGTTTAATAAAGCATAGCGAGCGGTTATCTGCTGCAACCATGAGATTAATGTGGTAATTCTAGGGCAATTCTGAATGGAAATGGGGTCCAAGGTACTTTTATGTATTTTTAAGTTCAACTGGCTCAGTGTTAATTTTGTAGGAACATTGAAACCAGCATACAGGATAAGTAAATGATAGTTTTAGTTTTAGATAGATTTTAAGCATTAACCAGGAAGAGCGCCATTCACCTATTGCCATTAGATCGGACTGTAAAGCGGAGCTGCGAGTTCCACTGAAAGCATTGCGATGCAGCACACAATCATCAGCGAATAGTCTAATATGAGAAGAAACACACGCAGGCAAATCATTATTGAAAATTAAGAGTAACAAGGAAACAGTCACACTACCTTGATGTACACCAGATGTTACAGAGCCAAAATCAGAATTATTATTATTAACAAAGGGGATCTGCATTCGAGAATAAAGTCTCTTATCTAATAAAGCGCGTCAGTGCGCAGGTGAAAACTTGTAAATTTTTTTAGCAGTCGGTGATGTGGTACGCGGTCAACTGAAGTGGTATGCGGTCAACGGCACAGTCTACGCTAAATACAGGGAGGGGGGTACTGCGCACAAAAAGACAAGGACAAGAAGATAACACAACAGGCGCAGTCCTTGTCTTTTTGTGCGCAGTACCCCCCTCCTTGTATTTACTATGATTGACCGACTAGCCCAACAACGTACGCTCTTAGTCTACGCTAAACCACATTTTGTTCTCATTCTTTTAATGAAATATATGTGTTGTGTTATGTCTCTTGCAATCACTTGTAATTTTCTCGTTTTAAACTTTTCCACGTAAAGTGTGGCAAGATAAGGCCTGCTAGTGCCTGTGCACTGTATGTAGCAAAGAATTTTGCGAAATTTTATTTCCAACGGATGCTTATTTAAGACATTCACCTATGGTGATGAAAAATCGAGGCTAAAGAAAAGGGTTCAGCTTAAGGACAATGCAGAGAGCTATGGAAATAAAAATGATAGATAAAATGTTATGAGACCGGACCTGGGCATAGTGGGTGAGGGAACAAACGCAGGTCTCTGACATGCTAGGCCACGTAAGCGGTTGGGCAGCTCAAGAGGCTGGAAGAAACGCTGGCTGCTTCCGAGCTGCACGTGTTTTAGTACCAGCTTGGGAATATGAGCCCAATATGATAAAGAAGTGCTGTATGCAAGCTATTAGTGCACATAATACAAACTCAGGTAATTCACTCCTCGGAAGAATATAACATCATACATAGGTACCAGCATGGTTTTCGGAGAAAGTTGTTTGGCTGGAACACAGCTCGCGTAGTTTCATCGTGGCATATATTTGTCAATGAAAGCTGGCTTTCAGATTGATGCTATATTTCTAGTCTTTCATGAACTCAAAAATAAGTTGAGAATGTTACAATGCGGATTATTCGCCGGTTATATAACTGTTTTTGTCAAATGGGAAAAGGCACATAAGAGTACGCCATATAACCGAGGGGGGTTGAGAGGGATGGATTAGGGGCGCTAAAGACTTCTAAGAAATGCGGAGATTTGTGAGGACACGCTGAGACAACGGTGGCTGTGTCTTACAGGCAGTATGTTTTGCAATTCTGTTTGGTAGAGAAATGTTTCAAGCGGGATTATAAGTGATGGAACACAAATGTAGACTGTGTAGGACAAAACTTGGCTAGCCGAAATGGGGCTGCTCGTAAACCGCTGTTGGTCCCTCGTTGGTTGGTCCGGTGATGAAAAACCAGCATGTCGGCATCCCAAAGGGCATGTGATTATTGAAATGGCTGACCGCCATAATGCATGGCCATAATAAGTTACTGTTACAGAGGATTCATATTATAATCGTAGGCTTCTATACTCCACTGCAAACTTTATTTGTCCTTGGCTCTCGCTGTCACGTAAAATGCGAAATTCAGTAATGTATTTATTGTTTTGGGGTGATTGTTTATGGTGGCTTAACGTCCCAAAGTGACTCGGGCCATGAGGCCTGACGTAGAGAAGGGCTCCGGAAGTTTCAGCAACCCGGGGTTCTTTAATGTGCGCTGACATCGCGCAGTAGACATGCCTCTAGCTTATTGCCTGCATCGAGATGCGACCGCCGCATCCGGAATCAAACCCGAGCTTCTCTGGTCATCAGCTGAGTGCGATAACTACTGAGCCACTGCGGCAGCTCGACTAATGCACTTAATAAATCATCAAACTCGCTTGCTTATCTGTTGAGAACTCCGACATAGACGGCTGGGCTGCTTTAATGTCTTTTTATTTCAGAACCTCAAATGGCATTTGAAGGGATTTTACATGAGGGATAGCCATTCGTAATGACAAATGAGTTGTTCAGTAAAGCAGCTTAAGTGGTTTTGACTGCAATCGATGACAGGAGGTGCAGGAAGGTCGTTCCCGTCCTTGGGAGTTGTTATGAAAAATGAGGAACGGTGGGCTGATGAACGGGCTGAAGTTGGATACATGATCCTCTCATGGCTGGGTTGTACCTCGTAATGAGCTGGCATTGCCATTGTGTTAGTCGTTGATGAATGCATTCATGATTGCTCAGCTCCATGGGTCCCAAGACAGGTGCCTGCTACCTCGTCTGATACCGGTTGTTGGCTGTTCTTCGAAGTATACTGCTGGCAATGCGAACCACAAATTTATCTGCAGCATACATTAAATGTTTTCAATTCAGAGTTGAGCAGTTTGTGAACAGTGGCAAGCTGTATGATACATGATCGCTTGTATTTGTGGGAAGTATGGGACCAGGTACTGCAGGCGACGACATTGGTGAAGGGGCACTGCAAAGTTCTGCAAGTGCTTTGGCTCCATGAAAAGTATTCGACTAGTGGCAACGTGCAGCACTACATAATTGTGGGGTGCTGTTATTCCAAAGCAACGAAGATGTAGCTGCACCACAAGTTTATAAAACAGCTTGCCATTCTCCGGGACATAGCTTGCAGGGAAGAATTCCACACTTTCCCAATTGTTCTTCCCATCCAAGATTTCCAGCTTGCAAATGCAGGCTGCCAACCAGGCCAGCACAACGTTAGTGGATGTGAATAATACTTGTCATGCGGGGTTGAATGTCCCAAAGCTTCATACAGACTATAAGCGACGCAACAGTGGAGAGCTCCAGATTAATTTCAACCGCCGCGGGGGCAAGTTCTGTGAAGATTAAATGCAAAAAAGCCTGCAAGCTGTGCGGTGTCAGTGCACGTCAAAAAACCCCAGAAATTGTCAACAGATTCCAAGGAGCAGATGTAGCTCTGAAGCACATCAGAAATAGGTCTCACTGTCACTACAGTACCCACTGCTACGAGCACTGCAGGTAGTAGTGCAGGTACTACGGCCTGCAGTACTTGTAGCAGTCCCCATTCACATGGCCCTTTGTACCACAGTGATGGCACGCGTAAATGATGTGCCTCGTTGGCACCCTTGAGAAACGAGCAAGGATGCCTGGTCCATACACCTTTTCCAGGCTTCTGGCGAGGATCTCGGCCGGCTCCCGACGCGGATCTCAGCCAGCTCCTCCACTCCTTCACCAACCGACAGATGGTATCCATCAGCGCTAAAAGGTGCCTCTTTGGTAATTTAGCTGCACCCAAGAAGCGATGCTGAAATTAAAATAGAATTTGTTCAGAAATAGGGCAAATTGAGGCAATACATCAAACAAGGTATGGTATCTGGGGTTAATGTCCCAAACTGACTTGAAGTATGAGGGCTGCTGCAGTGGAGGGTTCGAATTTATTCTCGACCATTTGCAATATCACACAGCAGCACATGGGCGCCATTTTGTTACCAGGCTCGGTAAGCACCCTAGGCACTGAGCAACCAGTGCGAGGAAACATTTAAAACATCACAACAGTATAGAGCTACAGTAAAATTTCACCTTTCTAGTACATTTTCGAAGTAAAAAACACATGAACAGGCAGAAACAAAGCAGACCACACAAACACAGCACTTGCTTAAAACAGAATAGGAACACGTGAAACTTCTGGCACATAAAACACGTATCAGATCAAAACCTGAGTATGCCAGTTCCATCTGAAACACACCTCAGATACACCTAACAAATGAGCTCGAATCAATTCAAAGCCATGCCATCATTTCGTGCATCATGCCCCGTACCCTTATTTCATCAGCGTTTCATCTATGAAGGACAGCCTTGAAAGCTCTAAGAAAAATGATGGGAAAGTGAAAGATAGAGGGGAGAAGAGGAAAAGTCGACTGCCGATTTCCCCCGGTCGGGTCAGGCCGGAGGTGCCGTCTACAGGAAGCTGGGGCCAAAGTTGTGTGTTGCCTCCGCCGAGGGGCCTTAAAGGTCCAAGCGGTCGGCATCGGCTCAGCCACCAGGATCCCCCTTTCCCTGGACACGGCGATGCCACGCACGGCTAGGCGCGGGTGCTCGTGTCCGTGGTGACGCACTGTTCACCATCAACCCCTTGCAGGGATGTCCTTGCGGATGCTCGGGAACCCTTGGTGTCGCCACTCATAACGCCTGCATGTAGTAGACGCCGCCCAGCGTGGATTTTTAAGCGTTGGTCTACTCAATACTCGGTCGCGGGTGATCTTATATACAGAGGAAGCCTGTAAAACGCTTTTTATTTAGTCAAAATTTGGTGCCTCAACCCCTTTAAGACGTATGCTGGAATAAGGTGGCCGCCGCTGGCACAGGATAGGGTTAATTGGAAGGACATGGGGAAGGCCTTTGTCTTTCAGCAAGCGGAGTCAAGCTGATGATGAAAGAGAACACTGGGTATGCTGAATAATTCAACGTTCTGCACTATAACCTGCTTCGTGATCACTGCCAATTTAAAAATTTGAAAACCACTTCGCTATCGTATCAATGTGCAAGTCTTATTTAGCGGCAAACATATATGCATTATTCCTTCTCTTGTAATAACTACTGTATGTGCCTTCTGCTTTTGCTCGGATGCTTCTACTACTCAGGCATCCCGTATGCTACAAGAATGAACAGCAAACACTAGCATTTTATGATCATCTTTCTGTCACAGACTGCCTGACAGAGGCGTCTCTGTAGACTGATGCAGCTAAACAGCGGAACAGTTGGTTGGAAAAGGCAAAACTGGGGTGAGTATGCAAGCTCGATCTCATTGGGCGTCTTTTTTGGAACCATTTCTTTTTTTCTTTTTTGGCGAAGTAGCTAGCAGTGCATATAGTTCAGTACTGTTGACCTGAATGTGAGTGCGACAGAAGAATCAATGTGCCAGAATGTGCCACATGATCGGAATTTGCATGCTGGCTGTGTGTAACTTACATCTACGCTCCGTGGGAACAAACTGTTCACAGTGATGGAGTAGCAAAGGAGGTAAAGACCATCGAACGGTCGTTACTCGACCGAACCCGCACACGTGCGGGCCGCACGTTTAAGGGCTCATTCACACTTGAGAGTCGCCGACGTCGGGCGATTGTTTTGGTCGAAAAGCGACAGTCGCAAACGGTCGCGTTGGTCGAAAAGCGACAGTCGCGGGCCAGTCGCTCGCTGCTCTATTTTTCAGCCTTGCGACTGCGACTCGCGAACGGCTGAACCAATCAGCGGCGCTTCGGAAGTTGACGGAAGCGCTACCTACATCCGGTTGTTCATTCCTGGCGGCAAGATCGAAATTTGCGTCAGACAACAACCTGGAGTACTCCGCAGAGCTGCTCATCAACGCTGTGCGAGAGCATAGATTTCTATACAAAAAATATCGCTCAGATTTCAAAAACAGAAGCAAAAAGGACTTCGCATGGGTACGAATTGGACAACTATTTGGTTTAGCCCGTAAGTATACCATGTTTTTGAGATGTGTTGAGTTGGTGTTGTTGCAGCATGCATGATGAGGGCAGCTTGTTTTTCCCAAAGAGCGCGTGCTCATGCTTACATATGACGAAAACATACTGCGAACTTTTTTTTTCTTCGATCGCTTGGCATTCGTCCCTGTTTCGCTTGAAATGCGGGAAGACGAGAAGTGTTTTCACGCTCGCGACTCGCGAGACACACGTGCGTTGGCTACCACGAGGACATTTACACTCGGCCCTTTTTTTCTCCCCGTGCCCTTTCTTTAGCGCTTGCTCAAGTGCAAGTTATTACTACACACGTTTGTGCTCACCCAACTGCGGTACTACGGCGCCAACACAAAATGCGCGTACGCTGAGCATGCATTAGCATCGCCATGCAGCGCAATGTTCTAGAGAGAAGCAAAAGATGTCACTACTTCAAAGTAGGAACAATTTGAGCCCAGTCAGACAAAACAAGCTGAATGCACAGCCTTTCATGAATGATGGTTATTTTATTTGCCAGATATATTCATGACATTTTAATCTTCCATGGCACCCAGGCGGAGCAGTTCAAAAACTTAAAAGATATATACATGAGGAAAAAACGAGAAATAAAAAATAAACAAAAGAGAGGAGCTGGGGCCGCAGATATCCCAACTATACGATGGCCGCACTTTGGAACTAAGATGGCGCTGATGGGCGCTTAACCGCAGCCTGCACTGTGAGTTGAATTTATAGGATTTTTTTTCTGCTGTGGGAGTCACTAATGTCAAGTCGCATGTCTGCATTGTCAAGTCACCCTATTCTATTCTCTGCCTCGGTGCGATGACCAGTGACCACTTGTCCTCAAATCTGCGCATGTAATCAAGCAGCTATATTTGCTCTCATGAGAGTGGATCATAAAAAGCTTAACTACATAATTCGTTTTTCCAGTGCCCTTTGCAGTACAGAGGATGATGATACAAGGTGAGAAACAATAGGCAACTAAAAGAACATATAGTTTTCAGCAAACAAATTTCACAAGCAACTGCACTTGGTCATGCAGAAAGTCAATTCTGGTTATCCTGGTGTAAAATATGTACGTTATTTTCTTTTCAGCTTATTATATACTGTTGACGAGGCCGGGGAAAGGTTAGTGACCAACAGGAGTCTTTTTACGCATAACTTCAGACGTATGCCGCATGGTATGGGCCTGCCAAGGCAGCATGGAAATAAAAATGATAAAAAGACCGATGATTGAGTGGTTGAAGGAAATGCTGGCTAGCTTAGGCCAAAAAATTCAGCAGGAGCTGAACTTTGAAAGCGCCTTTTTGAAATTGGTCTTGTATAAGCTGCTGCCATTAGTGAAAACGAGAACAGAGGGTTTTAGGGAACAGTGTTAGAAATAAGCAAATCCTGTTGCAGTTACTTATGAAGCATAAACCTCCACAATCAGGAAAGCAGCTAGGATTTAGAGAAAAAATCTATGGTGCCTTTGCATAAACTGTTATCATGCTGCTGCATATTGATCCTAGATCTCTGGCATTGCAGCTCCAAGCAGGCAATCCAAGGGCTTGTGGAACCACTGCCTCAGGCGTCTGGCAGTGATGTTGAGGGGGACACCTGGGAACAAGAGTAAGGAAAAATTGAAATACTCTGGTAGATTTTCACATTCTTGTAAGCCACCTACTTTGCAGTATGTTGTGTTTCGACATAAATTACACGCGTAGAAAAAGTGCCCTAATGACACTCGTCTTGCAGATAGAGTCCTGACGTGCATGAGCAAGATCCTACTCGGCTGCCGCCTGCAAAACGGTATGTGTGCAGTTTCTGGGAGAACAGTTAGTTAAGCAGGCGTACCAAGACAAGTTCTTTCGTATAATGCAGAAAACTGTGTGTTGCATTGTAGGCCACGGATGTTGCAGAAAGAGAAACACAAAACCCTGGGCGAGTTTATAACCTGTTCATTATTGAGAGTGTGCATGTTTTTGTTCCTCAAGTTTAAGGCGTTTGCAGCAAGGTTCATTGTGAGACTGTGCTTTGTCTGTTGCTCTCCCTTGCCCAGTCGCTTTTGCTCAATATTCCCTTCAGTGATGTTTCGTGAACCGACTCACCAGTTTCCACTACTCTAAAATGCTTGATCTACAGGAACGCAGTTGACGAAAACGTCATGCCGGCGTGTGTTAACCATCTCACAAAAATTCGGGAGCAGCGAGAAAAGCAACAAAAAGATGACATCGGACTCTTCTGCATGCTGCTAGACTCCCGCCTGCGATGCCTGCCACGTCACGTGGCAGAAGACCTCATGTATAACATCGAAATGATAACCTATGACGTGTGGCTGCTGACTAGAACTCAATTGTAAATAGTGGTGGTGTGCTTTTATTTTTAATGGTACTGCCTAGATGTAAAGAAACGCGAGCAACCCGGCGCCAACACGCCCCGCTGCTGGAATTTATTTTCATCGCGCTTTTACCTAGGTGGTACGAAAGAGACTGTAGAGTCGTCCTAGAATGTATCATGGACGGGTCTAGGGTCTTTTTCCTATCACCGAAGCAAAAGCACGGTGAAAAGAAATTGAAACAGCGGAGCGTGTTGGCGCCGGGTTGCTCGCGTTTATTTCCATCGATGCAGTACAAATGTTCTCTACAAATGAATGGGCAATATCTACTAAGTCATTTTCTAGGTTTCATTTTTATGCGTTTCATTGTACTTTAATTTATAATACTCAAATCAACACATCCTAATTCAGATTTTATTGCATTCAACCGCACAAGTTTTCGTCTTTAGCGCTGTCTTACATGATATGACTGAAGTATGATATTTTTGATCCCCGACCCTCAAAGCCCGAGTCGCTTTGGGAAATGAAACCTCGTAAACCCTCAAAGCAGTCACGCTTTGTGTACGGTTGGCACTAGAATTGTTGAGGCATCAAAGTCGAGGTGTCAGGGGTTTGACGTCCCAAAGAAACTCGGGCTATGAGAGACGTCATAGTGGAGACAGGGATCAAACATGCATCTTTTAGGTCAACAGTCTTGCGCCATAACCACTGAGCGACTGTGGTGACGTGACTGCCCTGAAAAGTACAAATGATTGCTGCACTTAAATGGCCCACATAGCAATACTGAAGTGCCTAGTATTTATTTATTTATTACTCACAGCGCCTTTGTCAAGGCATTACACTGAGGGGGGGGGGGGGGGAAGAATAACACATTTCACTGTTCCTGTTCCAGTTCATTTTTTATAATTAGTGAGATTATGTGATAATTTCAAAATATGCAACTGATAAAAATTACAAATGGCTTTTTACTTCCATAAATACATGTGCAATCTTTATCTTCAACTAGTCACTTCTCATGTTACTTGTGCCTCACTTATACGTAATCTCACTGCATGCACTGTTCTTGTGAAAGAAGCTCATATTTTCCCGGTTCATGTAAATGTACAGTCTGTTGCAAAAGTTTTCAGTCCGCTGCGCCATTCGAAGCAACGGCCGCAGAGGACTGTAAACTTTTGTTACAGACAGTACATATTTTTTATTAAGCAAAACATCCTCTTACAAGCATTTATTGTATAAAATAAAATTCACTATTATTCAATCCACCTTCAGTTACCAGTGATCACCAGTGACCATTGCATGTTGCCATGGTACTGCACCTGCCGTGACAAAGTGGTGCGTCAGCTTGTCACGCACTTGCTTGGCATGCCTGGGAAGAAATGCACTGAAGTTATATTTCACAATCTCCATAAACCAACTCCAGTGCTGCATTTCACACAGTGCCAATATATTGCGAGCCTCTGATGTGTACCATTAAACTTGGGGTTCTAAAAGTGGGTTCTACAGAACCCTCTAGTTTGCTGGGCTATTTTTTTCCTTCCAGATTTCCAGTATATAAGAAATCAAAACAAACTACATGAGGTTTAGTAAGTTGAACAACTATAATTGCCAATGCCGGACGCCTATAGAGTAGCACACTGACAAGTGTGCTCCTGTTTTGGTGACGCGTATAACGCGTATAGTGCAAGGGTCGGTGCAACTGGCTATAGTAAAACAAACCTCGTACCGTGTTGCGTTGCAGCCTGTGAGCCTTTGTGCCTTGAAGGCCAAGCTGGAGTGAGTCATCTCTCCAGCTTTCAGGAGAGAGACGCCCCTCCCAATTTTCAGAGTCGGCAGAGCCTGGCGGGCAGTACATTGAGGAGGATTCTGCGGACTCTTCAAGGAGATAGTTGTGCAGCACTAGGCATGCACCAACATATCTATTGATGTTAATGGCTTTTGACTCAAAGGGTCGCCGCAGAATCCTCCACCTCTGCGCCAAGATGCCAAACTCATTCTCTGTTATGCATCGTGCCCGGCTGAGCCGATAATTGAAGATGCGGCGCTCATAGTTTGCCTGCAGCGCAGTTTCATGCAGGGCTGAAGACAAGAACATGAGAGATAAAGCACAGAGAACATTTTCATACACTTCTATGTCATAAGCAATACACTGTAGGACCAAACGATCTACTTTGTGCACGGAAAGCATAACCTTAGGGCCTTCAGCGAAGCTGAAAAGTTTCAAGTGTGAAGAAAACTGGGGCTCGTGCTACTGTTTATAGAAAAGTTATACACGTGTTTTGTTATTTTCCGGCACTCCTGCTACGGCACACCTGGAGCAGCATTTTTGGAATGTGATTTCGGTACGCTTGTTAACAGCGTAGTCACTGGTTTACAGAAATGAACCACAAACCTCCTAGTTAGATGGAAAGGTGATGTTGCGAAGGCTGGGCTGATGAATTTGTGGCATCCAACACAAAACTGTCAGCATGCTTTAAACTGGCCTATATTACAGCCTTCTTGAGATGGTATCATATGACAAACATTGATGAAACCAGGCATGCAACATTTGGAGAGGGAAAAAGTTATGGAGAATTTGGATTATGGCAGATGCACACTTCACTGCTTGATCATGCCAGTGATATAGCTCTTCGTTTTAAGTGAGGTGAAACTTCATGCGAGTTCCTCTACCTCGTCTTGGATAAGGCCTCATCATATGCTCTTTCAGCGGGAAGGCCTCGTCTCCGACGAAGAAGTGTGGCAGTGGCCCCTTGCTGCCTACAGGCCTTGCAGTGGGAAAGCCCCTTTCGCCTCCAGCTATCTTTTTCTGAAGGGTTGAGGAGGCGAAAATTCCGCCGTCGGAATCACTGCCCGAATGCCCCATTTCAACGTAAAATAGTTTGAAATTCAGTGCAGATAGACTAGCAATGAATGCGTGTTTCTGAAAACTGCTGTTTTGGATTGGACATTTAAGTTACGTTTTAAAGGTCCCACCATTATGCAGTTGCTGAGAATGTGCAGTGCTCAATAATTTTATGCATGGATTGAAACCCAAAGTGCTTAAACGAAATGGTACCCTATGCATGGCATAGAGATTGATCATGTGTTAGTGGCAATTCGATCAAAGGATCTGACCACACAACCTGTAGCGGCTCATTGCACCAGCGAAGATCTTGGGCCCATGCCAACGGTGAACTGATAAGGCAAAGAGCAACGGAAGATTGCTATTCCCATGCCAGCAGAATCTTCTGCTTGTGGCGTCCAAAGACACCGGCATGATGTTTTATGCTGCCTTATGCGCTCAGCAGTAAATATTTGCTTGGCTCAGCTGTCAACAACATGAAAATAGCTAAGCAAATACCATCGTCGCGAAACACAAGTTGCAAACTTCTCTGTTACGTCCACCCACCACTCACATCGACTCGCATCCACTCATCACTCATGTACACTCGCCACTCATTTCTACTCTCACTCGTCTCTCCCCTCGAACTCACATCCACTCACTCACTCACACGCATCTTCACTCACACACATATCCACACAGTCCAACTCACAGTCATCTCAACTCACACGCGCGTCCGTGAGTGTGAGTGAGGCGATATGAGTGCATTCATGAGTGATTGTGAGTGCTCTATGCTTCATTATTTCTGCGTACCTCCTTCGCCTTGAGATGTTTTATTTATTTATTTATACAAAATACCCGTAAAGGCCTTCAAATTGAGAGTATTACATAGGGGGGGGGGGGGGGGGGTACAGGGGCAAGTAATCAAATGAAAGAAATAAATAAGCCAAAAATTCAATAAACACAAAGAAAAAACAGATAAAAGCATATCTTTGGAATAAAAATACAAAACCGGCATAATTAAACATTGAAGCATAAATGGCAAGAAAAAAAAACATTAACAGAGCATCAGGCAGTAAAGTTAATACAAGTTATACAATGCCTATCCACAACGGCCTGAAAATAAAACGAGAATCATTAATAACAGAAATAAAATACAAAACCTAATGCACTGGTAAGTTAACAATGTACTAAAAGTTGTTACGCCGAAGTAGTGGCAGACATTAGTTTATAAAATTTCTTCGGATCACTGGTGGTAGCAACATCTGAAGGGAGAGCATTCCAGTTAGTTATAGTGCGTGGAATGAATGAAAGTGCATAGTTAGATGTACGGCATGACAAGCGCTTAACATTAAATGGATGGTGGGGGTGGTCAGAAATGGAGGAAGGCAAAGAAAAAAGCCATTATGAGGCGTTGAGTGACGATACAGTTTACGAAAAAGTGATAGGCCTGCAACTTTACGACGGAGATTTAGATCTTGCAGATCAGAGCGTTTCTTCAAGGCTGTGATGCTGGTATGACGTGAATAATCAGAGTAGATGAAATGAGCTGCGCGATTCTGCAATTATTCGATGTTATTTAGTAAATGTGCCTAATGACGGTCCCAAATAGGCAAAGCATATTCAATTTTAGGTCGAATAAGAGTGGTGTAAGCACGTAATCGGATGTGAGAGCATGTTTCAAGTTATGTTTTAAGAGGCCTAATGACCGATTAGCAAATTCAAGAATAAGGTTAATGTGGTGGTTCCATGTTAGGTCTGAATGAACGTGAAGACCGAGGTATATATACGTGGTTACCAACTCGACTGGAGTGTTATTTAAAGAATACGCTGTTTGAAATCGAGACATTCGGTTAGTAAAAGACAAATTTTGTTTTGGAAAAGTTGCATAAGCCAAGTAGAGCACCATGCTGTTACTGTCCCGACGTCGGATTTTAAGGCTAGGCGATCTTCGTTAGTATAAATTTTGCGATAAATTACACAATCGTTGGCAAAAAGTCTGATTCGGGAAGAAATGGAGTTCGGTAAATCGTTAATAAATATAAAAAAGCAAGGGGCCAAGCACGCTTCCTTGTGGGACGCCAGAATGTACTTTGCTGAGAGACGAATTATGGTTATTGGCACTGGTAAACTGAAACCTGGAACAGAGAAAATCTTTAACTCATGCAATAACAAGAGGGTGAATATTAAGAAGTGTTAATTTGGTTAATGACCGGTTATGAGGGACCCTGTTGAACGCTTTGGAAAAATCAAGAAATATGGAGTCGACTTGAATTCCAGCATCAACAGATGAATGAAGTTCGTGGATGAAACCAGCAAGTTGAGTTCCGCACGAGTACCCTTTACGGAAGTCGGGTTGGTATTTAAAGACGATGTTGTGTGTTCTTAAAGGTTAAAAACCTGCGACTAAATCACGTGTTCAAGGAGTTTACAAATCATGCTAGTTAATGAAATTGGTCGGTAATTCAGGGGTAAAGAACGATCACCGAACTTGAAAATAGACACCACCTTTGTTAGGCGCCAGTCATGTGGAACCAAACCAGGTGAAAGGGATTTGGAAAAAATAGCGGACAAGATGCGATGGATACCTTCAGATGAGTTCTTGAGCATTTTGTTATTAAAACCATGGTGTTCAGACGCTGATGTAGTTTTAAGTTTCCTTAGTAAAGATAAGATACTAGTCTCGCTAATAACTGTTTCGGACATTAAGGTGTTAGAATGATTCGTAGTGGCAGGGACTAAATAAACCTCCTCTCGGGTAAAGACTGATGTGAATGCGTCGTTAAGAATTTGTGCGCATTCAGTCACAGGAACGCTGCCTCCTTCGGCATTGGTAAGAGTTATATCAGAATGATTCGAAGGGTTGATCGTATGCCAGAACTTCCAAGGGTTATTCTTTATCATTGATGCTAAATCGTTGGTGAAGAAATGGCGACGAGCAGATTTAAGCACCGTCTGATAATCATTACCGCACTTTGTTGCATCGTTGCCAGGAATCAGAGTGCCTGTTTTTGTCGGTCTGTCTGTAAAGACGCTTTTTCGTATTGTTCAGGCGACGCAGATGTCTATTAAACCAGGGCGCGGTGTTAGTGTGTGGTATAGTGATAACAGGTATATATCTGTCGATAAGTGCAACAAGTTTGTTGCTGAAAAGGTTCCAGTTGTCCTCCCCTGAACGT
The DNA here is from genome assembly GCF_052857255.1 of Amblyomma americanum. Classification (NCBI taxonomy): domain Eukaryota; kingdom Metazoa; phylum Arthropoda; class Arachnida; order Ixodida; family Ixodidae; genus Amblyomma; species Amblyomma americanum. Next base: position 28,128,391 of record NC_135497.1, on the reverse strand, counting down.
GTTAAGAAATGGAGAAGGAAACCCTCAGCAAAAACTGTCATCTTGGCGTTAATTTCATCGAAGTTTGCTCGGTTGTAGCCCCTGATTTGTTTCTTGCGAGTTAATTTTTATGGAGTGTGAAATTAATCTTTCCTGTGATCATGGACTGATCCGAAAGTCCTTCTAAGAGCGTAATATTAAAACAAAGATAAGGATTATTGGTTAAGACAAGATCCAGAACATTTGCAGAAGTGGTGGAACAACGCGTGGATTCGGAGATTAGTTGCTGCAATGAGAAGTCCAGGCAAGACTGGAGGAAAGCCCGAGCTTCCGGATCATTAGTTGGAGCAAATAGTGAGAACCAGTTAATTGTCCGAAAGTTAAAATCACCTAGCAACAGGAAGCTTTACTTCGGTAACCGAACAGCAAGTTCGCTTAATATTCGATAAAATTCACTTAAGAATGAAGTGTTCATGTCAGGAGGCCGGTAGACTACACCAATAATAATAACAGAAGGGCCACATTGTATGCGAACCCACACTGAATCCAGGCATGACGCGACGTCAATAAGCAAAGCTGTGATCTCTTTCTTAACTGCTAGATGTACACCACCACCCCTACGGCCCACGCGGTCACCACGAAATATGTTAAATTCAGAATCGCACGTGAAAAGGACATTGTCAGGAATCGTGTCATTTAACCAAGTCTCGGTAAGCGCGATGATGGACGAACAGCACGAATCGATTAGTGAAGAAAGAGCCACGTTTTAAAAAGAACACTTCTTATGTTGGTTTAGAGGAAGTTTGTACCCAAAACATCGCAGCGCTGTGCAAGTGACCGCAAGGGTGGTTTGTCTGCCAATTTATGAGGACTGGAAGGGCTGCGTCACTCTTGAGACACCCGCACTGCACGATTGGCTTCGTTATCCCAGAAGTAAGACACACTATTGATATACAGTTTATCAAAAACAAACGCACTTTGTCACCTTCTGATTTTACTGATTTTGCATACGTGAGTAGTTGGCGGCATTTATTGCGAACAGTTTGAGAGTAATCGCGTGGAATACTGAAGTTCGTATTATTGAGCTTGTAGCCCCTACTCATGACAGATTCAACTTCTTTTTCGTTGGAAAACTCAGCAATAATAGGCCGGTTTTTGTCGTCTGAAAAATGGCCTATATGCGGTGAGCCCGGGATAATGAAGATACAGTAAGACCAAGTTTATCAGAACAAAATTCGGTAACAAGACGTTCAGAGTCTTCTCAAGTTTCAGCCTTATCCTTGTCAGGAACGTCATAGAAAGAATGTTGGACCGGCGCGATCGGTTTTCCAGACCATCAGTTTCAACATGAATGTTAGACACATCGTGACTGCAGCTCGTGGAAGCCTCCGATAAATGTGTTGACTGATTCTTAAGTTCAAGTTCTTCCACACGTTTAGCTAAAGACAAATTCATTTAGCAGGTCTGAACTTCACTGGTTTTTGAGCTCAAGTTCATGTACACGTTTAGTTACAGACTGCATATCCTTTTGCAAGTCGATATGAATGGTTACGATCTTATTAACACTTTCAAGGATGTTCGCGTGGCTAGCCTCGAGCCTTTGAACAGCGTCATAAACAAGCTCAAGCTTTCTGAGCCTTTGTCATAGGACCCGGGTTCAGTTCAATGTCCCCTCCCAGAACCAAAAAGTGCCATATATACGTTGCCACAGTGCGAAAACGGTTCAGGACTTGGGGGTGTGTGTGTGTGTGGGGGGGGGGGGGGGAAGGGGGGGGGGGGGCACGACATTGCTAAAGGGCAGACATCGTCATCTCGGTAACAGGAATATTCGTAATAACTAACCTGAAGCAGCATGAATGGTGAGTGGCGTGGCATTTCGTCAGCAGCGCCGTGACCCAAGGGGACGGTGAAAACCGCACGCCTTATGTAGGTGTCCTGATCAGCTGATATTGTTGTGCGTTGCCAGGTCAGAAGGTTGGACGCCTCGAAAAACGGCTGCGGTGCGCACAGGTAATCTGTACAACGGTTGCAGATGTCAAGAATCCAGTCAGCGGTGGCAGCTTGCGGATCCGGTAGGCATCTCGGTGAAACAGGTGGCTGAGAGTAGAATCCGGTCAGCAGCAGCGCCTGAAACAGCATGAACGGTGAGTGGCGTGGCATTTCGTCAGCAGTGCCGTGGCCCATAGGTATTTACATATATTCCCTGTCCTCATCATTCCACTTCCGCAGATATTTTTACTTCACTACGCGCGTCATTTCACGCTCCTGTGTCGATACTGTCCCAGTCTCGCTGTCGTTAAATACCATAACGCCCGATTTTCGAACACTGAATTCGAATCCAAAGTTTGCTGCTTTTTTTTTCGAGATATAACGAGAGGAGCAGTAGCTCGATTTCGCTATCTGCAAAAAGTGCCGCATCATCTGGCAATCGTTTCACCTTAAAGACAATTACGCTAAATTAAACTATCTTTATTATATTAATCATGAAGAACAGTGGCGACAAGAACCTCTACATTCATCTGCTTTGCAGCATTTTGCCCTTGACAGTTTATTTGCGCTGTTATATTCCTGTGTACAGCCCTTATAAGCTCGACTTCTTGGGCATCTAGCCCCACTTCCGATAGAACGTCCTAGAGTACACTTCCCCGCTTACATTGACATACGCACCTTTTGTGTCAAGAAAAACCCAACCATAGCGGCTAGTTTTGCACTCTAGCTATTTCAGTACGCTGTGTTACTACAGGCTGTCCTCCAAACGTCAGCCCTCCGTTCTTTGAAACCGCGCGCCTTTTACGCGAGATTCAAACGGGCGATTGGGAGCTAACCGGCAGCGCTCTTAGCGCCCTCTCGTGCCGCCCTGAGCTTTCATCGCTTGAAGCGACCCGCGCTCCGCCGGCACACCTCCGCCCACTTCCCGGCCGACGAGCCATCCCCAGCGGCTCGCGTCGCGATGCGCACGTATCAATCGCGCCAGCTGCCGGCGGCGCCACGCGTCGTCGGCGGCACAGCTGCTTCCGGGGCTATGGAGGACGCGTTCGAGGGAGACCTGGGCCTGGCCGAGCGGCGAGCCTCTGCGTCGCTCGGGGACCTGACCAAGCTGCCTGAATGGAGCCCAGCCTCTGGTGAGAGATTCTCTGTGCGCCCGCGGTTGTACTTGGACCCGCTCCTGCACGCTGTGGCGACGACCTCAGCCGCTTTGCTCGCGCGCGTGTTTCTGGGCTGCCTTCCTACAGCACCCGCAATCACGCGCTCGAAATCTTTTCTCGTTAAAGGGTGCGCTGTTTCAAAAACCTCTTTTTTTTTTTTGCCTGCCACTTACGCGGCGAAGGTAGACTGACTCCAACGGGAAGCGCGGTGTCGGTAGCGCCAATTGACGTTGAAGCACAACAACGGGGTGAGCAGGCACCGTTTTGGCGCTTCTGTGCTCATCATGCTTCGAGCCAGAATCTTCGTGCAGTTATTTTTCACCCACAAGACGCGCCGGTGGTGCATGCTCGCAAGCACTTCAGTGAAGTTCACCTTGTCGGTGTCAACAGCCAAGTAACGCAGGAGGCGCTTCGGTATTATTCGTGTCAGTTCTCCAAATGGTCTCCGTCGCGGGCAAAACAAGCCCAGCTTTCTTGTACGACACTGAATTCTGCGGCAAGCATGGGATATTGTCAGGTTTTTAAAGTTTGCCCTGCGCTCGTACCGAGTAGACTGTCATAGAAAACCAATGGGGTTAGTTTTCTGGGCTGCCTTCCTACGGCAGCCGCAATCGGCCGCTCGAAATCTTTTATCGTTAAAGGGCGCGCTGGTTCAAAAAGCTCTTTTTTCTTTTCTTTTTTTGGCCTACCACTTACGCGGCGAAGGTAGACTGACTCCAACGGGAAGCGCGGTGTCGGTAGCGCCAATTGACGTCGAAGCACAACAACGGGGTGAGCAGGCACCCGCCGCGGCGGCTCAGTGGTTAGTGCACTCGGCTACTGATCCGGAGTTCCCGGGTTCGAACCCGACCGCGGCGGCTGCGTTTTTATGGAGGAAAAACGCTAAGGCGACCGTGTGCTGTGCGATGTCAGTGCACGTTAAAGATCCCCCGGTGGTCGAAATTATTGCGGAGCCCTCCACTACGGCACCTCTTTCTTCCTTTCCTCTTTCACTCCCTCCTTTATCCCTTACCTTACGGCTCGGTTCAGGTGTGCAACGATATATGAGGGAGATACTGCTCCATTTCCTTTACTACTATACTAATACTAATACTACAAGCATCCCCAGGGGGATATGCGGATTTATTGATTTTGTGGTGCATTCTTAACGATATGAGAAAAACACTGCATTCATAAACAACTCCCTATTGAAAAATGTTTTCTATGAAAGAAATTTAGGGGACATTTAAGCTCCCCCTTAAGGTTATGACGCGATAGCGTTAATGGGTCCCTTCAGCGGCTGTGGGGTCCACTTTGCCTATCACTTCGCAGACACGTATAGTGTCCGTTATTTTGTTTTATTTTATTTTGTATACCCCCCAAGACAGAGCAAGCCTCTCTTTTAACAAGTCGAACGAACGTCGTCAGCGGTCAGGCGCAGCGCGCCCAGTTGACGATCCAAGGGGTCGACCCTTTTCAGCGCAGTCGCCGCGGTGGTTGTGGCGCTCGGCTGCTGACCGTGGCATTCGCATTCCGATGGAGGCGAAATGCTAGAGGTCCGTGTTCTGTGCGTTGTCAGTGAACGTTAAAAAAAACCCCGTGGTCGAAATTGTCCGGCGCCCACGTAATGATAGTGGAATGAGGTCACGACGCTGTAGACCAATGAGGAATTGTGTAGTGACGTCATCACTGTTGCATTGTCTATGACCGCGCGTGGTCATGTAGTTTTGACGTCAGGACCCTGCAAATTGCGTGGGAAAAACAGTCCCAAGCATTTCACCCCAGTAAAGCCGAGCACCAGGCAGGGGAAAATCTTGTACCCATTACAAAACAGTGGGTACCTGCAGCACTGGGCAGTGGGGATCGAACCCAGCACCTCGGCGTTCACGACGCGTGGGAGGCGTCAAATGCGAGCGAACAATTTACAATTTCTTTCTTAAAAATCCCCGCTTTCGCACATAGCGGCCACCAGCGGTGTCGGACTTTCGCGCGAAAGCTGGCATACGACGTCACGTCGTGCTAGTGACGTCAGCAGCAGGGGGTTATTATTGGTTCGGCGCGCCAACTCTTTTTTGAGACGGCACGCATTACCCCGTGGCCACTCCGGCGGGTCAGGAAGCTCCGCCCTCCTGGGAATTCCTGCGCGCGTCGGCAGCCGGCGGAGGTAATGGAAACACCTCTCCCTGGTGTAAACAGTGTGACGTCAGGAAGGTGTGGCCCGATGGGCAAAATCGTCGACTTTCGGTTCTGAACCGGTTTTTCTGGTGTCTAGCCTTTCGTTGCCGCCTTTGTTCGCAGATTCGAGACGCCTCGCAGCCTTTCTCCACCCGGTGAGATACTCCTGTGTAGGGGGAATGTTTTGCCCCTCGGACCTAGTCGGACCAGAAACACGTGCGCTAATGGCGTTGGCTGGTGGGGAAGCGCCGGACAATGAAACTCAAATTTTCACTACAGTTAGCGCAGCTTCCACAAAACGCATTAAAAAATTCTTGTAGGATATTTGTGAAGCGGCGTCCTTCAGCATCCTAGGCATACCTCAACTTTATTGAGAGCGCCTTTCAAAGCCCCTTTAACCTCTTATGACCTGATTTTTTTTCATCTCAAGAAAATAAATTGATTCCTTCCTATAGAAGTCTTTGTGTTCTCGGAACGTGCAAAAACAACTTTCAGGCGATTTGCTTACATGGTGGGCATTTTGTAGATTTCTCGCAAGAAAAGCAACAACAGGGGTCAAGTGCAAAAAAAAAAAACACTTACCGTGTGTCTTTCGCTTAGTGCAGCGCTTCCTTTTATATGCACGAGCTGTGCTTCACATTTGTGCGGAAACTTGTAAAGCAGTTATTAGTGCAAAGGTGGCGCTTGCGTTTTGCACAAATGAGCCCTGGCTGACCGTTGCATCGTGCACGGTATCTTGAAGCGCTGCCGTTTCTCATTTGTGGGTCACTCCTGTCCTACGCTGCGCGGCCCTCAGCTCTGGAGACCTGGACTAAAGGCCGCTGTACGATCGTTTTGGAGCCGTATACGGACACGTCCTTGCGTGCGTGCGCACGGCCGCGTGAGGGCGCGGTGCGGACAAGGTGTTTTACGATTAAGTTTCCAGCGTACTGATTGGCGCGCCTGTCACTGCCGCCCGTGCGGCGGCACAGGCATGTGCCGTAGCAAAACATGATATCTTGCGGTACGAATACCGACATTCATTTTAGCTCACTCGAGACACCTTTAGCTGTGATATTTTTCGTAGATGGTCACGGATCGTAAGTCGTAGAAGGATAGCCACAGATCTCAGCGCGGCCGACCATGACGTCCGCGAACCAAGTTACAACAAACTTTGCAACACTGCAGGCGAGTTTTAACTGAAACAACGTCGCGGAAAACGATTAACGTTTGCGCTATTTCTGCTTCAGAGAGTGAAAAAGGCATCGCACCTTGACACAACTCGTTCGATCGCTAGTCGGCTATAGTCTCCGCTAAAAACCGCCCATATATGCAACCGTTCTCACTACGGTCAAAGATTTTTTGCCCCCTAGTATCTGAAGAGTGCCCCCATTGGACGTTGCACTATCCCCAAATGTGCAATAACGATTTGAGAATGACGACACAATGCATATCGCGAATTCTCGGAGGCAAGGATGTACGTGACTAGAGAAATGTAGGGTAGCAGTACATATTCAGTCGTTTGTAATTACATCAAGGAAATTCACATTGATTTCTCAAGTAGCTAAGATCATGTACAGGTTAAATCATCAGTTATTCCAGCCAGCACGCTGCAGCGTTTTGTAGCTTTTTCATTAATACATGTACAACAGTTGTCATCTATAATCGTTGGTTGTCAGTGTAATGTAAACAGGCATCTTTGCTGTCTCCCCGCTTAAATGTTATTGCAAAAGATAGTGATTCGTTCACTGACATAAGTGTTCTATGTCTGAATTATGCGTATAAAAAAATTTATATTTTAGCACATTGCTGTCAAATACGAATCCAACTGCGCGAGAAAATTATGGCATTCCCATTAATTTAGAATATGTAAAAACAATTGTAATTCCAGAAGTTCTGCATTTCACAGAAGAGTGACCGTGGAACAATACTGATTTCTTTCTGTCATGTTTTTCAGTCCATTAGAAAAGCCAAAATTGAAATAGCACAGTGCGGCTACAATTAAGGGGGCATGTATCACTCTTCTCAAACACACGACTTCGTTTTTCGCAAAGTGACAGCGGGCCACCAGTTTTGTAGTAATTTGTTTTGATCGTGAGGCGGTATTACGGAAATTTTCAAATTGGAAAGGCAATTAAAACGCACTAATGAAGATGAATAGATTAAACTTAGCACACTTCACTATTAAAATGTCCACCCCAACAGGCAAAAATATTGCTGCTGTGCACCACGATAAACAGCAGATGTTCGTGCCGTAAATTGCCAAATTTTGCTACATTTAAAAGGCCGCCGATCAAATACAATTCAGTGAACGTTCCATGAAATGTTAGATGCCATGTTTTGTAACTTCTGAAGGTGCGATTTTTGTTTTGTTTTGTGGGATTTGCTACATGTGCATTTTTTCAGAACCCGTTCCTAGCCATCCCCGCCCCCTCCTATTAGCTTGTACCTGGCTGCTTAACTTGTTTATTTCTGTTTCCAGCGGTTTATATGCTGTGTTGTATATTTGTCAAGTTTTCTTTGTTGAATCCCCCCCCCCCTCCCCCATGTAATGCCCGCATTGGGCCTTTAGGGCACTGAAAATAGAAAATAAATATTCTGATACCACAACTTCTTAGATCAACCTCTATTCTATACTTAGGCCAAACGAAACAATCCCAAGTAAAGTAGTTTCTTAAGAAACGTTTTCTGAAGTGGGTTATAATATCAGTCAAACTACCGAGTTCGTCATCTGCAATACCACATCTTGTGCAGTTGACACGCAGCTGCACTATAGCGGTGTGCATTAAGCTTTCGGATGATGTCTGCGTTGTGCTATCTGGACAGGAATAGTGCGCAGAATGCACGCGCGAGCATAGCTTAAAATGGAGAATTCGCGCTGCCGGAGCGGGACGGTAGACATAATCACCGATTCCGACCGCGCACAGAGCACCGCCTCACCGAACGTCACTGGCTTGGTTGGTTGGAGGATTGGCGTTACGGGTGCGGTATTTGGCTACCCTCTAGGGGAGCACGGCATAGCACCCGGGAGGAGTGATTGGGAATAAGGGTAGGGAGGAAAGGAAGGAGAGGGGTCCGAGAAGGGCAACACAGCACGCACGATGCGGGCGCACTCAGGCACTCAGTGGGCAAGACTTGAGTGTGGCAGGGACTGGAGAACGTCACTGGCTCGTCTGCGGGAGGAAGTGGCGCGCATGCGCATGGCGGGCGGCGAGAGGAGTCCCTCCTGCGCCCTCTCGTTGCTTTCCACTGTCCTCCTCGCACTTCCCTCCCAAGAGCGAGGCAAGTGCCGCACCCCGTAACTGCACCGGCACACATCAAACAAATTCGGAGGGCACTTGAGTCTGCTTACCCACGTGAAGGAGTATACGAAAACGTGTGTATTTAAAAAAAGGACGCAGTAGCTCTCAGATCTCGACATCCCGGTAGACACCTCAACCGCCCCTCAAAACATGCAACTGAAGGTGCATATGTCATCGGTCCGAACCCTTATCGCAAGTCTCAGAAAGCATGCAATTGAAAGTGCATATGTCATTGGTCCGAACCCCTGCCGCAAGCTAGACTCCACAACTTGACGAACACATGTAAGCTATACGCAAAGAGAAATCTTATTACTCCACCCAGAATGCTGTAAGACGAACGGCTGCTCAAAAGTTTGGTGAATGTATTCGGGGAATGCCGCCACCACATTGAGGTCAGCCAGTGATGACATCGCTGGGGTTTCGTCTGCACCAGCGATGTATGTTGCTCAAACCAGCGTCGTCGCTTCGGTGGAGGCGGTTTTGCCCGTCCACGTCCACTAAGGCCCGTCCACGTGGCCGCACGGCTCCGCGACCACCCAGGCTCCCTTGGCGTTGATTTCAATATCGGCTGCTTGCTTCGTAAATATCTCGCCATTTACCGAATGCGCACGATCCCGCATGAATGTGCCGATGTTGACGACTGCACTGAAGGGCTACTGCTGTTTACATAGCTCTGTGTATAAATAGGTATTGCTGGTTTACAAAGCGTAAAACGCAAGCTGAGCTCTCATTACGGTGAATATTCTTTTACCTTCTGCGCTGGTTGTCGCTTTACCTGTTTTACAGAGTAGGATGAATCTGCAAGCACCGCCGATGGATGCGAACGCACGTCTGGGAAGCGTTTGATTGCCGAACTGCTGACACCGCGTATTACCGGCGCTTCCGCTAGCAGACTTCTCCCTGTTCGCAAGCAATATGACGTCAGGAAAGCACGTGGGCGCCGAAAGAAAACAGGCTTGGTTGGCTATTTGTCAAGTTGGGATTACCAGATTGGGTTATTTTCACTCCCACCTTTACCCTTCCCTTACGGCGCGGTTCAGGTGTCCAACGATATATGAGACAGATACTGCGCCATTTCCTTTCCCCCCAAAACCAATTATTATTATATTATAAACAGCGAAACTGGGATACCTTTTGGTCCGGTTGTCGTGAAAAAAAATGGATATCTGGCCATTTCTGGGCTATATTTGGCCCACAGCTTTCAGGAAAGGGGGGGGGGGGGTTCTTTGCAGCGTTAAGGAAGGGTAGCTACCTAGAACTTGCCGGCCATCCCGATTTAGTTAAGAATACAGCCTCCCCGTGCTGCCACGACCTTGAAGTTCCGCTCACTCTCTTCAGCCACTTCCTGCCTCCCACGGTGGAGCTCGAGAAGAGCACTCATCTGCGAAGGACGTATGCTTGGGCGGGGCAGTATTGAAGGACTCTGGCTGCTGCCAGAGTGTCGTCTGATCACAGCCTACAATACAGCAAGGAGGGAAGGATGAGGACCTCGAGGAAGAAATAAAACGATGGATGAGGACTGCAGCTTTCCTTGCTTCCGACGCTTACTTGGAACGCCGACTTGATTAAACTTGAACCCCTCAACGCGCAACTGGCGGTGAAGGCCTGGGCGCTTCCCCCATCTGCCTACACAAGGGCAGGGTTTCTTCGGCGTTGTCGCTCGGCGCCCACAGGAGAGGGCATATTAACTGGCGTCTCCAGCTGGGGCTGTGGAGAGGTCGTGGATAAAGCCCCTCAGTTTTCAGAAGAGTTAGTTGTTGGACTAGTTGGCAATGTAGCTTCATAGTTCATAGTTTTTTTTTCAGTGCAACAGCACACGACCAAAGAAGGGAAGGATGAACACAGCGATGACACAGCTATTTTGCCAGACTGTTTGGCAGTTGTAAGTCGGCGCTGTGTTCGCCATTATTCCCTTCTTTGGCCGTGTGCCGTTGCACTGGAAGAAACTATCAACTTAAACCCCGCTATTTTCCCTTCGATGTGGTTAATTGTCCTATTCAGCGGCGACAGTGCGGACAACAGCACAGGGACAGAAGGGGCGCTGCTGCCTTCGCAGAAAGTTGCCGCGTCCATGGCGGGTACAGCAGCGGCCAACGTTTTTAGATTAGCTTCGCTGAGCAGCGGCGTGGATTTATCCGGAAGTCGCTGGCAATGCGCGGCTAGTCATTGGTCCCCACCTACGAGGTATTTCCGACGCCGTCATTAAGATCCTGCACAAAATTTGGTCTTGCACAGTTCTCTTAGGTCATCAGTGCGTCCTACAAGGAGCTCAATGGCGGTTTACATGAGCCCGACAAAAGTCGGCTCGAGTTGGCTGCCGGGCTGAAAACCGGCTGCCGGCTCGAGCTAAGCTACCGTCGAGTCGGGCTGGGCCAGCCCGACTGCAGAGGGTGGGTTGACTCTCAGCCCCTTCCGCAAATTACACTTAATCCTCTTTCACGCTTGGGGAAAGCATTTTCTGCAGGGGTGAATAGAAGCGGGCGCCGGTTTTGCTGTTGTGATGACGCCGCAAGGTCACGGGACCTAGGTGGCCCACCTGCCTCCTATAGGTTGACTTCTGGGCACCACCCACGGCTTCCAAAAATTTCTATACGTAAGAAATTTTAGGTGGTGGGAGTAATGGAATACCTATCGCTCATCCCCTTTTCTTAAACGCGCAGTAAACATCATGCCATGCTAAGTGGATATAAAGACGCCTCGATCATGAAGCATGCCGAGGACGCGTGAAAATGGCTTGCGAATTGAACGGATGAGCTTATATATGCGATGGCTGCACGAAGAGGCGCACAAAATGTGCCAATGGTCGTATGCAAGTAAATCATGTCAGTATAGCGCACAACGAGGTTAAGGACACAGGGTAAGCCCTATACTTCCCATGCATTTTAGGCCATGTTGAGGTACATGTTTCTCACTAACTAATAACAGTAGCCTAATAATACATATATCATTGTTTGCCAAATTTTGTGCTCTTTTTACTGAACTAGAATATTTGAAATGTGTTGAAAATTCGATTTTTAATAAAAATTTTTCCGGTAGTACACAAATCTGGCCTTTCTTTGCGCATTTCAAAATTCATAACAAAATAACTGCTCAGTGAAATTGCTTAATTCTAGTTCAGTAGTTGGCAACACTTATGTAGATGATTGCAAAAAAAATCAACCGTCTGTCTTGAAAGGCATTGGAAATAATGATACCTTTGTAAGAAAAAACACTGTTTTGAGATAATAGAGCGTAAAGAGAAAAAAGATGTGAAAAACCATTTTTTATTCGCAGATACGCCTCCATAGTAATTGGTTTAATAGCCCCCTGCTTCGTAGTCACTGTCGCCGTCATTTTTTCGCTTTTCGGCTTGTCGTTTTGACTGTCGGGCCTCTTTTGTAAGCTGTCGTGTTGCTCGGTCCGCAAAGTACATGCGCTTATGGTCAGCTTCCCTCAGCCACTTGATGGTGTTGCTCCCTGGGTTCAATCCACACGCCTTCAAAACGTTGGCCCGTGCGATGCTACCATCATTAAATGAAAGAACAGCATCCAGTGTTGCCATCCGTAGGGTCCGAAGCCTAACAAACACATTCTTTGGCGCGCGTTCCCAAACAACATGGTTGAACGACTCATTTGCATTTTGAGTTCGCCCATGCAGGCACTTCTCTAGGAGCTAAGCCTTCGATAGCTCCCTATAAATGGGTTTGATAGCCTCCAAGACAGATGCAGGCAAACTCTCCTTGTGGAAAAATGGCTTGCCCTCTGACTGACTTCTGTTGAAGGCACACCACGTATCAGGTCCCTTTGGGCAAAGTCCATGGCATGGGTCATCGTCTGTGGCCGATAAGTGGAAGAAGGTTGCCCAAACGGCCTTTTGCATTTCATCCAGGTTTCCTACATTTCTTCTGATGGCCAAACCATAGTACGTCTGGAGTATGTCTATTACTGCATCAGTCAGTCGGCCTCGGCCCGAGAGGCTCTTTCCATCAGAGTTTTCCTGCTTTGTTTCCTTATGGCATATGTGCCTTCACAGCCATAAAAGCCTTGCTGTCACCATCCCCAAGGTATTTGACGTATCGAACGCCGTGAAGCTCCTCACTCCTGCCGAAAATTTTCAGTGCTCCTGCGACTTCCATTCCGCCGCTGGTGCCTTGGTAGTTGCTTTGGCACACCTCTCTATGAAGGGGGTCACTGTTTGTACCCTTGATGCTGCACTTTGGACAACGTTTAGACAAAACCTCCACATCCAGCACTTTCCCAGAGTCTACACTGGTCGCAGAGACTATGCCGTTATTGGAAGTATGGCCTCGCTTCTGCCAGCTTCCATCAAGAGCAACTGCGATGTCTTTATCCCCCTCATTCAGTTGCACAGCTTCGTCAGCTGCCCTTTTCATCGACTCCTGAGCAGCAGCTTCGATGTGACCTAGAAGCTCTTGATTGTATTTCGCAAACTTTGTCGGCGGCTTAGGAAGGTTTAGCATAGCACAGAGTATATTTCCTGCAGCCATTCCCTTACCAATGGACCTCAAGGCATACACTAACCTGAGGTTGGCTTCAAAGAGGCCAGAAGTAGTTTTCTTCGACGTCTCAAATCGTTGTGCGGCACTACACACTTCACAGTTCAAACTGTAAACGCTTGTAACACCTACCCGTTTTGTCACAATTTCGATGAGCTCAACACTTCCACCGCACTCTCTGCACACACAAATCTGTGTAATTGCGGCACAAATGCCGTCCATGTCCATTAAGGCATATTGGCTGCTGCTCTGTAGCACATCCTCTTCCTGGAAGCACAGAGAAAATCTTGAAAGCTTCGATGTCGAGGAGCTGGCGCGTTCGGCGTTCGGGATCTCATTCGGTCGTGGACATCCTTTTGCTTTTTCACGATGAGCGTAGCGGTTGCCGTGAAATTCACGCCTGACGAAGGCCTTCTTTGCCCTGGGCATCTCAACTTATCAGCAGCAACCAACACCGGCACAATTTACAATACTGATCGAAAGGGATAGCACTCGGACGCAGCTGCATGAAGGTTGCAGAAACGTGGAAAAAACGTGCAAAGCGTCTCAGGATTGTCTTGGCTAAAAAAGAGGAGCTGTACAATAGTTGCCAGACAATTTTTTAAATGTAGCTGATTTTAGACAAGTTTTGAAATCAGGTGGTGGACTTTTTGGTTGAAAAAATTGACGTTAATCCTGAAAGGGGGCGTGGCCGCTCACTACTTGGTTTCGGAAAAAGCGTTTTTCAGCCGTAAATATGGCTTTCTGAGGAAAGTGCGATCATGGAACATGTGTAGAAAGAATTGAACTTCTAAAATTCCAAAAGAAAAAAAAACGATTTTTTTCTAATTTTACCTTACCCTGTGCCCTTAAGCAATATGACTTGGGTACCATATAGTAGCGCGAAAAGTTTGCATGGAGTAAATAAAGACACACAGGACAGTTACGCGCGTGTAACGTGATCGAATGTTCGGCCGTTCGCTGCAGTGAGGTGAAACAATTTTTGAGACTTCTAATTTGACAGTTCTATTTTTAATGTAGGGATGACAGCCTTGTGATCGCTAAGTGAGTTGTTGCATGCTGAATATCATGGATCATATCATGCGTTTTAATCTTATCGCCGCCACTACCTGAAAGTTAAGGATATATACGTGTCATACTGCCTCAGACGAAAGATATCGATCGTGCCCGCTGAAATCAAGCTCATGCTCACCACTGTTGAGCGGCTTGGGGCCATGGGTGAAGAATCACAAAGGCACTCGAGTCAACCTTCTTGCGACAAAATTAAGTTCGTTTGCTAGGAGACTCCATAATTACGGAAAACGCTGCACTAACCGCTGATGCTCACTTCGCACTGGTGAGGCAACGGCCCCGCAACTTTCAGGAAACCCGCGGGTGTTGGGCCGTGTTCACTCTGCAACTTATAGGGCCGTGTTTCGGGACAGCGGGGGGACTAGGGGTCGCTCTGCGTCATGTAGAGTGGTTGGGCAGCGTACACGCGCACCCGCGCACAAGGCGCTCGTTTTTCCCGAGCTTACGGGCGGCTCAACCAATCTCAGTTAACCCAACGTGCAACGATCGAGAGGGACAGAACGAAAGATTCTGTCCAGCGGATGGCAGTGCGGCCGCCGCCGACGACGATGACGCAAACCTGAGGGTATGCGGACCGAAGAATAACGCACGCCCTAAAAGAGTTCCTAATCAAAGACCCGAGTACATACTTGCCACACCGCTCGGCCGCGCTCGGCGCTGTGTACTTTGTGAGCTCGCACTGCGCATGGCTGTCACCACTATATCAACAAAATTCAAAAGTGCAGTTCCAGCTGTTTTTTTTTTTCTCTTTCTAGGCACTGCGGCCTGAGCAAAATCTAGTTTTTCAGCAGCGTTTGCGTGGGGGCTAGTTGGTTCATGTTTCTTCCGAGGGAAATTTAGCGCCTGTGTTGTCCCGTTTATGTGTGGCGCTAAAAAAGGAATTTCCCTTGTGAAGTAACTTAGCACGATGGCATCCTGGGAACAAAAAGCCGTTTATTCACGGGCGTAGAACATACATATATAGCAGAAGGTGACGTCACGCACTCCAAACTGGCGCGACGATCAGCCGCGGAATCGGTCTGCGGGTGTTCGTGCACGGGAGCTTCGCCGAAGCGGTTGCTTTTCCGCGGTTGTGGCTCGTGGGAGTGCTGTCTCGGTCGACCGTGGAAATTATCGAGGCGTATAACATGACAAAGAAACCAAGATTATGTGTCAGCCAACCATCCCTGCTCCTGCGTGACTGTGAGGTTGCATATCTGGACATCACATAGTAACACATGCGTTCTGATTTTGTGTTTTTTTCGTTTTCTGTTTCCTTTTATAAGTGTGCTTCCTGTGATTAAACTTTAGTTGAGAGTCAGCGCTTGTTCCTGTGTATTCTTCGTCTAGTCCCCGTTTGTTCGCGCTGTTTTTTGCATTATGTATCACCAACTCGCCCGCTTATCTATCCTGTTCAAGTCTGCCGTAGGAGCCGCCGGTCCCGTGTCAGTCGTTGCATCCGTCAAGTCAGGCAGTGGCTCGGTATTTGGCGGTGCAGTCGCAGACTCTTCCGGTGCAGTCGCGGTTGACGGCGCCTGCTCGGGAACATGTGTGGAAGACTGTGCTCGTCGCTCTTGCAGCACTGGACGCGCAGGACTCGAGATGGGATCTGCATGCCGAGGACGCAAGTGGTTTGCGTGCCCAACCGAAGCTGATGCAACACTTTCACCATGTAGGTCATCGCACTCACCACTTGACACACTGTGCCTTCTTCCCATGACACTCTCTCGCCGCACACTGCTTTCATGAACACATGGTCCCCCACATCAAATACACGCCCAGTTCCGCGCCTCATATCGCGCTGCCCCTTCAAATGTGCGCCTGCTTCTGTTGCATGGCAATGTGAAAGTTGGGCTCGAGTAGCGACATTTTCGTGCGAGGATGTCGCTTTAAGAACAGCTCTGCGGGTGTGCGTGCAGTCTTGCTGTTTGGAGTGTTGCGGTAAGCAATTAGGAAACTGTCAAGACTCTCTTGGGTTTGCACCATGCGTTCTCCTGCTCCGTTTGATGCTGCATGATAAGGTGGAGAGCGAATATGCTTGATTCCATTCCGAGACAAGAATTCGGTAAACGGCGAGGACGTGAACTTGGGGCCGTTATCGCTCACTAGGACCTCAGGCAAGCCGTGAGGTGCAAAGCTGTTGTGAAATTTCTCAACCGTTTTCGAGGCTGATGTCGACGACATCAGACACACTTCGACCAATTTAGAAAATGAATAAAATAACACTAGCAACGCATGAGAACCCTTCGAGACAAAATCTACATGCATGCGTGAGCAACACTTCACTGGATAGTTCCAAGGATGCAGTGGTACGGGCTGAGCGGCGGACTGAGCCGCTTGGCAGATTTTGCACCTCGCTACATGCTGCTCAATTGCAAGGTCAATGCCAGGCCACCACACGAAACTCCTAGCCAGCATCTTCATGCGACTGGTGCCATGGGTGCTCCTCATGCAGCAAGTTCAGTACGCGATCCCTCATTTCTTTCGGAATCACCACTCCAGGTTACGCAACCCTGTTCCAGTGAAAGCTCGTCGCGGCGCCTATAATAGGCTTCGAGTTATTCTGCGTACTGTCTAGGCCACCCATTCAAGATGAAATCTGCCACACGAGACAAGGTCATGTTTCGTATTGTCGCCGTAGCAATGCCATCGGCAGTTATCGGAAGCCATTGAAACACCGCGAGACATTCCCCTTGAACGTCCTCTGCAGTGACAGGCTGCGGTAATCTGGAAAGGGCTGCGGTCACTTGAACATCTTTTCCCCAGCGGTACCGGAGGCGGTACTGGTACGCTGCCAGTATCCCAGCCCATCGCTGCATTCGCGCTGCGGCTAACGTGAGCGTTGGTTTCTCCTGCCCAAGAATTCCTAGTAGCGGCTGATGGTCTGTGCAGATCGTGAGAATCCTACCGTACAGGTAGCGATGAAACCGTTTAAGCCCAAAAATCAAAGCTAATGCTTCGCGCTCAGACTGCACGTACTTTTTCTCAGCTGCCGTCAGCGTTCTGGACGCGAACGCGATAGGCCTTTTCTCGCAGTCAACCGTTTCGTTGAAGACAACAGCGCCCAACCCATACGCCGACGCTTCGAAAAGCATTGCTGTCGGCATATCTACGTCGTAGAATGTCAGTACCTGGCTGCTCTTGAGCAGCTGTTTTGTCGCGGTAAAAGCCTGACTGCATTCCCTTGTCCATGACCATTTCTGACCCTTCCTTAGCAGCCGATACAGCGGCTCTGCGGCGGTGGAACCATTCTTCAAGAATTTAGAATAGAAGTTCAGCATGCCTAAGTAAGCCCCAGTTCCGTAACTGTGGTGGGCTCGGGTGCTTCCAGAATTGCAGTCTTCATTGCCTCCGTTGGATAAATTCCATCGACAGTCACAGTGTGGCCCAAGTATGTCACGCTGTTTTGAAAGAAAGGGCACTTGGCCATTTTCAGCGCAGTGCCATGCTCACGCAACCTGTCCAAGACACGTTCGAGTGTGTTTTGGCAGTCTGCCGTGTCAGACCTCGTCACGATTACATCATCAATGTAGCATCCGACGTGCGGAATGCCCTTCAGCACCACATCCATCATCGATTGGAAAATCGCTGGTGCACTGGCGACGCCATAGGGAAGGCGCTGAAATTCAAAGAGCCCCAAGCTGGTATTAATGGTCAAAAATGGTCTTGACTCGATTGTGAGAGGAACCTGTTGATACGCGGTCGATAGGTCAAGGACACAAAACACCTTGCCTTCCGCAATTAATGAATACAGGTCCTCTGGCCTGGGTAAGGGATAATGATCCGTCTTCATGACTGGGTTTACGGTCATTTTGTAATCGCCACGCAGCCTGAGACTGCTGTTGTGTTTGGGGACAACAACTAACGGAGTTGTCCAGTCACTCTGCGAGACTTGGCGAAGAATTTATTTTTCCGCCATGCTGTTCAGCTGGTCTCTAACCCGCTGTCGAAGAGCAAATGGAAGTGGTCTAGCGCGGCAGAAAACTGGCGCGCAACCAGCTTTCAGCAGTATCTGCGTTTCAAACTTAAGTATGGTGCCTAGTGCGTTCGTAAATACGAAAGGGTAGCTCTTTTTCAGTGCTCGCACCCAATCTTCAGATGTAATTTGGCCACTTTCCGGCCAGTCAAGCTTTAGGCATTCTAGCCAATTCCCCCCCCCAGGAGCACTGGAAGTTTTTTGCCATTATCCTTGACAACTATCAGTGGTAAATTGACTGATTTTTGTACCTCACAAAGACCTCACACTGACCCTTAAGACGCTTTCGTCCTTCTCGTACGTGTGGAGAGACATTTTGGAGGGTTGGCATTTTACATGCGGGAAAAGGGACGCGTATACACTCTCGGGCACAATTGTAACGGCCGCCCCTGTGTCAATGTGCATGCACAAGTCTTTCCCCTCAACTTGCACATTCACTTAGTAACAGGAATAGTTCGAGTTCATGAAATGATACACTTCGTGCTCCTCATCTTCATCAGAACAGTAATTCTAGTGCATTCGTTCTCCTGAAACGAGTTTTCACGTTCGGGCACATTTTCTGAAGATGTCCTTCTCTCGAACATTTCCGGAAAACAAATTTTCTGTACCAAAACACGTCAGACGAATGTCCTCTGCCGCACCTTCCGCATTTGTCTTCCTTCTGTTCAACTTCTTTAGACCTCCGTAGTGAACCTCTGTTGACCACGCTCAGCGAAGCCTCTTTGTCCCCTGCTTGCATTAGCGCCGAGTTCTGTTCCGCTAGTTCTCTGTCGAGTGCGATCTTGCAAGCACCTTCGAAAGTCAGTTTCTCGGCGGCGAATAGGGCACGCTGACTCTCTTCATTGCGTATGCCTGCAACCAGCCTGTCACGCAGGGCATCTTGCAAAAAGTCGCCGTATTCGCACTTCCTCGCCAAATGCTTCAACTCTACTATGAAGTCTTGGACACATATGGTTTGGTTTATGGGGGTTTAACGTCCCAAAGCGACTCAGGCTATGAGGGACGCCGTAGTGAAGGGCTCCGGAAATTTCGACCACCTGGGGTTCTTTAACGTGCACTGACATCGCACAGTACACGGGCCTCTAGAATTTCGCCTCCATCGAAATTCGACCGCCGCGGCCGGGATCGAACCCGCGTCTTTCGGGCCGGCAGCCGGGCGCCGTAACCACTCAGCCACCGCGGCGGCTCTTAGACACATATGTTCATTCTGAACACGTCGGCTAAATTTACAGCGCTCCGCTATCGCCGAGCTCTTGGGGCTGTAATGATCTTCCAGCAGCTTGAGCGATCACGTGCTATAACACCTTGGAAGAAAATCTAGTTTGCACGGTTTATGAAGTAGAATATTGCAATACGTGGCTCGCGCGACATCACACGCACAGGCTAAGTAGTGCCATGATTAATGTCGATGAGCCATCAGAATTGGTGGGACAGTATTTACCAACGTATGCCGGGATATATGCAAATGTGGCGGCCCATCGCAACCGGCAACATCGTTAACCGGTGGGACATAATTGACCAACGCATCCCAATATGTGTGCTACACTGGCTACCTATTGTAACCGGTGGGGCAATATTGGGCAGCGCCGCCCAGTGTGTATACTTTGTCGGGAAGCCATCCCAACTGCCAGAGTAATATTGAACAAGTTATACCAAGGTGTGTTTGATGTTCACAGCCTATCGAAATTGTCATGACAACATTGTCCGACGTATGTCACGATAATGTCACTATATATGGCTAGCCATAGCAACTACCCGGACAATATTCGCCAGCGTATACCAGGCTGAACGCGATGTTGATGGGCCATTATTTATGACTGGCCATCGCTGAACGTTGTTCAGCTTTTTATGCCAATGTTGGGGAATACAGGGCATGACCGGGCCAATGGTGGATGTGCTCCTGAATAGCCTCGCCATTATTGGTTATGCTGCATTGGTGAGAACGGGCCACCGTAGGACCACGGATGGATAACGCGTTTACAACATCGTACCGATGAGAAGTGCTGCCTCTTTAACTACTGCTGAACCTGCTTAGTGAGCGAAAGCTACATGTGGTGTATCGGCCAAGTATAGACGCGGCTTGGCCTCTTTAACGTTGACTGCGCTGCGCACACTGTATAGGCAGCGCGCCCACCCTGGCAGGTGGCATTAAATAATTGGTCGATAGCGGGGGGTTAGTCACCCAATGAACGCTGCGGCCGTTTGCTGCAGTGCCGCGTGTCTGCCACAACGTTGTCAGCGCTAATGCATGCAGCCCACATATCTCTCTCTCTCCCGTCCGCCACGTATACCTCAAAGCGCGATTGAGGCGTCCACTGACCCAGGGAACTTGTTATGCACCCTTTCTTTCATCAAAATCATCGGCGTCTCGAACGTTGTCAACACCAACTCCAGTGAACACAATGAACGTAGACGGCCTATAGCTTCAGTGCCGCGTTTCTGCAACAACGTTGTCAGTGCTAACTCATGCAGCGCACATCTCTTACTACCGCCACGTAGTTTAAAGTGCGACTGAGGCGTCCACTTTCCCAGGGGGCCAATTATGCGCCTTTCCTTTGCGTTCGAAGCTCCCGTTCTTTATCGATTTCGGCACAGCTGCGGCTCGGCGACATCACGTGGTTCTCCTCGGTTCAAGGTCATAGGAACACACGCCGAACAAGCTAGAAAAAGCTGCGTTTTCATGCGGCAAGGCGTATACATTGGGCAGTCAGGCAGATGCCTTAATGAGCGGTTAAGCGAGCACCATATGGAAGTTAAGGATGGCGGTTTCAGCAATTTGGCACGGCACTGTCGTGCTCATAAATGCAAGCCTAGTTTTAACGAATGCGAGGTGATTGGCAGAAATGCAGATAGATTAACAAGAGTAATTATTGAAGCCGCCGCAATCGAAAGAGCTGGACCTGAAAGCTGCGTCAGCAGTCCGTCATTGTCGCTGACAAAGAAATATATGGCATTTTTACGGTGAAACGTGTTGCATTTGCTTTTCAAGGTTGTTGTTCACAAATCTTGTCTAATCTGACACGTATCGTTTTTTTCTTCATGTATAAATTCTGTGTGCACCAAATAAAGCCTTAGTGGAAGTTGGCGCTTGTGTTTGTCCGCTGAGTTCTTTCCGCGCTATGGAACATAAGAGTAGTAAAGCTTTCGCTTTAAAAGTAGCCGAAGTAAAGTTTCTGTCAAGTAGACCTTTAAGCGCGGGCTATTATCAAAGCGCCACAGATAATAGCGGAATTTACAAGGCTCTAGGACATTCAAACTCTTCAGTTTCCCGATGGTGCTGCTTATTTTTGCAGAGAAGTTGTGTGCTTCAAGTGCGGCACACGTGTGCGCAGAGGAGACCTCCTCACACTCAGCAGCGACCGGGCGCTGCCTGGATGCCTCTGGCCAGTCGGGCGACGAGGTAGGTCTCGAAAATATGCACCGTAACGTGCGCGTCTAGCATAAATGCTGTGCGGCCTTTGTTTTCGTGCGCAGCATCCCGGGCCTCTGCCCGGACCGTTAACACTTGGAGAACAGCCACTGAGCATGTGGGATCGCTGCACAGGTGGTGAGCTCGCTGCAGAGCGAGCTGGACATCTGCCGGCGGCTTCTCAACGCCAAGTACCTGGCGGCGCACATCCTGCTCAAGCAACTGGTGCGCGTCAGTGAGGAGAAGGAGGAGGGCACGCGCCGCAGCCATCGCCAGTGCGCGGAGCTGCTCAAGGAGCTTAACAGCCTGCAGTACGAGCTGCAGTGCATGGAGGAGCACCTGCGTCGCAGCCAGCAGACTTGGCTGGACAAGCTCAACAGCCTCATGGAGGAGAACGGCGACCAGCAGCGCAAGCTGCGCGAACAGGCCGAGGCCCTCCGCAGGCTCACCTACACGGCACAGGGTGAGGCCCCATTCTTTCAGTTCAGGATGCGGTGTCCGGAAATGTGCGGCGTTTCCACTCTGGCTGGGTAATCCCCACACATGAAAGCTAGAGCCTTCACCACTCAAACCGGTGTCAATTTCACCGTCACTAGCGCTAATAGGTGTTTCTGCGGCGTGTTGAAATGTACTATTGGGGACAGAAGTATCCAGGACACGGCTTCGACGGCCGGAACAGGCTGGATGGATGGAAGGTAGGAGCGTCCCCTTTGAAACGGGGAAGTGGTTGCTGCCACTATGCTCAGTTTTTTTCCTTTATTTTTGTTTACTCTGCTGTAATTTGTTAATGCAATTCGCCATTTCCTTTAAAAAAAACGTCTTCCTACACTTTAAAACTTATGTTACCTCTCTGCTTTTGCACCACCAATCCTCCAATCGCTTTTTGCTGATTTCCACCGCAGATTTATTTACATGACTATTGTTATCTCTAAACCCTAAGACCTCAGGAAGACTGACTGTGCCTGCATCGACATCGGTATGGACACCATCGCATTTTAGGATGAGGTGTTCTATTGTTTCTTCAGATTTACCACACACTGCACATGTGTCATCTTCTTCGTTAAATTTTTTTCTGTAGCTGTGCGTTCTATGACACCCTGACCTAGCTTCAAAGAGGAGGGCACTGCCTCTTGAGTTATCATAAAACGTTTCCTTTCTGATCCGCCTTTTTCAGCATCGATATAGTTCTACACTATTCTTCTTTTCCATTGAATCTATCCAATTTTTACCTTCGGCGTTTTTAACCTGTCGTTTAATGCTCTTTCTTTCTCCTTCCTCATCTCTGGCAAACTTACTGGCCAGCATTCTAGTTCGTTTCCGCAACTGTGTGTCAAAGCTCTTTCTGTACAGGTATTTAAATACCTTAGCTGCCCACCTGTTATCATCCAATTTCCTCAGGCGTTCTTCGTATAGTACTTTACTCTGAGCTTCCCGTGCTTCGAACGTGCCCAGCCCATATCCCCCTGTACTGCCTCGTTTGTGATTTTCCCGTGGGCACCTAGTGCTAATCATCAAACAGTTCTCTGATTTGCTTCTAAACGCGAATGAACTTCAGCCCTTAAGCATAGAACCGCATTCCCGAAAATAAGCCCCGGCACCATTATTCCTTTCCAAATACCTCTGAGGACTTCATACCAGTTGTACCCCCACAATGCCCTATGTTTCATTATCCCGGCATCTGTTCGCCCTTTTGCTATGAGAGACTGTTCGTGCTTTTCCGTGTACATATGCCCGTTGTTTACCCATACCCCGAGATATTTGTATACGGCCACTTGGGGTATTTCATGGCCTTGTACTCTAAGCTTCTGATCAGTTGTGCCGTTGAAAACCATCACATCTGACTTAGTTGCGCTAAAACTGAAACCTAGACTGTCTGCTTCGTCTCCACAGCAATTCACCAAAGTTTGCAAATCGTCCTGGCTATCTGCTAACAGTAGAATATCGTCCGCATACATTAAACCCGGTAGTCGTTGCTCAACAACCTTTCCGCCTAATGTGTATGACAGATCATAACCTAGATTGCTTCCTTGTAGCCTTCTTTCCATACTTATCATATAAAACATGAACAGCAGCGGTGATAGATGACAACCTTGCCTTATCCTTTGTGTATCTGGATAGTTGTACTCTTAATTCCTTCCCATGTTATTTCAACTTCATTTTCTCGATATGTTTCCTGTAGAAAATTAATTACCTCATGACTGATACCTTCACCTTTTAATATGTTCTACAGGAGTTTCCTGTTCACGTTGTCGTATGCACCGCTTATGTCCAAGAAGGCTAAATGCAGAGGTCTGTTTTCCGCCTTAGCTATTTCTATGCACTGGGTAAGCACGAACAGGCAATCATCTAAGCGCCTACCACTTCTGAACCCGTTCTGAGGTTCTCCGAGTATTCTATTACTTTCTACCCATGACTGCATTTTTATTTTCACCGCCTGCATCGCCAGCCTGTATGTAACTGATGTTGTCGTAATCGGTCGGAAGGATTTTATGTTCGTCTTATTGCCTTTTCCTTGATAAATCAAATTCATTTTACTCTGTGTCCAGCTGTGCGGAATCTGCTGATTCGTTATGATTGCCTCCAATACTTTTATCAGCGTTTCCTTGCCTCTTGGGCCAAGTTCTATAATTGTCAGTTCCACGCTTGTTTCCTATTGTGCTGTCCTGTGTTGCTCCCTCATTTGGGGTGATTACTCTATCGTCTTTCTTAAATGACTCAGCTATAACTGATGAAATGTAGTTCACGGTGTCATCTCCCTCTAAACATTTTCCCTCGGCATTGTGAATCGGTTCCTGCTTTCTGTGATTCGCTTTGCCCAGCCAGCTTATATGGTTCCAGAATTTTCTTGGCCCCCCTTTAGTTGCATCGCGAACTTCAGCCAGCCAGCGATCAGAGGACTGCTTTATTTTAGCCTGGACGAGGACCTGCACTTGCTGATTCTTTTGTCAATAAGATACCCATTTTCGGCCTATTTCCTCTTCAGATAACTGCGCCCTCTTTGCTTCTCTGTGTTGCCCGTGTTGCCAACCGTCGTTGTTCGATGGCCTCCATAATTTCCTTATTCCACCAACTTCGTGGCTTCCTCTTTCCTCTCTAGCGGTTTACTCATTTTACTTGTTTCATTTTTGTACTAATGAGTAGTTCTAACTTATTATAATCCCAATTTTCCATAGGATGTGTCTCGATTGCTCCCTCTATGCAGGCCGCTATTTGCGCTATTTGTTCGTCATTTAATTTTGCGCACACTTTTTGACTCCCCTTCATTTCTCTTTTGAGCAGGGCTCCAAACTGTAGACTAATACGCTTATCATCACTTCCGAGGCTGTACTTCCCCTCTTCGTCTATATCCATCATTGCGAGCGTGCTATACATCCCCTGCGAGATTAAGCAGTAGTCAATGGTCGTTTGCCTGTTACGGGATTCCCACGTGATTTGTACCTCACACTTAGTTTCTCTATTTACAATAGCTAGGTTGTGTCGCTCACAGAAGTCTAGCATCAACTTCCCGTTATAATCTGTGTATCCATCCAGATCCTCGATGTGGCCATTCATGTCCCCCAACAGAATAATATTGGGACCTTTTCCAAACTGCTTTATATCGTCATTGAAACTCTTAATTAATAATAATAATAATAATAATAATAATAATAATAATAATAATAATAATAATGTTTTATTTTGTCCAACTGTTTACAAAGCGTACATTCCCGCACCGCTTAAGCACTGTTGTGCTTGTCTGCGGTGCCGGCAGCCTGCGAAATACACATGTTTTCTCGGTACCTTCCTAGAACGAAATCACTGGCTTGACAATCTTATCAAAGTACAACAAAAAAACAAGAGCACATGTTACCGTCGTCGCTATCTGGACAGCGGAAATTTTTGATTAAAGCACAAGATCATTCACAGTTTTTGTACACATGCGCGACATGTCATCATCGTTAGTCTGTGGACAGATTGAATTTTGTTAGTAACTAAAGAATTGGGCAAGCATACACAGATACTGCATCTTCTCTACGACACGGGGAAATTCCATAAAAAAAAACAAAGTAAAAAGGCTAATATATATAATTACACATCTAGACACTTGAATAAAGAAAATGAAATAGTGAATGTGGAAATATACAACGTAACACATATACAGCATGTAATGTTAAGGTGCAAACCTTTTTATAGATTTTTAAGGAAAACATCCTTTAGTACTCGCTTTACCTTTTTTATCGATGTATGGCTGATCTCGACATCGGATAGTTTATTGAATAATGCAGGCACATAGTAAGCTCTGCACCGTTTGCCATAATTCGTATAAATTCTGGGGACGCTGAATCGTTCTATGTTTCTTAAGGTGAACTTGCTTTGAGGCTTCTCTGACTTAAACATATTGTCGTAATAGAACCTGGTATAGATAGTATATCTCTTGAATTCTTCAAATGGTAGTAGGTCTCCTGCTCTATACAGGTCTTTTTTCTCTTTACCCTCTAATAGCACACCATACAAAACATTTTGAACACATTTATAAATTACGCTGGTAATTTTCTCTTTTAGTGTTCCTGAGCAAAAACCGTACAGTGTAATGCCATGCCGTAACTGTGCTTCCCCCAAGGACTGGTATACCATTCTTCTTATGTTGACAGTTGTGCAGCTTTTTATATGATACATCTGTGCTGCAACAGTTCGTAGCTTTTTACAAATAAAATTCACATGGTTACTCCACGACAAGGTAGGATCAAATTCAATGCCTAAGTACCGGACATTATTACTGTATTCAAGTGGGACACATAGACAGTTGTGGCATTTTTCAACGTGTAGAAATATTGGCTGTAGCACATCCAGTTTTTTGTGGGGATTGTGAAAACACATGAGCTTTGTTTTTGAGCTATTTGGAAAAATGTAATTATTCTTGTACCAGTTCATAAACTTATGAACATCCGATTGAAGAGCGAATGAGGCTTCTTCCAAACTGGAATGTGCCATTACCAGTGCGGTGTCGTCAGCAAATTGGTACAACTTGGAGTTTAAATTTAGGAATCCGAGGTCGTTCACGTATAAGTTGAATAATAACGGTCCTAGAGAAGAACCTTGAGATCCGTGTTCTCTTGCCTGCATTTGTCGCCTGTCCCTAAATAAACTACTCCTAACCATGTCCTTTTACCGGCAATTGTACCCGATACCCAGACATGTTCTTTGCAAGTTGACTTTATTCTTTGCCAATTTGTTCCTTGATGTATCAGCATACGTACTCCTCCTCCCTTCCTCTCCGTTGTTGTTCTGTTGCTCCCTTCCCAGACGTAGCCATCAATAAATGGTGGGTCTTCTAGATCCCTGAGATGTGTCTCGCATAGCGCGTATACACCTACTTCTTCGTCCTTCAACTGCTGTTCTATCTCTAACCACTTCGCTCTCTTTCTACCGCCTTGCATGTTTATGTACCTGATCCTAGTGTTAAATTTCTTTTTGTAGTTTTCTTCCTGGACCTCTTAGTGGCCATTTTATTGGCGTCAGCCTTCATTGCTACACTTTCTACTTTGCTTCTATACCTACCCCTATGCCCTGAGCCGCAGTGGACCCCCTAAAAAAGCTACTGCCCGGCCTGCCAGGCGCCACCCGATCTTGGCTCCTAGCCTTCTATTAAAGTGGATGCCATCTCGTGTAAAGCCTCCGCCAAAGCCTGCTCTATGCACTTCCCTGTTTATGTCTGCCACTTCAAAGCCTTTCTCCTGGCTTAACTTCCATATCTCCCGATTAACAGCCACAACGTCCTTGGCAATTTCTCCGTTCCGTCATTGCACTTCCGGCACTGTGCACACCATGATCTGGACTTGCTGAGCTATCGCCCCTAAATCGTCAACTCCCTCCGCTAATCTTTCCACTACTTTTGCGGCTTCACCATACAAGACATCATTTAGTCCCGCCGCTATCACTACCAAATTGCGCTCTTCAACATTCTTAGAAAGTTCGTTTTTTGTTTCTCTCAGTACTGTGTCCGTTTTCCTGCCTGGGAATGCCCCGACTGCTACCCGCTCCATTATAGTTCTTTTGCATCTACTCATATTTTAGTCACCACCGATAAGCACTTGGGTATTCCCTTCCTCCATCCTAACTTCTGGTTTATTATGCCGCCTCTTATCTGTGGCTGCGACCTCATTCCTGGAAGTTAGCTTGTTCCCCTTCTCTCTATCTCCTCCAGTCTTCCTAGCTGCCACGTGCGCGTAGCTGTTCCTGTCTGAACCCGCCTGACCTAACTATTTATCACTGTCCATGCCAGCGCAGGCCCCATCATCGTGGCTGGCGCTGGAATGTGCGCCAATGTCGCTTCGTTTGGCGGCGTCAGCCATTTTTGCGTTCAACAATTCACTAAGCTGCTCTTGGAGTTTGCGCTTCTCTGCCCTCTCTACCTGCAGCTCTTTTTCTAGGGCATCCATACGTAGCGCTAGGCTGGTGTTTGCTTCGTCAGCCCTGTCCAGGCGTGCACCTAATACGCATCATTTGCACATAAAATCCGCGCCTTCGGCTTCCTCTACAGATTCGAACCGCGTTTCTTTCAGATTCACCGTCTCACACTCCTTGCATTTAACCTTCAGTTGCTTGACCATCTTAGCAGTGCTCTATTATTCCTACCACAAAATGCTAGAAAAGAAAAAAAACCACTCGCAACCACGTGCTCAAATAAAATTCTGCCTACCGCTAAAGCCAATCACCTAGAAAGGAATACTAACTACCTGTCTTCTACGAACTAAAGGAATACTAACTACCTGGCTCACAAGTGAGCCCTGCAGATCTATAGCTGTCAGCCGGAAAAGGCCCGGCCGTTAGGTCACTGAGCTGCTCTTTCGCGAGCACTTCACCTAACTAGCCTAGATCTAAAACTAGCCTAAACCTAAGCTCTCAAAATATTAAAGGAAATAACTCATCGACTTGTAGTCACGCGCTCTCGCAGTCGTCCGTCCGTCAGGTCCCGGTCACCACGCGTAATCCGAAGTGCACCGAGACAAGCGTCCGCACCGCACGGCTGTCAACTCACTCAGGCGAAACTGCATCGCTGCGCCATCTAGCGATGACTCGTATGGCTCGAGATCGAGGAGGAGCTATAGGACGCGCGTTCGCTTCTGCTTGATCTCGAACCAGACGAGTGATCGCTAGATAGCGCAGCAATGCAGTTTAGCTTGCTCCGGCCGTCGAAGCCGCATCCTGGATACTCCTGTCCCCAACAGTACGTACTTGAATTCCTTTACGTTTTTTAGTGCCACTGTGAAGCTTACTCGCGCTGACTTCCGCCATCTTGAGAGCTCCTCAAGAGCACAGTAGCGATGTGGCTGTGCCCATACGCACTAAATATTAGCACGGCTTCTAAAAGTAGCCGAGAAGAACATTCTTTACGAACCCAAACCTCCTTCCAGGCTGCCACACCTGAGACTCCTTTGTCGAGTATATAAGAAATTTTCATAGCCGGATCTCGGTCGACTGCCAGTCGTTAGATCACGGCCTGATGTACACATGAGCCAGCTATTGGGCCACCGCGGTGACTCAGTGGTTATGGTACTGGGCTGCAGACCCGAAAGACGCGGGTTCGATCCTGGCGCGGCGGAGACGTATTAGCGGACACCTATACCGGTTTACCGGACGCCGGCTGCGCACGCGCAGTGGCCGCGCCTGGTCCCACCCACGTCACTGCGCGTGCGCAGGAGACGTCCGGTAAACCGGTGCACGTCTCGGCTAATACGTCTCCGTCCTTATAAAAATGGTCTATAGACAGTCTATAGACTTCTTATAGACTCTATTACCTTCCTATAGATATTTTTGTCTGCTCATAGTCTATAGACAAAAGTCCACTAAAAGTGTATGGCCATAAATCTATATGGGGGGACTGCACCCCCCCCCCCCCCGTCCACACTCCCACACCGCGGATGCAGCGTTTCCGCTCGCTAACCGCGGAGGGGTTCGTGCTCGAGTGAACAAAGGGAGGGACGACACAGCGTTAACACTCATATGCTATTTATGACACTTGCAATTAATACACAGAGCGGGCCAGCTAGCTACAAAACATCAACGAGGCATTCCTCGTTAATAGAAGGCTACGTAAGAAGGACTTCCGATTTACCGGCTGGGGCAGGGGCACGACTTCCGATGTATATGCGGTGAACGTTTGTATGCGCCGGCAATGGCGTCCGGGTTTTCCCGTGCGCGCCGCATTCTTGGGGCAAAGCCATCCCCGAGCACTTGCTGGGGAAGGTGACGATAGCACGCGTTTTCTGCGCTCGCTTCGCTGCCTGGAACCAGAAATCCAGCGGCAAGGCATGACGGATCCCCGTGCGCCAGCCGCGGGAGGTGACGAGAGCGTGCGGCTGCAACCGCTCACGACGCTGGCCGGATTCCGAAGAGACCCTCTCCGGTTCCGCAGAATTCCGCGTAGCCTACGAGGTGACACTCCCGTCGCTGTTTTCGATTCTCGCCCAGCC